>NC_134401.1:102006015-102641029 GCF_050003625.1 Haematobia irritans | reverse complement strand
ACCGCATCGGATGACTTTTGCTATATATAATTATGGACCGATATGGACCAATTTTTGCATGGTTGTTAGATACCATATACTAACACCATGTACCAAATTTCAACTGGATCCGATGAATTTCGCTCCTCCAAGAGGCTCCTGAGGTCAAATCTGGGGATCGGTTTATATGGGAGCTATATATAATTATGAACCGATATGGACCAATTTCTGCATGGTTGTTAGAGACTATATACTAACACCACGTACTAAATTTTAATTGGATCGGATGAATTTTGCTCCTCCAAGAGGCTCCGGAGTTCAAATCTGGGGATCGGTTTATATGGGAGCTATATATAATTATGAACCGATATGGACCAATTTTTGAATGGTTGTTAGAGGCCGTATACTAACATCAGGTACCAAATTTCAACAGGATCGGATGAATTTTGCCCCTCCAAGAGGCTCCGGAGGTCAAATCTGGGGATCGGTTTATATGGGGGCTATATATAATTATGGACCGATATGGACCAATTTTTGCATGGTTGTTAGAGACCGTATACTAACATCAGGTACCACATTTCAACCGGATCGGATGAATTTTTCCCCTCCAAGAGGCTCCGGAGGTCAAATCTGGGGATCGGTTTATATGGGGGCTATATATAATTATGGACCGACATGGACCAATTTTTGCATGGGTGTTAGAGACCGTATACTAAGACCACGTACTTAATTTCAACCGGATCGGATGAATTTTGCTCCTCCAAGAGGCTCCGGAGGTCAAATCTGGGGATCGGTTTATATGGGAGCTATATATAATTATGGACCGATTTGGACCAAGTTTTGCATGGTTGTTAGAGGCCGTATACTAACATCAGGTACCAAATTTCAACCGGATCGGATGAATTTTGCTGCTCCGGGAGGCTCCCCAAGCCAAATTTGGGGATCGGTTTATATGGGGGCTATACGTAAACGTGGTGGCCGATATGGCCGATTTTCAATACCATCCGACCTACATCAATAACATCTACTTGTGCCAAGTTTCAAGTCGATAGCTTGTTTCGTTCGGAAGTTAGCGTGATTTCCACAGACGGACGGACAGCCGGACAGACGGACAGACGGACGGACGGACGGACATGCTTAGATCGACTCAGAATTTCACCACGACCCAGAATATATATACTTTATGGGGTCTTAGAGCAATATTTCGATGTGTTACAAACGGAATGACAAAGTTAATATACCCCCATCCTATGGTGGAGGGTATAAAAATGCATGAAATTATACATATCTGTTGCAAATTTTAGTATAACTTGATGGGGAAAAGCCCTTAAAATGGATTATTAAAGAAAAGTAATCGTGAAAAAATTACATTTTTAGCGGCTAAACTCGAACTTAATACCCACCTTTAGCCGCTAAAATCGTCATTTTTTCACGATTACTTTTCTTTAATAATCCATTTTAAGGAATACAAACTTTGTGAAAACTTGCTTTGGGATATTCTCCATCAAGTTATAATGAAATCTGCAACAAATATGTATAATTTTATGACGTTTTTTACTGCTTTAGTTTTCACTTTAGTGAAAATTAGCGGCTAAACTCGAACTTAATACCCCCCTTAAGTCAATGCATGGTTTTAAGCTGAAATCAAAAACAACAACAATGATTAAAGGAAGAAACAAACCAACAATAACAAAACAAAACGAATGATAAAGTGATTTATTCATAAAAAACACAACAAATTATTCAGTAAAAACTTCCGAGAGCGTAAAAATGGAATTTACACACATTGATAAACTTAACAGAAATGATCACGGACACCATCCAGTACCAATTTACAGATATTGAACCAATTGAAAGGTAAGTACTATGTTCAGTTTTCAAGCATGTTTTCACTGTTACTTTTTTCAATAAGTTAATATAGAAATTTTAAATGTTTCGCAATCAATGTCTTTTATCTTTTCCATCCATAATTTGACAAGACTTCATAAAAATATAATCGTCTTCATAAATATTTTTGCACTTTTATTTTAGTGTCTTGGTGGAAAAATCGAAACTAGACCACACCTTTAATAATAATATATTTATATTTTTAATATACTTCTAAATGACATTGGGAAATAAATTGAAAATATGATGGGTAGATATCATTTATGCATATATGAATTGAAAAAAATTATATGCACAGAAAAAAAATTGTCATGAGACGAAAGATTTCATGTCATTAAAATGCGAATTTTGCTTAGCATAAAGGAAGCATTTTCTGATATAAAGTTTTTGTTTTGGTAAATGAACGATTTCCAATAAACATTTGTCTCAAAGTATGTAAAATTATCGGGTAATCGAAAGTAGCTAAAATAACGAAAATTTACTGTCATTTTGAACTAAACATTCAAAAAACCTACTTTGCGCCATATTATTCACGTTACATGTGATTCTTACTATTTTTGATAAGTATACGACATTTTTTTTGCATTAAGGTCGGTATTAATTTCGCATTGTCTCGCTAAAATAGCAATTTTTTACGTTTCCTTTTTTAAATAACACTAGTTTACACTGAAACGGGAGCCACCGTGGTGCAATGGTTAGCATGCCCTCCTTGCATACACAAGGTCGTGGGTTCGATTCCTGCTACGACCGAACACCAAAAAGTTTTTCAGCGGTGGATTATCCCACCTCAGTAATGCTGGTGACATTTCTGAGTGTTTCAAAGCTTCTCTAAGTGGTTTCACTGGAATGTGCAACGCCGTTCGGACTCGGCTATAAAAAGGAGGTCCCTTATCATTGAGCTTAACATGGAATCGGGCAGCACTCAGTGATAAGAGAGAAGTTCACCACTGTGGTATCACAATGGACTGAATAGTCTAAGTGAGCCTGATACATCGGGCTGCCACATAACCTAACCTAACCTACACTGAAACGGTACACTTGATGAGAGTCAACTTTTCTTATGTATTTTGATCTGCTAAATTCGAAAAAAATGTTTCAAAATTTTTTATGGAACGCTTTTTGAGATATCCCGTTATTTTTAGTTTTTCGCTCTTTTTTTTCAATAAACAAATTATATCTTGAGTTGGAATTGTCCGATTATATCGTTAGTACTTAAATGAAAGGTATTAAGATGACAAATAATCGTGTATAATTGGATCTGTGATAAGTTAAGTGGTTCAAAAAATATCGATGCGAATAAGCCAAAATTTCAAAAAAAAAATAGACATTTTCCGCCAGAAAAGTATAAACCATTAAAAAAACATCGTTTTTCTCTTCATGGTCGTATAGATGATACTCTAACGTAAGTAATAAGACCAACCAAAAAAAAAGACAAAGCTATAAACAATTGAATGATGTCAAATCATGCAAATATGAGCCACTCAACCAAAAAAAAAATGCATTTCTCTGTGGCCGAGAGGCATTTTTGTGTGAGTAATTCGCTCATTTTTGCATGATTTGTTCATTCAATTGATTATAACTTGTCCTATAATCGGACATTTCTAACTCGAGATATAATTTGTTTAGTGAAAAAAGGGCGAAAAACTAAAAATAATGGGTTATCTCAAAAACTTTTCCATACATTTTTTTTCGAATTCAGCAGTTAAGGTTAGGTTAGGTATAGTGGCGGCATTAGCGTAGCTAGACAATTTTCCTAGGGGGGGCTATAGCCCCCCTAGCTAAAAATTTATATTTCATTTATTTATATTTCATATTTCATAAAAATGAATAAAAAAATTAGACATCAAAATAACTCGAAAATTAATTTATAAACACAAAGAAAATTTCATTAAAATTGAACCAACGAAAATTTTTCATTGATATAACGAAACATTTTCATTAAGACAATGAAAATGTTCGTTAATAGTACGAAACGTTTCGTTGACTAACAGAAAATTCGTTATAATAACGAAAAATTTCGTTATATCAATGAATTTTTTTCATTGGCTCAATTTTATTGACACATTTCATTAATATAACGAAACTTTTTCTACCAGTGTAATAAAGCAACTAAAAGTAGTTCCACACATTTCCCAGCAAAAAAATTTGGAAGTTCTTCCAAAGGCACAACTTTAAAAGCACTTCCAGAAGATGTACTCCCAATGATTTTCTTTATTTTAACTACTCAGGAAGTTCTTTAAATTCAATTTTTTATAACTTGGTTTTTTCATACTTTTAATGGGAAATTTTAACTTTTTTGTTTCAAATACCTTAAAAACGAAGTAAGAATTCATAAAATGTACAAATAATTTAAATTTTGTCGAAAAAAATTCTAAATCCAATCTGAAAAACTTGTGAATTTTTGAAAATATTTGAGGTCAAACGTTTCCGACAAGCATTAGAATCCATTAAAACTTATAAAAATTATTTATTTGACAAAATATAACAGAATTTTTTAATATACATTCAAAACATTGAATTCGGATCACACCTAAAGAAGTGATGCAAATTCAGTGCAACGGCTGTTGAAATGGAGGACTTCCGTCGCTTCTTCGCCAATTTTGCACCACTTCAGGATCCTGGGTTCCTGGCTGGGCTTGTTTATTTTTTATAAAAATGGAAAATCGTAAATAGGTTTTCAAATTCTGGGGGGGCTAAAATTTTTCTGGGGGGGTCTAAGCCCCCTCCCCAGAGGCCTTCCTACGCTTATGAGTGGCGGACCGATATTTCAGGCTCACTTAGACCATTCAGTCCATTGTGATACCACAGTGGTGAACGTCTCTCTGATCACTGAGTGCTGCCCTATTCTATGTTTAGCTCAATGACAAGGGACCTACTTTTTCTAGCCGAGTCCGAGCTGCGTTCCACCTTGCGGAGCTTTGAAACATTGCACTACGGTGGCCGCTTAATAATTCATTTCACCGAAAATAAATATTTTCAATTTTTGCATTGGATCATTCCCCATCAAGTTATAAAAAATTTCCAACAAGAAGATATAATTTTATTCTGTTTTTGCAGATTTAGTTTGGATTTTAGCGGGTAAACTCGAACTTAGTACCCACCTTTAAGGTGGGTATTTAGTACCGAGTTTAAAATCGAACCGCTAAAATCGGTATTAAATCTGAAAAAGCAAAAAAAAAAAAAAAAGTTTAAACTTTTTTTTGACAAATTTTATTATAACTTGATGGGGAAATTATCAAAATCCCGCTAAAAGTCCATATCTGGCTTTAATCCCGAAAATAATGATGCCCATAGGAAATACATGACGTTAGGATGCTTGTCGCGAGATCTGTACTTTCATCGTAAGATCCGACTTCTAAAAAGTTGTATTATTTATCGTGTCCATAATTTTTGTCAAACTTTGTAAAACTCGTGAAGGGAATGACCTAGCGCTCAAACGTATCGCTTTTTATAACAGGTAGTATACATAATACACTCTTGAATCTTGGCTCAAGTAGTTGTTATTGATGTATATCGGATGGTATTACAAATGGGCCATATCGGACCACTTTTAGATATAGCTCTCATATAAACGCCTAACATCTTACTTGACCTCAGAATCATCTTGGAGGTGCAAAATTTACCCAATCTCTTCAGTTTTGCGTAATTCACGTTGGAGGGTACATAATATTCGGGCTGGAATGGTTTATCGATGTGTAATACGGCAAATTTTGGCCAAACCGTGTACCCCATACTAAAAGAAAACTTGTTTACTACTATACTACATGTAAATACAAGTATACGAGCCACTGTTTGTTCATCTTTTACATCTCCAGGAATATGTAACACACTGGAAGGTGTGTCCATTGTAGTTAGCAATAATGAAACCTATAAACATGCTCATATTACCAAAGCAAATAAGTAACACCACGAATTTACATTCGAGCAAATATTTTTGTAAAATGCATTTATTTATTTTCTTTTTTATGTTCTTTACTTAATTTATCAGTCTTTTTAGCACTTCTGGGCGATAACTGCCAGTCGATACCATTGTCTGGCAATTCACTTTGGAACAGAGGAGACAGCCACACTAAATGCATACGTTTACCAAATACAGTCTCAAAGTTTTCACGCCAACTTGATTTGCCATAAGGGAAATTCTTATCCTTTTCATAGCATACCCCTCCCCGAAAGAGTCCTGGACCATGATACCAAAGCAATACCACACTATAGACTACAGCTAAAATATTTAAATTATAGAATACCAAAAACATATTTTGCCACAGCGAACCGCTAACTGTCATCAATAGTGGACATGTCATTTTCAGAAACGATAATATGTTCCAATAAATCCGTGCTTTTACCACCCATAGGAACAGAGAATTGTAGATGAAAGCATATGTCGCGCCAATGAATAGGAACACAACAAACATCATGAAATATCGATGATTTCGATGTCCCACACAACAGCCCACAAAGAGGCAATGATGATCTCGTTTGAGGATACAGCATTTACAAATTGAACAATGCCAACTACGTGGTGGAGCAAGACGATCACATTTTTTGCAATGGCGCCAACCTATTGACTCAGCATTTTGTGGAACCTTCAATGATGTAACTGAAATGAAAAAATATTTATAATTAACTTATGCCAATTAAATAGAGGAAGAAAGAAAATAATTTTAACAGTAATTTTAAGGTAGCTCCGTAAGGCTTTAACTGCCAGTTAACAGAAAGTAAATTACAAATAGCTTCTCTCTGGTTAACCCTAACTGAAAAAATTTCAGCAGTTAAAAGCGAGTACTAAGTTCGAGTTTAGCCGCTAAAATCAATATTAAATCTGCAAAAACAGAATAAAATTATATCTTATTGTTGCAAATTTTATTATAACTTGATGGTGAATGATCTAAATTGAAAATGTTTATTTTCGGTGAAATGAATTATTAAAGAAAAGTAACCGTGAAAAAATGCCCAATTTAACGCTATAATGCCAACCTAATACTGGCCTAAAGCTCGGTTTAAAAGTTCGTTATCTAGCGGAGCTTCAGGTTTTGTCTTCCATGAGGCTAAAGAATTCAAATTTGGGGGCTAAATATAATTATGAATCGATATTTTTTTATACCCTCCACCATAGGATGGGAGGTATATTAACTTTGTCATTCCGTTTGTAACACATCGAAATACTGCTCTAAGACCCCATAAAGTATATATATATATATATATATATATATATATATATATATATATATATATATATATATATATATATATATATATATATATATATATATATATATATATATATATATATATATATATATATATATATATATATATATATATATATATATATATATATATATATATATATATATATATATATATATATATATATATATATATATATATATATATATATTCTGGGTCGTGGTGAAATTCTGAGTCGATTTGAGCATGTCCGTCCGTCCGTTCGTCCGTCTGTTGAAATCACGCTAACTTCCGAACGAAACAAGCTATCGACTTGAAATTTGGCACAAGTAGTTGTTATTGATGTAAGTCGGATGATATTGCATATGGGCTATAGGTTAGGTTAGGTTAGGTTAAAGTGGCAGCCCGATTAAATAAATAAATGGGCCATATCGGTTCACTTTTACGGATAGCCCCCATATAAACGGACCCCCAAATTTGGTTTGCGAATCCTCTAAGGGAAGCAAATTTCATCCGATCCGGCTGAAATTTGGTACATGGTGTTAGTATATGATCTCTAATAACCATGCAAAAATTGGTGCACATCGGTCCATAAGTATATATAGCCCCCATATAAACCGATGCCCCGATTTGGCTTGCGGACCCTCTAAGAGAAACAAATTTCATCCGATCCGGCTGAAATTTGGTACATGGTGTCAGCATATGATCTCTAACAACCATGCAAAAATTGGTCCACATCGGTCCATAATTATATATAGCCCCCATATAAACCGATCCCCAGATTTGACCTCCGGAGCCTCTTAGAGGAGCAAAATTCATCCGATCCAGTGTCAGTATATGGTCTCTAACAACCAAGCAAAAATTGGTCCATATAGGTCCATAATTATATATAGCCCCCTATAAACCGATCCCCAGATTTGACCTCCGGAGCCTCTTAGAGGAGCAAAATTCATCCGACTCGGTTGAAATTTGGTACGTGATGTTAGTATATGGTCTCTAACAACCATGCAAAAATTGGTTCATATCGGTCCATAATTATATATAGACCCCATATAAACCGATCCCCAGATTTGAACTCCGGAGCCTCTTGGAAGAGGAAATTTAATTTGATCCGGTTAAAATTTGGTACGTGGTGTTAGCATATAGTATCTAACAACCATGCAAAAATTGGTCCATATCGGTCCATAATTATATATAGCCCCCATATAAATCGATCCCCAGATTTGACCTCCGGAACCTCTTGGAAGAGCAAAATTCATCCGATTCGGTTGAAATTTGGTACATTACGCTAGTATATGGCCGCTAACAGCCATGCAAAAATTGGTCCATATCGGTCTATAGTTATATATAGCCAATGGCCAATCACACAAAAATTGGTCCATATCGCCAAAACTAATCTACCAAAATTTTATTTATATAGAAAATTTTGTCAAAATTTTATTACTATAGAAAGTTTTGTCAACATTTTATTTCTGTAGAAAATTTTGTTTAAATATTATTTCTGTAGAAAATTTTGTCAACATTTTATTTCTGTAGAAAATTTTGTCAACATTTTATTTCTATAGAAAATTTTGTCAACATTTTATTTCTATAGAAAATTTTGTCAAAATTTTATTTCTATAGAAAATTTAATCAAAATTTTATTTCTATAGAAAATTATGTCAACATTTTATTTCTATAGAATATTTTGTCGAACTGAATTTTATATTATTTAATCGGCCTTTTTTTTTTTATTTAATATATCCCCCGTATGGACTAACTTACAATTTAGAAGACGGTGTTAAGGATTTTTTAAGATACCTTGCCATCGGCAAGTGAAACCGCAACCCAAGCAATTCGATTGTGGATGACAGTCTTTAGTAGAAGTTTCTACGCAATCCATGGTGGATAATATTCGGCCTGGCCGAACTTACGGCCCTATATACTTGTTTAATGTTTAAAAGTTGGTATTAAGTTCGAGTTTAGCCGCTAAAATCGTCATTTTTCACGATTACTTTTCTTTTATAATCCATTTTAAGGAGTAAAAAACTTTCTGAAAATTTGCTTTGGGCTATTTCCTATCAAGTTATAATAAAATTTGCAACAAATATGTATAATTTTATGCCTTTTTTACTGATTTAGTTTTCACTTCAGCGGCTAAACTCGAACTTAGTACTCACCTTTAGTAAAAACCATATATTGACATCACGTACAAAATTTCAACCGGATCGGATAAAATTTTCTTTTCTAGGGAGCTCCAAAGGTGAAATATGGCTCACCAACTGACTTAAAAACTTTAAAGACGATAGCTTGTTTCGTTGGGAAGTTAGCGTGATTTCTATAGACAGAAAGAGATGCTGAAAGGTAATTAGTGCGCAAATAATTGATTTAAATAATATTTTGCTCTTGAAACATATTTGAAGTGATCATATTCCTTCTCTGGGGGCATGCATCTATACCTTACACATACTATTCAGTCCATTGTGATAGCACACTCTTCACCACTGTTGTTCTCTCTTATCGCTGAATGCTGCCCGATTCCATGTTTGGCTTAATGACAAGGGGCCTCCTTTTTATAGCCGACTCCGAACAGACTTTTAATTGCATTTGGGGGGAAGGGTCAAAAATCACCTGGCAACACTACAGTGAAACACTTATGGTGTTTTCTTTTCTGAAAAAAGTGCTTTGCCTTCATTTTGTCTGTACAGAATGCGCATTTTTAAAATGTTACCAGCAACGTAAAAAAATGCTATCATTTCAGTGGGCAGAGAAGAATTCAAAGAAGGAGGCAGGGCAATCGCAGCATTCTCGTTTGTTGGCAGTGCTGAAAATGCCCGTAATTTGCAATCGCAGCATTCTCGTTTGTTGGCAGTGCTGAAAATGCCCGTAATTTGCCTCTATGCGTGGCGCTATTTTCACAACAGAATTCGAAGCCTTTTCGCACTTTTGCCTGTTTTTTTAGAAAAGAACCTAAAAAGTACATTTTACGGGTAAAATGCAAAAAAAGTGCGCATTTTTTACAAGAAAAGAAAACGCCATTAGAGAAGCTTGAAACACTCGGAAATGTCACCACCATTACTGAGAGGGGATCCATTGCTGGAAAACTTGTTGGTGGTTAAGGTGGGTATTAAGTTCGAGTTCAACCGCTAAAATCGTCATTTTTTCACGATTACTTTTCTTTAATAATCCATTTTAAGGAATACAAACTGTGTGAAAATTTGCTTTGGGCTATTCCCCATCAAGTTATAATGAAATCTTAAACAAACATGTATAATTTTATGCCTTTTTTACTTATTTAGTTTTCACTTTAGTGAAAAAAATGACGATTTTAGCGGCTAAACTCGAACTTAATACCCACCTTTAGTCGAAACTGAGATTGAACTCAAGACTCTTTGTATGCAAGGCGGGCATGCTAATCATCGCACCACGCTGGATCCCATGTATACATCTTAGATCTTTCTACATTTATTATTTCTCGATTTGCTTAAAAAATATTAGTTTCTAAATGGGAGCAGACTGTGAACAATCGAGTCTAATGAAAATTTTGCTAGAAATTTGTTTGCGCATTTCTTATGGATTGCAGAAATTTCGTCTATGTACACCAATACGAATAAAGCTTTTAAATATGATGATGGTCTTCAATATAAAGGGTGATTTGTTAAGAGCTTGATAACTTTTTTTTAAAAAAAAACGCATAAAATTTGCAAAATCTCATCGGTTCTTTATTTGAAACGTTAGATTGGTCCATGACATTTACTTTTTGAAGATAATTTCATTTAAATGTTGACCGCGGCTGCGTCTTAGGTGGTCCATTCGGAAAGTCCAATTTTGGGCAACTTTTTCGAGCATTTCGGCCGGAATAGCCCGAATTTCTTCGGAAATGTTGTCTTCCAAAGCTGGAATAGTTGCTGGCTTATTTCTGTAGACTTTAGACTTGACGTAGCCCCACAAAAAATAGTCTAAAGGCGTCAAATCGCATGATCTTGGTGGCCAACTTACCGGTCCATTTCTTGAGATGAATTGTTCTCCGAAGTTTTCCCTCAAAATGGCCATAGAATCGCGAGCTGTGTGGCATGTAGCGCCATCTTGTTGTAACCACATGTCAACCAAGTTCAGTTCTTCCATTTTTGGCAACAAAAAGTTTGTTAGCATCGAACGATAGCGATCGCCATTCACCGTAACGTTGCGTCCAACAGCATCTTTGAAAAAATACGGTCCAATGATTCCACCAGCGTACAAACCACACCAAACAGTGCATTTTTCGGGATGCATGGGCAGTTCTTGAACGGCTTCTGGTTGCTCTTCACTCCAAATGCGGCAATTTTGCTTATTTACGTAGCCATTCAACCAGAAATGAGCCTCATCGCTGAACAAAATTTGTCGATAAAAAAGCGGATTTTCTGCCAACTTTTCTAGGGCCCATTCACTGAAAATTCGACGTTGTGGCTCGTTAGTAAGTCTATTCATGATGAAATGTCAAAGCATACTGAGCATCTTTCTCTTTGACACCATGTCTGAAATCCCACGTGATCTGTCAAATACTAATGCATGAAAATCCTAACCTCAAAAGAATCACCCTTTATGTTTCGGTCGATCCTAATGTTTCTATTGATTTCGTATGTAGAGCTTTTAATAAAAGCTAAACATTTACTCTCATGTCACTGATATCCATAATGCTGTTGTTGTTGTCTTAAACTCATTGTACGCCATAACATTAAAAATGATTTCGTATTTTTGGTAAGTCATACAAAATATATCAAAATCAGCTGTTAGATACATACACCTAATCACATACATATTTACTTACAATCCACGCTGGTATCTATCATCAAGCAGGCAATAAAATTTCCCTTAATATTGAATATCAAGAACATGGCAATAGCAAAAGTGAAGGTATGCCAAAAGCCGCCGGGTTCATGAAATGCCGGTAATACGACGATCATTTCAAAAATAAATACAATTGGTAAGAAG
The DNA here is from genome assembly GCF_050003625.1 of Haematobia irritans. NCBI lineage: Eukaryota > Metazoa > Arthropoda > Insecta > Diptera > Muscidae > Haematobia > Haematobia irritans. The sequence continues at coordinate 102,629,026 of NC_134401.1, read as the reverse complement.
ACTCCAATCAATAGGAAACATAACCAGTCGACTATGCGTCGTGGTAAAAATTGTTTACGTATTCTCATTTTTTCGGATTTTAAATTATTTTTATGGCACAATTCTTTTCAATGAAAATCGCACTGAAACCCACAACAGATCGATCGATTCACTTTCATTTATTCTCTATTTTTGCACTAGAGAAAAAAACGCGATATAACTCTTTGGAGTAAAAATATCGGACTAATTATTGTTTGCATTTACCCATGGCCAACCAATAATGCTCTACTACTGATAGGGGGAGTCGAAAGCATGGGACTATTGCCATCAAAGACAGTTGGGTTCTCTCAAATGCTCATTATCTTTTGTGTGTTTCATATTTCGTTCTCTGTTTTTCTCTAAGCTCCACAACAATCACGTGAATAAATTGAGCAAATGCAATTGATCATGTGTGTGTGTGCAAAAGTTTTATTATCTAATCGACTTCTCCAACACTCAAAACTATACAATACTTTTTTCAATATGTTTCCGCTCTTTGCTTTACAGATATAATGCCCGCTACCCCCAACCAATACTCAAGATGTTGACCAAACATTGCAACAAAATACTCAAGTAGCTGTTATTAACATTTCAGATGATTGCCAGAACATCAAATGAATGTTTTCAATTGGAGTATTACAGAATTTGTTGGCGCTATTATCGATATTTCCTTTTAATCACATTGCAAAAGCTTTGCTCCAAAACCGAATACAGTACCCAACTTAAAAATGCAGTGACGTTCTTGGCGCTGAAAGTTCCACGAAACGTTGTTATCGATTTAATTATTTTGCTCCCATAAGCAAAACGTCCCATAATTAATAGATTCATATTTCTTATACTGAAAAATGGGAGAACAAGGAAAATATAAATAAATATAAATTGTATTCAACGAATTTATCCAATGTAACCTTTCGGGCTATAGTGGTGCAATGCTTAAAATGTCCGCCTTGTTCCCAGTTTCCAAGGAACAGAGAAAAGATTTTCAGCGATGGTTTTATTTTCGCTTAAGGCCCATAATGCACATCTAGCGGAAATTTCGTTTAAACGTTAATAAGGCACTTTTCTCATTGTAGCAAAAATGACATTATGAATTCTTTATGGGTAGAGGAAATTTCGCTAGAGATGCATATAAGGACTTGAAGCTACACTCAATAGATGTCAATATGGAGCTGAAGAATTGTTTGTTTAAGTAGGATACCCACAATAAATGAATAACAAATTTATCTATCAAAATTTGAATGAAGATCATGATATCCATTGTTTACATTATCCCCCACGAGACAAAAATGAAATTTTCACTAAGAAAATGGATCACATACGACAACATCTATAAATTTCGCAAGTGGCCGAAATGTGGCGAGCGACAAAAAAACCTGTAAAACTTATTCTCCCATGGAATCGGAAATCGTAAAATTTTCGTTAAACTATGTTTTTAACCCCCATTTTCATGAAGCTCCGTTAGTGCTACGTTAGCTAACGAACTTTTAAACCGTGATATCTACATATCTGTCATCTTGCGTATATATTCCATATGCCAGTTAGAAACTTAACTGCTGAAAATTGTTCAGTTAAAGTTAACCGGAGAAATGATATTTCCATTTTTCTTTCTGTTAACTGGCAGTTAAAGCCTAACGGAGCTACATGAAAATGGCCGTAATTCTAAAACATTTAAACATCAAATTTGGCAATATAGTTGGAGTTAAGTCCACGAGTATCTATATTTTTCCGCTGTAAGAAATGTAAATTCTTGCGATTTGCGATTCCGAATATCGGAACATGGGGAGTTTCTCCATTTTTGCCGAAAAACTGAATCATAATCAAAAACTCGTCGGAAAAGCACCGTCACTATTGAGAAGTTGTACCACGCCAAGTTACTACAAAAAAGTATCGCAATAAGAGCCCCTTCAAACAATCAGAAAAAGTGAATTTTAAGATAGTTGTAAAAGAATCATTGTAGTCAAGTAAAACATGATTGTTTAGATGTTTATTAATTTGATTAAACATTTATAAATTCTCATAAATATAACATTTATACCACTATCACAACACACATAATTTTGTTTCATTAGTAATAGAATGATGTTGATTTACAAGTGGCAAGTTACATGTTGCAACGTCTATCAGCCAGTGTTTTTATCTCGATTGAGGCAGCGTGTCTGTAAAATATCTGAAAACTAATCACTTTATTCCATTTGGAAAATCAAAAATTGTTCACCAATATACCTTTCACAATTTTAAGGGAAATAACTATGTTTTGAGCACTTCATTATCGATTTTATTTAAATAAATTATAAGAAGCTAGGTGTTTCACAAAATATAAAATGGCTCTTGTAACAAAAGTGATGGCAAAATACTTTCATGTACATTTCATACTTTTTCATACGCTGGTGGGGTATTTGCTACCGAAAATTTCGGGAGGCGTTGTTATCGATTGTTTACATTTGCTCCCATAAGAAATGAATGGTAAAACTGGCATACATTCAGGAGACATAGATATGAATAATATTATACAATAGTTTTGTAAACAGAAATGCATTATTGTGGAAGGTTTATACACTAAAAATGAGGGCACTAAAGCCAATTTTATTTCATGGAAATTAGTTGAAATTTACCCAATATGAGAAAGTTTCTTTCAATATAATATGTATATTTTAGTTTTTTTCATGTACTAACATGACAAGAGACACAAAACTTAAAAAAAACTTACACGAAAATTAATCATACAATTTTACTGAATTCGAATTTTCCACAAATCAGTTCAAAATTTCCTAAAATTTAAAAATTTTCTATAAATATTCTCGAACTTCGTATAGCGCTAAAGGCATTTTTACAAATTCACACATTTTTTTCCAAAAACATTAAATTTTATTTAACAAAAAATTATGTCCAATGAAATTTATTGAATTAATCGAAAAATATATACTTATTTATATCCTTTCCGATTTTGTAATACAGTTTGTATTAACCCTCGGACAGACACATGAGTCTGGCCAGACCTTTTTCGATTCTAATTGTAATTAAAATACATTTATAATATAGCTAGAGACTTGAAACTTCAGGTACCCTCCTAAAATGTTATTACCTATCGATGTGTGAGAAAATCAGGACGGAAAATACGACAGTAATAATGTAATAATATCAACAAAATAGCATATTTTCCATATAAATACATTAAAATACATAGTGGGCCTGGTCAGGCCTCATGTGTTACGAATGTGACTATCGAAACATGTGTATGACGGAGGGTTAAAGAATTCTAAAATTAACCTATATATTCTTTCTTGGTGGGTTCGCTTGTGTGACCATCTCGAACTTCATTTAGCACTAAAGACATTTTTACAAATTCACACAATTTTGTTAATAAGACATTTTATTTAACAAGAGAAAAACTTATGTCAAATTAAATTTTTTTAAGTTAATATAGTTTTTTAAGATAGTATATATTACACAGTTCTAAAATTAATCTATATTTTCTTTCTTGGCGGTTTCACCTGTTTTTTTCGAGGGTATAAGGGTTTTATACTCTACAGAGTAAACTGTAAGTCCGTCCCACCTTTATGTACATACGCATGAAAGTGGTATATGAAAAATGTATTTTAATTAACAATAATTATACCATATAGCATTTAGAAATGTGAGATTTATATTTGTTTTTATTATAAAATCGCAAATTAACTAATTAAAGCTGGACACGATTTTCAAAATCAAAATAATCCGATTTTGTCAACTTTTTTAAACAACGTGCGTCATCATCACTCGTTCGCATTTCCCAATATGGGCATTGATTTCTTGATGGCTACGAACGCTACAGTCCACACGCGCTCGTTTAAGCAAAAAGTTTTAAAAATAAAACAAAGCAAGAGTATTTAATTAGATTAATTAGCGTACACGTGATGCTATCAATATTTATTTTTCTAAAATGTTTAAAAATAAGACAATTTGGAAATATGGATATAATCTTATTGTTGTATATAAATAATTTGGGTGAAAATTTTAATTAATAATTTTTAATTTATAGGACAGGTATTATTCTTGTATTTGAGTTAACCATGAGCGAGAATGCAATATGAGACCAGAGGCTGGTAGCAATTTTAACGGAACTTCCTTCACCCTTAAAAAATCGCATAGCTATTTTTGCTAATGAAAATTGCATCGATCAATTGTTTACATTTTGCCAACATAAGAAATATATGGTAACACTGCATTATCGGCAAATAAAGTATATGGTAAAACTTCAAATTTATATAATTTATAAGCATAAAGAATTACTAAATCCGTATTTCCCACAAAATAATTAAGTTATTTTTTTTATTGAGTTAAGTTGGTGGTTGTTGCTTGTTATTACAAAATTAACATTTTATTTTTCCTTGGACAATTGATCAGCTACTTCTTTAATCCTTACAAACTGTGTGGTCCGCTGTTAGAATCCCCGTCCGGCAAAAGGTAATATTAAAATAAAAAAATCATACAATTGAATAATTTCTTCTACAATGTTTGTATTACAGAAAAAGGTGCTAAGAACTAAAAAATCTCGTGGATGTGAGAAAGATGTGGGGGAATATACAATTGGGCAGAAACAAAATTTTGAGCATTCAGGTCGAAAACCTATGTTGTTAGCACCTATATTACCTGTCTATTTTCATAATTCATTATGATTGTAAATATATAAATAAATAAATAAAATTTTGAGCACAATATTGTTTGGGAGAATTTTTTTTAAGCATATAATATTTTTGGGTGCAAAATGCTTCCAAACATATTATATGTTCACATAATAACATATTGTTTTTTGGAAGACAACATTATTGAATTTGGATGCAAAAATACAAAATGTTTGGAACTTAGACTACCCAAACATATATTGTTTATACCAATATGCTTTCAAACATATTATATATTGGAAGAGATCAAACATATAAATGTTTGGGCAATACCCAAAAATGTATATGCTTGAAGCAAAATATGTTTGGGAGTATATGTTACAGAAGCGATTTTTTGTGAGCGTGTAGCCTGTATGCGTGAAACTGGAATAGGATATTATAGGTTAGAAACAAGATAGGCACATGGGGTCTTTGGCAATAATACTCAGAGCCGGACCCTGAGCATGGAGGTCCTTCAATATACTACAGAAATAAAATTCTGACAAAATTTTCTATAGAAATACAATTTTGACAAAATTTTCTATAGAAATAAAATTTTGACAAAATTTTTTATATAAATAAAATTTTGACAAAAGTTTCTATAGAAATAAAATTTTGACAAAATTTTCTATACAAATAAAATTTTGACATAATTTTTTAGAGAAATAAAATTTTGACAAAATTTTCTATAGAAATAAAATTTTGACAAAATTTTCTATAGAAATAAAATTTTGACAAAATTTTCTATAGAAATAAAATTTTGACAAAATTTTCTATAGAAATAAAATTTTGACAAAATTTTCTATAGACATAAAATTTTGACACAATTTTCTATAGAAATACAATATTGACAAAATTTTCTATAGAAATAAAATTTTGACATAATTTTCTATAGAAATAAAATGTTAACATAATTTTCTATAAAGCCAATATTTTCGTGTTGAGTCATCTATCAAAGTCCTTTGTGAGTAACTTCTCCCTTTTTAAAGATGTAGTAACTTTCACTTGCTGTTGCAACCTAAATCGTTAAAACATTCAAAATTCAAAAAACATTTACAATTCAAGGGATACACCCAAATAATTGTCGGTAAAAGCAGACTAACCACAAAAATTTGATCATAAATAAAATTCAAAATAAGATTTTTTATATTTAGCAGATTTTTGGTAAGATTTTCTTTAAATTTTGGTAGATTATTTTTGACACGAGTGGAAAATGTGACCTTGAGTCGACGTAGCCATGTCCGTCCGTCTGTCTGTGAACTCATTTAAGGTCTAGGTCGCAGTTTCAATGCAATCGACATCAAATTTGGCAAATGTATGTATTTTGGAAAAGAGAACCCCCAGTAGCCAGAGTTTTATCCTAATGTGCAATAAATTTTGCACAAGGGGTACAATCAATAGTCGCATAAAGGCAAATTTGGTTGAAATCGAATAAGGGTTAGATATTCGTCTGTTTTACATTCATATGACCACAGAAGCTTTATCCAAACCCCCGATTTACGGGAGTTTGGATAAAGAGTAGAACTAGGATTCTAGCTATGTATGTTAATTTTAGTTGAAATACGAGTATATCTAATTAATGGTACCTAATAAATTTGATGGATTTTTAAATTGCTTGAAATTTGTTGGTTAGATCTACAAGTTGTGCAAGGTATAATATAGTCGGTCCCACCTGTCTTTAGACTTTCCTTACTGATATTTAAAATGGTTTTTTGAATTTTTATAGTGTACAAAATCGACTATTCGAACTTAAATAAAAATTTCGAAAAGTCAACCTTTAAATAATTGCAAAAGGCGATAGTCGACTTTTCAAAAAGGAAAACTTGTATTTCCAAATTTTGAAAAAGTCGGAAACTTTTTTTGTAAAAATGTTTTTGTAGAAAACAGTTTTAGAACTCACTGTCACTGTTTGACATTAGGGCTGTTTTCTTTTAGCACTGGATGCAACATTTGTATGGGCTATCCAGAACATCGTTCTATCCAGAACATCTCATCAGTGCAAGTCGCGCCGGTGTCGCCAGATTGTATTTTGACAAAGCATATGACGCTTCTTCGATTCACAATAGCAATTTATTGTGAATTTATCGAAAAACATGAAATTCAAAGTGGTACAGTGTCATAAATAATCGCAGCAAAAAAAGTAAATATTTATTACTAATTGAAGCGTTTCATACATTAAAATTGCTAGATTTCACTTCTTTTCTGTGATTGTTTTTGAACAGCTGATGACAGTGTTGCATATTTTTGGAGATGCCCTGGATAAACGAGTACTCTGTTTTCTTTTAGTCCTCAACGGCTTAGAGTATCCAGTGCTAAAAGAAAACAGCCCTATTATAGATTCATTGAAATCGAATTTGAATTTCTCTATAATCACAGCATGGTACAATTATTTATAAGGTAGCCTCTCTAGAAGAAAAATAGCAACAAAAACATAAAAGCAGCTCATCATAAAGTCAAACTAAATGTCAGTAAAAAGTAAATAAACAAATACAAAAATGTTGGTTTAGATTTTGTGTTACTCATGAGAAATGTTTCTTATTGGTATGGAAATACATTGTGAGTGAAAAATATTCAACTGCGTGCAAGATTTTTTGAATTTCTGTATCCAGTGACATATATATGAAGATTAAGCTTAGCAGTTATGGATTTTAATTGTTTGATGTTAACACATTTGGACAAATTCAGTGCCTTACTGCAGATCCTGCGGCTTTTTGTTCTGTCACAACTTTTGAATAAATAAATGGGACCATAAATAATAATTAAATTGGTTTATTGTTAACATTATAAATTAATCTTTAGTAATTTTTTGTTTTTTGTTCATCTTTGTTTCGCTTTTTGAATTTTTAGTCTTTGGTTGAGACGTCTTAGTCGAAAGTACATGCGAGGCACTTAAAGAAAAAATTCTTTGCTTTCTCGGGTAGGTCAATTCCATTACCTTTTTCGTAAAGGCGCTTTTGTATGTTTTTATCATGATTTTAAGGTATCAACAACCCTATTAGCTCGAGACAGTTCTAATTTCAAATCTTTTATTTCGGTTTCGAGCTCCATAATTTTCTTTCGCAATTGAGAATTCAGGTGATGATTACATTTCGATTCCATCTCCCAAAATGAAGTTGAAAACAAAATCATTGTGAAACATGTAAGGAACGTCTAAAGTCCAATAAAACCGACTATTTTACACCATACATCACTCTTGGTGCTATTATTACTTTGTGTAGCTAAAAATTTAAAAATTGGAAGCTATATCTAAAACGTAACCGATTTGGACGAAACTTTTATGACTCATTGGGAATGTCATAAAAATCGGAACAAAATTGGCCATTCTATGTCCATATCGGAGAAAACTGCATATGGGAACTTTTTCCGAATCTAAACGGTTTTTTGGTTTGTTGTATTTAAAAAAAAGTAGTACATACACCCAGAGAAGGAATATGATCATCTCGAACATCCCTACGGGAAATTGGTGCAAATTGCACTGACGGACCTATCACTGGTACCGGTGCTCCAGTTACTTGCAATTTTTAAGTAGTCGTAATTTATTGATTTCCGTACTTAAAATCTTATTGGATTTACACATTTAGTGAAATAAATTTATTAGTGTAACCTATTGTTCGACATATCTCAAAAGTTTTTTATTTCGGATGCTATTCGGTTGTCCAAAATGAAACAGATTTCTAAGAGTTTGTCCGGGACTGGTTCCTAAGGATCTGTGTATTGTCCCAGGTCCCTACTAAATTGTCCCAGGACGTGTCCTTTGAGTCCAAGACGTGTCCTAAATTGGAAATTTACCCCGTCAATGACAAACCCATGTTAAAGTGACTGGTCCCTTCCATACGTTTTGACCAGAACTGGGACTGGTCCATACACACAAGAGACTAGTCCTGTACCGATCCTGTTGTTGATCCATTTCCCGTAAGAGCAAAATTATATTTTTGGATGATGACCATGTAACATGTTTATCGCAAAAATGTTGTTTTCTCGCCAAACATAGCATGCTTTCCGAAAACAGGCATATAATTTCCGAGAAAATAACATGGTTGCAGCGAACATGTTACATGATCACCATCCAAAAATAACATTTTGCTCTTGAAACATGTTTGAGGTGATCATATTCCTTCTCTGGGTGTAGTCTTACTCACGACTCACGTGTGAGTCACGAAATTTTTCGTGATTTACGACAATTTCGAGTCATGTGCACACTTCTACTCTGCGTGCACTTGTTGATGGATCTTTTCGAATTCTCTACAAAATAGGTAGTCAAATTCGCTAAAATATACAATGACAATTTAAAGTTTGCATACCCCATCACGGTATTTGTCTCTTCGAAATAAGTTCCACACACATTTTTTGGAATAATCAAGGATTGGTATAGGAATTTCCCTAAACACAAACATTATTATTGTTTTCATCGATAGAACTCCAAATTACTTACTCTTTCGTTGAAATACTGTCCACTATGAATGGCTCTGCCGTTGGTGGAAGCATATAATTATTGGAGCGTATTATAATGTATTCACGCAAAAAGTGGTCCCCACAGATAAAATCATTTTGTTAAAATCCTTTTGACAAATTGCCATCCAATTACACTTCCTTCGATCGTCTTTGTAATCCGCTTGTTACACAAACAACATATTCTCAACATTTGATGAACCGTTAAAAGTCACCTGATGAAACAAGGCTACCTCATAAATAATTCTACCATGTAATCACACATTATTTCGTTCATTTGCAATGTATTCCATTTGTAATTCACAATAGTGTACCATTGTGAATCGATTTGTCGAAATGTTGCCATATTCCTCACAACTTTGCAATTTGGTTTAGCACAAATATTAAAGTTCAAATATGAAATATATTTTTATGATTGTTGCTGTACTCTCATTAATATGTATGCTTATGCAAATTCGCTAGAGTTTGGTCGATGAAGGGATGAAACAGAGTAGACAGAAATACCCGTGTTTATCTATTAATCTCTTCGTAAATACTTTACACAACAACGATCATAACAAAACTAAAGACTTAAGACACAAACATTATGAATCCAGTGCTTTGTTAATTTTCCATTTCAATATTAATTTTCACATTTGTATTGACAATAAATATCACAGCTATCTAAACACCATCTGGAATCAATGAGCTACTTACTTCCTTATATTCAAATTGAAATGAACATTAGGATCAGTAATACTCTAATTATTGGGAATGACATAAACATATTAATTATATGTATAAACAAACAAATCAAAGCGTTTTATTATATTTTTCTTTCTAACTAAATAGATTACTTTTTCGTATTGAGAGATTGTGATCTCAACGAGTGAGTTAGGTTAGGTTAAAGTGGCAGCCCGATTAAGATTCAGGCTCACTTAGACTATTCAGTCCATTGTGATACCACATTAACTAAAAGTACCTATTACATATGGGCACTTCTAGTTTTAACCGCTGAACCTTCTTGATTATTTTTCTTTGTTGAACCAACCAGATTGTTCCAAAAACAGTAGCAGACTGCTTAAGTTAACGTTTTCCAGATCCGCCAGTAATCTGAAGCTATATGCTCCTAAAAGTTGCTTGCGCTTTACACAAAATGCAGGACACTCACACAAGAGGTGTTTAATTGATTCTTTTTCCTCCGCATCATGACAGCTCATACAATAGTCATTATACTTCGCGCCAATAGTTTTTGCAAAATCGCCTATCAGGCAGCGACCCGTTATAGCAGATATCAGGAGTGATATCTGACGTCTCGAGAACATTAGCATATCTAGTGTGCGGTTTAAGTTGAAATGGGGCCATATTTGCTTGGTGTCGTTACAACCCTTGCAATTCTCCCATCGAACATTTGCCATCATAACAGCCTTCTCACGCAGCATGAGCTTGCAGGTAGCTAGGGGCATACCAACAAATTCTAGTTCCCCTGGAATATGTAAGGTAGTCCCTAGCCTTGCCAACTCATCCGCTTCGCAGTTCCCCGGTATGTTCCTATGGCCAGGCACCCATATTAGGTGAATATTGTACTGCTCAGCCATCTCATTGAGAGATTTGCGGCAGTCGATGGCCGTTTTCGAGTTGAGGAACACAGAGTCCAAGGATTTTATTGCAGGTTGACTGTCTGAGTATATATTAATGCCCACATTTTTTGGAACATTACTTCTCAGCCAATTCGCCACCTCTCTTATTGCTAATATTTCAGCCTGAAAAACACTACAGTGATTAGGTAATCTTTTCGCTATTCGAAGTTCCAGATCATTAGAATATACTCCGAACCCCACTTGTCCATCCAATTTGGAGCCATCAGTGTAGAAATCTATATATTCTTTATTCCCCGGGGTCTGTGTGCACCACGCCTCACTGTTGGGGATTAGAGTCTCAAACTTTTTGTCGAAAAGTGGACTCGCCAAAGTGTAATCCACTACGTTAGGCACATCTGGCATTGTTTTGAGGACAGAACTGTGACCGTAACCTTTTTCCGACCACAGCGATAGTTCGCGCAACCGCACAGCCGTTGTTGCAGCTGACTGTTTGGCCAAAATGTCTAAAGGCAATAGATGCAGCACGACATTAAGGGAATTTGTTCCTGTCTTGCTGAATGCGCCTGAAATACACAAACACGCCATACGCTGAACTTTATCTAAACAAGTCGGTTTCTGAAGTGCCGGCCACCAGACTACAACACCATATAGCATTATAGGTCTAACCACTGCCGTGTATAGCCAATGCACAATTTTTGGTTTCAGTCCCCACTTTTTTCCTATTGCCTTTTTGCACGAGTACAAAGCTACAGTTGCCTTTCTCGCCCTTTCTTCAATATTAAGCTTAAAGTTCAGCTTCCTGTCCAAAATAACGCCAAGGTATTTTGCACATTCACCAAAGGGAATTTCAATACCCCCTAAGGAAATAGGCCTAACCGTGGGAGTTTTGCGATCGTTGCAGTACATGACTAATTCTGTCTTTGCAGGATTTACCCCAAGACCATTGTCTTTCGCCCATTTCTCAGTCATCCGGAGGGCCCTCTGAATAATATCTCTGATTGTGGATGGGAATTTTCCCCTGACTGCCAGAGCCACATCATCTGCGTATGCCACCACTTTTATCCTTTCTTTTTCTAGAGTAACCAGAAGGCTATTTATAGCAACATTCCAAAGAAGAGGTGATAGGACTCCTCCTTGGGGAGTGCCTCTGTTCACATACCTTTGTATGTTTGCTTGTCCTAGTGTGGCTGAAATACGTCTCTTCATTAGCAGTTCGTCTAACAGCCTGAGTATACATGGATCAACATTCAGAGTTGTCAGTCCATTTAATATCGAGCTCGGATGGACATTATTGAACGCCCCTTCGATGTCTAGAAACGCCACGATTGTGTATTCTTTGACAGATAGTGAGCTTTCAATAAAGCTGACTAGTTCATGTAGTGCGGTCTCAGTAGACCTGCCCTTCGAGTATGCATGCTGTCGTTTCGAGAACAAACTTGAATCGATGCTAGTTCTAAGATAAATATCTATCATCCTCTCCAGAGTCTTAAGTAGGAATGAGGATAAGCTGATTGGTCGGAAATCCTTCGCCCTCGAGTGAGAGGCTTTTCCCGCTTTAGGTATGAAAACGACTTTTGTTTCCCTCCACTTTCCTGGGATATATGATAAGTTGATACATCCTTTATATATCACCGACAACCAGGGGATAATTTTGTCAGTTACAGCTTGTAACTCCGCCGGAGTAATTCCATCAGGTCCAGGGGATTTGAATGGTCCAAAGCTATTTAGCGCCCATCTTATTCTAGTTTCCGATACAATTTCCTCGACAGGAAACGACCGCTGAGCAACTGTGGCACCGCCAGTACATGGTTCAACCGTCTGATTTCCAGGAAAATGTGTGTCCAATAGTACCTCCAGCGTCTCCTTACTGGACGTTGTCCAATTGCCCTCCGATGTTTTAATGAAACCTGGAGCGGAGTTGGTGGATGCTAGAACCTTCCGTAGTCTGGAAGCCTCGGACGTATTCTCAATACTGCTGCAGTAAGCATTCCAAGAGTTATGCTGAGCCTTTCTCAGTTCTCGCTTGTATCCTCTCAGATTCTTCTTGTAAGCGTCCCAGTCCTCAGGGGCTCTGGTGGACTTTGCCTTGTTAAAGAGCTTCCTGCAGGATTTCCTCATATTACTTAATTCCGTAGACCACCATGGTGGTCGATGTTTCCCCCTTGGCTTTCCTCTAGGGCATGCAGCTTTCAGTGAGATGTTGAAGGCCTTAGTAATCCGCTCCACTGCGTGTTCGATATCTTGCACATTTCTCATATTTGTCTCTGTTATTTCCGGTATCATCATATTGAACGATTCCCTATACCTATTCCAGTCAGCTTTCCTAACATTTGGCGGAAATATGATCTTGGTGATATGAACATCAAATTTGAAACTGATGTAGCGATGATCTGAGAAGCTGTGTTCACTTAAAACCTGCCACTCAGATATCATTTCATTTAGTTCTTGCGAGGCCAAGGTGATGTCCAAAACCTCTTGCCTGTTTTTAGTGACAAAGGTTGGGACATCTCCCTTGTTGCAAACTACCAGATTAGTACGCAAAATAAACTCTATTAGCGACTCTCCCCTTGCATTAGTATCACTACTTCCCCATATACTATGATGTGCATTCGCATCGCATCCCATAATGAGTTTCGCCTTTGTTTTCAGTGACTCCTCCACTAAGGTCTTAACGGCATATGGAGGCATCTCCCTGTCATGTCCCATGTAGACCGAAGATACCCAATATTTGCATTTGGCTATTTCTAAACTTGCAACGACAGTGTCTGTATTGCACATTGAGGGAAGCAGAAACAAATTGAGCTCGTTTTTAGCAATTATACAGGCTCGATTTACATCATTACCAGTATACTGCAATAGTTTGAACCCCGGAGTACTTAATTCACATATTTTGTTTTTGTAAACATATGGTTCTTGAATAAGAACTATATCTATGTCCCCTTTCATCAGGAGAACTTTTAAGGCAGCACATGCAGCCTTACAATGATGAAGATTTATCTGGAGGATCCGTAGGACCATCGAGATTTTCAACAACCGTCACATCAGCCGCTTCGATCGAGTCATCAAGAATGTCCTCTTCAGAGATATCGGTGACTCTCGCAATAACCATAGGTTCGACTTTGGCGAGTTCTGAGGCAATAGAAGCCTCCTCACGCATACGGTATCTATCCATGTCTTCAACTTTGGTATCTCCCTCGACTTCGCAAGAGGATCCGCTTACTTCTGATTCAGACAGAGGCTTGTCCATTTCTGAATCCTTTAGCTGATCGTTTTTATACACCTTCATTTGGATATAATGAAAGCCATAACATACACGGCCCTGGGACTTTGCCAGATGTGGCAAAGACTGAGTGTTCAATATAAACACTGCATGCCGTCTTGGTCCATCCACTTCATCCAAACGGCCAACCTTCCAATCAGCTGTTGGAAGATCTGGATTGCATCGTTTCAGTCTATTTAAAATAGATTCAGGGTCAGAAGGGTTTGCAGGTATCCAGGCATGTGCTCTAGGTCTAGCCGGTATGTCTTTCTTCTCGACTAACTCTAGAGCAGCTCCTTCCCAAACTTCACCAATTAGTATCAGAGCAGCTTTAAAACATTCTATAGACCTCTGGTCCTCAAATGCGACTAGCTTAAATCGTCCTTGATACCAACCAGCCTCTTGGTGTCGAGGATCTGGGCCGGGAAACTTTTCCAGTACCTGTGAGTAGACGACAGATAGAGCATTCTCAATTTCCCCCCATTTTTGCTTTGGAACCATACCGTCCAATGCTCCTTTATTAATGATAGCCATCACAAGGCTATCTTTAGCAACTGAGGCAAACGATCTTTGATCCCTTTTGGAGGATGGCAGCTCATCCGGCGATCGTTCCCTTTTTCCAGTCTCAAGAATTCCTTGAGCCCATTTTAAGGAATCGCTTTGTTTAGCCGACAACGTGCTTGGGTCGACTGATCCTAACTTCTTTAGGATAAACAAAGCATTTCTGCGTTCCTTGAATCTCTTTCGTGAGGGATTACCTCCTTTTGATGTCGTTACCTTAGAAAAAGTTCGACTTGTCAGTGTGTCGCCACCTGTCGACCCGTCTACAGGTCGACTAATTGGGCCTAACTCTTGGTCATTGCCCAGATTTATAACTCCAGTCGATACCCGTCCACTGGGCCCTGAAGTTAGCAACCCAGTGGATGACTTGGAATTTCGCTGCATGGTGGCTTAATATCCCACCACACTTGAAATTCGTAGTAGGTACCTATTACTATGAGTTTATCCGCTATTGAAAAAACACGTCCGTTCCGTTCGACGGTTGAATAGGAATCGAGTGAGTTGGCACTTGTGGTTTGAATTTGTGTGGAAAGGTTTTACGTATTCATTCAACAACTCTGCTCTGTGGGAAATCTTTTCTCCCATCAATCTAATACTAAAAAAATTCCTCAACATTGTAATTATAAAAATTCTGGAAGATCGATAACTTTGGTGGTAATGGAAAATATTTACCTATGCATCGCTGGTTTTTTACCCCAGGTTATTAATGCACAAAATGAATTTGTTTTTAAACAAGCTTTGATTTAAAGTAAATATTTTGTAGTAAAACCACTGTCGAGAAATTACGATTTCTAGAATACATTAATAAAAATAGCAAATAAATACACTCTCCATAAACGCAAACAAATATTGATAATGTGTGTGATGGTTGCGCATCATAGACTTTAAGATTGAAAATTTACACAATATTAAAGGCAAATTTCTATAAAATCAAGAATATGTAATTAAATGAAAAATAATCATATTAAAAGTTATTTTCATTAAATCAAATTTGCTTCGCTCTCTTCAAGTCGTATGAATTAAGGCAAATTTTCCTTAAAGAAAAGTAACACATCCTTGGGTTAACAAATAAAGCCGATTTGAATTTCTTCATATGGCGGTCAGAGTTGGCCTGTCGCAAACTGCGACTTTCGCGACATACGTATAATACGTATGTCTCAAAAGTCGAAAACCTAATTTTGAATTAAAGATATTGTGAATATTTTTTAATTTAATTAGTATTATTTATTCAAAAATGTTCTAGTTTTACATCTCTCATTCGCAACTTCAAACTTTTCTTGGTTTGCGTGGTCAATAATGTCCACACAAGCTTTAGTTGCGTCAGCGAATGACTAGCTAGAATTTTGAAAAATTTTAATTGTATGAAAATTGACTCTAATAACCCAAAAAGAGGTCTTATAAAATTTTCTCTAAACAGTGATTCACTTATGCAAGACTTATCTCTCTAATGCCCAAACCCGCCTTTAGGCGGTCTTCGTTTAAACGGGAAACTTTTAGTAAAACACAACTACAGACGATAAAAACTGCTAAAATGAAAACAAAACTTTGTTAAAACTCTACAAGAGACTTTGCAGCACCATTCCGGATTTTACCGTATATTTTTTTCTTGTTTCTTTTTCTTGCTTTTGTATCATAAACCTTAGAAATTTTTTTCAGCTCCCAAAAAAATGGGGCATTAGAGGGTTAAGTAGTTTTCCTTCCTTCCAGTTTCTGCAGAAATTTGTGAAAGGTTAATTATGAGCGAGTACCGACCGTCATGATTAGTGCACCATCAAGTAGTTCGTAGTAATTTTGGCTTGGAGTCTCCAATTGAAATATGTCTATTCTCAAGGTTTTTAAAATTTTATGAACATTCCTGAGAATTAGAACTTCTTCGCACATATCATCATCTTGGATATATTCACGTTTATCTGAAGGGACTGAAATATTTTGAGTTGCTTGCTACTTTTTCTACATTTACGATGCGTATGTGACGTTTACGACGTTTACAACTTTGCGACCGTCGCAAACCTAAAAAAGTGATAAAAAGAGTGTTGATACACACCATCTCTGATGTCGGTTATTCAAGATTTATTTTTGAAAAAAAAAACTCATTCGGCATTTGGAGGAGTTGGCATTTTCAAAATTTTATTTTTGGAATGAAAATTTTCTTTAGATGTAACGACATTTCTTTGAGATTTGTGAACTACAGATCTTTTAATTTCCTGACAGGGAGAGTGGTACTAAGGATACAAAAGTCGACAATCGAGTTTTTTAATCTTTAAATTCGATCAATCATCTTTTGATAATTTTGAAAAATTGACTCAATATGACTTATGCGTTTTACAGACTATCAGTTATTCCGGACGACAGTGCTCGTGTCGAACATATCCCATATATTGTGCACATTATAAGTTAAGTCCGAAGGCATAATCGATACTGCTGCATGTTTATGGGATCGATAACACATTTACCGATTATTTAGTCATCGCCGACAAGTCGTATCGATCAGACACACTGTAAGATTCTTCACAAACACCGACATTCCGTCCGGAATAACTGATAGTCTGTAAAGCGCATTAACCAAAAATTTGTTTTGAGTTTGAATTAAAAGGGGAATATGATGCAAACGTTTGTACCATGAATGTAGGCCCCATTAAAAAGGAAGACCAAAAGCTAAATGAATACACCCCCAAAAAAATCGCTTCTGTAACATATACTCCAAACACATTTTGCTTCAAGCATATATATTTTCAGGATTGGTCAAAACAAAATATTTTTTGTATTGATCAAACATATTATGTTTCACCTTGGGTGGTAGAAAAAATTGTAATGAAACTTTCTTTGTGTGGATATATTTTTAAGGCGCCAATTGGTTACTTCCATTATTTTACTTGCAGCATACTCTCTAGGTGTCTCTTTCTAAATACATATATGTTTATAGGCTAATATATGTTTGCATCTAAGCATATTATATTTACAAACATATTATGTCCCAAACATAATATGTTCTAACATATTAACATATATGTCCGAAACATGTTATGCTAGTTTATGAACATTACTCGTATATGCTTGCACTTAAAAATACTGTGTTAAAAAACTTGAGTTTCAAACATATAATTTTTACACCCAAACATATAAAAAACAGTCTTTTTCATCCGTGTAGGATCCTAAAATATTATACGGAATACAACAACACTATTTGTTATGTTTTCTGAGGAGTAAATTCATTTTATTTTTGGGGGTTGAAGTATGAAAATAAAAACCGCAATATTTCAAATGAAAATTAACCCAAATTTACTTTTTGGGATTGTGCTTCGTTTTCAATTGGCGTCTATTTTCACTTTCTGGGATTTGACAATGGTGACAACTACACATACTTTTATTGTTCCGAATAGCATTGTATTGCGTTAGATTTGTTTCTTCGGCCGCGGTTGCAGTCTTTCACCTATGGAAAAATTTGGACGACCTTTGGTCGGGGGTTTAAGGTCTTGTCTCATGGGCATAACCCAAGTGGGCTAAAGCGAGTTCTTAGTGACACAAGAGGGCGGCCTGCGGCTGGGGTTTGACGTTTTATCAAAAGAATAGTCCAAAAAGAGTCCAAAGTGGGCTAACATGATTTCAATGTTGAATAAGACTTTCCCTAGGGACGGAGTCCAAAGTGGACTAACGCGAATATAAAGTGATTTATATAGTTCCACTTTCATACGGCTAAGTTAATACAACATAAAACTCACAATTTACTGACATAGCAAAAATTAATATTTTTCGTACTCCACATATGCACCCAGTCTCGTCCACTCTACCATCTTCGATTTATTGGTATAGCGGTAATTTTCCTCTGGTATCTGTTCAGGGGTACAATTTTCTCAGGACCATCTTACTGGCGTCAGAATGTAACACTCGGCAGCTATGGCCACCGCTGGTATACAATCATTGATTGTTGCGACATCCGCCGTTTCACCCACCGTATCCCCTATCATTCTTTGATGGAACGGCATGTTCTCTATCCCTCGCATTCAGGGTAGTCAAGCTTTTGATCTTAACCTGTATAGACCTTAAGTGCAGTATGGTCTCTAAGGTTTTGGTTGTCGTGGTCTTCATTAGTTGGACCCGTTGTAAAATTTCCATGTTGCAATTGCGCTCTTTTGATGTCGAACAGAGTGCCGACACGTATGTCAGGATTGGCGTTATCAAGCTCTCATACAGCCCCCTTTAAAGCCCAACGTTCTTCTGCACAGTTCCCAACATCTTTAGGCTTTCTAAGTCCTCTCTTTGATGTGGCTCTTAGGTTAGGTTAGGTGGCAGCCCGATGTATCAGGCTCACTTAGACTATTCAGTCCATTGTGATACCACATTGGTGAACTTCTCTCTTATCAGTGAGTACTGCCCGATTCCATGTTAAGCTCAATGACAAGGGACCTCCTTTTTATAGCCGAGTCCGAACGGCGTTCCATATTGCAGTGAAACCACTTAGAGAAGCTTTGAAGCCCTCAGAAATGTCACCAGCATTACTGAGGTGGGATAATCCACCGCTGAAAAAATTTTTGGTGTTCGGTCGAAGCAGGAATCGAACCCACGACCTTGTGTATGCAAGGCGGGCATGCTAACCATTGCACCATGGTGGCTCCCGTGGTGATGTGGCTCTTACAATTCCGTTTCCTGTCGAAGGCTACTCCTAACTACTTTATTTTATCAGATACTGGTATCGTCTTACCCCAAAATATATTGGTCAGTTTTAGTCCTTCTCAGGGATGTAAAAGTTGGTACAATTGTACTAACTTTGGTACATTCCGCTTCTCAAAAGTGCAATGGTACTACAATGACCTATTTGGTACAATTTGAAATATCTAGTTCGTCTTCAAAATGCTCGAGAAGTCCCAATTAATTAATTGTTCAAAATAAATTTTATTGTAAATATATGTTAGGTACTGACCAAATTACAATAAAATTTAACAAAAAATTTCTATATAAAATTTGAAGTTCGATGAGTATCTGACAATAAAATATAACATTTCGGAAGATTAAATGGAAACTGCATATTTAAAATACTCAAGATCAACAAGATAATTTTTTCTGTATCCTGAAATGGATAAAAAATATATATTAAGAATTTTATGAAGTATTTTCATTGAACTTTAGTCTTGTAACTGAGGTCAAGTCAAAACTTCCGCCAGATCATGGAAAAACTCTTGAGTGAAAAATTATTTTCACTCAATTAATTTCCAATATTAAATGCCTGTCATATTCAGGAATGAATATTTTCATACGAAAATATGATGAAGGCTTCGACAACAAACACATTAGAAGGAAACCTATTTTGAATTTTGACTTGCACAAAACCTCTACAAATAGCACCTTCGTTATTTCACAAGTTGATAAATATATTTTTGTTTTTTCGGTTACTATTTTCCAATACATTATTTTTGAAATTTGGTACATTTTTAACCCAAAAAAAACTTTTTTATTCTCGTTCGTACAATTTAAAATTTTGATTTTTCATCCCTGAGTCCTTCTAGTTTATACCCGAAACTGGTACTAGTATGTATGTGTAATTTATGCATATAAAGGGTGATTCTTTTGAGGTTAGGATTTTCATGCATTAGTATTTGACAGATCACGTGGGATTTCAGACATGGTGTCAAAGAGAAAGATGCTCAGTATGCTTTGACATTTCATCATGAATAGACTTACGATCTGCCACAACGTCGAATTTTCAGTGAATGGGCCCTAGAAAAGTTGGCAGAAAATCCGCTTTTTTATCGACAAATTTTGTTCAGCGATGAGGCTCATTTCTGGTTGAATGGCTACGTAAATAAGCAAAATTGCCGCATTTGGAGTGAAGAGCAACCAGAAGCCGTTCAAGAACTGCCCATGCATCCCGAAAAATGCACTGTTTGGTGTGGTTTGTACGCTGGTGGAATCATTGGACCGTATTTTTTCAAAGATGCTGTTGGACGCAACGTTACGGTGAATGGCGATCGCTATCGTTCGATGCTAACAAACTTTTTGTTGCCAAAAATGGAAGAACTGAACTTGGTTGACATGTGGTTTCAACAAGATGGCGCTACATGCCACACAGCTCGCGATTCTATGGCCATTTTGAGGGAAAACTTCGGAGAACAATTCATCTCAAGAAATGGACCGGTAAGTTGGCCACCAAGATCATGCGATTTGACGCCTTTAGACTATTTTTTGTGGGGCTACGTCAAGTCTAAAGTCTACAGAAATAAGCCAGCAACTATTCCAGCTTTGGAAGACAACATTTCCGAAGAAATTCGGGCTATTCCGGCCGAAATGCTCGAAAAAGTTGCCCAAAATTGGACTTTCCGAATGGACCACCTAAGACGCAGCCGCGGTCAACATTTAAATGAAATTATTCAAATAAAGAACCGATGAGATTTTGCAAATTTTATGCGTTTTTTTTTTAAAAAAAGTTATCAAGCTCTTAACAAATCACCCTTTATAACTTTAATTATGTTATAAAATGCTATTTTCCAATACATTATTTTTGAAATTTGGTACATTTTTAACCCAAAAAAAACTTTTTTATTCTCGTTCGTACAATTTAAAATTTTGATTTTTCATCCCTGAGTCCTTCTAGTTTATACCCGAAACTGGTACTAGTATGTATGTGTAATTTATGCATATATAACTTTAATTATGTTATAAAATGCAAAACAATATTTTTCTTCAATGTACCTCGGTTCTCAGGCAGTTTTATAATGAAGTATTTGTTGAATCTTTTAAATGGATCGTTATATGCAAAGTTTCTTCTATGATACATACTTTTCAGCATATTTGTGTATTTTAAAAGTCTTCTTATTGCCATTTCATATGGATGACGAACTTACTTCCTTACACATAGTTCTATAAAATCTCGACAATTTATCTAATTAAATTATTTTTACGTTTAATATAAAAAAAATGTTTTTGTTTTTTCTATTGTAAATAAATAAAATTCATATATTTCCTGTTTATCAGATGTGAAGAGTAAATTATTAGTAGGAATTATTAAATTGATTTTGTAAATATTTATGTGAAACTAAAAAGTATATGAGAATTTTACATGCTAATTAATTGAAAAATAAAGTGAAGTTAGCGAAAGTAAGATATTGGCGCCAATTCAATTAACAGAAATCAGCTGGGACCAATATCATTAGAGAATGTAGTGTCCTAGGAGTCACATGTCGCCTCATTTATTGTAATGTAAATTCTATAGTTGTCTTCATTGAAGGGGTAGGTTAGAAATTTTTTTAACGATTAATTTAAATATACATTTTCAATCCATCAATTTTTCAAAACAAATCAATTTTAAACCAATGCGAGACCAATGTCAATGACAGGGTAGCTAAACCATCAACATTTTTCATTTTATATGAAAATATGTGTGGATGTAATTTAAATTTAATATTTTATGGAATATAATGAATTTTTTGTGTTTTAGTTTATCGTGAACACATTTGCACGGTTAATTTGGTGAAAATTTCAACAAAAACAAGTATATACGGCAGTAAGTTCGGCCAGGCCGAAGCTTATGTACCCTCCACCATGGATTGCGTAGAAACTTCTACTGAAGACTGTCATCCACAATCGAATTACTTGGGTTGCGGTAACACTTGCCGATGGCAAGGTATCTTAAAACTTCCTAACACCGTAATATATACCACATAGTCCATACGTGCTATATGTTAAACTAAATAAGGCCGATTAAATACGTATATAATTAAGTTTAAAGTTTCTATAGAAATAAAATTTTGACAACATTTTCTATTGAAGTAAAATTTGGAAAAAAAATTATATAGAAATAAAATTTTGACAAAATTTTCTATAGAAATAAAATTTTGACAACATTTTCTATAGAAATAAAATTTTGACAAAATTTTCTATAGAAATAAAATTTTGACAAAATTTTCTATAGAAATAATATTTTGACAATGTTTTCTATAAAAATAAAATTTTGATAGATTATTTTTGGCTCGAGTGGCAACCATGATTATGAACCGATATAGACCAAATTTTTTTGTGATTGGGGATCGGCTATATATAACTATATACCGATATGGACCAATTTTGGCACGGTTATTAGCGGCCTTATAAAGGGTGATTTGTTAAGAGCTTGATAACTTTTTTTTAAAAAAAAACGCATAAAATTTGCAAAATCTCATCGGTTCTTTATTTGAAACGTTAGATTGGTTCATGACATTTACTTTTTGAAGATAATTTCATTTAAATGTTGACCGCGGCTGCGTCTTAGGTGGTCCATTCGGAAAGTCCAATTTTGGGCAACTTTTTCGAGCATTTCGGCCGGAATAGCCCGAATTTCTTCGGAAATGTTGTCTTCCAAAGCTGGAATAGTTGCTGGCTTATTTCTGTAGACTTTAGACTTGACGTAGCCCCACAAAAAATAGTCTAAAGGCGTCAAATCGCATGATCTTGGTGGCCAACTTACCGGTCCATTTCTTGAGATGAATTGTTCTCCGAAGTTTTCCCTCAAAATGGCCATAGAATCGCGAGCTGTGTGGCATGTAGCGCCATCTTGTTGAAACCACATGTCAACCAAGTTCAGTTCTTCCATTTTTGGCAACAAAAAGTTTGTTAGCATCGAACGATAGCGATCGCCATTCACCGTAACGTTGCGTCCAACAGCATCTTTGAAAAAATACGGTCCAATGATTCCACCAGCGTACAAACCACACCAAACAGTGCATTTTTCGGGATGCATGGGCAGTTCTTGAACGGCTTCTGGTTGCTCTTCACTCCAAATGCGGCAATTTTGCTTATTTACGTAGCCATTCAACCAGAAATGAGCCTCATCGCTGAACAAAATTTGTCGATAAAAAAGCGGATTTTCTGCCAACTTTTCTAGGGCCCATTCACTGAAAATTCGACGTTGTGGCAGATCGTAAGTCTATTCATGATGAAATGTCAAAGCATACTGAGCATCTTTCTCTTTGACACCATGTCTGAAATCCCACGTGATCTGTCAAATACTAATGCATGAAAATCCTAACCTCAAAAGAATCACCCTTTACTAACACCACGTTGCAAATTTCAACCGGATCGGATGAATTTTGCTCCTCCAAGAGGCTCCGGAGATCAAATCTGGGGAACGGTTTATATGGGGGCTATATATAATTATGGACCGATATGGACCAATTCCTGCATGATTGTTGGATACCATATACTAACACCACGTACCAAATTTCAACCAGATCGGATGAAATTTGCTTCTCTTAGAGGCTCCACAAACCAAATCGGGGGATCGGTTTATATGGGGGCTATATGTAATTATTGACCGATATGGACCAATTTCTGCATGGTTGTTAGAGACCATATACTAGGTTAGGTTAGGTTAGGTTATGTGGCAGCACGATGTATCAGGGTCACTTAGACTATTCAGTCCATTGTGATACCACAGTGCTGCCCGATTCCATGTTAAGCTCAATGACAAGGGACCTCCTTTTTATAGCCGAGTCCGAACGGCGTTCCACATTCCAGTGAAACCACTTAGAGAAGCTTTGAAACCCTCAGAAATGTCACCAGCATTACTGAGGTGGGATAATCCACCGCTGAAAAACTTTTTGGTGTTCGGTCGTAGCAGGAATCGAGCCCACGACCTTGTGTATGCAAGGCGGGCATGCTAACCATTGCACCACGGTGGCTCGCCCGACCATATACTAACACCATGTATATGGGGGCTATATATAAGTATTGACCGATATGGACCAATTTCTGCATGGCTGTTAGAGACCATATACTAACCGGATCGAATGAATTTTGCTCCTCCAAGAGGCTCCGGAGATCAAATCTGGGGAACGGTTTATATGGGGGCTATATATAATTATGGACCGATATAGACCAATTCTTGCGTGTTTGTTAGAGCCCACATTCTAACACCATGTACCAAATTTCAAACCGATCGGATGAATTTTGCTCCTCCAAGAGGCTCCGGAGGTCAAATCTGGGGATCGGTTTATATGGGGGCTATATATAATTATGGACCGATGTGGACCAATTTTTGCATAGTTGTTAGAGACCATATATTTACACCATGTACTAAATTTCAGCATGATCGGATGAAATTAGCTTCTCTTAGAGGTTCCGCAAGCTAAATCTGCGGATCGGTTTATAAAATATTTAATAAAAAAATTGCCTCTTATGAGATTTGAACCAGCGTTCTTTATTTTTTTCTTTCATAATAATAAAGAACATCTCAGGAAGTAGTTAGAATGTCATGCCGTGGTGTCATATTAGGTTCATATCACAAACATTTGAATAGACGTTTTGATACATCGTGTTCAATGACGTTTGTGGCTGAGTGTGCTAAGGCGCCAATAGACCCAGGTTCAAACCGCGGTGGAAAATACTGATAAAAATAAAAAGTAAAATTGAAAAAATGTTATTTTTTTACATATCTTCATCCAAATGAACTTCCAAGGCACAACTTCTAAAGCAATGCAAAGGATCAAAAAATGGATCCCATGTAAAATTCATTGGAAACGATCCAAGATTGTACTACTTCCGGATCACAAATTGGGGATCCAAACTATCTTTGTTGGATGCTCTTTTTTGCTGGGATAGTTCATTATTACGATTTTTGAGGGGTGCGTGAATATTTTCTTCTGCTTCCGTTAGCAATGAACTCATTTGTACGGTCATTAAATTTTATACCCAAGTTTAGTTCATACAATTTTTCAGACATACATACATATTTGGAATAAAGAGAATATCATTGAGCTGGGGAAAATTTCTTACATTTTTAAAAATAAACTAAAACAAAATATTTTTTGCTATAATTATAAGTTAATTTTAGTACCAGTATAACGATGGACTTGGAGGTTACCATCTAGTCGACTCCGTCCAAATTCATTTATACGTTATTTTTGTCTTGATGAAACATTAGAATATAAATAAAATCATTTCAATTACTCCAAAAATAGCCCGAAAAACATTTAATTGTATCGTGCAAACATATAGAATTTGAAGTATGTATTACGTCATGACGTACAACAACCAATAGAATTTCAAATAAATATTTTTATTTTGCATCATCTTTCTGTTTGTTTTCTATTTTATTCATTAATGAAATTTAATTAAAACTATAAAATGAAGCTGGTTAAGACTGGTAGCAATAAACGAAAGGATGAGTAATGCGATCAATGTATCGCATTAAAAAATTCAAAATTTCACACTAAAGTGTGAAATTATGTTTTGTAAAGTCAAATCTATGTAAAAGTATAGCTGGATCTGGGAATTTCTTATAAAACCAAAAAGCGCTTTAAACTGGACTACCATAACGTTAAAGTATCTCAATCAATCAACAAAAGATTGTGAACTCTCATTGTGAAACAAAGACAATTTGAAACAAGAGCGATAAAAAACAATAAATAGACAATCTAAAAACAAGAAATTATTTTGAAAAATTGTGAACAAAACAAGATAATTTTATTGAACACAAATTAATTGCATATCAATTAAATCAGCCAATTAAATAATCTGATAAAGGCATAGCATCAATAAAATGGATATAACGGTGAGTTAAACCGATGTGACAAAAGTGTGAATTCAAAGCCTATTTGCGAAGATGGTCCCATGTGTATGTAACACAATGAATTTGGCCCATCAATACACGAAAAAAATTGCTCGAAGCCTCTAAAATAGACGATATTTGTGTTTAGTCGTTTTTTTTTTTTTTGAAAGAAAGAAAAAAAGATAGACATGGTCAAATCAGGGACAGCGGTCCGTTTCACCAGTTTGATCGTGGTGAAGGGGGAGCTGGTGCTATTTTTTTCTTAAATTTATAACTGAATCGGCTCAATAATTCGGCTCGATGTCGATAACACCGTCTGAATCCTAGAACAATATGACCTTCCTTGAAAATCTAAATTTGTATATGCTAAAATCTTCTAAACTAGGTGTCCCAAAGAGAAAATAAGCTTAATTCATGATCAGCACCAACAAAAATCCAAATTTTAACCAAATCCTAAAAAACTCAAAATTTTCTATACGAAAAACTTATTTTGCACAAAAAATTCCATTCAAAACCTTAAAAACCAGAAATATGAAAAACTTATTTTGCCTTTTGTCTCTAAAATCATGCGTCCAAGAGTAAAAAGGAGCTTAATTCGTAGCCATAAAAAGAATCCGAAATTCCATGCAAATCCTTGGGAGAAAAAGAGCTAAATTGGTGATCAGACCCCAAAAAATCCGAAATTCCATCCAAATCCTAAAAAAATGGAAAATTATTTTGTTCATAACGCTTAAGTTAAGCGTTATAGAGCGAAAAGGAGGTTAATTCGTGATCACCGCAAAAATCAAAAAAGAGCTTAATTCGTTACCAAAAAAAAAAAAACAAAAAAACAAAACGCCTTGCATATTTTTAAACGCAAAAGAGCTTAATTGGTGATCAGCCTCCAAGAAATCCGAAATTCCATCTTAATCCTATAAATATGGAAAATTATTTTGCTCATAACGCTTAAGCTAAGCGTTCTAGAGCGAAAAGGATGTTAATTCGTGATCACCGCAAAAATCAAAAAAGAGCTTAATTCGTAACAAAAAAAAAAAAAAAAATAAATAAAAAACAAAACAAAACGCCATGCATATTTTTAAGTGTAAAAGAGCTTAATTAGTGATCAGCCCCCAAAAATCCGAAATTCCATCCTAATCCTACAAATATGGAAAATTATTTTGCTCATAACGCTTAAGCTAAGCGTTCTAGAGCGAAAAGGATGTCAATTTGTGATCACCGCAAAAATCAAAAAAGAGCTTAATTCGTAACCAAAAACAAAACCAAAACGCCATGCATATTTTTAAACGTAAAAGAGCTTAATTGGTGATCAGCCCCCAAAAAATCCGAAATTCCATCCAAATCCTAAAAAAAATAGAAAATTATTTTGCCCATAACGCTTAAGTTAAGCGTTCTAGAGCGAAAAGGAGGTTAATTCGTTATCACCACAAAAATCAAAAAAGAGCTAATTCGTAACAAAAAAAAAAAATAAATAAATAAATAAAAACCAAAACAAAACGCCATGCATATTTTTAAGTGTAAAAGAGCTTAATTGGTGATCAGCCCCCAAAAAATCCGAAATTCCATCCAAAACCTAAAAAAATAGAAAATTATTTTGCCCATAACGCTTAAGTTAAGCATTCTAGAGCGAAAAGGAGGTTAATTCGTTATCACCACAAAAATCAAAAAAGAGCTAATTCGTAACAAAAAAAAAAAAAAAAAACGCTATGCATATTTTTAAGCGTAAAAGAGCTTAATTGGTCATCAGCCCCCAAAAAATCCGAAATTCCATCCAAATCCTAAAAAAATGGAAAATTATTTTGCTCATATCTCCTAAACTAAGCGTCCTAACAAAAAAAAAAACGCCATGCATATTTTTAAGCGTAAAAGAGCTTAATTGGTGATCAGCCCCCAAAAAATCCTACACTAAGCGTCCTAGAGCGAAAATGAGGTTAATTGGTGAAGAAAGAAAAAACAAAAAAATCCACCCAAAAAATCGAAAATTTTATATGAAAAACGTATTTTTCTCACATCTCTTAACCTATACGTCATAGAGCGGAAAGGGGCTTAATTCGAGATCACCCACAAAAAATATAAAATTTAATCTCAAATTCCGGAAAAATCCAATTTTGTTGCGTGGCAGTTTATGTTTGATATAATGAAAGAGTCGACTTTTCAATATTGTCCTAAATTAGGATAGTCAACTTTTCGACTTTTTCAAAATTTGGCGACTGCTAAAATCTCGACTTTTGCAAACAACTAAAAAGTTGAGTTTTTGAAATTCGTGAAAGATATAACCCCCAAACTATGTCACAAACCCAATATGCAATAACTAGCACACCGGCCTTTACTACCTACCTGCTACCCCAAAACATACAACCTATTTCTCTACGGCGATTGCAAATGCGGAATATAAATATAATTCGTTGATTGTTTCGAGCTTTAAAAGCTAAAGTTTTTTTTAGTAAATATTATTTGAGTACTTCTTTGTGTAATTTGATCCATGGGAATAAATACTATCCTTATCCTCTTTCAAGTTTTTTCTTAAATATTTTAGTGGAAAAGAATGTTTTAATTTTTCTATTATTAAGAATACATAGTTTTCTTTAAAATGTTTATTATTTATTATTTAAATGCCATATTCATTACAAAATTATATTTATTTTTTTTACTCAATTTTATTTCCAGCATTTAAGAAGATATCTTCCCCTTATGACCATAGTCATTTTGATGATAGTGTCCCAAAGCTCAGCGATGCCTGCCAAACTATCAGACGATATAATTGATAATTTAAAATCTGGTTACTACTACATTGATAATGGAGTCATTACACGTGTCAAGTCGGATCCATTGAGATCGACACTCCCACCGGGTAGAAGGCGTCAGGATTCTCAAGATAGCTCGGCAGTTTCCAGTAATTTACCAAGTGGAGTCAAATTCACTCCTTTGGTGCGTTATAAACAAACCAAAACAAATCGCAAGAAATTGTTTGTTCCCAATTTGTTTGGATAAGCGAACTGTTTTTGGGGTATTGAGTTCAGTTTGAAAACAGTGGATATAAGAGAGAGCAGACTGACGAATTTCATTTAGAACATAGTAAACAAGTATTTATAAGATGTTGTCGTTATAAGTAGTAAATAAGATAGAATTATTAATAAAGAAAAATATTTATATAAATTTTCTAGAAATAAAATTTTGACAAATCGGAATCGGTTTATATGGGGGCTATACATAATTATGAACCGATGTGGACCAATTTTTGCATGGTTGTTAGAGACCATATACCAATATCATGTACCAAATTTCAGGCGGATCGGATGAAATTTGCTTCTCTTTGAGGCTACGCAACCCAAATCTGGGGATCGGTTTATATGGGCGCTATATATAATTATGGACCGATGTGGACCAATTTTTGCACGGTTGTTAGAGACCATATACCATGTACCAAATTTCAGCCGCATCGGATGCAATTTGCTTCTCTTTGAGGCTCCGCAAGCCAAATCTGGGGATCGGTTTATATGGAGGCTATATATAATTATGGACCGATGTGGACCAATTTTTGCATGGTTGTTAGAGACCATATACCAACACTATGTACCAAATTTCAGCCGGATCGGATGAAATATGCTTCTCTTAGAGGCTCCACAAGCCAAATCTGGGGATCGGTTTATATGGGGGCTATATATAATTATGAACCGATATGGACCAATTTTTGGCATGGTTGTTAGAGACCATATACCAACATCATGTACCAAATTTCAGCCGGATCGGATGAAATTTGCTTCTCTTTTAGGCTCCGCAAGCCAAATCTGGGGATCGGTTTATATGGGGGCTATATATAATTATGGACCGATGGGGATCAATTTTTGCATGGTTGTTAGAGACCATATACCAACACCATATACCAAATTTCAGCCGGATCGAATGAAATATGCTTCTGTTAGAGGCTCCACAAGCCAAATCTGAGGGTCCCTTTATATGGGGGCTATACGTAAAAGTGGACCGATATGGCCCATTTTCAATACCATCCGACCTACATCGATAACAACTACTTGTGCCAAGTTTCAAGTCGATAGATTGTTTCGTTCGGAAGTTAGCGTGATTTCAACAGACGGACGGACGGACGAACGGACATGCTTAGATCGATTCAGAATTTCACCACGACCCAGAATATATCTACTTTATGGGGTCTTAGAGCAATATTTCGATGTGTTACAAACGGAATGACAAAGTTAATATACCCCCATCCTATGATGGAGGGTATAAAAATTTATAAGGTAAAATGCAGTATATGCTCCAAAGCCTCTAGAACAGTTTCAACAAAGTTTTCTTTTTATTATACCCATTTTTGTTGTCTTAAGGTGTGTTTTACTAATAGCTTCCTTATTAAGTGAAGCCCGCCTAAAGGCGGGCTTGGGCATTAGAGGGTTAACCAAGCAATTTTCTTAATCTTCATAAATAAGAAATGCCTACACTGAAAAAGCAGTGAACTCACCAGGAAGAAAACTTTTTGTTAATTTTAGAAATTTTTGAATATTTTTAGAAAATTTTAACTAAACAGTATTACAATCGCTTGCATCACGCCGATATCACAAAAATAAGTAAATATTTGTCGACAAATTCAATAAAATTTATTTGACATAGTTATTTTTTTTCACTTGTTAAAGAAAATTTTGTAGTTTAAAGGAAAAAATTGGAGTTAAAAAGGCAAGAATGTCTTTAGTGACAGACGAAGTTTATGATGGACGCATTTTTGGTAAAATTTACAAATTTAAAGAAATAATGAACTATTTTGTGAGAAGTACGAATTTAGTAAATCTTTTTGCTTAATTTGTGTATAATTGTTTCCCGTTTTTTGGTTCATTTAGCTAACGTACGCAAAAAATTATTAGAGTAAAGGAAACTTTCTGGAAACATAATAATTCCATGAACTAAAATAAAGTTAAATTGGCTTTAGTGAAATAGAGAGTTTACTTTTCTTGAGTGTATAGTCTCAAGATAAGTTCATAAATGATATAGAATATGACCAAATATGATGTGGTCATATTGGAAGCTAAATCTAAATCTTGATATCCGACATGAATATCAAATGCCTTATTTTGGACCAAATCTGATTCAAATGGTACCAATGCACTATGGGCGGAAATCGCAAAACAGCGGCGAAAAGTCAAATTTTCAAAATGAAAAATTATTGTTAATTTATAAAGTTAATTTAAAACTTGGCAACCCTGTTCAGGAGAAAAAGGCTGCCAATGTTTACCAAAATTTATGCCAGTTGCGTTTAATCAAGGCGAACAAAAATTGACAAATTTCGTGCTTAATTTTTTTCGCAATAAAAGTGAATAAAGAAAACTTTTAAATGTAGATTCTAAGAGGAGGTTTATTAGTTCAAAATGTTGTAAAGACTTTACAAAATATTTTTGTTTTTGAACTTGAATTTATGGATTCCAAAGTGCGGTTTATATGTGAAAATTGTAACACATACGTATATTTGGGAGGAATAGAACTAGAAATGTTAACGATTGTTAATGAAAATTTTTGCTTATTATTGTTCGTGAGGAAGTATACTTTTACGTGCTGTAAAGTTTGTCTGCCCAAACTTGCCCATACTAAAATAAATGTAAGGGTTTTATAGTCCAATTTGGGAAAATCGGGCGATACATATATATGGTAGCTATATCTAAATCTGAACCGAATTTGATGAAATTTTGCACACTTTAAGGGTGCTATAAAAAATTACTTTGTGTTAAATTTGAAGACAATCGGGTGGTAAATAAGCGCAGTATGGTCTAATTTGTCGAAATCGGGCGATACATATATATGGGGGCTATATGTAACTTTGATCCATTTTTCCATAAAAAATTACTTGAATAAAAATTAAATGATTTCATTTCAATTCACTTTCAATTAATTTTTTATTGATTCAACAAAAATTTAATTGATGTTGATTGCAAAACTCAACGTAACTATTTCAAACTACTGTCTTAACTTTTTTAATTTGATTAAACAAATATATACAGCCGTAAGTTCGGCCAGGCCGAATCTTATGTACCCTCCACCATGGATTGCGTAGAAAGCTCTACAATCGAATAATTTGATTTGTCTTAACCCATATGGAGGCAGATTGATTACCTACATAAAACAAGTTCTTGATCGGTTTATATAATGAGACTATAAACAATTATGATTTTATATGAACCAAATTTCGCACGGTTATTAGAGATCTAAATCTCAACAGGATCGGATGAAATTTGCACTTGCAGGAAGCGCAGGAAATCAAATCAAGTGAGGATCGGTTTAAATGGGGGCCATATATAATTTTGAACCGATATGAAGCAATTTTTGTGTGGTTGTTAGATACCATATACTTACACCACGTACCAAGTTTCAACCGAATCGAATGGAATTTGCTCCGCCAAGAGGCTGCGGATGTCAAATCAGGGGTCGGTTTATATATGTATATAATTATGGGCCGATATGGATAAATTTTTGCATTATTATTAGAGATCATATACTAACACCACATACCAAATTTAAACCGGATCGGATGAAATTTGACCTCGAAGATGCTCCGCAAGCCAAATCTGTGGGATCGGTTTATATGGGGACTATATATAATTATAGACCGATATGGGTCAATTTTTGCATTATTGTTAGAGGCCATATTCTAACACCACGTACCTAGTTTCAATCGGATCGGATGAAATTTGCTTCTTCCCGAGGCACTGCAAGCCAAATCTGGGGATAGGTTTATATGGCGACCGATATGGGTCCATAATTATATAGGGGTCGGTTTATATAGGGGCTATACGTAAAAGTGGTTCGATATAGCCCATTTGCAATACTATATTACCTACATCAATAAAAACTACTGGTGCCAAGTTTCAAGTCGATAGATTGTTTCGTTCGGAAGTTAGCGTGATTTCAACAGACGGACGGATGGACTTTATGTGGTCTGAGACCAAGATTTCGATGTGTTACAAACGGAATGCTATACCAAAACATGTGTTTGAAATAAAGATCTTGAGAAAAAATGTGATAAGTTCATATCACATTTTGAAAATGAATTAATATGCAATTTAGTAAAATAATTAAATTACCTAATAAAGGGTGGTTAAAATTTCAAGGGCCGATGTTGATTTTGAATTAAACACAAACTATTTAGGAAATTATTGTAATTTTATTTTATTATGATATATTGGTATTACTCAATTATGTATGGAACAAAATATCGGTCAAATGGGCGCCGCGACCTTGGTGCCACACCTTCATCCGATGGTCCAAATTTTCGATGACACTGGGACATAATGGAGGTTCTATGCCGTTAATGTGCCGAATTATCTCATCCTTTAGATCTTGAATTGTTGCTGGCTTATCTTTCTCTCAAATAACCCCAAAGAAAAAAGTCCAACGTTGTCAAATCACATGATCTTGGCGGCCAATTGACATCGCCATTACGTGAGATAACGCGGCCATTGAATTTGTTGCGCAAAAGAGCCATTGTTTCGTTAGCTGTGTGGCAAGTGGCACCGTCCTGCTGAAACCACATATCGTCCACATCCATATCTTCCAATTCGGGCAATAAAAAGTCCGTTATCATCTCACGATAGCGAACACCATTCACAGTAACTGCCTGACCGGCCTCATTTTGGAAAAAATACGGCCCGATGATGCCGCCAGCCCATAAACCGCACCAAACAGTCACTCTTTGTGAGTGCATTGGTCTTTCGACAATCACTCTTGGATTCTCATTTGCCCAAATGCGGCAATTCTGTTTATTGGCGAATCCATTGAGGTGAAAATGTGCCCCATCACTGAAGATGATTTTCTTCGAAAATTTTCATAATAAGTTTGGATAACTTTAACACGTTGTTGGATTGCGTATCTCTCCATGGTTCAAATTGAGTAAGTCTGAAATAGAGAAATGTCAAATAAAATTCGGAAAAAAACTTGGCGTTTAGTTGTGGTTCCATTCCATTTGTCGTGGACATGCTACCACGGTTGCCACAGTTGATTGAATTCTACCAAAAATGATAGATTTTTTTTACTGTTTTGTAGATTGGTAGAATTCCTAATGATTTGGTAGATTTTTCAAAGTATCCCTCTCCAATTAAAAGTACTTCATAAACTTTTTATATATATAAAATAAAGATTTTCCTATAGAAATAAAATTTTGACAAAATTTTCTTTAGAAATAAAATTTTCACAAAATTTTCTATAGAAATCACATTTTGAAAAAAAAAAATTATAGAAATAAAATTTTGACAAAATTTTCTATAGAAACAAAATTTTTGCAAAATTTTCTATAGAAATAAAATTTTGACAAAATTTTCTATAGCAATAAAATTTTGACAAAGTTTTCTATAGAAATAAAGTTTTGACAAAATTTTCTATAGAAATCAAATTTTGACAAAATTTCCTATAGAAATAAAATTTTGACAAAATTTTCTATAGAAATAAAATTTTGACAAAATTTTCTACAGCAATAAAATTTTGAAAAAATTTTCTATAGAAATCAAATTTTGAAAAAAAATTCTATAGAAATCGAATTTTGAAAATATTTTCTATTGAAATCAAATTTTGAAAAAAATTTCTATAGCAATAAAATTTTGAAAAAATTTTAGATAGAAATCAAATTTTGACAAAATTTCCCATAGAAATAAAATTTTGACAAAATTTTCTATAGAAATAAAATTTTGACAAAATTTCCTATAGAAAAAAAAATGTTGACAAAATTTTCTATAGAAAAAAAATGTTGACAAAATTTTCTATAGAAATAAAATTTGACAACATTTTCTATAGAAATCAAATTTTGAAAAAAAAACTGTTTATAGCAATAAAAGTTTGACAAAATTTTCTATAGAAATCAAATTTTGACAAAATTTCCTATAGAAATAAAATTTTGACAAAATTTTCTATGGAAATAAAATTTTGACAAAATTTTCTATAGAAATAAAATTTTGACAAAAATTCCTATAAAAATAAAATGTTGACAAAATTTTCTAAAGAAATCAAATTTTGACAAAATTTTCTATAGAAATAAAATTTTGACAAAATTTTATATAGAAATAAAAATTTGAAAAAAATTTCTATAGCAATAAAATTTTGACAAAATTTCCTATAGAAATCAAATTTTGACAAAATTTTCTATAGAAATAAAATTTGACAAAACTTTCTATAGAAATAAAATTTTAACAAAATTTTCCATAGAAATAAAATTTTGACAAAATTTTCTATAGAAATGAAATTTTTTAAAATTTTCTATAGAAATAAAATTTTGACAAAATTTCCTATAGAAATAAAATTTTGACAAAATTTTCTATAGAAATAAAATTTTGACAAAATTTTCTATAGAAATAAAATTTTGACAAAATTTTCTATAGAAATAAAATTTTGACAAAATTTTCTATAGAAATAAAATTTTGACAAAATTTTCTATAGAAATAAAGTTTTGACAAAATTTTCTATAGAAATAAAATTTTGAAAAAAAATTCTATAGCAATAAAATTTTGACAAAATTTTCTATAGAAATCAAATTTTGGCAAAATTTCCTATAGAAATAAAATTCTGACAATTTTTTATAGAAATAAAAATTTGCCAAAATTTTCTTTAGAAATAAAATTTTGACAAAATTTTTTATAGAAATAAAATTTTGACAAAATTTTCATAAATTTTTTTAAGAAATTAAATTAAAAAAAATTGATTTGGTAAAATTTTCTTCAAAACTTGCTAGAATATTTTTGACTCGAGTGGCAACCGTGCATACTACCCCATCCTTCAATGTAGACTATAGCCTTAATCATATGTGGGAATAGGTCCCATAATTTACTAGCAGTGTGGGCTGGATGATAAGGACCCTGTGGGATCTGTGAGATCAGGAAAAAGTATTTTTGATTTGGTAAAATTTTCTTCAAAACTTGGTAGATTATTTTTGACTCGAGTGGCAACCGTGCATGCTACCCCATCCATCAATGTAGACTATAGTCTTAGTCATCTGTGGGAATAGGTCCCATCATTTAGTAGCAGTGTGGGCTTTACACAAGACTCGGATGGAAGCCGCTCTGACCCTCCGATACATGATAAGGACCCTGTGCACACAGAAAACAAATTGTTTGGAAATCAGTTGTACTCACGAAAATTGTACACTCAGAATTAAATATCAGTTGTGCTGATCTATTTCCTTCAATCACAAGCGTTTGTCTGTCTTTAATATCATTTTATTATAATTTCAATAGATTTTCGTTTGTAATTGCAAACAAATGGTTGTAGAAACTAACTGCCTCTATTTTGAAAAAAAAAATATTTAAATTCGATAGATATGACCTACCTTAAATAAATTTTTATTTTAACAAATTATTTAGTATCAAAGGAAGGCATATTTTTGTAGGCTTCAAATTGTTTTAAAAAAGAAACGCATATATATTGTATGTAGGATAGGAATGACAATATTTATTAGCTGTGGTTTTTAACTTTTCATTGAACCTGCCGTTTTGTATCTGGTAATAGCTGTGGACCATTTTTGATGTGATATGATATTGTGGGTAAGTTTTGGAATTAGTTTTATAAACTCTAGCAGTGATACCTATACCCCGTAACTTTCTAATTTTATTTCTTAATTTCCCTACGATAGTGACCCATTTTTAAGCAATCCAGCACTATGTACTCTGGACGCCACCTTGGGCAGAAAAAACTCTGGTTAACCAGCGATATAGTCCCGGATTTTAAGAAGCTACATTGCAGGTACGAAAGCATTTGGATGTGGAAAATCGTACTAAATTTGCACGATTTTATCAATTTTTTCACACCACGAATATTCAATCCATAAAAAAGGACAATATAAATATCCATCCATAAAAAAGGACAATATATTTTTGATGCTGTCGAAGTCAGGTACATAATGTCCGAGAAAATAAGAGGGTTGCGGCAACCATACTACATGTTCACCGTAAAAATTTTTTTTTTGCTTTAAGAATCTGGGTGTGGATACATTTTGATGCAATGAGTAGAGATTCTAGACAAATATTTGTATCTACTAATTACATATGTTACATTTAGCGTATTTAGATTTATTTGTACCACTATACCTTTAAGTAAATAAAATATAATATTTCACTGTGAAGTAATTGATTTTAAATATATTTTTAATTCGGTCATGATTATTATTTAGGTTGGGCAACATAACCGAATGATGAATGTAGTCACAACCAATATCGTCGGCAGACCCAACCAACACCATATGCGGTATTAGTTGTGTCGACCGAATCAGTCGGGTGACACAACTGCCAACAGGTAGTTGCTACAACTGCCAAAAGGAGGTTGGCAAGAAATTCGATTGTCACAACCAATCTGTATTCTATGTGTGGGATCTGTGAAATCAGCTAAAATACAGAGTAAAGAAATAATAAAAGTCCAAATCTTCCATAGGGACCTTACCATCCATGGGAGGGTTAAATTCGTATCTAATATCTTCATAGTTGACATTTTTCTACTGTCAAACAGCTTCCTCTTCCATGAAATGAGTTTAACCGTCATATGTATATCATTGTTTTTTTTTCTATCGTTATTTTTTATTAATGTTTTTGGAGCACCAAGGACTAATTATTATATGGACCAGTCGCCAAAAACTTCTCTAAATATTCCACATAAAAATGAGGACGTTGCATTTATAAGGATAATCAATTCATATCTCCCCGCTCCAAGAACATCATCGGATATTCGAAAACAATATGCTGCGACTGAGAGGAGCTACAAAAGAAAACATACAAAGTCAAGAAGGCTTTTTATTCCCATAGTTTGTGGATAAAATTAAGATTGTGGCAAAGGTGATGTAAAAGAAAACTAATGGCTATGCTCAAATGTATAATAAATTATTCTCAATCAATATTTGTAATAGGCTCTGATTAACACAAAAAAAGGCAATTTTTTACCGGCCGCAATAATTTGGCAATTTCATTTTAATTGTGGAAACTGACACCCTCTAACATTTGAATTGTGAATTTTAAGTCTATGTTTAAGAAATAAAGATTGGATTAGAGATTGTAACCACAATAAAAACAATAAATTTTCAAAATTTTAAAAAGTCTTAATTTTTTTTCGACGTTAGTTTCGAATGCTAAATTTTTGAATTTTCCAAAATTTCGGTATCGAAAAATGTTATGCAAATATTATTAATAAAATAAACAAATTAAACGAAAGTTCATAAAAAATTGATTTGAATTCTTTTTTCATTAAATTTAGGGCATGAATCTTTGAAATTTGCGTCCGTCCGTTATAATCGTACACTAAACAAGTATATATGGTCGTAAGTTCGGCCAGGCCGAATCTTATATACTCTCCACCATGGATAGCGTAGAAACTTCTACGAAAGACTGTCATCCAGAATCGAATTACTTGGGTTGTGGTATCTTAAATCGTTTTCTAAATTGTGATTTAGTCCATACGTGGTATATATTAGACACACCCTCAAAAAAAATCGCTTCTTTAACATATGTTCCAAACATATTTTGCAGGAAGGGCATATATTATTGGATACTGCCGAAACATTAATATGTTTGTTTTATGTGAACATATTATATGTTTGGAGGCATTTTGAGCCCAAAAATATTATATGCTTGGAAGAATTTTTCCCAAAGACGATTGTGCTCATTCCCTAACATACTCGTTATTTTCACTTCCACGAAATATTTTTGTTCTTGGCACCTTTTTCTGTAATAAAAATAATGTTGAAGAAATTATTCACTTTTATAAATTTTTTAAATTTTAACTTTCGCCTGCACGGAGAATCGAACCGAGGACCATACAGTTTGTAAGCCAACACACTATCCACTGGGCTACGTAGCTGTTATGGTCACCAGCAGATAATTGTCGTTATAAGGTACATTTATATAGCATAGTTGGCAGCGCCCACGAGCCCATGCAAACATAACATTATTTAACAGAAACATACATTTGTTTGCTACGTGGAGCAGTGGTTAGCATGTCTGCCTTGCATGCAAAGGGTCGTGGGTTCAATCCCTGCTCCGACCGAACACTTTTTTTTGTTTTAATTTACACATTTATATTAATACTATATTAAATTCTTATAATGAAACTTCGAAATGTGGGTTATTAAAGATATATAGTCAGTAACAGTGCTTGATATAAACGAAATTGACTGATTTTTGGATAAAATATTATTTTTTTATTGCAAAAATAACAATTTTGTAACAAAAAACTGTTTTTGGTACAAAACTTTAAAATTTGGAAGGAATTCAAAAACTCCAACAAAAGAACGTGGAGTTGAGTATAAACATACATAAATAATTTTTTAATATAAACATACATTTATTTCGGCGTGAACAGTTTTTTACTGGCATTTAACACCATCGCTCTAAAATGCCTTTTATTTTTCTTTAATAATTCATTTTAAAGAAAGTAAACTTTTTAAATTGTTTTAGCTGCAAAACTCGAACTTAATGCCCGCTTTTATATTTGAAGGTGTCCGTCAACTCCTCGTGGACTACTTATTAATAAAGAGGAACTAAACTTTGTTTTTATAAATTTTACTGTGTAATTTTTCACTATTTCCTCCTTATTTCATTTTACTGTCCCAAATCTAAAAAGAGTATAGTGCCCTTTCGTTATTTTTATGAAGACCCCTGATTTCTTTTAACGAACCAAGAAAAAAAGTGTGCCCATAATGCCAAAATGATAAACAAAACACATGTCCACACATACATAAAATGCTGCTCTCAATGCGAAAACATATGCTGTTTGTTTTTCAAATGTCTATTCTCTTGGTTCCGAATGTCTATTCCCTTTATTCAAATTAAATAATATTTAGACTTAGGCATATCAAATGTATGGCCTTACGATAAAACAGTTTTCCGAAACAACGTACAAGCGGGTTTCACAGAAATTGTTCTCTTTTGATTCTTTCGCTGTGTTATGTTGATATGTTTCGTCAACTCTCCATATCTATTTCTTTCTCTATACTCTCTCTGTTGCTTTGAATAAAATATCTCAACATATGTATGTTTAGTCGAAATTTTGTAAATTTATATATGTTTGCATTCACACATATGATTTTTATGAAACATTCATGCCCCAAACATAATATATTCTAACATATTAACATAGATGTCCCAAACACTTAGTGTTAGTTTAGGAACATTGCATGTTTGCACTTAAATATATTGTGTTTTAAAATTGTGCCCGAAACACATTTTGTTTATATCGGAACATATGAAAAACATATTTTTCTAAGAGTGCAAAAAAGGTAAATATGTGTAGGTAAGTCTACAAATAATTAAGAATCGATATGGACTTTTGCACGGTTCGTAGGGAGCCAGAATTGAAATATGGGGGCAATATACAATTATGAACTTGATATTGACTAATTTTTGTGCGATTGGGGATCGATTTATCTGAGGGCTATATATAACTATAGACTGATATGGACCTAATTAGGCATGGTTGTTAACGGCCATATACTAGCACAATGTACCAAGAGGCTCCAAACCAAATCTCGGGATCGGTTTATATGGGGTCTATATATGATTATGGACTGATATGGACCACTTTTGGCATGTTAAATATCATATACTACCACCATGTACCAAATTTCAACCAAATCGGATGAATTTTGCTTCTCCAAAAGCCACCGATGGTCAAATCTGGGTATCATTTTATATGGGGGCTATATATAATTATGGACTGATATGAACCAATTCCTGTATGGTTGTTGGATACCATATACTAACATCATGTACCAAATTTCAACCGAATCGGATGAATTTTGCTCTTCCAAGGGGCTCCGGAGGTCAAATTTGGGGATCGGTTTATACGGGGGCTTATATAATTATGGACCAATTTCGACCAATTTTTACATTGGTGTTTGAAGCCATATATTAACACCACGTACCAAATACCACCTGAATCAGATGAATTTTGGTCTTCCAAGAGGCTCCGGAGGTCAAATCTGCTGATCGGTTTATATGGGGGCTATATAATTATTGACCGATGTGGACAAATTTTTGCAAGGTTGTTAGAGACCATATACTAACACCATGTACCAAATTTCAGCCGGATCGGATGAAATTTCCTTCTCTTAGAGGCTCCGCAAGCTAAATCTGGGGATCGGTTTATATGAGGGCTATATATAATTATGGACAGATGTGGACCAATTTTTGCATGGTTGCTAAAGATCATATACTAACACCATGTACAAAATTTCAGCCGGATCGGATGAAATTTGCTTCTCTTAGAGGGTCTGCAAGCCAAATTTGGGGGTCCGTTTATATGGGGGCTATACGTAAAAGTGGACCGATATGGCCCATTTGCAATACCATCCGACCTACATCAATAACAACTACTTGTGACAAGTTTCAAGTCGATAGCTTGTTTCCTTCGGAAGTTAGCGTGATTTCAACAGACGGACGGACGGACATGCTCAGATCGACTCAGAATTTCACCACGACCCAGAATATATATACTTTATGGGGTCTTAGAGCAATATTTCGATGTGTTACAAACGGAATGACAAAGTTAATATACCCCCATCCTATGGTGGAGGGTATAAAAATAGGAATATTTTAAATTTACGTCCCTCTATTAAAGTCTTTGCATTAAGACCAAGTTTCCTTAATATATAAGAAGCAGCTTCGTTAGCTCAATACCAAAATTGAACCTAAATTGCTAGGTTCAAGTGCGGGAGGTGGCAATTGGGGCTCTTAAAGACCGGAAATATGATAGTACCGATCTTGCCTCTCTAGCAAAACTTCTGTCGTCTTCATTTATTAGCTGTGGTTTTCCACCAAGGACAATGGTGTACACTGAAAAAATGATGCAAAAACCCCGGTCCAAAGAAGCGGGGAATTGAAGTAAGGACAGCTTTAAGCCGAATCCTCTTTTAAATTTTAGTTTTGCGTACTTGATTCTAGGAAACAAATTTATTAAATATTTAGTCGTTTTTCACCTTTTTTATTCATGTGCTTTCAAAGTCCATTTAAAACGCGTTAATGACAACTTAAATTTCCAAATTCAGACATGACTTCAAATAGAAATTATGTTTTTTTTAAGTAGAAAAGTCTTTAAAAGAAAATTCGTATTTTTTGAATGCTTATATTTCTTTTAGTCAAGACATATAAAGGCAACAATAAATTGCCCAAAAACTGTTTGGTGAGTGCAGGGTCGATTCAACGTAATACATGACGTAGTGGATAGTAAGTGGCAAAAAACCTACAACCTGAAATGAGCGTAAGGTAAGTTCAAAAACGCACACTATTTAACAGTAAAGAAAAAAGGTTAGAAGAGCAAGGGGAGTCGCTGCACTTATACGAATGTGGTGAATTTTTAAACATCGCGTTTAAAATTGTATGGTTTTCTTAAGCGAACGCATGTACAAGAAATAGTGACCGCTCCCCAACCGCTTTCATCCAGCCTGACTTCAAAAAAAAGTTCGTCTTATAATTGGATAACATTTTGGAAGCAGTTTGTTGCCATGGGCACACCAATAAATCAACAAGACTCAGCATCGTCACATAAACCACTTTTATTTAATCGTAGAATGACTGATATATCAGCATTTCATTTCGTCAAAAAGCGGCTGTCCAAAGGGTAACACAGCAATGGATTCCAGAAATTAGATTACATGCATTCATTTTTATTAGTTAAGTAATTAATACGCTAGTATTAACGCAGTTTCTTTTACGTGTAAGAATTAACGTATGCATTAAATCAAAAGGCTTATGGCCAGTTTCTCATCCTCCGATTAATTTTAACCGGAGGATAGACCTCCGGTTAGTAAAATTTTTGTATGGGATCAGCTGTTTTATCGACACGATAAATAATAAAACAACATTGAGAAACTGGCCCTTAGGAAACAAACAACCTAAACTACACACGCTAACAAAAGACTTAGGACACGAACAACTTAAAACACACATGTGAACAAAAGACTTAGGACACGCACAACTTAAAAACCACATGTGAACCAAAGACTTAGGAAACAAAAAACTTAAAAAAAACACTCAAACCCATGTGTTAAATTTAAATTCCAAATAATTTAAAAAAACGCTTCGTTATGATTTTAGTATTTTATTAAAATTATATTATAGTACATTAAACAGTATTATTTTAATTGACTAGCTTTACCAATATTCAAGCTATTAATTAACGAGAATATTGCGCGATTTTTATTGTCGATGTTAACTATATATTTAGAGGAGAAAGACTAACAGCCAAATATAATTAGAATTGACTATAGCCTATCGGTTGTTTGTTCTGATCAATTACTTGGATAAATGTGTTAAACCGATTTATTTAAAATATAAACTTATAAATTTTATTAGCATTTGCTAGCACTTGTACGGCATTATATAGAAGCTGTGATTAATTTAATGTTAATCATTTACAGCGAAAAAAAGCATGCCCGGTTCCAAAGATTTTGTCTTTACTTTAACAATTTTGGTATTGATTCCGAGCCAAAGAAGCTGAGAATACAAGTAAGGATACTTTTAAGAAACAATTTTCTTTTAAACTTGGGTTTTGTGTACTTGCTTCTAGGAAGCAAATTTTAATTTATCATTTCTTCAGCTTTTTTTCTTCATATGCTATCACAGTCCTTTAAGAACGAGTTAACGACAACTTTATTTTCCAAATTCAGACTCGACTTCCAGTAGAAATTATGCTATGTTTCAAGTAAAACACATGTCCTATATTTGAATGAATTTTTGCTTTGTAGTCAAGATGCAAAAAGACAAGATTAAAGACAATTTTAAAAAATTTTTCTTTCATATTATGATACCCATTTTTAATTCAAATCACTTAATTATAAGAACAATACGACTTCATTGAAAAGTTTATCGACTTTTGGACGAGGAAAAAAACTTTATATTAGAGAAATGCGTCTTCTAACATATGCTAAGCAAAATTTGCATTCGTATTTTAAAGACATGAAATCTTCGGCCTAACGACAATATTTTTTTAGTGTAATAACAAAGATAATTTAATTTATTTATCATATTAACGGCCAT
Source organism: Haematobia irritans (assembly GCF_050003625.1). Taxonomy (NCBI): domain Eukaryota; kingdom Metazoa; phylum Arthropoda; class Insecta; order Diptera; family Muscidae; genus Haematobia; species Haematobia irritans. The sequence goes on along the minus strand of NC_134401.1, from coordinate 102,585,014 downwards.
TTTCATGTAGCTCCGTTAGGCTTTAACTGCCAGTTAACAGAAAGAAAAATTTAAATATCTTTTCTCCGGTTAACTTTAACTGAACAATTTTCAGCAGTTAAGTTTCTAACTGGCATATGGAATATATACGCAAGATCACAGATATGTAGATATCACGGCTTAAAAGTTCGTTAGCTAACGTAGCACTAACAGAGCTGCATGAAAATGGGGGTAAATGATATGAAATGAAATAAAATGAAGTAAAATGAAACCAGAGTGGTTATAATCAAATACATCTAGCCAACTCATAAGTGCTTTCTTGTCCCTTTTATAGATAGTACATTTCTCCAGTAAATATATTTGTTAATTTTTTTCTCCATTAGAAATATGAAACATGGCAAACTAAGGTACATTAGGAGGTGAAAGAAGAATGTACGATGACGATAATCAGAGCGAGAGTATATGGTAGAAAATTATAATACAATTTCACATTTAGGTGTGAAACGAAAAAAAAATCTAACAAAAATCAGATTTTCCCCATATCTTCAGTTCACAATTTTAATATAAAAAGCGCAGATCACTTAACATTTCAAGAATATAATTACAAAGTATTTCACTGAAGATTGTACACTACGCTGTATGCGAAATAACGCAAAGAAATTTCATCAGCTCATATAGAAAATATAAAAAAATATAGTATTTAAAATTTCTCAAAATATATTGGAAATAGGAATTGTCAACCCGATTAAAAAAATATAATCATGGTGAGTACGAAAAAATGTGTGAAATATTCGAATACCTAAGGAATATGCCAGTGTTCCCACAAAAAGATATAGTAAAATATTGTGAAATGATTTGAAATAAATCTAATTTACATTGCTCAAATGCTTAAGGAATAAATAAAATCTGTATGATGATGCCAATTATCACTAAATTGGCAAAAAAATGAAGCTTAAATTACTCTAATAAATAGCTTATAAAACCCCAGTTTCAAATCAATCATTTATGCCGAATATTTTATTAAAACTGCTAATAAAATTTACAATATATAGAAAATCAACAATTCTAAATTATATATTTAAGTATAAAAAAATATAAAATTTAAATAATTTAATTTAAATAGTGTCTAATAATATTTTTTTTTGCCTCATTATAGCATTACATCACAGAAATTGCCTTTGGGCTAACTATACTCGTAACCCTGATGACAATCAATCAAATATCTGCTGTTCCAGTTTATAATGACATTGATCGAATCATACTATCTCCTGTTGGTGCTATTGATCGGCTTGATGAGGATTACTATTTAAGCTATGATCGCTCATCGGAACGTCAATCCAAATATGTGAATAGTGATTCCCTAAAGACTGGTTATTATTACATAGATAATGGCAAGATCATACCAGTAAGCAGAAGGGACATAAATGCCGATCAACGACGTGATGACTCCTTAAGCAATAGCATTGACTCATCTGATTCAGTTGATGGCATTAAATTCACACCTCTGGTGCGTTACAAAGAAACCCAAACCAGACGTAAGAAGTTGTTTGTACCCAATTTTTTCGGATGAACAAATCAAAGGGAGATTTCATTTTTCCAATGGGGAAATGAATTTGTTCGTTTAGAGAGAACAGACTGATGTTGTTTTTTAATAATTAAGTTATACTATAAGAGTTATAAAAAAGTATATATAGTTGTATATTGTGAAACACACAAAATAATATTTAATATGAAAATACAAAAAAAAAAAAACATTTATATAAACAAATGAAGAGCAAGCCTTTTTATTATTATTGGCAAGGGCCAGGGACGACAACATTTTTCATTAACGTTCACTTAGTGTAACTTAATTAAATTGCATTTTAAAACAATCCAGCCAAATGTGGAGGGTACCAAAAATTTAGCGATATAAATTGTATTGCCCTATTTATTTATGGGTTCAAATGGAAAACTACACGCAAAAAAATAATTCTTTCCTCCCAAACGAAATTTTAGACAAACAAAGTTCGTTTCTCATTTGCTTTTCGTTGAAAGGAAGTGTATTTGGAAGAAAAGTATATACTTTTTGTGATAAACGTTTATTCTTTTCCAGGATGTAAAAACAATTTCATAAAGACTAACTCAAAATAATTTTTTTTCTGGCTAATTGCATTTTCCCTCACATCTTTCTCACTTCCACGAAGTTTTTTAGTTCTTAGCACCTTTTTCTGTAATACAAACAATGTAGAAGAAATTATACGATTTTATAATTTTTTAAAATTTTTTTACCTTTCGCCTGGACGGAGAATCGAACCGCGTACCATGCAATTTGTAAGCCAACACACTATCCACTGAGCTATGTAGCCGTTATTGTCATCAATAGACAATTACCCATATAAGTTGTATTTATATAGCATAGCTTGCGGCGCCCACGAGCCGATTAAATAAAGTTTATTTAACAGAAAAATACATTTAGTTGGACACCGTGGAGCAGTGGTTGCTACGTCCGACTTGCATGCCAAGGGTCGTAGGTTTGATCGCTGCTTCGACCAAAGGTTTTGTTTTTTTACATATATTCCAGATATGGTCGGAAGATTCCGAAAAAATGTTCAACATTACATTCTACTATATTAAATTTTTACTATGAACGGTAAAATGTGTCTTATTAAAAACCTAAAGTCAGAAAAGAACAGTGTTTGATATAAACGAAATGGACTGTGTTGTTGGTTCAAAAATAACTTTTTTTATTAAAAAAATAAACATTTTGTAACTAACGAATTTTTTTGGTGATATAAGTGTATACTTTTCGAAGCAATTCAAAAAACTCTAACAAAAGAAAAACGTTTTCGGTACATGTTTTCCAAACTTTTTTTTCTCTGCGTGTAAATTTCAAATTTGACCCAATTTTCCACCAAACAAGTATATACAGCAGTAAGTTCGGCCGGGCCGAATCTTAAATACCCAACACCATAAATCAAATACACTTGTTTCCTTTGAAAATTTCAGGGGGGTTTGATGACAGATATTTCCCAAGCTGATCAGTTCATCCAGTACGCTTCCCACAGATAAATGTAAAGATTTTACCTATGAAGACTAGATCAGATTCTGGATTTATAAGAACCATTCTTTGTTTGAGTTTTTGAGGAATCGTAAGCATCTGTTGTAAGTGTTTTAGAGGAATCATAAACATCTATTGCCACCACTGTGGCTCCCACTTACCCACTGTTTATACCCGCCTTGCATAAACAAGGTCGTGGTTTCGATTCCTGCTTCGACCGAACACCAAAAAGTTTTTCAGCGTTGGATTATCCCATCGCAGTAATGCTGGTGACATTTCTGAGGGTTTCAAAAGCTTCTCTAAGTGGTTTCACTGCAATGTGGAACGCCGTTCAGACTCGGCTATAAAAAGGAGGACCCTTGTCATTGAGCTTAACATGGAATCGGGCAGCACTTAGTGATAAGTTCATCAATGTGGTATCACAATGGGCTGAATAGCCTAAGTGAGCCTGATACATCGGGCTGTCCTAACCTAAATTAATCTAAGTATGTAAAAATATGATGAAATAACGCCTTGATTTGAAATCTAAAATCTGTAGATTTTTACCCCAATTATTTAAATGATTACGAGAAGTAAAATCTGCACATCTAATTGTAGTTCTAGAATCTAGACCCCAAATAGGAGGGCCGGTTTATAAGGGAGCTATATCAAAAACTGTACCGATACACAATATATTCGGCACACCTCTTCATGGTCCTATAATACCTCTAGATTTTCAATTTCAGGCAAATTAGATAAAAACTACGGATTCTAGAAGCCCAAAAAGTAAAATCGGGAGATCGGTCTATATGGGGGCTATACCAAAACATGGTCCGATACTCACCGTTTTCGGCACACATTTTTATGGTCCTAGAATACCTCTAGATTTTAAATTTCAGGCCAATTGGGTAAAAACTACGGATTCTAGAACCCCAAGAAGTAAAATCTGGAGATCGGTCTATATGGGGGCTATACCAAAACATGGTCCGAGATTCACCATTTTTTGCACACCTCTTTATGGTTCTAGAATACCGCTAGGTTTCCAATTATAGGCAAATTGGATAAAGACTACGGATTCTAGACGCCCAAGAAGTAAAATTGGGAGATCGGTCCATATGGGGGCTATACCAAAACATGGACCGATACTCACCATTTTCCGCGCACCTCTTTATGATTCTAGAATACCGCTAGATTTCCAATTTCTGGAAATGCATCGATATAGCCCATCTTCGAACTTGGCCTGCGGGCAGACAAAAGACGATTCTGTGCCAAATTTCAGGACGATATCTCCTTTATTGAAGACTGTAGCGTGATTACCACAGACAGACGAACATGCTTATGTCGCCTTAGAATTTCTCCCTGATCAAGAATATATATACTTTATATAGTCGGAAATCGATATTTCGATGTGTTCCAAACGGAATGACAATTTTTATTATACCCCCGTCACCATTCTATAGTGGGGGGTATAAAAATACCAGTGTAAAAAGAAAACCATATTTAAAAATTTCAAACAGCTTCTATATAAACACAAAACAATTTTTTTTGGATCCAAAGATTTTGACCTTCCCTTAAAGATTTTGGTATTGATTCCTAGCCAAAGATGTAGCTTCTTTTAAATAAAGATATTTTTAGGGAGCTAACTTAGCTGTCCACTCAGCCGACTGTCGATTGGACTCAGGAGTGTAGTGATGGATCCATGTTTCATCCATTATCACATATGGACGGAAAAACTCGGGTGTATTACGAGTTATCAGCTGCAAACACCGCTCAGAATCATCAACACGTTGTTGTTTTTGGTCAAATATGCACAGAGCTTCCGCATATCCAAATATTGATGAATGATATGACCAACACGTTCCTTTGATATCTTTTAGGCCTCTGCTATCTCGATCAACTTCATTTTACGGTCATTCAAAATCATTTTGTGGATTTTTTTGATGTTTTCGTTGGTAACCACCTCTTTCGGGCGTCCACTGCGTTCACCGTCCTCCGTGCTCATTTAACCACGCTTGAATTTTGCATACCAATCAATTATTGTTGATTTCCCTAGGGCAGAGTCCGGAAACTCATTATCAAGTAAAGTTTTTGCTTCCACCGTATTTTTTACCTTCAGAAAACAGTATTTTATCAAAATACGAAATTCCTTTTTTTTCATTTTTTTTCACAATAACAACAGTTGCTTCACAAAAGACGCTTTATCTCACAAACTAATTGACTTACAGACGTCAAATTTTGACACGAATCCTTCGACGTTTGGTTCTATATAAAAATAATATGAATTTAATACTAGCGACGCCATCTATGTGTCAGACCGGGGACTTATCATCCAACCTGTTATGTAGATTTAAATCCACGAGGGTAGTACGGAATCTTTTTAGCCTAGTACAAAAAGCGCGGTATAAACAGAAAAAAGTTAAGTGTTTTGGGAACTTCCATCTCTGTTATGAACACATGTTAAATTTTGTTTCAATCTGGCAACTCCTTCATATATAAACAGGTGTTCAAAAAAGACGCATACGCAATTTTTTTACAATGGAAAAATTAGAAATGCGTGCTGTCATTAAATATTTACATAAAAAAGGTCTATCGGGACAAAAAATTCATAATGATATGGTGAATGTGTTAGGTGAAAGTGCTCCTTCATATGCAACAGTAAAAAATTGGGTTGCTGAATTTAAACGTGGTCGTACAAGCTTTGAAGATGAAACACGTAGTGGACGTCCAAAAACAGCAACAACAACAGAAACAGCCAAAGTGCATGATATGGTATTAAATGATCGACAAATAAAGTGCGTGAAATTGCTAATATCATGGGCATCTCAAACAGTGTTGCCAGGTTAGGGGTTTCCCCCCCCCCCAAATTTAGGGTTTTTTTAACGTTTAGGGGGATTTTTAGGGGTAAAATTTATTTGGGGGGATTTTTGGGGGTAAAAAATTATTTCAGACCTTATAAAGTGGAGCAATTCTCAAGCAAATTCGGAACAATTCTAGCATGAGTTATGAGAAAAAAGATGCGGAAAGTCAACAAGAAGATCCTAAATACAAACAAGTATCCAATAGCATCATTTTCGTTATCTTTTTTAAACTCTTCTGTTGAAAGGGCATTTTTAATATTTGAAAAAATTAAAAACAATCGTATTTTAACTTAGCAGCTGAAAGCTTTTTAAGAGTAAGCCCGCTTTTTAAATTGATACACATATTGTATTATTACATCCATAGAAAAAATAATATCTTCAGGGATGAAATTTTAAACAAACGAAAATCTCTTTTGTTTTAAAGCATTTTCTTAAATAGCAAATTTTATTTTTTATTTACTTCAAACGAAAAAAATTTTAGCATCAAAAGAAAACTTAGTTTTTCTAAAATTTCGTTTCTCAGGAAAGAACTCTTCTTTCAGGATATATATTTGTATTAAATTTAATTTTTAAAGTGTATCACTACAGGATTTTTTTCACGTAATTTTGGTACCACTTTTTGTACTTGTATATTCTGAAAATTTTTTTGGGGTTTTTGAAAAAAGCTTAGACCAACTTAGGGTGTTTTCTTAAGATTTGGGGGGAAGAATCAAAAATCACCTGGCAACACTGATCTCAAATGATAGAGTCCATTTAATTTTGCATGAAGAACTACAGCTTTCTGCATGATGGGTGCCGCATTGGTTAACAGTCGCTCAAAACCGTATAAGAATGAACATTTCTCAAGCTTGTTTGGATCGTTTTAAGCAAAATAAAATGGATTTTAAGCGTCGTTTCATAACTGTTGATGAGACATGGATCCACCACTATACTCCAGAGACAAAAGAACAATCCAAACAATGAACTGAAGCTGAAGAAAGTACCCCAAAGAAGGCAAAAACAATTCAATCGGCTGGTAAGGTTATGGCAACGGTTTTTGGGACTTCAAAGGTATTTTATTGATTGACTATCTGCAAAAGGGTAAAACAATAAATTCAGAGTACTATTGCAACCTTTTGGATCAATTAAATGTACAAATTCGAGAAAAACGTCATGGCTTACAACACAAAAAAACAAACAAGTAAGGAAAGTCTAAAGTCAGGCTGGGCCGACTATATTATACCCTGCACCACTTTGTAGATCTATATTTTCGATACCATATTCCATCCGTCAAATGTGTTGGGTGCTATATATATAGGTTTGTCCCAAATACATACATTTAAATATCACTCGATTTGTACAGAATTTGATAGACTTTTACAAAATGTATAGACTCAAAATTTAAGTTGGCTAATGCACTAGGGTGGAACACAATTTTAGTAAAAACAAATATGTAAAGTCTAAAGTCGGGCGGGGCCGACTATATTATACCCTGCACCACTTTGTAGATCTAAATTTTCGATACCATATCACATCCGTCAAATGTGTTGGGGGCTATATATAAAGATTTGGACAGAATTTGATAGACTTTTACAAAATCTATAGACTCAAAATTTAAATTGGCTAATGCACTAGGGTGGAACACAATTTTAGTAAAAAAAATATGGGAGGCATTTAAATCTCAAGCAATTTTAAGGAAACTTCGCAAAAGTTTATTTATGATTTATCGCTCGATATATATGTATTAGAAGTTTAGGAAAATTAGAGTCATTTTTTCAACTTTTCGACTAAGCAGTGGCGATTTTACAAGGAAAATGTTGGTATTTTGACCATTTTCGTCGAAATCAGAAAAACATATATATGGGAGCTATATGTAAATCTGAACCGATTTCAATGAAATTTGGCACACATGACTATATTAATAATTGTACTTCTAGTGCAAAATTTCAACCAAATTGGACCAAAACTCTGACTTCTGGGGCCATATAAGTCCATATCGGGCGAAAAATATATATGGAAGCTATATCTAAATCTGAACCGATTTCAATCAAATTTGACACGCATAGCTACAATGCTAAATCTACTCCCTGTGCAAAATTTCAACCAAATTGGGCCAAAAATCTGGCTTCTGGGGCCATATAAGTCCATATCGGGCGAAAGATATATATGGGAGCTATATCTAAATCTGAACCGATTTCAATCAAATTTTGCACACATGATTATACGACTAAGTGTTATGTTTGTACAAAATTTCAAGCAAATCGGTATAAAACTCTGGCTGCTGGGTCCATATTAGTACATATCGGGCGAAAGATATATATGGGAGCTATATCTAAATCTGAACCGATTTCTTCCAAAATCAATAGGGTTCTATTTTGACCCAAATTAGGAACATGTGCCAAATTTGAAGGCGATTGGACTTAAATTGCGACCTAGAATTTGATCACAAAAATGTGTTCACAGACAGACGGACGGACGGACAGACGGACATTGTTATATCGACTCAGGGACCCACCCGGAGCATTTTTGCCAAAGACACCATGTGTCTATCTCGTCTCCTTCTGGGTGTTGCAAACATATGCACTAACTTATAATACCCTGTTCCACAGTGTGGCGCAGGGTATAAAAATATGGGAAACATTTAAATCTGAAGCAATTTTAAGGAAACTTCGCAAAAGTTTATTTAAGATTTATCCCTCGATATATATGTATTAGAAGTTTAGGAAAAGTAGAGTCATTTTTACAACTTTTCGACTAAGCAATGGCGATTTAACAAGGAAAATGTTGGTATTTTGACAATTTTTGTCGAAATCAGAAATATATATATATATATATATATATATATATATATATATATATATATATATATATATATATATATATATATATATATATATATATATATATATATATATATATATATATATATATATATATATATATATATATATATATATATATATATATATATATATATATATATATATATATATATATATATATATATATATATATATATATATATATATATATATATATATATATATATATATATATATATATATATATATATATATATATATATATATATATATATATATATATATATATATATATATATATATATATATATATATATATATATATATATATATGGGAGCTATATCTAAATCGGAACCGATATCAACCAAATTTGGCACGCATAGCTACAATGCTAATTCTACTCCCTGTGCAAAATTTCAACTAAATCGGAGTTAAAAATTGGCCTCTGTGGTCATATGAGTGTAAATCGGGCGAAAGCTATATATGGGAGATATATCCAAATCTGAACCGATTTCAACCAAATTTGGCACGGATAGTTACAATGCTAATTCTACTCCCTATGCAAAATTTCAACTAAATCGGAGCAAAAAATTGGCCTCTGTGGGCAAATGAGTGTAAATCGGGCGAAAGCTTTATATGGGAGCTATATCTAAATCTGAACCGATTTGGCTGATATTTTTTGCAAGTTTTTCGAGACTCATAAAATATTCGAATGTACGGAATTTGAGGAAGATAGGTTGATATACACGCCAATTATGACCAGATCGGTGAAAAATATATATGGCAGCTATATCTATAAATCTGAACCGATTTTTTCCAAAATCAATAGGGATCGTCTTTGAGCCGAAACAGGACCCTATACCAAATTTTAGGACAATCGGACTAAAACTGCGAGCTGTACTTTGCACACAAAAATACATCGACTCAGAATTTAATTCTAAGCCGATCCGTATACTAAAAGGTTGGTCTATAATTACTCCTTCTTGGCGTTACATACAAATGCACAAACTTATTATACCCTGTACCACAGTAGTGGTGAAGGGTATAAATATTTTTTCATCAATACAACGCACCAGCGCACAAGAGTGTTTTAACAATGGCTAAAATCAACGAATTAAAGTACGAGTTGCTTGACCACCCACCTTATTCTCCTGATTTAGCTCCCAGTGACTTTTACTTGTTCCCAAACCATAAAAAAGAATCCTTGCTGGCAAGCGTTTTACCTCAAATGAAGATGCAATTACAGTTGTAAACCACTATTTTGAAGACCTTGAGGAAAACTAGTTTAATCAAGGGATAGAATTGCTGGACAAGCGTTGGACTAAGAGTATTGAAGTTTCAGGAGATTATATTGAAAAATAAAAATATTTTTGAAAAAATAACTATTTTCTTTCATTGATAGACTCGTAAAGGGGTGGACCACCCCCGCGTCCAAATATCGAAAAATAAAGTAGCGGGTCTTTGTCTAGACATCACCCCTAACCTTCTTTGGAAATTTCAAATTGGAGAACTTTGTCCCAGTTTTGAAAAAGTCGGGCAAGGGGGATGTCCCCTCCCTCACCAGATATCATAAAATGAGGTACCCTATTTTCATCACATGATTAACTTCTACGTTTTCCGAACATTTTTCATGTGAAAAATAAAATTATTTTATAAGAAAAGCAACTGCCATGAATTCAAATTATAAATTTTTGTAATGTGCGCTGTATGTAAAAAACGATTTTCACGTTTTTCTTGAATTTTCATTGCTATAAACCTTACGGAGCCCGAGACCTTTCCAACGAATGTAAAACCGTGGAAATTGGCGTTCTGGAGTTAAAGCGACAGGAAGGAAACCCCGACTTATTTTTTTATATATTAGATTTCTTGAATAAATCTTGTTCCATACGATACGATCACAAAATCCCGGGATTTTTATGGGCATACATCCTTCATGTCAAATTCCAGGATGCACGTGTTTAAATAACCAGCTTTACGATAATTTTTGCAGCCAATGTCTTATATGATTTCATAATATGTATTCTATTCGATACTTTCCCATATTGTGCGATTTTCACAAGATCTCATTGAGCGATCGTAAGATGTTTACCTGTTAATTCCTTTTCTTTGGGAATATTCCATTTGTTTATCATTCCCATTCACCTGTCGTTGTTTATTTCTTCAATCAATGACCGCAGCATTAACTCTTTGATCAATTTGGTACGATTCTATCTGCGTCTATTAAAGATGAAATTTTTTATTATATTTGTTATTTATTTACTTAAAAGCATTTTGTGATCAATTTCATTCTGAGATTCACTCGCAATTGTTTGCATGAATATTCATAATTCTTCCATCGCTGCAATTTACCATAAACTTGTTAATATGATAAAAATGTTAATTTGCAATTTTTTTTGTAATATGTTGTTGCCTTTAATACACTATTTGCTTTACTAATATCTGGATTAAATATTTTCTATTTGAGAATCTCTCGTAAAAACTCAAATTTATTTAACACATTTTTATTAAGTAAGTTATCGAAATTTTCGAATCCCTAAAGTATGCTATGGTTTTGTGAGAAGAAGCTTTAAAAAGCTTGGATTTAAATCGGAAGCTTTTGCCATAAGCTCCAGTTGTGTTTGATAGTGGTTCGTTTACAAATTACTAAATTAGCATGGACTTTAACCCTTAGTTAATTTGTGCTGGTGCTGGGATAATAGGAGTGTACGATTAAAAACGAAATTTTAGACAAACAAAAATCCCCTGTAATTTAAGCGTATTGTTTTTAAGTGCTAAACGCTAATTTATAACAGTGATCAGTGTTACCGTTTTGCCACTTTAAGTAAAAAATTGCCACTTTTTTAAAGCATTGTGATTTTTTGTTGTTGTGCCACTAAATGCTATTTACAGTTTTAAGCCACTTTTTTTACCATGTTGCGCAACTTTTTAATTAATTCATTTTTTAGTACGATAGATTTCGTAAATTTAATTGATACACTGAAAAAAAAATTCGTAGTTAAACTAACACCAAATTTAACTTATTTTCATTGCAAAAAATATATTTTTTGTAGTTACCCAGCAAAAACTCTCACTACCCGGTAAACTTGTATGTAAGCGTATTTAAAAATTAATAACCACTTATTAATTGGCATCGCTCCGGATTACATTTACATACGCATGTCCTAGGAGGAAAGTACTTCTCCCCCAGGCATGGTTAGGTTAGGTTAAAGTGGCAGCCCGATTAAGATTCAGGCTCACTTAGACTATTCAGTCCATTGTGATACCACATTAACTAGGTTAGGTTAGGTGGCAGCCCCATGTATCAGGTTCACATAGACTATTCAGTCCATTGTGATACCACATTGGTGAACTTCTCTCTTATCACTGAGTGCTGCCCGATTCCATGTTAAGCTCAATGACAAGGGACCTCCTTTTTATAGCCGAGTCCGAACGGCGTTCCACATTGCAGTGAAACCCCTTAGAGAAGCTTTGTAACCCTCAGAAATGTCACCAGCATTACTTAGATAGGATAATCCACCGCTGAAAAACTTTTGGTGTTCGGTCGAAGCAGGAATCGAACCCACGACCTTGTGTATGCAAGGCGGGCATGCTAACCATTGCACCACGGTGGCTCCCTATCACATTAACTAAATGTACCTATTAACAGGTTGGCTGATAAGTCCCCGGTCTGACACATAGATGGCGCAGCTAGTATTAAATGCATATTATTTTTATATTGATTCGTGTCAAAATTTGACGTCTGTAAGTCAATTAGTTTGTGAGATAGAGCGTCTTTTGTGAAGCAACTTTTGTTATTGTGAAAAAAATGAAAAAAAGGAATTTCGTGTTTTGATAAAATACTGTTTTCTGAAGGGGAAAAATACGGTGGAAGCAAAAACCTGGCTTCAAAATGAGTTTCCGGACTCTGCCCCAGGGAACTCAACAATAATTGAGTGGTATGCAAAATTCAAGCGTGGTGAAATGAGCACGGGGGACGGTGAACGCAGTGGACGCCCGAAAGAGGTGGTTACCGACGAAAACATCAACAAAATCCACAAAATGATTTTGAATGACCGTAAAATGAAGTTGGTCGTGATAGCAGAGGCCTTAAAGATATCAAAGGAACGTGTTGGTCATATCATTCATCAATATTTGGATATGCGGAAGCTCTGTGCAAAATGGGTGCCGCGCGAGCTCACATTTGACCAAAAACAACAACGTGTTGAAGATTCTGAGCGGTGTTTGCAGCAGTTAACTCGTGATACACCCGAGTTTTTCCGTCGATATGTGACAATGGATGAAACATGGCTCCATCACTACACTCCTGAGTCCAATCGACAGTCGGCTGAGTGGACAGCGACCGGTGAACCGTCTCCGAAGCGTGGAAAGACTCAAAAGTCCGCTGGCAAAGTAATGGCCTCCGTTTTTTGGGATGCGCATGGAATAATTTTTATCGATTATCTTAAGAAGGGAAAAACCATCAACAGTGACTATTATATGGCGTTATTGGAGCGTTTGAAGGTCGAAATCGCGGCAAAACGGCCCCATATGAAGAAGAAAAAAGTTTTGTTCCACCAAGACAACGCACCGTGCCACATGTCATTGAGAACGATGGCAAAAATTCATGAATTGGGCTTCGAATTGCTTCCCCACCCATCGTATTCTCCAGATCTGGCCCCCAGCGACTTTTCTTGTTCTCAGACCTCAAAAGGATGCTCGCAAGGAAAAAATTTGGCTGCAATGAAGAGGTGATCGCCGAAACTGAGGCCTATTTTGAGGCAAAACCGAAGGAGTACTACCAAAAAGGTATCAAAAAATTGGAAGGTCGTTATAATCGTTGTATCGCTCTAGAAGGGAACTATGTTGAATAATAAAAACGAATTTTGACAAAAAAATTTGTTTTTTTTTTAGACCGAGGACTTATCAGCCAACCTGTTACATATAGGCACTTCTAGTTTTAACCGCTGAACCTTCTCGATTATTTTCTTCTGTTGAACCAACCAGATTGTTCCAAAAACATTAGCAGACTGCTTAAGTTAACGTTTTCCAGGTCCGCCAGCAATCTGAAGCTATATACCCCTAAAATTTGCTTACGCCTTACACAAAATGTAGGTCATTATACTTCGGACCAATAGTTTTTGCAAAATCACCTATCAGGCAGCGACTCGTTATAGCCTATACCAGGAGTGATATCTGACGTCTCGAGAACACTAGCATACTAGTGTGCGGTTTAAGTTTAAATGGGGCCATATTTGCTTAGTATCATTACCACCCTTGCAATTCTCCCATCGAACATTTGTCATCATGACAGCCTTCTCACGCAGTAAGAGCTTGCAGGTAGCCAGAGTCATACCAACAGATTCTAGTTCCCCTGGAATATGTAAGGTAGTTCCCAGCCTTGCTAGCTCACCTGCTTTGCAGTTCCCCGGTATGTTCCTATGGCCAGGCACCCATATTAGGTGAATATTGTGCTGCTCAGCCATCTCATTGAGAGATTTGCGGCAGTCGATAGCCGTTCTCGAGTTGAGGAACACAGAGTCCAAGGATTTTATTGCAGGTTGACTGTCTGAGTATATATTAATGCCAACATTGCCTGGAGCATTACTTCTCAGCCAATTCACCACTTCTCTTATTGCTAATATTTCAGCCTGAAAAACACTACAGTGATCAGGTAATCTTTTCGCTATTCGAAGTTCCAGATCTTTAGAATATACTCCGAAACCCACTTGTCCATCCAATTTGGTGCCATAAATGTAGAAATCTATATATCTTTTATTCCCCGGGGTCTTGTACACCACGCCTCACTGTTGGGAATTAGAGTCTCAAACTTTTTGTCGAAAAGTGGTCTCGCCAAATTGTAATCCACTACGTTAGGCACATCTGGCATTATTTTGAGAACCGAACTGTGACCGTAACATTTTTCCGACCACAGCGATAGCTCGCGCAACCGCACAGCCGTTGTTGCATCTGACTGTTTGGCCAAAATTTCTAAAGGCAATAGATGCAGTATGACATTAAGGGAATTTGTTCCTGTCTTGCTGAATGCACCTGAGATACACAAGCACGCCATACGCTGAACTTTGTCTAAATTTGTCGGCTGGTGAAGTACCGGCCAACAGACTACAACACCATATAACATTATAGGTCTAACCACTGCCGTGTATAGCCAGTGCACAATTTTTGGTTTTAGTCCCCACTTTTTCCTATTTGCCTTTTTATATATATATATGTCCTTTATTTACATATCGTGCATACATGTACAGTAAATCACAATAATTAAAAGTTCAGTTCTCTGAACATAGGGCCTTTTTGCACGAGTAGAAAACTACCGTTGCTTTCCTCGCCCTTTCTTCAATATTAAGCTTAAAGTTCAGCTTCCTGTCCAAAATAACGCCAAGGTATTTTGCACACTCACTAAAGGGAATTTCAATACCCCCTAAGGAAATGGGCCTAACCTTGGGAGTTTTGCGACCCTTGCAGTTCATGACTAGTTCTGTCTTTGCAGGATTTACCCCAAGACCATTATCTTTCGCCCATTTCTCAGTCATCCGGAGGGCTCTCTGTATAATATCTCTAACTGTTGATGGGAATTTTCCTCTGATTGCTAGCGCCACATCATCTGCGTATGCCACCTCTTGTATCCCTTCTTTTTCTAGGGAAACCAGAAGGTTGTTTATAGCAACATTCCAAAGAAGAAGTGATAGAACTGCTCCTTGAGGAGTGCCTCTGTTCACATACATTTGTATGTTTGCTTGTCCTAGTGTGGCTGACAGCCTAGGTTAGGTTAGGTTAGGTTATGTGGCAGCCCGATGTATCAGGCTCACTTAGACTATTCAGTCCATTGTGATACCACATTGGTGAACTTCTCTCTTATCACTGAGTGCTGCCCGATTCCATGTTAAGCTCAATGATAAGGGACCTCCTTTTTATAGCCGAGTCCGAACGGCGTTCCACATTGCAGTGAAACCACTTAGAGAAGCTTTGAAACCCTCAGAAATGTCACCAGCATTACTGAGGTGGGATAATCCACCGCTGAAAAACTTTTTGGTGTTCGGTCGTAGCAGGAATCGATCCCACGACATTGTGTATGCAAGGCGGGCATGCTAACCATTGCACCACGGTGGCTCCCGCTGACAGCCTAAGTATACCTGGATCAACATTCAGAGTTGTCAGTCCATTTAATATCGAGCTCGGATGGACGTTATTGAATGCCTCTTCGATGTCTAGAAACGCCACGATTGTGTATTCTTTGACAGCTAGTGAGAATTCAATAAAGCTGACTAGTTCATGTAATGCGGTCTCAGTGGAGCTGCCCTTCGAGTATGCATGCTGCTGTTTCGAGAGCAAACTTGAATCGACGCTAGTTCTAAGATAAATATTTATCATCCTCTCCAGAGTCTTAAGTAGCAATGATGATAAGCTGATTGGTCGGAAATCCGTCGCATTCGAGTGAGAGGCTTTTCCCGCTCTAGGTATGAAAACGACTTTTGATTCCCTCCACTTTCCTGGAATATATGCTAAGTTGATACATCCTATATATAAGGGGATAATTCTGTCAGCCACCGCTTGTAACTCCGTCGGAGTAATTCCATCAGGTCCGGGGGATTTGAAGGATCCAAAGCCATTAACGCCCATTTTATTCTAGATTCCGATACAATCTCCTCGATACGAAACGACCGCTGAGCCACTGTGGCACCGCCAGTACATGGTTCAACCGTCTGATTTCCGGGAAAATGTGTGTCCAATAGTACCTCCAGTGTCTCCTCACTGGACGTTGTCCAATTGCCCTCCGATGTTTTAATGAAACCTGGAGCGGAGTTCGTGGATAGGTTAGGTTAGGTTAGATGGCAGCCCGATGTATCAGGCTCACTTAGACTATTCAGTCCATTGTGATACCACATTGGTGAACTTCTCTCTTATCACTGAGTGCTGCCCGATTCCATGTTAAGCTCAATGACAAGGGACCTCCTTTTTATAGCCGAGTCCGAACGGCGTTCCACATTGCAGTGAAACCACTTAGAGAAGCTTTGAAACCCTCAGAAATGTCACCAGCATTACTGAGGTGGGATAATCCACCGCTGAAAAACTTTTTGGTGTTCGGTCGAAGCAGGAATCGAACCCACGACCTTGTGTATGCAAGGCGGGCATGCTAACCATTTCACCACGGTGGAGTTCGTGGATGCTAGCACCTTCCGTAGTCTGGAAGCCTCGGACGTATTCTCAATGCTGCTGCAGTAATCATTCCAAGAGTTATACAGAGCTTTTATATACTTTGATTAGGTTTAAGAAAATTTGTATTGCCAGTCTGTAAGGATTTATTCCGTAGACACAGAAAATAAAGAAATAAGTAATTGAAATAAGTTCTCGCTTGTATCCTCTCAGATTCTTCTTGTAAGCGTCCCAATCCACAGGAGCTCTGGTGGACTTTGCTTTGTTAAAGAGCTTCCTGCACGATTTCCTCATATTACCTAACTCCGTAGACTACCATGGTGGTCGATTTTTCCTCCTTGGCTTCCCTATAGGGCATGCAGCTTTCAGTGAAATGTTGAAGGCTTTAGTAATGCTCTCCACTGCGTGTTCGATAACTTGCACAGTGCTCATATTTGTCTCTGGTATTTCCGTTATCATCATATTGAACGATTGCCATTTTTTTGAGGGGGTTTAAATTTAAACATAGCTCCCATATATTAGTAACTCGCCAGATTTAGCAAATCAAATATTCGACTCTAAATCAATAATGATTTGTCTGTTTTTTGCACATTCTGGCTTCGTTTACTTTATACCAACATTTAAAAAATTGATTAAATATCCTAAACCCTATCTAATAAACACATTTTATGGACCCCATTAATATTAATATAGGCACCTAGTATAAACTTAAGTAGTTTCAATGTGTCAAAACTAGCTCAACATTACAATATGTTAATTGATATTCTTAATTTCCAAAGAAAGAAGACAAACCGGCACTGAAATATTTATTATAATGGACTCATTTCTAACAACATCAATCTTGTGAGATTCGCATTAAGACAAGTTATTCCATATAAATTAATTAGAATTCAAGAAATTGATATAACTGAAATGTTGGTTAAATTGGTAAATTTGAAATGGAATAGATTGGAATCGAATTGAGTGGAATAAAACACAAATATCCATAAAATAATTTTGTTCACAGGATACAACTGCTGAGACCTACACCCTCAAAAAAATCGCTTCTCTAACATATGTTCCAAACATATTTTGCAGGAAGCACATATATTATTGGATATTGCTGAAACATTATTATGTTTGTTTTATGTGAACATATTATATGTTTGGAGGCATTTTGAGTCCAAAAATATTATATGCTTGGAAGAATTTTCTCCCAACAAAGATTGTGTTAAAAAAAAATTGTTTCTACCTAATTGCATAGTCCCCCACATGTTTCTCACTTCCTCGAGGTTTGGTTTAGTTCTTAGCACCTTCTTCTGTAATACAAACAATGATGAAGAAATTATTCAATTTTATAAATTTTACCTTTCGCCTGCACGGAGAATCGAACCGAGGACCATACAGTTTGTAAGCCAACTACCCACTGGGCTACGTAGCTGTTATTGTCATCAATAGACAATTCTCGTTATAAGTTATATTTATATTGCATAGTTTGCGGCGCCCACGAGCCGATGCAAACAAAACATTATTTGACAGAAACAGCACGTTCGCCTTGCGTCCAAAGGGTAGTGGGTTCATTCTCTGCTCCGACCGAACACCAATTTTTTTTAACATTTATTCTTACATATATTCTAAAAATTCCGAAAAAAATGAAACTTCGAAATGTGGGATTTACTTTCAGAAAAGAACAGTGCTCGATATAAACGAAATGGACTGAGATTTTGGATATAATATTATTTTTTTTTGTTTTCATTGCAAAAATAACAATTTTGTAACAAAAAATTGTTTTTGGTGTTTTTGGAATTTTCGAAGAAATTAAAAAACTCTAACAAAATAAGAAAGTGAAGTCGAGTATAAACATTAATAATTTTACAATATACACATAAATTTATTAAGGCGTGAACTATATTTTTCTAACACTTAACATCATTTTAAAGGCATTTAAAATTTATCGTATTTAGAAATACAAATAAATAGGAATTTTTATTAACGAATAATTTTACTCATTAAAAAAAAATAAACTTCTATTGTTGCTTTGATCATTCCATCAAGTTATAATACAATTTGCCAAAAAAAAAATATAATGTTATTCTGCTTTTAGATTTTTGCTGCTAAAATGAAAAATAATTTTAGCGGCAAAGATTCAAACTTAATGCCTCTTGAACTACTTATTAATAAAGAGGAACTAAACTTTGATTTTATACATTTTAGTGTTTAATTTTTCACTGTTTCCGCGATTTTTGATTTTACTGTTCCAACTCTAAAAAGAGTATAGTGCCCTTTCGTTATTTTTTTATGAAGATCCCTTTGTAATTTTTATATATTATCCACTGTTTTTTCCTTCGTCTGAATATTTTGACTTACTCGTCATACACGTTCCTTTTTCTTTTCACGAACCTCGAAAAAATATTGTGCCCATAATGCCAAAATGATAAACAAAACGCATGTCCACACATACATAAAATGCTGCTCTCAAGGCAAAAACACATGCTGTTTTTTATTTCAAATGTCTATTCTCTTTACTCAGAATACTCATTTTAATATTCAAATTAAATAATACTTAGACTTAAGCATATCAAATTTTTGGAGAAGCATTATTAACATGCCAAGAGCATAGCCAAAACAAATGAACTCATAAAACAGTTTTCCGAAACAATATACCAGAAGTTTCACAAAAATGTTTCTCTTTTGATTCTCTCGCTGTGTTATGTTGATATCTTTCGTCAACCCTCCCGGTTGTCATCTGTATTTCTTTCTCTATACTTCCTCACTCTCTCTCTGTCGCTCTCTGAATAAAATATCACACAAAAAAATATTTTTTGTGTTCAATCACGAAATCAATTGATCCAATTAATTTTTAATTGAAATGTCTTCAATCACAGAAATGATAATATCAATTAAGTCAATTAAAAAATTAATTGCTCCAATTAAAAAATTAATTGATACTATTATTTTTTGTGATTGATTTTTGTATCAATTAAAAAATTTTTTGAATCAATTAAATTTTTAATTGAATATTTTTAAAAACTCAATTAACAATTTAATTGGAAAAATTTTCGTGAAATTTTTACTCGAAATTTGTAAATATATATATATTTATATATTTTTACATTCACATACACTATTTTTATGAAACATTCATGTCCCAAACACAACCCAGAAAAAAAACGTCGCCAAAAATGTAATGAAAATGTTCTTTTTGGATCCGGAAGTGGTGCAAACACTCAAAAAAAACATTTTTTCTGATTCAATCACGAAATTAATTTATCCAATTAATTTTTAATTGAAATGTCTTCAATCACAGAAATGATAGTATCAATTAAAAAATTAATTGAAGGTCAATTAAAAAGTTAATTGATCCAATTAAAAAATTAATTGATACTATTATTTTTGTGATTGATTTTTGTTTCAATTAAAAAAAATTGTTGAATCAATTAATTTTTTAATTGAATATTTTTTAAAACTCAATTAAAATTTTAATTGGAAAAATTTTCGTGAAATTTTTTTGTGTGAAATTGACGCAGAAGCGATGAATTTAACACGGGCTTGTTTTAGGACAGAAGTCCTCCATTTCAACAGCCGTTGCACTGAATTTGCATCACTTCTTTAGGTGTGATCCGAATTCAATATTTTGGATGTAAATTAAAATATTCTGTGATATTTTGTCAAATAAATAATTTTTATAATTTTTAATGGATTCTAACGCTTCACTATGGGGCCAATGGTCAGTTTTTGAGGCAATAAATCACAGGAAACAGCTAGACCTTTAAAATGATTATAAGACGATTATAATGCATTCTTAAGACTTCAGTAAAAAAATTAAGACATTCGGGCAGTGCCACGCCCATTTCCAGTACGGGTATTAAAGTGCTTCTCCAGGTGGAGACCCCTGGAAAATAATTCTTGAAATTTAGCGATAGCACTGATCTGAAATGAAATCCTGTTTTAGACGAAATCAGCTGATCCTTATGTAAAAGGATCTCCTGAAACAGAATGACTGCCCATTTTGCCCAACATGCTTAGTTTTCGAGATATCCCTGAAACAAATTTTTTCTGACATTTTTCATAAATAAAGAAGATATCTCGAAAACTAGATGTGATAGGGCAAAACGGGAAGTAATTTCGGATTCAGGAGATCATTTTACATAAGGATCTGCTAGTTTCGTCTAAAGAAGGGCTCAAAAGATGATTTTTGCAGAACAGTGTAATTGCATCATTCTGTGGGAGATAACATTTATTTATCAACTGACTCTAAATTACAAACTAATTTATATTAATACATTTCAAAAAATTACTTTTAAAATGAATCAATTTCTTGGTGTGAGTGTGTAAAACATACTGGGTGTTTGGATACAATATTCAAAATTTAATCAATCTAAAAATAGAGAATTTTGTTAATACTCGTATATACAAAATAATTGGCTTTTGTACAAAATTCTTACTTGAAAATTTTCTGTTTCATCAACTTCTAATTCAAAATTAAAATGAAATGGATCCTCTTCGTAATCTTCAGAATCTGAAACATCTTTATTTATAGCTGCACTTGACGTACTTGGCAGTTGATACTCAGGGATATCCGGAATTTTTAAAAGAGATATAACATCTCTTGGAAGCTGCAAACTTCTCTTTTTTGAAAGACGATTTTTCAGATATATACTTGATAATAATGAAGAATCCAGGGCCCTGTTAAAAATATCCATTATATTATGCTCCCTAGAATCCTTTCGTGCATGCTCAATGCGGTCCTTTTTGTAAAATTTATTTCTCGCCTCAGATGCATTTTCACCAGCACATCCGAGAGGTACGATTGACGCTTGCAATATTTGGAAAGAATGTGCTAAAATTTTATGCAAAGTCGCTGACATTTGGTACCACTCGTAATGTTTAAAATATATCTCTGCAGTTTTATAGCAAAATTGTTGCAAGTGGTCGGCACTTATTTCAAATTCAGAGTTAATTGTGATAAGAATTGTATGTAAATGTTTTAAAAGTTCGATATTAAAGTTGGTTATAGAAGAAAGTAATTCCGGATTAAAAAATGATTTTCGTGCCGTATTGCTGACATTCGTGGACCCGCTCCTATTGCTTTTCGGCTTGTGGACATGAAGGCCCATTTTTTGCCAAAATTGTTCTTGAATTTCGCGCTTTCTCTTTAGCATAAGGACTTTCTCCTCAGCACTCCGAATTTGCCATTTTTTAATACTAAGTCTATATGAAAGATTAAGGACAAATTCAAAATATCGAATCCAGGCGTGTAATGGGCTTATATCATATTTTAATGCATTCGATTTGGGCTGAAACACCGATGAGCTTAAATTTTTTATTGACAAAAACTGTTTTGGATTTCCACCACATATCGGACACGACTGAGTACTCTTTGTTTCCGTAAGTACGTTCAAAATTATTAATTGGTTTTTTCACTGTCGTCATAGAGTTTTCATAGTCACGTCTGTTGAATTTCGCGGAAATCCAGTTGGTAACATTAATGGGTTTTCTATCATTTTCCAACCAAAAGTTAAATATATCCAAATTTTTAAGTTTTACGTTATCTGAAAATAGATTTTTATAAAATGGTGCAGATTGGAGCAGCTAATTTTTCCAAAAAATAATAGTACACATTATTACCTTTCTCCACACATCAATTTTTTCACGGATACGCTCGGATAAAGAAAGTTCTACTCCACAGAACATATGGACGACAACAAAAACTACACAAAATAGACAGCACATGTGACACAAAAAACTATTCATCAAATCAATTTTTTTTTCTTAATTTAATCACATGTTGCTTTACATACCTTTACAAGTGTATTCCATTTTACAAAATTTTTATAATTTTAAAATTTTTTGCTTGACGGCCAAAATGACTTTGTTGTTTCTTTATTGTAGTATATCAGAAAATGTAGCAAAACAAAATATGGCAACTTTGACTGCTCGGCATGTCATCATGAGGTGTTACCTGATTTTAATATTTGATATTTGGGTGTTTCAATGTGTTTTATGTAAAATTCCGTTATTATTATTTTTAAATAGTTGACTTAAAAAATTGACTTTTTGCCTCAAAGACCTGTCATTGGCCCCACAGTGCGCTTGTTGGAAACGTTTGACCTCAAATATTTTCAAAATTTCACAATTTTTTTAGATTGCATTTAGCATTTTTTGCGACAAAATTTAAATGATTTTTACCATTTTATAAATTCTTACTTTGTTTTTAACCTATTTGAAACAAAAAAATTTTAAATTGCCCATTAAAAGTATGAAAAAACAAGTTATAAAAAATTGAATTAAAAGAACTTCCTGGGTAGTTAAAAGAAAGAACATCATTGAGAGTGCATATTCTGGAAGTGCTTTTAAAGTTGTGCCTTTGGAAGAACTTCCAAATTTTTTTGATGGGAATATATTCTAACATATTAACATATGTATCCCAAACATTTAATGCTAGTTTAGGAAAATTACATTTTTGCACATTTTGTTTATATCGGAATATATGAAAAAACATATTTTTCTAATAGTGTGTGATGGCGAGATTGTTGCCTTGTCGGCTAATTTGGTTTAATAGAAAGGTATAATAATTCTTTATCTCCAATCTTCAAAAATATGTTAATCAGAGACGATTGGTATAATAAAATATGGGTCTCAGGCTGATCCTTTTAGGCACAAAAAGCCAAATCGTGCGTCGAAAATTTTTTGAGATTTTCGTATTTTCACATCTTTGATGTTTTAAAATCGACATAATTTTAATTCTTATACAATATACGATGCCAATAAAATTCACACGTTTTTTTTTTTTTTGAAAATTTGTATAGCTTTTGTGATCTTATGTCATGTCTAAGCACAAGGTGCTGTTCTCAATGTCAAAAACCTTTTAATTTTGCATTATTGTGGCGCTAGTATCATAAATTCTTTCCCAGCTAGATATATTATCTAATAAGATTTTGATTTGATTTTAAATAATTCATTTTGGAGACGACTGGTTTCTTTCTCAGGGGATTTGGCGATTAAGTAGAGTATCTATTTTGAACTTTTCTATTAAAAGTGTTTGCATTCTCATAAATATACTATACATGTTTTATTACTTTTGTTTGATTTTAATTGTTTCAATTGATATTTTTGTGAAAGTCTTATTAAATGAAAATTAAAAAAGAAATGGACAAATAAAAATCAATTATAAATGTTATGGGCAATAAATGTCAAACGAAAGGCTAATTTTTAATTCAAGGCAAGATGCATTGAAACGAGTTACGATTAACCTAAAATCGGTTAATGCCACAATTCGAATATCTTTATTACATCTTGACCTAACCATACACTCAAGGTAAAAGTTTAGTTATACGTACTTAATTCACATTACACTTCCGAAATCCACTTTAACTAAATTTAGATTTTAACTTTCATTTGCCTTATAACATAAAAAAAGGATTTCGAGCCTAATGTGAAAGGGCTATTAAAATCAAATATTTTGAAATTCTTTTAAATAATAACATTTTTAGGAAACCATCGCAACGCCCATGTTTTTATACCCTCCACCATAGGATGGGGGTATATTAACTTTGTCATTCCGTTTGTAACACATCGAAATATTGCTCTAAGACCCCATAAGGTATATATATTCTGGGTCGCAGTGAAATTCTGAGTCGATCTGAGCATGTCCGTCCGTCCGTCCGTCCGTCTGTTGAAATCACGCTAAATTCCGAACAAAACAAGCTATCGACTTGAAACTTGGCACAAGTAGTTGCTATTGATCTTGGTCGGATGGTATTGCAAATGGGCCATATCGGTCCACTTTTACGTATAGCCCCCATATAAACGGACCCCCAAATTTGGCTTGCCGATCCTCAAAGAGAAGCAAATTTCATCCGATCCGGCTGAAATTTGGTACATAGTGTTGTTATATGGTCTCTAACAACCATGCAAAAATTGGTCCACATCGGTCAATAATTATATATAGCCCCCATATAAACCGATCCCCCGATTTGGCTTGCGGAGCCTCTTGAAAGACCAAAATTCATCTGGTTCAGTTGAAATTTGGTACGTGGTGTTAATATATGGCCTCAAACACCAATACAAAAATTGGTCGAAATCGGTCCATAATTATATATAGCCTCTATATAAACCGATCCCCAGATTTGACCTCCGGAGCCCCTTGGAAGAGCAAAATTCATCCGATTCGGTTGAAATTTGGTACGTGATGTTAGTATATGGTATCCAACGACCATGCAGGAATTGGTTCATATCAGTCCATAATTATATATAGCCCCCATATAAACCAATCCCCAGATTTGACCCCGCGTGCCTTTCGGAGAAGCAAAATTCATCCGATCTGGTTGAAATTTGGTACATGGTGATAGTATATGATATTTAACAACCATGCCAAAAGTGGTCCATATCAGTCCATAATCATATATAGCCCCATATAAACCGATCCCGAGATTTGGTTTTGGAGCCACTTGGAGGAGCAAATTTCATCCGAGTCAGTTGAAATTTGGTACACTGTGCTAGTATATGGCCGATAACAGCCTTGCCTAACTAGGTCCATATCGGTCTACAGTTATGTATAGCCCTCAAATAAATAGATCCCCAATCACACAAAAATTGGTCCGTACACCGAAAAAAAGTGAACTGTTTTATAGAAAGAATGAACTACCATGCACGAAAATTGAACTAAATTTTACTCCACATTATGAGATTTCCGCAAAGCGCTGTTAAAACCAGGAAATTTTAATGTCCTGTTGTACTTTTTAACTGCAGTTCACGAAATTACATCATCTCTTAGAAGAAAAAATTAACTAAAAGTAAAGAAGAAAATCATTGGCGCCAAGTCATGACCATTTTAACCATACTATTTTTGGGAATCGTACGAAAATTTTCATTTGTTTTAGTTCATATTGAACTTATGTGTACGGTCATTGAACTTTGTACTCACGTTCAGTTCAAAAAATTTTTGAGACATACTTAAAAAAAGTAGGATTTCATTAAGCTGTGGAAAATTTCGATAAAATTAATAAAATTTAACTACAAGCAAATAATTTTTTTCCAATAAAAATAAATTAAATTTAGCGTTAGTTTGACTACGGAAATTTTTTTCTGTGTATCAAGTTCATAATTGTATATAGCCCACATATAAGCGATCCCCATATTTCAATTCTGGCTCTCTACGTACCATGCAAAAGTCCATATCAAATCGTAATTATTTGTAGACTTTGTAGACAATTTAGCAAACGATATTAAGAAGTTTTAAGATACCACAACCCAATTAATTCGATTGTGGATGACAGTCTTTCGCAGAAGTTTCTACGCAATCCATGGTGGAGGGTACACAAGATTCGGCGTGGCCGAACTTACGGCCGTATATACTTGTTTTATATATAATTAGCGATTATTTCTGTAGCCCCATCTGAATGATTCGTGCACCTTGTCGAATGCTTATGATTCCATATTTATGTGAGATTGTCCATTTGCACGTCATATTTCGATTTCTGAAAAACAAATTTCTCATTTTAACTAAACCGGCTTAAACCAATATAGCTTGGATTATAATTCAAAATAATAACAAACATTAAATGAATTATTTACAAAGTTATCAATATTTTGTAGTCCGTAAAAATGACCAAAAATTATTATCAGCATGATTTTTATTGCTTTGTTTATTTTTAATGAAAATTCTGAAAGTAAACACATGGAATTCTAAGAAATAATGAAAACTTTCAATGAAATTTTTTACCAAACAAAAATGTTATCGTTTAGTAACACATGTGAATTCAAAGTAAACAATTGGTTGAACTTTAAGATGTGTTTTTTTTTTGTTAAACATATATTTTTTTTAATTTAATTACTATATTATTCAATTTAATAATTAAATTTAATTAAATTATTACATATTGTTTATTTCATTGCAATGTAATTAAAAAAGAAATGAATTGCTAATCAATTCTTATAGTTAAATTTGAGTTTTCAACATAATTTTAATTTCAATTTAATATTAATTCTAATATTTTTAGTTTTATTTTAATTGTTATTTTAATTCAAAGTTTAATTTTAATTTAATTTAAATTCCCTCCACCACAGGTTGGGGGTATACTACACTGAAAGAAGAATTTTATTTGTTTTAACTAATTAATATAAATAGAGAAAATTTCTGCATCTTGGGATTTATTTGCTCTTAAAAAATACTTCATAAAAATTTCGTCACCGAGGAAAGCATTTTTCTTTATGTGTAACTACATCATTCCGTTTGTAACCCATCAAAATAATGGCCACAGACCACTTTTGCCACTCGAGTCAAAAATTATCTACCAAAATTTTGAGAAAATTTTACCAAAAAAAATTATAGAAAATTTTGTACAAATTTTATTTCTATAGAAAATGTTGTCAAAATTTCATTTCTATAGAAAAGTTAGTCAAAATTTCATTTCTATCGAAAAGTTTGTCAAAATTTCATTTCTATCAAAAATTTTGTCAAAATTTTATTTCTATCAAAAATTTTGTCAAAATTTCATTTCTATACTCGTAGAACATTTTTTAAAAATTTTATTTCTATAGAAAATTTTGTCAAAATTTTATTTCTATAGAAAATTTTGCCAAAATTTTATTTCTATAGAGAATTTTTTTCGAAAATTTTATTTCTATAGAACATTTTGTCAAAATTTTATTTCTATAGAGAATTTTTTCCAAAATTTTATTTCCCCGTGTAAAAATTGGAGGATCCAATCCTATCTAATAATATCAAATTGGGTCTAATTGGATCTGTTCAGATATTGGTTCAGACATAATTAGATATGCACAGATATGCTATATATGGTGCTAGATCTGGTTAGATATAATTGCAGATCTCATCATATATAGTATAATATCTAATTATATCTGGCATATCTAATAATATATGCTTGGATAGGACCATATATAGCACTATATCTAATAAGATATGGTAGATATAACATCATATCTGACTATATATGGGGTTAAATACGGTCCAAAACATAAAAAAAATCATGAACAACTTAAAAAGATTTTTAAAATACACGACTAAACTTCAATGCCATTATGTCAAATGGCAACGCCGTCAGGGGCATCACTTCTAAACAAATTTAACGCCAGACTAGCTGAGAAAATTAAGAAATTTAATATAATTGTTTTAAATGTGTTCCTTTGATAAAGTGTATATCGTTTCCTTTATTGCGGAGATTATGTAGGTAAGTAGATTGTATTTGTTATTTCCTTAGTAGTCATTTTCATATTGTTTTACTATTTTCTAGATTTGGAAAAAAAGGAAACCTCAGTGGTGTACTGGTTAACATGCCCGCCTTGCATTCAAAAGGTCACGGGTTCAATCCCAGTTCCGACCAACACCAAAAATTATTTCGGCGGTGGATTATCTCCTCGCAGTAATGTTGGTGACATTTCTGCTTCAAAGATTCTCTAAGTTGTTTCAGCGCAACGTGAAATGCCGATAGGACTCGATTATAGCAAGGAGGTCCCATGTTATTGAGCTAATTATTGAATCGAGCAGCAGTCAGTGATAAGTAAGATGTTGATCACTGTGATGTCATGATGGTCTGAATAGTATGTATGAGCCTAAAATAACAGCCTATCGCTATACCTAACCTAATCCCGAATACACTTTAAATGTGAGTATTAAAAGCAACATAAAATTATATGGCAATTTTTATTGCAACTTAAAGAAGAATGATCCAAAACAATACTAATACTTGCTTACATAGTTCAATATATTCCCATATTTGTTTATTCCTATATTTGTTTAATAATTGTTTTTTTACTTAATTTCATTGCAGATTGTCTTAACGCTGTAATACTTTAGTCGCGTGTCTAAGTCCACAGCAGAAGAAACAAACGAAAAAAGCCTTGGACAACACTCTAACTCAACTGTCAATACTCTTAAATAGCTTTGATGGATCAATTTAAATTAAACATATTTATTATGCACATACTTTTTGTCTGTATTATTAAATAAAACAATTGATCTAATTTTATATACAAATTATGGGCTTTTATGTGTTGAAAGATCTCGAAAGATACAATTGTATCAAATAATATACAATTATATCAAATTAGATCTGATTAGATGTGTCTCATTTTTGAGATCTGATCAGGTCCAATTTCATAGTATTTAGATCTGACCAGATATAACCCTTTTTCGGATCTGCTCAGATCTGACCATATCTTGGCTCAGATCTAACCATATCAAATCAGATCCCCCAATTTTTACACGGGTCTATAGAAAATTTTGTCAAAATTTTATTTCTATAGAAAATTTTGTCAAAATTTTATTTCTATCGAATTTTGTCAAAATTTTATTTCTGTAGAAAATTTTGTCAAAATTTTATTTCTATCGAATTTTGTCAAAATTTTATTTCTGTAGAAAATTTTGTCAAAATTTTATTTCTATAGAAAATTTTTTCGCAAATTTTGTTTCTATAGAAAATTGTTTCGAAAATTTTATTTCTATCGAAAAGTTTGTCAAAAATTGATTTCTATCAAAAATTTTATTTCTATAGAAAATTTTGTCAAAATTCCTTTCCATACTCGTAGAAAATTTTTTCAAAATTTTATTTCTATAGAAAATTTTGTCAAAATTTTATTTCGTTTTGTTTGTTATTGTTGGCTTCTCTTCAATCGTTATTGTGGTTTTTGATCTCAGCTTAAAGCCATGCATTGACTAAACTACAAGTGTAGCTTAACCAACAGAAGAAAAGTATGCTTGTCAAATTTATTTGGGCAAAGCCCTATAGACTGCAAGATGGTTGGATGTACAGCTGTTTCGGAATTACCACATTCCTCATCAGCATCCTCTACTTGCAGCAAAACTATCAACCAATTATCAGAATAAATTCGGGTAATTCACTCAACCCAAAGTGAACTACACTTGAACCTCCCGGATAATTACCCGAATTTATTCTGATAATTGGTTGATAGTTTTGCTGCAAGTAGAGGATGCTGATGAGGAATGTGGTAATTCCGAAACAGCTGTACATCCAACCATCTTGCAGTCTATAGGGCTTGCCCAAATAAATTTGACAAGCATACTTTTCCTCTGTTGGTTAAGCTACACTTGTAGCTTGCAGTCTATAAATTTGACAAGCATACTTTTCCTCTGTTGGTTAAGCTACACTTCTAGTTTAGTCAATGCATGGCTTTAAGCTGAGATCAAAAACAACAATAAAATTTTATTTCTATAGAAAATTTTGTCAAAATTTTATTTCTATAGAAAATTTTGTCAAAATTTTATTTCTACAGAAAATTTTGTCAAAATTTTATTTCTATAGAAAATTTTGTCAACATTTTTTTTTCTATAGAAAATTTTGTCAAAATTTTATTTCCATAGAAAATTTTGTTTCTATAGAACATTTTTTCGAAAATTTTATTTCTATAGAAAATTTTGTCAAAATTTTATTTCTATAGAGAATTTTTCGAAAATTTTATTTCTTTTGAAAATTTTGTCAAAATTTTATTTCTATAGAGAATTTTGTCAAAATTTTATTTCTATAGAGAATTTTGTCAAAATTTCATTTCTATAGAAAATTTTGTCAAAATTTTATTTCTATAGAAAATTTTGTCAAAATTTTATTTCTATAGAAAATTTTGTCAAAATTTTATTTCTATAGAAAATTTTGTCAAAATTTTATTTCTATAGAAAATTTTGTCCACATTTTATTTCTATAGAAAATTTTGTCAAAATCTTATTTCTATAGAAAATTTTGTCAACATTTCATTTCTATAGAAAATTTATGAGATTTATGAAGTAAGAACTGAGATGTCTCAGAAATACGGGGTTCGGTTTTTGAAATCAAAATTGAAGCGAAATTGTGCCAAAAATGCGGGTTTCGAGGGGATAGAAAGCTCACTGATCATCCAAATTAACCAAAACTAAAATTGAAATTTCCAGATTGTAATTCTTGTACTCATTCATTCAGTTTAATCGAAGAATGCGAATAAATAGTAGAAATTTCATTGATATATAGGAAACCGGTGTTCAAAACCTGCACTCAAAAAAAGTTTAGTTGGATCCAAAGATTTTGACCTTCCCTTAAGGATTTTGGTATTGATTTCGAGCCAAAAATGCGACTTCTTTCAAATAAAGACATTTTTTAGAGACTTATTTGGCTTTAAATCTAGGATCACCAAAATTAAAATTAGGATACAAATCTCATTTGTCGAATTTTCATTGTCTTTTCGCGGTATGTCAATAAATCTATTCACGTACAAACAAGTACCAGTTTAAAAATTCAAATTATAACAGATACTTCAAAGTTAAAAGTATACTTAATCCGAAAAAAAAACTTTAAACCAAAGATGCTAAAACCTCAAAATAGGTTAGGTTAGGTTAGGTGGCAGTCCGATGTATCAAGCTCACTATTCAGTCCATTGTGATAGCACATTGGTGAACTTCTCTCTTATCACTGAGTGCTGCCCGATTCCATGTTAAGCTCGATGACAAGGAATCTCCTTTTTATAGCCGAGTCCGAACGGCGTTCCACATTGCAGTGAAACCACTTAGGGAAGCTTTAAAACCCTCAGATTATCCCACCTCAGCATTACTAATCCACTGCTGAAAAACTTTTTGGTGTTCGGTTGAAGCAGGAATCGAACCTATGCCCTTGTGTATGCAAGACAGTCATGCTAACCATTGCACCACGGTGGCTCTCAAAATCCTCAAAATAAGTCCTAGCCTATATTTGAAGCGTTTTTATCTTAAATCTAAAGATTCAATATTTCATTGAATTTAAGGACGATTTAATAAATGTGTTTCTTTACTTTGCGTTGTGGTAATACTTACCGATGGCAAGGTATCTTAACACTTCTTAACATCGTTTTCTAAATTGTGAGTTAGTCCATACGTGGTATATATTAGACAAAAAAGTTATGTATAGGTAAGTCTACAAATAATTACGAATCGATATGGACTTTTGCGCGGTACGTGGAGAGCCAGAATTGGAATATGGGGGTCGCCTATATGAGGGCTACAATTATGAACTTGATATGCACCAATTTATGTGTGATTGGGATCGATTTATCTGAGGGCTATATATAGTTAGGCATGGTTGTTAACGGCCATATACTAGCACAATGTACCAAATTTCAATTGACTCGGATGAAATTTGGTCCTCCAAGAGGCTCCAAAACTAAATCTCGGGATCGGTTTATATGGGGGCTATATATAATTATGGACTGATATGAACCAATTCCTGCATGGTTGTTAGAGACCATATACTAACAGCACGTACTAAATTTCAATCAGATCGGATGAATTTTGCTTATCCACCGGAGGTCAAATCTGGGGATGGATTTATAGGGGGCTTATATATAATTATGGACTGATATGAACCAATTCATGCATGGTTGTTGGATACCATATACTAACATCACGTACCAAATTTCAACTGGATCGGATGAATTTTGATCTTCCAAGGGGCTCCGGAGGTCAAATCTAGGGATCGGTTTATATGGGGGCTATATATAATTATGGACTGATATGAACCAATACCTGCATGGTTGTTTGAGGCCACGTACCAAATTTCAACTGAATTAGATGAATTTTCGTCTTCCAAGAGGCTCCGGTGGTCAAATCTGGGGATCGATTTATATGGGGGCTATATATAATTATGGACCGATGTGGACCAATTTTTGCATAGTTATTAGAGACCATATACTAACACCATGTACCAAATTTCAGGCGGATCGGATGACATTTGCTTCTCTTAAAGGCTCCGCAAGCCCAATCGGGGGCTATATATAATTATTGACCGATGTGGACCAATTTTTGCACAGATGTTAGAGATCATATACTAACACCATATACTGAATTTCAGCCGGATCGGATGAAATTTTCTTCTCTTAGAGGCTCCGCAAGCCAAATATGGGGATCGGTTTATATGGGGGCTATATATAATTATGAACCGATGTGGACCAATTTTGCATGATTGTTAAAGACCATATACAAACACCACGTACCAAATTTCAGGCGGATCGGATGAAATTTGCATCTCTTAGAGGGTCTGCAACCCAAATTTGGGGGTCCGTTTATATGGGGGCTATACGTAAAAGTGGACCGATATGGCCCATTTGCAATACCATCCGACCTACATCAACAACAACTACTTGTGCCAAGTTTCAAGTCGATAGTTAGCGTGATTTCAACAGACGGACGGACATGCTCGGATCGACTCAGAACTTTACCACGACCCAGAATACATATATTTTATGGGGTCTTAGTGCAATATTTCGATGTGTTACAAACGGAATGACAAAGTTAATATACCCCCATCCTATGGTGGAGGGAATAAAAATCTTTTGAAGCAAAGATTATAAACATTCTTTTAATTAAAATTTCATTATTTTAAAGAAATTTTACCTTAATATTGTATAAATTGCGCATCCTAAAATTTAGGTTGCGTAATCTTTAATGTCAGGTATATATTTTTTTCAGTGTGGTTTTCTGATTAAGCGAAAATGCCAATTTGTTCTGGTTTGGGTTTTTGTAATGGTATCGGTATGGACACTAGAGTGACCGCAATTTATATGGGGCGAAAAAAATGGCCAAAAAATTCGTTTTTTTTTCAAATTTTGAGCGACGAGCGGCACGTGTTAACGTAGTTTAATCGAGCTCAAATTTTGGCTATCCCAATATCTGGAAGGGGATTCGTTTTGTGGGGTTAAGGCGAACAAGATTTCGACATTTTTTTGCCCCATATAAGTTGCGGTCACTCTAATGGACACTCTACATAGAACTTTAGAAGAATCAATAATTTCAGATCATGCGAGCAATGAAACATTTTTCGTTCAATCACAATTGCTGCTCCAGTTCCACTGTATGGGTATAACATATTTCCTACCATAAAATACAAGTACCAGTCAAGAAACCCTTCAACAACCAAAACAGAACACTCAAATAATTAATCCAGGTTTGTAGAATAAATTGGTTTCCTTTTTCGTTGTCTCAAAAAACCAAAAAATTTACATAATGAATTAATAAATGTGTAAATACAATAACCTGAACCGGATTACTTTGATAAGATGCCAACATTTAAAATTACGTTGTATTTTAATTTGTGTCAATCACGCGCAAATGCAAATCCTCCAAATATTTGTTAAACTTTCCAAGACTGTACGAAACCATATAAAAAATTTTCATTTATTTTCCAAAGATTTTGTATTTACTTTAAAAATTTTGGTATTGATTCCGAGCCAAAGACGCGGAGAATACAAGTAAGGAAAATTTTAAGACACAATTCTCTTTTAAATTTGGGTTTTGTGTACTTGCTTCCAGGAAGCAAATTTTAATTTTTCGCTTTTTCAGCTTTTTTTCGTCGTATGCTATTAAAGTCCTTTAAAAACGAGTTAACGACAACTTTATTTTCCTAATTAAGACTCGACTTTCAGTAGAAATTATGCTATGTTTCAAGTAAAAAAACGTCTTTAAAATAAAGTGTTGAAAAACATGTCCTATATTTGAACGATTTTTTGCTTTGTAGTCAAGATGCAAAAAGACAACAAATTTAAAGACAATTTCATTAAATTTAAAGAATTTTTCTGAATTATTAAAGTCAAATTGACCTTAGCCCAAACATTTTTTCTTTCATGTTATGATACCCATTTTTAAGTGAAATCACTTAATTATAAGGACAATACGACTTCAGTGAAAAGTTTATCGACTTTTGGACAAGGAAAAAAAAACTTT
This sequence comes from Haematobia irritans, assembly GCF_050003625.1. NCBI lineage: Eukaryota > Metazoa > Arthropoda > Insecta > Diptera > Muscidae > Haematobia > Haematobia irritans. Next base: position 102,550,537 of record NC_134401.1, on the reverse strand, counting down.
ATATTAGAGAAATGCGTCTTCTATGCTAAGCTAAATTTACATTCGTATTTTAAAGACATGAAATCTTTGACCTCACGACAATATTTTTTTCAGTGCAATGAGTAAGGAGTTATCCAGCAAAAACCTTTCATTACCAAATAAAAATAAAATAACTTAGTTCAAAATGGAAATCTTTTTTACTAACGCAATAACATGTGCTATAAAGAAAGTACTTATTTGTAGATTTACCAATTATTCACACTGACAAACGACTTCATCTCTGGTCAATTCCGGCTGCTTTTAATAAACGAAGTATAACGGGAAATTTCTTATGGCTACCTCTTACTTCAATGGAACATCATCTTTGAAGGTTTGGACCCATTTAATTAGCACACATTAATTAGATAATAATTACCATGACAAACTCCATTATCCAAAATCATATACGGTGAAATGAATCATTTGATATTTCAAACTGATAAAAAATTCCAAATGATGAATGGTTTTCTACCCATTCCCATTGATCTGAAAAAACGAAAACGATAATATGGAATTTTCAGCATTTATTCCCAGAGGGAATATAAATGTCATTGCATGCATATCAATACCATTGTCAATGTCATTGAGAGGAAGCCAGCCAGCCAGATATACATATGTGTCATTCATTAACACCTGTTGGCTGCGAATGAATCTTCTGGGTCTTAGGTGGGTGTGTATTAGCCACATTGACCCAATGCAGGAAATTCAATTGAAATAAATTATGAATAGTATAGCATTTTATCTTTTCTTTTGCATTTCACAGAAATTTTGTTGACTTTACTCATCAAGGAGATTGTGCCGATTATTTGATGAACTAGTTACTTAGGAAGCGATTAGCACTTAAACACAATGTTGTGACTTTAACACCTTTGACAATTGCAAACGTCATAACGATGAGTGAATGGATGATATCTTGATGTTTTCGTTATATGTAAGTCAGAGAATGAAACCGCAGAGAGTTACCACCGACAAAATTTCGCCATTTGAGGAAGATTGTATGGACTCAGATCGAGTAAACTGTCATCTCATTGTGATTTTTTTTCTAAACAAATGTGTTATATTCGCAGTGACTCAGTTTTGAGAAAATTTTACCGAAACACTCTACAAAGACCACACTTTTTTACTTCTATAGGAAATTTTGTCAAAATTTTATTTCTATAGAAAATTTTGTCAAAATTTTATTTCTATACATAATTTTGTCAAAATATTATAGCTATAGAAAATTTTGTCAAAATTTTATTGCTACAGAAAATTTTATCAAAATTTTAGTTCTATAGAAAATTTTGTCAAAATTTTGTTTCTAGAGAACCCACACTTGAACCCTACGAAAAAAGGCTTTATATTGATAGCCGCCTTATGCCGAAATAAATTTGACAAACATTCTTTTCCTCTGTTGGTTAAGCTACACTTGTAGTTTAGTCAATGTTTGGTTTTAAGCTGCAATAAAAAACAACAACAATGCTTAAAAGTTTATTTCCATAGAAAATTTTGTCAAAATTTTATTTCTAAAGAAAAATTTTTGAAATTTTTTTTCTAAAGAAAAATTTTTGAAATTTTTTTTCTAAAGAAAATTAAGTCAAAATTTTATTTCTAAAGAAATTTTTTTTCTATTGAAAATTTTGTGAAAATTTTTATTTCTAGAGAAAATTTGGTGAACATTTTTTTTTCTAAAGAAAATTTTGTCAAAATTTTACTACTATAGAAAATTTTGTCAAAATTTTATTTCTAAACAAATTTTGTGAAAACTGAAGAAAATTTTGTAAAAATTTTTTTCTGAATAAAATTTTGTAAATATATTTATTCAAAAGAAAATTTTGTCAAAACTTTATTTCTAACGAAAATTTTGTTAAAATTTTATTTCTATAGAAAATTTTGTCAAAATTTTATTTGCATAGAGAATTTTGTTAAAATTTTATTTCTATAGAAAATTTTGTCAAAATTTTATTCTTAGAAAAATTTTGTCAACATTTTATTTCTATAGAAAATTTTGTCAAAATTTTATTTCTATATAAAACTGTGTTAAAATTCTATTTCTATAGAAAATTTTGTCAAGATTGTATTTCTATCGAAAATTTTTGTCACAATTTTATTTCTATAAAAAATTTAGTAAATTTTTTTTTCTAAAGAAAATTTTGAGAAAATGTCAAAATTTTATTTCTATGAAAATTTTGTCAAACTTTTATTTCTATAGAAAATTTTGTCAAAATTGTATTTCTAATGAAAATTGTGTCAACATTTTATTTCTATAGAAAATTTTGTCAAAATTTTATTTCTAAGAAAAATTTTGTGAAAACTTTTTTTTTTTTTGAAGAAAATTTTCTAATTTTTTTTCTGAAGAAAATTTTGTAAATATTTTTTTAAAGAAAATTTTGTCAAAATTCTATTTCTACAGAAAATTTTGTCAACATTGTATTTCTATCGAAAACTTTTTTCAAAACTTTATTTCTATAGAAAATGTTGTCAAAATTGTATTTCTAATGAAAATTGTGTCAAAATTTTATTTCTATAGAAAATTGTGTAAAAACTCTATTTCTACACAAAATTTTGTCAACATTGTGTTTCTATCGAAAATTTTTGTCAACATTGTACTTCTACAGAAAATTTTTTCAAAATTGTATTTCTTTAGAAAATTATGTCAAAATTTTATTTCCATAGAAAAAAAATTTTTGTCAAAATTTTATTTCTAAAGAAAATTTTGTCAAAATTTTATTTCTATAGAAAATGTTGTCAAAACTTTATTTCTATAAAAAAAATTGTCAAAATTTTATTTCTATAGAAAATTTTGTCAAAATTTTATTTCTATAGAAAATTTTGTCAAAATTTTATTTCTATAGAAAATTTTGTCAAAATTTTATTTCTATAGAAAATTTTGTCAAAATTTTATTTATATACAAAATTTTGTCAAAATTCTATTTATATAGAAAATTGTGTGAAAATTCTATTTCTATAGAAAATGTTGTCAACATTGTATGTCTATGGAAAACTTTTGTCAAAATTTTATTTCTATCGAAAACTTTTGTCAAAATTTTATTTCTATAGAAAATTTAGTCAAAATTTTATTTCTATAGACAATTTTGTCAAAATTTTATTTCTATAGAAAATTTTGTCAAAATTTTATTTCTATAGAAAATTTTGTCAAAATTTTATTTCTATAGAAAATTTTGTCAAAATTTTATTTCTATCGAAAATTTTGTCAAAATTTTATTTCTATAGAAAATTTTGTCAAAATTTTATTGCTATAGAAAATTTTGGCAACATTTTATTGTTACAGAAAATTTTATCAAAATTTTAGTTCTATAGAAAATTTTGTCAAAATTTTATTTCTATAGAATATTTGCCAAATTTTTGTTTCTATAGAAAATTTTCTAAAGAAATTTTTATCAAAATTTTATTTCTATTGAATTTTTTTTCAAAATTTCATTTCTAGAGAAAATTTTGTGAAAATTTTTTTCTAAAGAAAATTTTGTCAAAATTTTATTACTATAGAAAATTTTGTCAAAATTTTATTTCTATTGAAAATTTTGTAAAAATTTTATTGCTATAGAAAATTTTGTCAAAATTTTATTGCTACAGAAAATTTTATCAAAATTTTAGTTCTATAGAAAATTTTGTCAAAATTTTATTTCTAAAGAAATTTTTATCAAAATTATATTTGTATTACATTTTTTTCAAATTCTCATTTATAGAGAAATTTTGTGAAAATTTTTTTTCTAAAGAAAATTTTGTCAAAATTTTATTACTATAGAAAATTTTGTCAAAATTTTATTTCTAAAAAAATTTTGTGAAAACTTTTTTTGAAGAAAATTTTGTAAATATTTTTATCCCACAGAAAATTTTGTCAAAACTTTATTTCTAAATAAAATTTTGTCAAAACTTTATTTCTAAATAAAATTTTGTTAAAACTTTATTTCTAACGAAAATTTTGTTAAAATTTTATTTCTATAGAAAATTTTGTCAAAATTTTTTTGCATAGAGAATTTTGTCAAAATTTTATATCTATAGAAAATTTTGTCAAAATGTTATTCTTGGAAAAATTTTGTCAACATTTTATTTCTATAGAAAATGTTGTCAAAATTGTATGTCTATAGAAAATTGTGTCAAAATTCTATTTCTATAGAAACTTTTGTCAAGATTGTATTTCTATCGAAAACTTTTGTCTAAATTGTATTTCTATCGAAAACTTTTGTCACAATTTTATTTTTATAGAAAATTTTGTGAATTTTTTTTTCTAAAGAAAATTTTATCAAAATTTTATTTCTAAAGAAACTTTTGTCAAGCTTTTATTTCTAAAGAAAAATTTGTCAAATTTTATTTCTAAAGAAAATTTTGTCAAGATTTTATTTCTATAGAAAATTTTGTCAAAATTTTTTTTCTATAGAAAATTTTGTCAAAATTTTATTTCTATAGATAATTTTGTCAAAATTTTATTTCTATGGAAAATTTATCAAAATTTTATTTCTAAAGAAATTTTTGTGAATTTTTTTTCCACAGAAAATTAAGGCAAACTTTTATTTCTAAAGAAAATTTCGTGAAAATTTTATTTCTATAGAAATAAAATTTTGCTTCTATAGAAAATTTTGTCAAAATTTTATTTCTATATAAAAAGTTGTCAAAATTTTATTTCTATAGAATAGTTTGTCAAAATTTTATTTCTATAGAAAATTTTGTAAATTTTTTTATTTCTGTAGAAAGTTGAAGTTCCAATTAGTCGGAGAAGATTTTTTTTTTTTTGCAAAATCTACAAACACATCAAGAATTTTACCAATCTACCACAGAGAAAAAAATCTTCTATTTTTGGTAGAATTCTACCAATTGTGCAACCGTGGTTTGGATACCAAATTTTAAGTCGAATCACTGAACTATAAAGACAAAACGGCTAAATTGAAAAGTTTATCGACTTTTAGACAAGGAAAAACACCTTTACAAATTTCATTGTTCTTTGTGAAAAAGTGTGCCACTTTTAACTCTAATTTTTTAATGATTGTGCGTGATTTGTTTTGTACCACTTTTTAAAAAATTGCAGCAGTAGCGTACTCAAACTACTAAAAACTATAAATGACTGCAGTCATTTTGAAAAAGTTTTTCAAATTGTAAAAATTAGATAATAAGAAAATAAAAGTAGAAAAATATTGATAAAACTAAAAAGTAAAATTGGTGGAAAAAATTAATTTTTTGGACTGTCTCTCTAACATGTATATTTGAACTGGTTAATTGATGGGTTGAACACAACCGGTTAAAGGATTGGTTTGTAGGTATCTATGTGGGGGTCAATTGACCCTTCCTATGATAACCCCATGTTAATTTCACCGGTTCCCTAACCGATTAAAGTTTATAAACCGGTTATAAAGGACAAGTGACCAGTCCCAAGAAATGAAGGGTGTATCTAAAAAAAATTTGGTGTGATTTTGAATTATTTGAATGTGTAAGTAAACCTTAAATATTAGGTTACCGTTATAGCCTAACATAAGCCTCTAGACAATCTGACCTCATAGCTTGCATGAAAAAGGCAAACTATTTTGAAGTCACATTTAACACCTGTCCAATTAGCTGATATTTTTTTCTGTATAATATTAGAAGAGTAATGCATGTGAATATAATTGAATATGTATTTTATCGCCAAACATAAAATTACAAAGCAACAACAAATTTACGCATAAATTTCAATGCCACTCGAATGTCATACAAGTGCATTGATTTTTGGCTCATCTCAAGTAACAAATTAAATAAACTTCAAACACATCAAATGTTTTTCTTCGTTGCGTACACATCATCTGACCGGTTCTGGGTAGGTGAAAAATTTGACTTGTTCTTGCCTTTGATGACTGAATCGTAAATTGTCTGCGAAACAATATTGATTTAAAAAAAAAATTGATTGGTGCAAATAACGAACAGTCTATCAGGCAATTGAATATTTATAACTGATATAGTCGAATGCTGACCAACATAAGATTCTTGAGCAATTGCTGTAAAAAGACAGAATATTGCCAATCCTCTGAATTTTTTTTAATACTAGATAGATTTTATGAAAGCAAAGTGCCGTCATGAGTTCCAAAACGGAATTTTCAAACTTAATTTTTACAATAGTGGAAGAGGCGAAAAATAAAATACATTATCATAACTCACACAATAACTTACGCTTGGGAATAATGACTTACCACCAACGAACGTTTTCGGTTACTATAGATCAGTTGTTCATGAGTACTTTTATGTAGCAACGACCAGTCGTGTGTTTTGTTTTTTGTTTGCTCCAATATCGTCCAAGTTTCCAATTTACTATTCGGCATACTATTAGAGAAATAATTTTCTCATCCGACATGCTAACTGAAATTATACAGAAAAAAATATCAAAAATATAATTAATAATATGATAATTAAAAATTTGAAGTTGAAGCTGCAAAACAAGTTCAATTAAACAGTAATTGATTCAATTAATTAAATTAAAAGTCAAATAAGAACACAATCACTTAAGAAAAACAAATTTAATTTACTTTTAGTTATTAAATTAATCCAAAAAAATGCTATTAATTTTTTTTAACTGCGTACAAGGTATTATCCCAATTGGAAAATTGTAAAAATATCCACATTTTTCATGCGATTATATTTTTTTGTCACTTGTTATCCTATTGTGATATTTAACAATTAAATCTTTGTATATGTTTGCGAATGTTTTTTCTGTATCACGCCAAGATGGTGGTTTTACGCGTATTTAAAGTGAATTAATTTTTTTTTAAATTAAATCAATCAAAACCTTAATAGAATATTCACTTGAAGTGGAACTATATAATTGGTTGTAACTATTAATTATATATTTATCATACATATCTCAATGAAATATATATTTGTAATTTATTAAATTCATTATAATTAAAAAAAAAAATTAATTATATGAATTAGTTTCGTGATTGAATAAGGAACCAAAAATCAGTGTGTGTTAGTACACTGAAAGAAGAATTTTACTTTCTGAGGAACGAAATTTTACACAATCGAAGTTTTCTTTTGACACTGAAAAGTTCTCTTTAAAAGCAAATAAAAAAGGCTGGAGGCAATCGTTGCAACACTATTTATAAATTCAGGTTTATTTTCTCCTAAAGAAAATACTTTTTAACAAAGGGAAATTTCGTTTGTCTAAAATTTCGTTCCGGAGGAAAGCAGTTTTTCTTTGGGTGAAGTTGAGGTGAACAACTGATTACCAAAAGCTCTTGTGTTATAACCATCAGGAATATCGTATGCTTGAAAATAATGTATGGTAAGTCACGAATGATTTCGGTAGCTATACCCAAAGAAAATATAATTTTCATCGGTAGGAAATTTTAGACAAGCGAAATTGCCATAAAAATTCCCTATAAAGTTTTTGTTCGTATGGTATTTATAAGAAGCGTTGTAACGCTTCTTTCAAATATTTAAATTTTTATTTTAAAGAAAATGTTTAGGGTCAAAGGAAAAATTTGTCTAAATTTTCATTCTTCAGAAAAGAAAACTCTTTTTTTCAGTATATACACTCGTGACCTGGAAATAAAAACAAGATATGCACTAAAGGAAGATTTTTCTTTTCCGAGAAACACGAAATGGTCTTTTAATGCAAACCAAATTTACTTCAAAATAAAAAAAAAAAACAAGTAAGGAAAGTCTAAAGTCGGGCAAGGCCGACTATATTATACCCTGCACCACTTTGTAGATTTAAATTTTCGACACCATATCACATCCGTCAAATGTGTTGGGGGCTATATATAAAGGTTTGTCCCAAATACATACATTTGGATATCACTCGATTTGGACAGAATTTGATAGACTTTTACAAAATCTATAGACTCAACATTTAAGTTGGCTAATGTACTAGGGTGGAACACAATTTTAGTAAAAAACAAGTGAGGAAAGTCTAAAGTCGGGCGAGGCCGACTATATTATACCCTGCACCACTTTGTAGATCTAAATTTTCGATACCATATCACATCCGTTAAATGTGTTGGGGGCTATACATAAAGGTTTGTCCCAAATACATACATTTAAATATCACTCGATCTGGACAGAATTTGATAGACTTCTACAAAATCTATAGACTCAAAATTTAAGTTTGCTAATGGACTAGGGTGGAACACAATGTTAGTAAAAAAAATATGGGAAACATTTAAATCTGAGGCAATTTTAAGGAAACTTCGCAAAAGTTTATTTATGATTTATTGCTCGATATATATGTATTAGAAGTTTAGGAAAATTTTTACAACTTTCGACTAAGCAGTGGCGATTTAACAAGGAATATGTTGGTATTTTGACCATTTTTGTCGAAATCAGAAAATCGTATATATGGGAGCTATATCTAAATCTGAACCGATTTCAATCAAATTTGGCACACATGACTATATTACTAATTGTACTTCTAGTGCCAAATTTCAACCAAATTGTGCAAAACTCTGGCTTCTGGGGCCATATAAGTCCATATCGGGCGAAAAATATGTATGGGAGCTATATCTAAATCTGAACCGATTTCTTCCAAAATCAATAGGGTTCTATTCTGACCCAAATTAGGAACATGTGCCAAATTTGAAGGCGATTGGACTTAAATTGCGACCTAGACTTTGATCACAAAAATGTGTTCACAGACAGACGGACGGACGGACAGACGGACATGGTTATATCGACTCAGGGACCCACCCTGAGCATTATTGCCAAAGACACCATGTGTCTATCTCGTCTCCTGCTGGATGTTACAAACATATGCACTAACTTATAATACCCTGTTCCACAGTGTGGCGCAGGGTATAAATATGGGAAACATTTAAATCTGAAGCAATTTTAAGGAAACTTCGCAAAAGTTTATTTATGATTTATCGATCGTTATATATGTATTAGAAGTTTAGGAAAATTAGAGTCATTTTTACAACTTTTCGACTAAGTAGTGGCGATTTTACAAGGAAAATGTTGGTATTTTGACCATTTTTGTCGAAATCAGAAAAACATATATATGGGACCTATATCTAAATCTGAACCGATTTCAATCAAATTTGGCACACATGACTATATTACTAATTGTACTCCTAGTGCAAAATTTCAACCAAATTGGACCAAAACTCTGGCTTCTTGGTCCATATAAGTCCATATCGGGCGAAAGATATATATGAAAGCTATATCTCAATCTGAACCGATTTCAATCAAATTTGGCACACTTAACTATACGACCAAGTGTTATGTTTGTGCCACATTTCAAGCAAATCAGGGTAAAACTCTGGCTTCTGGGCCAATATAAGTGTAAATCGGGCGAAAGCTATATATGGGAGATATATCTAAATCTGAACCGATTTCAACCAAATTAGGCACGCATAGCTACAATGCTAATTCTACTCCCTGTGCAAAATTTCAATTAAATCGGAGTAATAGATTGGCCACTGTGGTCATATGAGTGTAAATCGGGCGAACGATATATATGCGAGATATATCTAAATCTGAACAGATTTCAATAAAATTTGGCACACTTGACTACACTACTAATTGTACTCCTAGTGCTAATTTCAACCAAATTGGAGTAAAATTCTGGCTTCTGGGACCGTATTAGTCCATATCGGGCGAAATATATATATATATATATATATATATATATATATATATATATATATATATATATATATATATATATATATATATATATATATATATATATATATATATATATATATATATATATATATATATATATATATATATATATATATATATATATATATATATATATATATATATATATATATATATATATATATATATATATATATATATATATATAGGGTTATATTCTGAGCCAAAACACATACTTGTGCCAAATTTGAAGGCGATTGGACTAAAACTGCGACCTAGACTTTGATTACAAAAATGTGTTCACGGAGACACCATGTGTCTATCTCGTCTCCTTCTGGGTGTTGCAAACATGTACACTAACTTATAATACCCTGTTCCACAGTGTTACGTAGGGTATAATGATTAGAGATAACAGTTGTTGCGCTTGTAAAAAATTTGAATTTATTTGAATTCCTTTTGTCTAAAATTTCGTTTCGAAGGAAAATATTTTTGTTGGGCATTGTTGATATTCTTACGGTACGGGAAATATTTGACAGAAATCCGAAAAGAATTCGTCACCATAGTGAAACCAGCACACATTTTTAGCTCATATTCGATATATAACAGGTTGGCTGATAAGTCCCCGGTCTGACACATAGATGGCGTCGCTAGTATTAAATGCATATTATTTTTATATAGTACCAACCTTCAAGTGATTCGTGTCAAAATTTGACGTCTGTAAGTCAATTAGTTTGTGAGATAGAGCGTCTTTTGTGAAGCAACTTTTGTTATTGTGAAAAAATGGAAAAAAAGGAATTTCGTGTTTTGATAAAATACTGTTTTCTGAAGGGAAAAATACGGTAGAAGCAAAAACTTGCCTTGATAATGAGTTTCCGGACTCTGCCCCAGGGAAATCAACAATAATTGATTGGTATGCAAAATTGAAGCGTGGTGAAATGAGCACGGAGGACGGTGAACGCAGTGGACGCCCGAAAGAGGTGGTTACCGACGAAAACATCAAAAAAATCCACAAAATGATTTTGAATGACCGTAAAATGAAGTTGATCGAGATAGCAGAGGCCTTAAAGATATCAAAGGAACGTGTTGGTCATATCACGTCATATCATTCATCAATATTTGGATATGCGGAATTTCTGTGCAAAATGGGTGCCGCGCGAGCTCACATTTGACCAAAAACAACAACGTGTTGATGATTCTGAGCGGTGTTTGCAGCTGTTAACTCGTAATACACCCGAGTTTTTCCGTCGATATGTGATAATGGATGAAACATGGCTCCATCACTACACTCCTGAGTCCAATCGACAGTCGGCTGAGTGGACAGCGACCGGTGAACCGTCTCCGAAGCGTGGAAAGACTCAAAAGTCCGCTGGCAAAGTAATGGCCTCTGACCTCAAAAGGATGCTCGCAGGGAAAAAATTTGGCTCCAATGAAGAGGTGATCGCCGAAACTGAGGCCTATTTTGAGGCAAAACCGAAGGAGTACTACCAAAATGGTATCAAAAAATTGGAAGGTCGTTATAATCGTTGTATCGCTCTTGAAGGGAACTATGTTGAATAATAAAAACGAATTTTGAAAAAAAAAATGTGTTTTTCTTTGTTAGACCGGGAACTTTTCAGCCAATCTGTTATCATCACGATGGGAGTGATTTCAAACAACTGTGTCCAGATATTTCGAAAATGCTCCTGGAAAAAAGTTTGACATTCATTTTGTTCAAATATTTGCCTAGTGTGACCATACCCTTAGTTATACAAATTGAAATTGTTAACACTGGGATTTATTTTGACTTTAATATACTACAGTCTGTTATGAAGAAACGATATATCCTTGACCTTGATATTATGTCGAGTTATTTATTTTATTTATTTATTTAACTTTATTAACAAATAATATGAAATTATTAGTTAATTAATGTTAGCTATAGCTACATAGGACTTAAGCTTTATGTCAAGTTACTCCTCTAAAATACCGTGGTTTTAACTCGCAATTTCATCCAATTATATTTAAAATTTCAATATAGTCGTCAAGGCTATCCCAAAAAAAAAAAAAAAACAATGACTATTAACACAGCAACTGCAACTGCAATAAAAAAATGATACATTTAAAAACTAAAATTAATCATTCATTTATATTTAATTTTTTTTATTCTTAGGAAATATTCCCAATTTCAATTAATTTTTGGGAATATTTTATAAAAATCTGTTTTTGTATATTTTGTTATATATAAAACAAAGCCTTATTAATTGTCAATTAGCACTTTGTTTGGAAAATTTCTCATATATAATTGACAAACATGTTGGGACGTTAACAAGTTAATTATATTAGAACATTTTTAGTCATATAGAGATTTTCTTACCCTCAAGGTCATCGTATATTGGTAATAATTTCCAAGATATAATCAAGCTCAAATCATAGTAGTGGAAGAGAGAAAACTATGATAAACAGAAATGCCAAAGCGCACTTGATATTACATATATTATAGGAAGTATGGTTACATCCATGTATCTTGCTTAGTAACCCAGCAAAAAAAGCGTCGCCTAAAAAGTAGTGAAAATGTTTCTTTTGGATCCGGAAGTTGTACAAATTAGCGCAAAAGCAATGAATTTAATATGGTCTTGTTATAGGACGGATGTCAACCATATCAACTGCCGTGAAACTGAATTTGCATCACTTCGGATCACTCCGAATTCATTGTTTTGGATATGAATCAAAAAATTGCCAAATAAATAATTTTTATAATTTTTTATGAATTTTTTCGAATGGATTTAGCATTTTTTCGACAAAATTCAGATAATTTGTACCTTTCTATGTGTTCTTACTCTGTTTTTAAGCTTTTTGAAACAAAAAAGTTAAAATTACCCATTAAAGATATGACAAAATCAAGTTATAAAAAATTGAATTAAAAGAACTTCCTGTGTAGTTAATAAACGAACATCTTTGGGAGGACATTTTTGAAAGTGTTTTTAAAGTTGTGCCTTTCGAACAACTTCCACTTTTTTTTGCTGGGATTAACGAACTAACTATACCGACTGTTTCATTTTGGAACTCCAATGGCTTTGTGGGATCCAAACTCATTCTTCAATATATGTATCATCCGTTCTCGCGATATGTTCAGCTCAAGAGCAAGTGTTTTGCCAATGCGGCGGTGATTTCCATCAAACCTGGTCTTCACTTTTTGAAATATTTCCGAATGCAACACTACCAGTATCACGGTAATGAACAATGTAACATAACACAAAATCTTTATTCAAATTTAAATGCTGGAGGGCTCTAACGATACCCTTCAGTTAGGCGATACTATCATTTCTGTGATTGAAGACATTTCAATTAATAAATTAATTGGATCAATTAATTTCGCGAGAATTTTTTTTGTGTAATAAGACACATGCTGCAGTTTCATTGTAAACATTTAATATAGCAGTATGTAATGTCGAAGCATGGGTCATGAACCCATGACCCTTTGTATGCAAGGCGGACACACTAAGCATTGTTCCATGGTGACCATCTAAAAGTATGTTTCTGTTAAATAAAGTTTTGTTACATCGGCTGTGGGCGCCCAAAACTATGCTATACAAATATAACTGCGTTGCTTGTTCGTTAGTGGCTACAGCGATAATTGCCTGTTGATGTCAATAACAGCTAGCCTAGTGGATAGTATGTTGGCTTTCAAACTATATGGTCCGCGGTTCGATTTTGCGTCCAGGCGATAGGTAAAATTTAAAAAATTTATAAAATCGAGTAATTTTTTCTACATAGTTTGTGTTACAGAAAAAGGAGCTGAGAACTAAAAAACCTTGTGCAGGTACGAAAAAGACTGTTTTCCTATGTTTGGGTGTAAAAATTATATGTTTGGAACTCAAATTTTTTAACACAATATTTTTAAGTGCAAGCATGTAATGTTCATAAACTAGCATAACATGTTTGGGACATATATGTTAATATGTTAGAACATATTATTTTTGGGACATAAACTGTTTATAAATATAATATGCTTAGATGCAAACATATATTAGTTTAGAAATAGCCTATGAACATATATGTGTTTAGAAAGAGAGACCTAGAGAGTATGCTGCAAGTAAAATAATGGAAGTAACCAACTGGCGCCTTAAAAATATATCCACACAAAGAAAATTTAATTAAAATTTTTTAGCAGTGTATGCCCTAAGGTGAAACATAATATGTTTGAACAATACAAACAATATTTTGTTTGGACCAATCCTGAAAATATATATCCTTAAAGCAAAATGTGTTTGGGGTATATGTTACAGAAGCGATTTTTTTTTTGAGGGTGTGGAAGTGAGAAAGATGTGACGGAAAATACAATTAGCCAGAAAAGAAAAACATTTTGTGAGTTGGACTTAATCCGTCCCAGCATTACAAAGTTCAATTTCATCCTCATCGCTAGCGCAGACTCGTAAGTGACACTACAACAATCGCCAACTGCGATGGGGGAAGCCTACTCGGTTGCCACAGTTGCTAGAATTCTACCAAAAATGGTAGATTACACTAGTTTACACTGAAAATGTACACTTGAGGAGGGTCGACTTTTTTATGTATTTTGATCTGCTGAATTCGAAAAAATATTTAAAATTTTTTTATGGAACAGTTTTTGAGATATCCCGTTATTTTTAGTTTTTCTCTCTTTTTTCACTAAACAAATTATATCTCGAGTTAGAAATATCCGATTATATCGTTATTCGTATTTAAATGAATGGTATTAAGATGACGAATAATCGTATATAATGGGATCTGTTATAAGTTAAGTGGTTCAAAAAATAACCATGCGAAAAAGCAAACTTTTCAAACAAAATCGTATTTTACACAATGAATCTTTTCCACCAGAAACGTATAAACCAGTCCGGTTTCTCTTATAACTTAGCCATTTTTCGGTCGATTTTCTTCTAGTTGGTCTTATTACTTACGTTAGAGTAGCATCTTTACGACCATGGATTAATGGTTTATACTTTTCCGGCGGAAAAGGTCCATTGTAAAATACGATTTTTTGGACTTTTCGCATCGATATTTTTGGAGCCACTAAACTTATCACAGATCCAATTATAAACTATTATTCGTCATCTTAATACCCTTCATTTAAGTACCAACAACAATATAATCGGTGCGAAAAACTAAAAAAAAAATGGGATAACTCAAAAACTGTTCCATAAAATGTTTTTTTTTTTTTATTTTTTTCTACGAATTCAACAGATCAAAATACATAAGAAAAATTGCCTATCATCAAGTGTAGGTGAAATGTTCTTTTGTAAACTAGTGTTATTTAATGTTTGGTAGGTTGGTAGAATTCTTGATGTTTTGGTAGATTTTGCAAAATATTTCTCTCCAAAAATTTCCTATAGAAATATTTTTTTTTATATTTTTAATTTTTTAAAATTGTATATAGAAATAAAATGTTATTAAAATTTTTATAGAAATAAAATTTTGACAAAATTTTCTATAGAAATAAAATTCTGACAAAATTTTATATAGAAATAAAATGTTGTCAAAATTTTCTATAGATATAAAATTTTGTCCAAATTTTCTATAGAAATAAAATTTTGACAAAATTTTCTATAGAAATAAAATTTTGGCAAAATTTTCTATAGAAGATTTTTTGTTTGGTAGTTTTTTGGGAGAATTTTCTCTATATTTTGGTAGATTATTTTTGGCTCGAGTGGCAACCGTGGAAGCGTATCAAAAAGTACGAATTGTACTTAAAAGTATTTTACCATCACTATACTGAAAAAACTGTGAACCCACCAGGAAGAAACATTTTGAATATTTTTAGAAAATTTTAAATAAACAGCATAACAAACAATACAAATTTATCAGACAGTGATAAATTTGTATTGTTCACTTTTTTTTTTGAGTGTATTGTTACAAGAGCCATTTTATATTTTGTGAAACACCAAGCGCAACTATCTTATTATAATTTATTTAAATAAAAGTGAAAATGATAGACGCTGGAGCATCAGCCGAATATAGCACAATTGCCACTTATAAATCAACATAATTCCTTCTTTAACGAATTATGTTCAATGTGTTTTATTCGTATAAATGTTATACCTGTAATAATTTATAAATTTTTATGCAAATTAATAAATATCTAAACAATCGTAGTTTTCTTGACCACAATGATTCTTTTACAACTATCTTAAAATCCATTTTTTTCGAATAGTTTGAATATACTCATGCGACACTTTGAAGTTGGTTTCAATACATATAAGTCAGACTGCAGCTCCCATATACATCTCGAAAAGTAGCTGAATCCTAGAATAGTGATTTCCGAATTCTCAAAACTCCTAAAATATCTAGAAAAGTCGAAATTTTGATTACACTAGTTTACACTCAAAATGTACACTTGATGAAAATCAACTTTTTATGTTGATGCTGCTGCTGAATTCGAAAAAAAATGTTTAAAAATTTTTTATGGAACAGTTTTTGAGATATCCTGTTATTTTTAAATTTTCGCTCTTTTTTCGCTAACCACAATATATCTCGAGTTAGAAATGCCCGATTATAACGTTGTTGGTACTTAAATGAAGGGTAATAAGATGACGAATAATTGTGTATTGTGACTAATTTATCGAAAAACAAGAAATTCAAAGTGGTACAGTGTCATAAATAATCGCAGCAGTAAATATTTATTACTAATTGGAGCATTTCATACATTAACAAGTATATATGGCCGTAAGTTCGGCCAGGCCGAATTTTATGTACCCTCCACCATGGATAGCGAAGAAACTTCAACGAAAGACTGTCATCCAGAATAGAATTACTTGGGTTGTGGTATCTTAAATCGTTTTCTAAATTGTGAGTTAGTCCATACGTGGTATATATTAGACAAAAAAGGTATGTGTAGGTAAGTCTACAAATAATTACGAATCAATATTGACTTTTGCACGGTACGTAGAGAGCCAGAATTGAAATATGGGGGTCGCTTATATGAGGGCTATATACAATTATGAACTCGATATGGACCAATTTTTGTGTGATTGGGGATCGATTTATTTGAGGGCTATATATAACTATAGACCGATATGGACCTAGTTAGGCATGGTTGTTAACGGCCATATACTAGCACAATGTACCAAGAGGCTCCAAAACCAAATCTCTGGATCGGTTTATATGGGGGCTATATATGATTATGGACTGATATGGACCACTTTTGGCATGGTTGTTAAATATCATATACTACCACCACGTACCAAATTTCAACCAGATCGGATGAATTTTGCTTCTCCAAAAGGCACCGGAGTTCAAATCTGGGGATCGGTTTATATGGGGGTTATATATAATTATGAACTGATATGAACCAATTCCTGCATGGTTGTTGAATACCATATACTAACATCACGTACCAAATTTTAACCGAATCGGATGAATTTTGCTCTTCCAAGAGGCTCCGGAGGTCAAATCTGGTGATCGGTTTATATGGGGGCCATAAGCGTAGGAAGGCCTCTGGGGGGGGGGGCTTAGACCCCCCAGAAAAATTTTAGCCCCCCCAGAATTTGAAAACCTCTTTACGATTTTACATTTTTATACAAATTAAACAAGTATATACAACCGTACAAAGTTTCGCTAAAGACTTTCATGCACAATCGAATTGTGGTAGCAGTTGTTTGAAGTCTGATATTTATGAAATAAAGCTGTGGTATAGTAATTGATATTAAAACTATTCCTCATAAATTAATATCTTAATAATGCTCCAAAAAAGCGTCGCCAAAAAAGAAGTGAAAATGTTCTTTTTGGATCCGGAAGTGGTGCAAAATTGGCGGAGAAGCGATGAATGTAATATGAACTTGTCATAGAAGGAATGTCTACCGTTTCAACAGCCGTTGCAATGAATTTGCATCACTTCTTGCAGTGTGATCCGAATTCAGTGTTTGAATGTGAATTAAAAAATTTTGTGACATTTTCCCAAATAAATAATTTTTATATTTTTTATGATTTTTAATGCATTCTAACGCTTGTTTGAAACGTTTTCGAATATTTTCAAAAATTATCGATTTTTCTATGGATTTAGCATTTTTGTGGCAAAATTTAAATAATTTGTACCATTTTATTTATTCTTACAAATTTTTTGGACCAATTTGAAAAAAGAAAACAAAAATTTACGCATTAAAATATAAAAAAATGAAGTAAAAAACTTCCTGTGTAGTTAAAATAATTAAATTCTTTGTGAGGAAATTTTCGGAAGTTGTGTCTTTAGAAAAGTGTGGAACTACTTTAGTTGCTTTATTATAAATTTATTGTCGAGTTATTTTTATGCCTATTTTTATTTATTTTTATGAAATAAAACATTAATTGAAACTATAAGTTCAGTCTATAAATTTTTAACTAGGGGGGCTATAGCCACCCCCCCCTAGGAAAATTGTATAGCTACGCTAATGATGGGGGCTATATATAATTATTGACCGATGTGGACCAATTTTTGCGTGGTTGTTAGAGACCATATACTAACACCATGTGCCAAATTTAAGCCGGATCGGATGAAATTTTCTTCTCTTAGTAGAGTAGTGGTTTCCGAATTCTCAAAAACCCTAAAATGTCTACACGCTCACAAAAAATCGCTTCTGTAACATATACTCCCAAACATATTTTGCTTCAAGCATATACATTTTTGGGTATTGCCCAAACGTTTATATGTTTGATCTCTTCCAATATATAATATGTTTGAAAGCATATTGGTCTAAACAATATATGTTTGGGTAGTCAATTTCCAAACATTTTGTATTTTTGCATCCAAATTCAATAATGTTGTCTTCCAAAAAA
Source organism: Haematobia irritans (assembly GCF_050003625.1). Taxonomy (NCBI): domain Eukaryota; kingdom Metazoa; phylum Arthropoda; class Insecta; order Diptera; family Muscidae; genus Haematobia; species Haematobia irritans. Next base: position 102,532,186 of record NC_134401.1, on the reverse strand, counting down.
CAATATGTTATTATGTGAACATATAATATGTTTGGAAGCATTTTGCACCCAAAAATATTATATGCTTAAAAAAAATTCTACCAAACAATATTGTGCTCAAAATTTTATTTATTTATTTATATATTTACAATCATAATGAATTATGAAAATAAACAGGTAATATAGGTGCTAACAACATAGGTTTTCGACCTGAATGCTCAAAATTTTGTTTCTGCCTAATTGTATATTCCCTCACTTCCAGGAGATTTTTTAGTTCTTACACGGATGAAAAAGACTGTTTTTCATATGTTTGGCTATAAACATTATATGTTTGGAGCACACATTTTTAAACACAATATTATTGAGTGCAAGCATATAATGTTCATAAACTAGCATAACATGTTTGGGACATATATGTTAATATGTTAGAACATATTATGTTTGGGACATAAAATGTTTGTAAATATAATATGCTTGGATGCAAACATATATTAATTTAGAAATAGCCTATAAACATATATGTGTTTAGTAGCTTGGAGCGCTATTTAACAGGGAGCGATATTGAATTAAGTTGGTGGTTGTTGCTTGTTATTACAAAATTAACATTTTATTTTTCCTTGGGCAATTTATCAGCTACTTCTTTGATCCTTACAAACTGTGTGGTCCGCTGTTCGAATCCCCGTCCGGCAAAAGGTAAAATTAAAATAAAAAAAATCATACAATTGAATAATTTCTTCTACAATGTTTGTATTACAGAAAAAGGTGCTAAGAACTAAAAAATCTCGTGGAAGTAAGAAAGATGTCGGGGAATATACAATGGGCAGAAACAAAATTTTGAGCATTCAGGTCGAAAACCTATGTTGTTAGCACCTATATTACCTGTTTATTTTCATAATTCATTATGATTGTAAATATATAAATAAATAAATAAAATTTTGAGCACAATATTGTTTGGGAGAATTTTTTTTAAGCATATAATATTTTTGGGTGCAAAATGCTTCCAAACATATTATATGTTCACATAATAACATATTGTTTTTTGGAAGACAACATTATTGAATTTGGATGCAAAAATACAAAATGTTTGGAACTTAGACTACCCAAACATATATTGTTTAGGCCAATATGCTTTCAAACATATTATATATTGGAAGAGATCAAACATATAAATGTTTGGGCAATACCCAAAAATGTATATGCTTGAAGCAAAATATGTTTGGGAGTATATGTTACAGAAGCGATTTTTTGCGAGCGTGTAGCACCTTTTTCTGTAATACAAACATTCTAGAAGAAATTATTCAATTTTATGATTTTTTTTATTTTAATTTTACCTTTTGCCGGACGGGGATTCGAACAGCGGACCACACAGTTTGTAAGGATCAAAGAAGTAGCTGATCAATTACCCAAGGGAAAATAAAATGTTAATTTTGTAATAACAAGCAACAACCACCAACTTAATTCAATATCGCTCCCTGTTAAATAGCGCTCCAAACTACTAAACACATATATGTTTATAGGCTATTTCTAAATTAATATATGTTTGCATCCAAGCATATTATATTTACAAACATTTTATGTCCCAAACATAATATGTTCTAACATATTAACATATATGTCCCAAACTAGTTATGCTAGTTTATGAACATTATATGCTTGCACTCAAAAATATTGTGTTTAAAAATTTGCGTTCCAAACATATAATGTTTATAGCCAAACATATGAAAAACAGTCTTTTTCATCCGTGTAGAAAAGTCGAAAAACGAATTTTTGATTATTATTATAATCGCTACTAAGGTGGGTATTACGTTCGAGTTTAGCCGCTAAAATCGCTAAAGTGAAAACTAAATCAGTAAAAAAAAGCATAAAGTTATACATATTTGTTACACTGTTAGAAAAATATGTTTTTCATATGTTCCGATATAAACAAAATGTGTTTCGGGCACAATTTTGAAACACAATATATTTAAGTGCAAACATGTAATGTTCCTAAACTAACACTAAATGTTTGGGACATCTATGTTAATATGTTAGAATATATTATGTTTGGGGCATGCATGTTTCATAAAAATCATATGTGTGAATGCAAACATATATACATTTACAAATTTCGACTAAACATACATATGTTGTGATATTTTTTTCAGAGAGCGACAGAGAGAGAGTATAGAGATGGAAACCGGGAGAGTTGACGAAAGATATCAACATAACACAGCAAAAGAATCAAAAGAGAACAATTTCTGTGAAACCGCTTGTATGTTGTTTCGGTAAACTGTTTTATGATCAGGCCAAAAATTTGATATGCTTAAGTCTAAATATTATTTAATTTGAATAAAGACAATAGATATTCGGCCTTTTCGCCTTGAGAGCAGCATTTTATTTATGTGTGGACATGTGTTTTGTTTATCATTTTGGCACTATGGGCACAATTTTTCGTTAAAGGAAACAGGGGTCTTCATAAAAATAACAAGGGCACTATACTCTTTCTAGAGTTGGGACAGTAAAATAAAATAAGGAGGAAATAGTGAAAAATTACAAAGTAAAATGTATAAAAACAAAGTTTAGTCCTCCTTATTAATAAGTAGTCCACGAGGAGTTGACGGACACCTTCAAATATAAAAGCGGGCATTAAGTTCGAGTTTTGCAGTTAAAACAATTTAAAAAGTTTATTTTCTTTAAAATGAATTATTAAAGAAAAATAAAAGGCATTTTATAGCGATGTTGTTAAATGCTAGTAAAAAACTGTTCACGCCTAAATAAATTTATGTTTATATTATAAAATTTTTTATGTATGTTTATACTCGACTCCACGTTCTTTTTTTGTTAGAGTTTTTGAATTCCTTCCAACAGTTTTTGTTACAAAATTGTTATTTTTGCAATAAAAAAATAATATTTTATCCAAAAATCAGTCAATTTCGTTTATACCAAGCACTGTTACTGACTATAAATCTTTAATAACCCACATTTCGAAGTTTCATTATAAAAATTTAATATAGTATAAATATAAATGTGTAAATTAAAAACAAAAAACAAAAAAAGTGTTCGGTCGGAGTAGGGATTGAACCCACGACCCTTTGCATGCAAGGCAGACATGCTAACCAATGCTCCACGTAGCAAACAAATGTATGTTTCTGTTAAATAATGTTATGTTTGCATGGGCTCGTGGGCGCTGCAAACTATGCTATATAAATGTAACTTATAACGATAATTATCTACTGGTGACTATAACAGCTACGTAGCCCAGTGGATAGTGTGTTGGCTTACAAACTGTATGGTCCTCGGTTCGATTCTTCGTGCAGGCGAAAGGTAAAATTTATAAAAGTGAATAATTTCTTCAACATTATTTGTATTACAGAAAAAGGTGCCAAGAACTAAAATATTTCGTGAAAGTGAAAATTACGAGTATGTTAGGGAATGAGCACAATCGTCTTTGCGAAAAATTCTTCCAAGCATATTATATTTTTGGGCTCAATATGCTTCCAAACATATAATATGTTCACATAAAACAAACATATTAATGTTTCGGCAGTATCCAATAATATATGTGCTTCCTGCAAAATATGTTTGGAACATATGTTAAAGAAGCGATTTTTTTTTGAGGGTGTACAAATTTTATTATAACTTGATGGGGAATAGCCCAAAGCAAATTTTCATAAAGTTTGTATTCCTTAAAGTGGATTATAAAAGAAAAGTAACGGTGAAAAAATTACTATTTTAGGTGAGTATTAAGTTCGAGTTTAGCCGCTAAAATCGTAATTTTTTCACTAAAGGTGGGTATTAAGTTCGAGTTTAGCCGCTAAAAACGTCATTTTTTCACGATTACTTTTCTTTAATAATCCATTTTAAGGAATACAAACTTTGTGCAAATTTGCTTTGGGCTTTTCCCCATCAAGTTATAATAAAATTTGCAACAAATATGTATAATTTCATGCATTTTTCTTACTGATTTAGTTTTCGTAGCGATTTTAGGGCTAAACTCGAACTTAATACTCACCTCACTCAAAAAAAAGTGAACTCTCTATTTCACTAAAGCCAATATAACTGTATTTTAGTTCATAGAAATATTATGTTTGGAGAAAGTTTTCTTTACTCCAATACTTTTTTGTGTCCGTTAGTTAAATTAACTAAACCCGAGGAAAAAAATATACTCAAATGAAGCATCAAGATAAACTAAATTCGTGTCTTCCACAAAATAGTTCAGAATTTCTTTAAATTTGTACATTTTACCAAAAAATGCGTCCATCGTGAACTTCGTATGTCACTAAAGACATTCTTGCAATTTTGGACTCCAAGTTTTTTCTTCAAACTACAAAATTTTCTTTAACAAGTGAAAAAACTTAGTTATGTCTAATAAATTTTCTTGTATTTGTCGAAAAATATTTACTTAGTTTTATGACATCGGCGTGATGCCAACGTTTGTAATACTGTTTAGTTAAAACTTTCTACAAATATTCAAAATTTTCTAAAACTAACCGAAAGTTTTCTTCCTGGTGGGTTCACTGTTTTTTCAGTGCTTAAAGTGAAAACTAAATCAGTAAAACAAGGCATAGTAGTCCATTGTAATTTACATAAATTGGCCGCTATGTGGCTTCAAATTACATAATGAAAATAAAAATAAATAAATAAAATTATACATATTTTGTTGCATATTTCATTATAACTTGATGGGGAATAGCCCAAAGCAAATTTTAACAAAGTTTTAATTCTTTAAAATGGATTATTAAAGAAAAGTAATCGTGAAAAAATGACGATTTTAGCGGCTAAACTCGAACTTAATACCCACCTTTTAGCGGCTCAACTCGAACTTAATACCCACCTTAAGGATGTGAGATATTTTAAAGATGCACCATGTGTCTATCTCGTCCGGTACTGGGTTTTGAAAACGTATACTCAATTGCAACAATTAACTTGTTTTACTATTACATTATGCCATTTAGGTAACCGCTAAAATCCTTTACAAAAAGAAACAGTGAAATTAGTCAGTCTGTAAAACATCACACGTACACTGTGTCGTCATTGCAACATGTGTGAATGATCACTGATTGAATTGGAATGACGATAGCTGTTGTTTTGTTTTTATTGTGAATTATTTGTTGTCACCATTGAAATGTTAAGCACAAAAACAAATATTCACGTACTAGCTAAACTTGCACACACATACACACTCACACAACGAGCAACAACAACAACAAAACAACTCAAGCCGAGTGAATTAACTAATCGTCATAATGAAGATGCTACCGGTACGAAGCAAGACAGGCCCCAAAGACTAAGCAAACAAAAGAGTAAACATACACTGAGATAATCGGACGGACGGACAGACACTCACTCACTCAGATCCAAGCAACAGCAAAGCCTGAGTGTTTTTATTTTTTTTTTTGCGCAGAACTGATTTGAACCTTTTTTACTTGTTTTTCGCTTTTTATATAAAAGTGATTTTGTCAACTTATTTTATTGACAGTAGCGGATCAGAATTCGAACAGTAAACATTGAAAAAGGTGTGAAATACGCAAAAGAACAAACAGAAAGCCTTCCAATCAAATTATTTTCTTAAATAAGGCAAATAAATTTTGTACCGAGTGAATGACAAAATTTTAGCAAATTTTATTAAAGATTCGATAAGAAAAACAAAGTACACCAAAAAAGGATTACAGTGAAAACGAAATCAAAATTTATTATAAAAGAAAAATTAAGTAAAATTCTATATATCAACAAAATCAAGTGAAAACATTGAACAAAGCCAACAAAGATCAAGTGATTAAGATTTGTGCCAGAGTTTGACATTGTAATTAACCAATTGTTAATAGAAACAAACGAAACCTGCTAATTGATATATAATTTTTGGAAAATAAATTTGTAAAGGACGAAATCTACCAAAATGTTTGCTGTAAATGGAAAGGTAAGATTTTAGCAAAAGAGATTCATAAACTGGCTTGCCAGACGTACTGGTTTTTGATAATTTTTTTGTCAAATACAGTTTTTGAAATATTGCATTTTTAAATGTACTAAAAACAGTACAGAAAAATACTGTTGTACTGTTTTTTTAGATTAAGTACCCTTTTTGGGAAAAAGTAGCGTACAGTTCAAATTCCATCATCTTCTTACGATTCGGCTACATCGTGCGTATGTTTTAGGTCCCTTGTGACGATAATTACATCAACCCTAAATCGAAATTAGATGATTCTTTTAGTTAATCGCTTTCCATTTTCCTGTTAGTCAAATATTCCAAGTTTGCTGCAGGAAATCTTTCTGGCTTAAGGTGGGTATTAAGTTCGAGTTTAGCCGCTAAAGTCGCTAAAGTGAAAACTAAATCAGTAAGAAAAATGCATGAAATTATACATTTTTGTTGCAAATTTTATTATAACTTGATGGGGAAAAGCCCAAAGCAAATTTTGACAAAGTTTGTATTCCTTAAAATGGATTATTAAAGAAAAGTAATCGTGAAAAAAATGACGTTTTTAGCGGCTAAACTCGAACTTAATACCCACCTTTATTGTTAAAAATATGAAAAAATTGAAGGATGTTGAGTTATCTTCTGACGACAGATTATCAAATTTGTGTGTAAACAATAGCCAGTAAGTTTTTAGCATATGCGAGAACTTTTTTTATTTGAGCTTTTAATGTTTATTCTTGAAATTTTTATTATTATTTTTTTATACTGCTAAATGTACTTTTTTTATTCTTGGAATTGTACTGGTTTTTTCTTGAATATATATACAGCCAATACAAAAACCGGCAAGCCTACACTGAAAAAAATATCACCAAAATATTTCCAATTGAAAAATTGATAGAAATTGAAGTAATATTTATTTAATATTTAAATATTTATTGATACAATTAATTTTTTAATCAAATTAAAAATAAAGTCATTGAAGAAAATGATTTAAATTTTTATGTAAAATATTAATGATCCCAATGAATATTTTAAGTAAATAAAAAAATATTTGAAATTAAAAATATAATTGAAAATTGTGTTCAGAAATCATTCTCAATTTTTGACTCAAGTCCAAAGAAAAATCCAACCAAATTAAATAAAATTTTTATTTAAAATATTAATGATACCAATGAATATTTTAAGTAAATAATTTTTTTTTTTGCAGTTATATTTATAATTGAAAATTATGTTCAGAAATCATTCTCAATCCGTAAGGAAGTATAAACTCTTATAAAATTTACATTACCTAAAGTTACTGTATAAACTCTTATTAAATTTATCTAAAGGCAAAAGGTAAATAATTATAAATAAATAGAAAAACAACAAATAATTTATGACTAAAATCAATCAATTATTTAATTGTACCAATTGAAAACCTAATTTAAAATGTCGAAGAAATCAATTAACTTTTTAATAAAATAAATGATAAAAAATATATTTTTGTTTCTAATCAATTTGGTGTTTAATACCCCAGCAAAAAAAGAGCTTCCAAAAAAGTAAAATCTGTGATCCGGAAATAGTGCAAACTTGGATCATCTCCAATGAATTGTACATGGGCTTGTCATAGGACGGAAGTACTCCCTTTTTGGATCCTTTGCATTGCTTTAGAACTTGTGCCCTGGAAGTTAATTTGAATGAAGAAATTTAAAAAGCGAAAAAAAAAATTTCAACCAATTTCACTTTTTTTTCATCAATATGTTTTATTACACAATTATTTTCTTATTATCTAATTTTTACAATTTGAAAAACATTTTCGCTCCGACCAGGGGTTGAACCTGGGTTTGCTGGCACCATAACAGAACGCCTTAGCACACTCAGCCACAAACGCCATTGAACATAAAGCGTCGAAAGGTCAATTCAAATGTTTGTGATATGATCGTAATACGACACCAAGGAATAACATTCTAATTGCTTCTCGAGATGTTCTTTATTAGTATGAACGAAAAAATAAGAAACGCAGGTTCAAATCTCACCAGCGGCAATTTTTTTTATAAAATATTTTTCTAAAAAAATATTTTTTTATGTCATGCATCGTTTTTATTTTCGGCATATATTTTCATATAAATATATTTTTTCCATTAAAAATCAACAAAAAAAATAAAAATTCTCGTAATTCTCAAAAGAACTTCCATGGAAGCGAAAAAGTCAAGCGGCACGGGTTCAAATCCCAGCGGGGATGAATTTTTTTATTATTATTTTTTTTACTTTTTTTATTAATTTCTATTTTTTTTTGTTTTTTATTAGTTTTCTATTTTTTTTTGTAAAATTTAATTATACAAAATTTGCACTTAAAATAGCCTGATTGCGTTCTTTCTAATACTTGTCCGCAAGGACTGCATCGGATGTTGAAAAAAATCATTGGGGGATCCCACGATGGTCAAAGGTTAAGTCGACTTAATTAAATAATAGATAAAAAGATTGCTGTTATATTGATAACAGGACATGTTATTAACCACATGGTCAAAGTTATTTCTATTATGCAGAATTTTGCTCTAAAGTTCTCATAACATCGTTTGATCTGCACTCGTGATTTTGTTATAAATTTTGAAATATGTATTTTCTTCTTTAATAACGTTTTATTATTTCAAGTATATTTGATAATTAGATTTTTTTTTTGTTTTATTTGTTGAATAATTATTGCTTCTTCGATCTTATTGACAATTAAATAAGAAAAATACGTATTACTAATTTAATTAAATTTCAATTTTCTTTATTTTCAAGTGATTTAATTCAATTATTTTTTTTTCTTTTCGAAATTTATTTTAATCAATTTAAATACTGTAATTAAAATTGTATTACTTTATTTCAACTTAATTTTAAGCAATTTAGGTAAATACAATTAAATTAAATTTTAATTTAATTATTTAATTTAATAATTTAATTATTAATTTTAAGCGATGCTATAATGTTATATTGCAATAATAATTAAACAAATATTCTTCAATTTAATATAATCTAATTTATTGAAACTTTGCTTGACTGAATTTTATTCAATTCAATTTAATTTAATGTAATATAATTTTAATTATACTACAATATTATTAGATTAAAACATATTAACTTTAATTACATTAAACTAAGGTGGACTGAGTTAGGTTTTGACTTGAAAAGAGTCCAAATAATTAAACTAAAATAAACTACATCCCAGCAAAAAAAGCGTCGCCAAAAAAGTAGTGCAAATATTCTTTTTGGATGCGGACGTGGTGCAAAATTGGCGTAGAAGCGATGAATTTAACATGGGTTTGTCATAGGACGGATGTCCACCATTTCCACAGCCATTGCACTGAATATGCACCACTTCTTTAGATGTGATCCGAATTCAGTGTTTTGGATGTGAATTAAAAAATGTTGTCGTATTTTGACAAATAATTAATTTTTATAATTTTTTTATGATTTTTAATGCAATCTAACGCTTGTCTGAAACCCTTGACCGCAAATATTTTCAAAATTTCGCAATTTTTCTAGAATGAATTTAGACGAAATTTATACCATTTAATTAATCCTTACCCTGATTTTAACATATTTGAAACAAAAAATGTTAAAATTGCCTTTTAAAAGTAAGAAAAAAGCGAGTTATAAAAAATTGAATTAAAAGAACTTCCTGAGTAGTCAAAATAAAGAAGAAAGAACATTTTTGTGCTAATAAAGTTGTGCTTTTAGAATTACTTCCAATTTTTGTTTGCTGGGATGTTAATTACAAATTCCAAAATAACTCCAAATTTCAGTCAAATTAAATGAAATTCATGTAACTTAACAAAATGTAATATAATTAAAAAAAAGAACTTGAAATAATTTAAAAGTTTAAGAATTTAACATAATTACACCCATTTTATATTGAACTTGGCTACATTAAATAACAATCAATTGCACTCAATAATGTATTGTACGAGTAAAAATACCTCAAAACTATTAAGTTTAGACAATTAAAATAAATACAGCCAATTTCTCATATCCGAAACGAATGCTTTTGTTCGACTAGAATGCCCAAAACAGCTGAATTTATAAAGGAAAATCAGCTGTTTTTGGCATTTGGCAGTCGAATGAAAGCGTTCGTTTCGAATATGAGAAATTGGCTGTAAGTTGTTGCAGTTATAACATAAAACATGTCTTCTGTATGGCAGGGGTTAAATAAATTTAGCCCAATTTTATTTCCATGTTACTGATATGGTGCTCTTCCCAATTTTCAAGCCCAAACGGCGTGCTTCATCGTGTCGGACACGGTGATTATAAGTCATTATTTGCAAGCATGCGGTATTGTTCTTAGTAAGCAATTTGTCATCTACCCAGCTTTTGCTGGGAGTTCTTAGTCATGCTGCTAACACAATTTGAAATATCTTTAACTAACAAAATTAAAATTATATTTAGCGTACAATCATTGCAAATAAAACCACAAGAGAAAACCAAACAAAAACCTTCAGATTTAAATTTAATTCGATTAAGCAACATTAACATGATTGTCATACAATTTACTCATCCTTTGGCAATGACTAAGTTTAACAGAAATATACCCAATTTTATATTTAAATTTATTTTTAATACACAAATTACCAAATCCAATAAATGAATGTTAGTTAAATGGTTACGAAAAGTTTTTTCTGATTCAATCGCCAATTAATTTTTTAACTGAAATCTCTTCAATTACGAAAATGATAGTATCAATCACAATTTTAATTGGCCATAAAAAATTTCAGTTAATTTTTTAATTGATTCAAATAAAAATTAAATTGATGTTTATTGCAAAAAATCAATTAATTTTTTAAATGATTCAATCAAAAATTTAATGTCGATTGCAAAAATCAATTAATTTTTAAATTGATTCAATCAAAAATTTAATTCACCTATGAGGACTATATCAGATTCTGGATTTATAAGAACCATTTTTGTTTGAGTTTTTGATGAATCATTAACATCTCTTGTAAGTGTGCAAGAAAATTATAAAATAACGTCTTGATTTGAAATCTTAAATCTGTAGAAGTAAAATCTGGAAATTTTACATTGAGTTTCAAGCAATTTTCATGATCAGTGCGCCTTCTACACCCTCAAGAAGTGAAGTCGGTCTATATGGAGGCATTACCAAATGGACCGATAAAAACTTAATCCGATACACGTTTTTGTGAGCATAAAATAACAGAATATTTACAATTTCAGGCAAATCAGATAAAAACTACGGTTTCTAGAAACCCAAGGAGTTAAATCGGGAGATCGTTCTTATGGGGTTATACTAAAATATGGACCGATACTCGCCGTTTTCGGCACACCTCTTTATGACCCTAAAATACCTCTAGATTTCCAATGTCAGGCAAATAGGATAAAAACTTCGGATTCTAGAAGCCCAAGAAGTAAAATCGGGAAATCGGTCTATATGGGGGCTATACCAACATATGGACCGATACTCACCATTTTCGGCACACCTCTTTATGGTCCTAAAATACCTCTAGATTTCCAATTTCAGACAAATTGGATAAAAACTACGGTTTCTATAAGCCCTAGACCCCAAATCGGGAGGTCGTTTTATATGGGGACCATACCAAAACATGGACCGATACTCACAATTTTTGGCACACGTTTTTGTGGTTCTACAATACCTCTAGATTTCCAATTTCAGGTAAATTGAATAAAAACTGCGGTTTCTATAAACTCAAGAAGTAAAATCGGGAGATCGGTCTATGTGGGGGCTATACCAAAATATGGACCGATATAGCCCATCTTCGAACTTGACCTGCCTGCAGACAAAAGACGAGTTTGTGCAAAATTTCAGCACGATTGCTTCATTATTGAAGACTGTAGCGTGATTACAACAGACAGACAGACAGACGGACATCGTTATATCGTCTTAGAATTTGCTCCCTGATCAAGAATATATATACTTTATATAGTCGGAAATCGATATTTCGATGTGTTACAAACGGAATGACAAACTTATTATACCCCCGTCACCATTCTATGGTGGTGGGTATAAAAACAGTGAAAATGTTCTTTTCAGAAGTGGTGAAAAATAGGCTTACAAGCAATGAAATTAAAATTTTTTTTCCTAGCTTTTTTCACTTTTATAACTACGTAAGGCGTTTTGACTAATACTAGAAAACATTTTATCACAAATTCCACGTATGCCAAGAAATGGATTGGTACACTTTTAAAATATTTTTTTTTGTTTTTTTTTTTTTTATGGAAATTCCAATTAGTTTAATTATTCTTACTGTATTTTATACTCTGTAAAATTCAGATTTTTTTTTTTAAATTTTAAAAACTCGCAAAATTGTCTTTTCCAAATTTGCAGAAAAATCGAAGATTCGATTATTGCAAAAGTCGACTTTTTGATTCTCATTGCAATCCATAATATATCATTAGAGGTCTATTTACTGTACAATTCTTGGTTTAAGCCCCCACTTTTTAGAGCAACTTGTTCGTCTTGGCAAAACTACTGTCCTCGCAGAAAAAGAATTTTTTGGATCAATCATGAAATTAATTTAAAATTATTTTTAATTGAAATTCATTTCAGGATTAAATCTACACAAAAAAAATTTTCTGATTCAATCACGAAATTAATTGATTCAATTAATTTTTTAATTGAAATGTCTTCAATCACGAAAATGATAGTATCAATCACAGTTTTAATTGGGCATAGAAAACATTATTGATTAAAAAATTAATTGATTTCATTAGCAAATTTCAGTTAATTTTTTAATTGATTCAATTGAAAATTTAATTGATGCTAATTGGAAAACTCAATTATTTTTTTATTAAAAAAGGTAACTATTTTCAATTACTTTCTGAATTGGCTTGGAGTTTTTAGTTTGTTCACAATTGATTGTTTGAAATACATTTTTAATTAAAAATTTAAACAAATGTTCATCACTTTTTTTAACTGATTTAGTCTTCCGAATTTAATTAAATAGTTAATTGTATCAATTACTAGTTTAATTAAAAATTTCAATCATTGACATAATTAAGTTAATGTTTCTATCTTGATTAAAAAGTTAATTGTATCAATTTATTAATTGAAAAAATTTTCAACTTCAATTAACTTTTTAATTGGAAATATTTTGGTGATATTTTCTTCTGTGTAAATTAATTTTTTGATTAAAATTAATTTCGAAACTAATTTTCAAAATGAATAAAATCATCATAAAAAATTAATGTATTCAATTAAAAACTTAATTACATTTGATACAGTTTCAATTAAGATTTTAACTAATAAAATAACTGTGATATTTTTCTCTACGTTCACTCAAAACAATATTGAATAACTAAAATAGATAAAAAGAATTATTAAAGCAAAAAGAAGAAAAAAAATGCTTCTAACTAGAATTTTTGACCGGTCTTTGTCAAAGCTACTTCAAGATTTACCCAAAACAGGATATCTTTCTTGTTAACAAAATTCTGTTAACGGCAAAAATTTTTTTTTTTGATTATCCAATAAATCGATAGTGAAGCCATTGCATGGACTGATACAAATTGTATTCATTTACATTTGTCTAATTAAATGCAAATATTTCGAAAAAGAAGTAATTTATTACTTTGCTTGAGAAGAAGAGTAACCTTATACTAAAAGAATATCAAACAAGTTTTCTTGCTCTGGTTTTATTATTATTGGTATTTTTTTAGGTTTCTACTTTCTGATGATTAACAGTTTGATTTTGGGTTTTGAAATAAAATATCTGATGGTAATCATCACTGTAGATGTAGATAATGATGATGATGATGATGATCTACTATTAATTGATTCTTAATGTAGACTACACAATGAACAACAAAAAAAAAACAGGATTTAAATTTAAAATTTAATTTAATTTAATTTAACCATTTTATACATATATTGTAGAGATATGTATAGAAAGTCACCGTTTTGTTTTAAAAATCTTTTTTTAAATCTTTTGCAGTATTTTCTGCTCACTTAGCACTGTACGGTTCCATTAACAAATTTTTATTATTATTATTTTTTTGATAAGAAGGGATATAGAATATCCGATATTTTTAATATTTTTACAAGGTCGACCACGGAACCACTGATTAGTCGGTCTTTCTGGTGTTTAGTTGTTATGCTAGTGAATTTAGCTACCGCTACTGCTACCACCAGGTAATCATTTGGCCATATGAAAATGCTTAAATATCGAAAATATCCATATTTCTTTGATATGATTCTAATTAAATAAAAGTCGTCGATGATTTTTATAGAACTGGATGTTAAATATTTTTGTTGTTATTATTGTGTGTGTGGTTGTTTTTTTATTAATAAACACTTATCGAAGAGGAATGGAAGCAAAAATGAAAACACATTTTAAGCAAACTCATAAGGAAGTTGTCTTGAAAAAAAAAAACAATCATAAGAAATCATCATGATTTGATGGCTTCATTACCACCGCATGATTATACGCATTTTTGATGTTATGTCTTCCAAATAACAAGCCATTGGACTTTTAAGCTTCAGCACCCAAATGGACAGAGGTAATTTTTAATTCTATTACATTTGACACTTCTGTCAAATTGGTAGTTATCAGTGAACGTTATAGTAAAAGTAGTTGGGTAGGAAAGTATTTATACTTTGTTTTCATTTTATGGTTCAATATCAAAATATGTCGGAAATAACGTTAAATTCAAAGAATCACTTTAGATATGGTCAAATTGGCTACATTTAAAAAGAATTATGGCCTTCAAACGGCCGGAAAAGCCATCACACGAATGTGACTCTGCGGTATTTTGGCACATTCCCGGCTAAGCGCCGTTTTGAGATGATCAAAACATTTGTTCGTTTTTAATGCCAACCTTACTCTGCAAAATGCCTCAAATATAATCTACCAAAAATTAAAGAACAATTTATCAAAAATCTACCAAATTTAAAAAATCTTATTTTGAAGTTTTTGATTATATATTGTCGTCTATATTTCTATAGAATATTACGCCAAATTTTATTTCTATAATATTTTAGCCAACATTTTATTTCTATAGAAAATTTTACCACAATTTTATTTCTATAGAAAATTTTGTCAAAATTTTATTTCTATAGAAAATTTTGCCAAAATTTTATTTCTGTAGAAAATTTTGCCACAATTTTATTTCTATAGAAAATTTTGCCAAAATTTTGTTTCTATAGAACATTTTGCCAAAAATTTTGTTTCTATAGAACATTTTGCCAAAATTTTATTTCTATAGAAAATTCTGTCAAAATGTTATTTCTATAGAAAATTTTGTCAACATTTTATTTCTATTGAAAATTTTGTCAAAATTTTATTTCTATAGAAAATTTTACCAAAAAAATTTTTCTACAGAAATTTTTTGTAAAAATTTTCTTTCTATAGAACATTTTTTAAAAATTGTATTTCTATAGAACATTTTTTAAAAATGTTATTTCTATAGAAAATTTTGCCAAATTTTATTTCTATAATATTTCTGTCAAAATTTTATTTCCATAGAAAATTTTGCCAAAATTTTATTTCTATAGAAAATTTTGCCAAAATTTTATTTCTATAGAAAATTTTACCAAAATTTTATTTCTATACAAAATTTTGCCAAAATTTTATTTCTATAGAAAATTTTATCAAAATTTTATTTCTATACAAAATTTTGCCAAATTTTATTTCTATACAAAATTTTGCCAAAATTTTATTTCTATACAAAATTTTGCCAAAATTTTATATCTATACGATATGTTGTCAAAAGTTTATTTCTATAGAAAATTTTGCCAAAATTTTATTTCTGTAGAAAATTTTGCCAACACTTTCTTTCTATACAGTGGCCATTTTGGACAAGTCGTGTATGAGTTCTTCTCATCCCAAAATCGACAATTTTCAAAAGATTTTTATACCCTTCACCACTACTGTGGTACAGGGTATAATAAGTTTGTGCATTTGTATGTAATGCCAAGAAATAGTGGTCATAGACCCATCTTTTAGTATACCGATCGGCTTAGAATTAAATTCCGTCCGTCTGTCTGTATATGTAATTTTGTGCACAAAGTACAGCTTGCAATTTAAGTCCGATCGTCCTCAAATTTGACATAGGGCCGTTTCTTGGGACAGAGACAATCGCTATTGGTTTTGGAAAAAATCGGTTCAGATTTAGATATAGCTGCTATATATATTTATCCCCGATTTGGCCATAGTTAGCGTGTTTATCAACCGATTTTCTTGAAATGCCGTACATCCAAATATTTTATGAATCTCGAAAATCTTGCAAAATATCAGCCAAATCGGTTCAGATTTAGATATAGCTCCCATATATATCTTTCGTCCGATTTAGACTCATATGACCACAGAGGCCAAAGTTTACTACCGATCTTCGTTAAATTTTGCACAGAGCACAGAGAATTGACATTCTACCAATGCTTGGTAAATTTGATTGAAATCTGTTGAAATTTAGATATAGCTCCCATATATATTTTTCGTCCGATTTGAACTTATATGGCCACAAAAGCCAGAGTTTTGTCATGATTTGCTTCAAATTTAGCACAAGGGCTATGTTTAATAGTATCGTTAAGTGTGTCAAATTTTGTTAAAAATCGGTTCAGATTTAGATATAGCTCATATATATATCTTTCGCCCGATTTGGACTTATATGGTCTCAAAAGCCAGAGTTTTGCCCTGACTTACTTCAAATTTTGCACAATCGGTACTTTTAACGATACTATTGTATGTGCCAAATATGGTCAAAATCGATTCAGATATAGATATAGCTCCCATATATCTTTCGTCCGATTTGAACTTATGTGGCCTCAAAATCCAGGATTTTGCCGTGATTTGCTTCAAATTTCACACAAGGAGTACGTTTAGTAGTATCGGTAATTTTGCCAATTTTGGTTGAAATCGGTTCAGATTTAGATATGGCTCCCATATATATCTTCCGTCCGCTTTGCACTCATATGACCAGAGGGGCCAAAGTTATACTCCCATTTACGTGAAATTTCGCATAGATAGCAGAATTATGTTATTATTCTAACTATATATGTCAAATTTAGTCAAAATCGGTTCAGATTATATATAGCTCCCATATATACGTACACCAGAGTTGGGGAGATATGGTAGATTGTTACACTTTTTAGACCCATTTTCAATGGAAGTTTCCTGCAATTAACTGGATAGCGTTAGCCGATTTAAATTTTAATTCTAGAGATTTTGTAGAAGTAAAAAAATGGTCTCCTTTATATAGCTTCCAGCAAATGTTAAGTAGTTGAGATGGTAACACAAATTTTGGCCTACATAGGGGTGAAGGGTATAATATAGTCGGTCCCGCCCGACTTTAGACTTTACTTACTTGTTTTTATTAAAAAAAAAAAAAAAAAAAGTCAAAGCACCGATTGCTAAGCCGATCTCAATTACAAAAAGACTCATATATCCACTGACTAACTGTAAAAGGTCTCATCATCCTACCTATATGCTTATTACAAAAAAAAAAAAAAAACATATGTCCCCACCTTGGGGATTTTTGATACGAATTTTGGGAATACTATAGTCAGCAATATTTTTCAAAATATTTTTTCTTGAAAAACTGAATAAAAATCATAATGATATCGTAATTAGTCCAAAAAAAATGCCCGAGGTGACCAACATTCAACGCCTATAGGTCAGCCCGTGGGACCCACAAGCTTGCAAACTTCGAGGAAAAAATTATGTTGATATCGTACGCTGCAGAATTATTTCCAAACAAGCGATTTGGAACCACTGTTCGTCGTTCGATTCTCCGTCCGTGCAAATGGTCAAATTTAAAATTAATTTGACAGAACTGATATGCGCTTCTACACGCTCAAAAAATCGCTTCTATAACTTTTGTACTCCCAAACACATTCGTCCGTGTACACTCTGTGAATTACAGAAGAGAAAGTGGTAAGATTTCCAAACGGGAATAATTTTGCAAAAGTACATTTAGTTCTGCAAAATCTGTTTAAATTTTACGAATGGTTGTTCTTTAGACTGAAATTTGGAGTAATGCAAGTGCAACCACAGTCAGACTTATTTCTTCGGGTTATATAATTTTTAACTATGAAATAAGAATGCATTCTCGCGTATCTAAAGTGGAAATTTTTATGTGTAATTTTGTGTTTTTACAACGAGTGCAGCTTAAAACCTTAACAAATGGTAAGTACAGAGCCAGCCTCTTCAATTTTCTAAGGCTCTTGAAAGCTCTTCTTTGAATCTGTTTTCAATTCAATTCTATTCAATGTACATAAACATTACCTTACTTACCATTTGTAAACTAAATTCATCCACAACCTTTCAATGAATATACCTTCAGTGACTAATCGCTTACTTTTCTATTATATTGTACAGCGAAATACAATATTATACAATATGATACTAAGAAACTCCATTATTTCTAATCCCTAATCTATATTGCATTCATATTGTACAATACTTGACACTATCGGAAATATGACTTACTCATGATCAGATTTATTTGTGTTCAAAAATACCTATTACATGCAGGAATAGGTATTTTGATTTTTTTTTTTTTTTGTTTTTATAATAAAAATTTCGTAAATTTCAAATACATTCGGAAAACAACATCGCACTCAATTGCGCAGATAAGTGACTCAATTTCTTTTTTGAAGAACAAGAATTACCGTACAAATCAATCAAATTGCAATAAAAAACTAAAGCGTGGATCTCTTGGTCTATAATAATATTACTTTTCGAAGATGTCGGTGTACACGAAGCATCTCTATTTGGAATCAGAGTCTACACTTCTCGAACATAGGTTCCGGTAGACAACAGTCACGTGCTATTTTTCCAACCACAGCGATAGCTGTCTGTCTGCCTGTTTGCGCTGAATGTTTAGCCAACACATGAAATATGAAATTAAGGGTATCTGTACCTGAACTGTTACCGAACTGTAAGCATTGATTTCACTAGCACAATACCCACTTTTCAGTTTTTGCCTAAAGCTATTGGGTTCTGCTTTCCTTCCAATATAACTCTGAGGTTCATCGTAATATCAAATAGAATTTCCATTCCCGGAACCAAATTCGGGAACATTTGTGTCTTTTGAAGTTATAGTTTAAGGTCGATTTTAGTATTAGATCTGAAGAACTCGTTGGATAATATAATGTTCCGAAAAGCTCTGTTGGGTGAACTATTGTTCCGAAGAACTCATTGAAGGAACTATAGATCCAAAGAGCTCTGTAGGGCAACTGTAGATGCGATAAACTCAGTGGTGAAGTGTAGATCCGAACAAGACGGTGAGAGATCTATAGATCCAAAGGACTCGCTTGGGGAATTTTAGATACAAATAATTCAATGATAGAACTGTAGATCCGTAGAAGTCAGTTGTTACACTATAAATACGAAGAAGAAAGTGAAATACTAAGATGAAGAACTCAGTGGAAGGACTATAGATACGCAAATCCGAAGAACTCAAATGGGGAAACCGCAGATCCGCAGGATACGAAGAAGTTAGGGAGAGGACTAAAGATGCGCAAAACTGATTTGAGGGAACTGTAAATCCAAAGACTTATTGTGATGAAATTCAAAGAACTCAGTGGAGGAACTAAAGATCAGAAGAACTACGTGGTGGCACTGAACAATCGAAGAACTCTGTATGAGGACTAGGTTAGGTTAGGTTAGGTTATGTGGCAGCCCGATGTATCAGGCTCACTTAGACTATTCAGTCCATTGTGATACCACAGTGGTGAACTTGTCTCCTATCACTGAGTGCTGCCGATTCCATGTTAAGGACCTCCTTTTTATAGCCGAGTCCGAACGACGTTCCACATTCCAGTGAAACCACTTAGAGAAGCTTTGAAACCCTCAAAAATGTAACCAGCATTACTGAGGTGGGATAATACACCGCTGTAAGTTCGAGTAACTAAGTAGCGGGACTGTAGATACGAAGAATTCAGTGGCGAAACTGTAGATCCGAAGAAATCAGTGGTGCAACTGTAGACCCCAGAATTCAGTGTTGGAATTGTAGATCCGAAGAACTCAGTGGAAGGACTATAGAGCCGCAAACCTCAGTTGAAAAAACTTTAGATCCGAAGGACTAGGTGAGAGGATTATAGATCCGAAAAAAACTCAGTTGAGGTAACCCAATGGGGGAACAATAGATTCGAAGATCTCGGTGGTGGAACTGTAGACCCCATAATTCAGTGTTGGAACTGCAGATTCGAAGAACTCACTTGGGGAACTGTAAGTCCGAATAACAAAGTGTCGGAACTGTAGATACGAAGAAATCAGTGGTGGGACTGTAGATTCGAAAATCTCGGTGGTGGAACTGTAGACCCTAGAATTCAGTGTTGAAAATGCAGATTCGAAGAACTGAGTGGGGGAACTATAGTTCCGAAGAATTCCTAGGTGAAACTGTAGATGGTTAGGTTAGGTTAGGTTAAAGTGGCAACCCTATTAAGATTCAGGCTCACTTAGACTATTCAGTCCATTGTGATACCACATTAAATAAAAGTACCTATTACATATGGGCACTTCTAGTTTTAACCGCTGAACCTTCTTGATTATTTTTTCTCTGTTGAACCAACCAGATTATTCCAAAAACATTAGCAGACTGCTTAAGTTAACGTTTTCCAGATCCGCCAGTAATCTGAAGCTATATGCTCCTAAAAGTTGCTTGATCTGTAGATCCGAAGAACTCAGTGGGAGGACTATAGATCCGAAAAACGCAGTTGAGGGAAATGCAAATATTAAGAACTCAATGGGAAGAATTCAGTGTTGGAACTGTAGTTCCGAAGAACTCAGTGGGGGTACTATATGAGAGGACTATAGATCCGAAAAACTCAGTTGAGGAAACTGTAAATCCAAAGAACTCAGTGGTGGAATTGTGGATCTGAAAAATACAGTGGTTGAACTGTGGATACGAAGACCTCAGTAGGAGAACTGTAGATCCGAAGAGCTCAGTAGAGAAGGTTAGGTTAGGTTAGGTCATGTGGCAGCCCGATGTATCAGGCTCACTTAGACTATTCAGTCCATTGTGATACCACAGTGGTGAACTTCTCTCTTATCACTGAGTGCTGCCCGATTCCATGTTAAGCTCAATGACAAGGGACCTCCTTTTTATAGCCGAGTCCGAACGGCGTTCCACATTCCAGTGAAACCACTTAGAGAAGCTTTGAAACCCTCAGAAATATCACCAGCATTACTGAGGTGGGATAATCCACCGCTGAAAAACTTTTTGGTGTTCGGTCGTAGCAGGAATCGAACCCACGACCTTGTGTATGCAAGGCGGGCATGCTAACCATTGCACCACGGTGGCTCCTTCAGTAGAGAAATAAAGATCCGAAGAACTCATTGAGAGAATTGTAGATCTGAAGAATAAGTGACTGAACTCTAGAACCAAAGAACATAATATGAGAACTATAGAACCAAAGAACTCAGTTGGGAAAACGGTAAATCCAAAGAGCTAAATGGTGGAGCTGTAGATTCGGAGAAGTCAGTTGGATGTAGATAGAAAGAACCCAAGGGGATGGCATATGCTGTGATCTAGTATTTCATAATACGTCAGATTACTTGAAAAGAGTTGTAATATATCGTCGTGTATATGAATTTTCCCATGACATCAAATGCCACATCATCAGCGCGTCTCATCAGTTTTATTCGTATCCCTTCTAATAGAACTCCTTCCTGGAAAATCTCTGCTTTGGGGAATGCTCCAATTCATTGACTCACTCCAAGTGAATGATCGCTTTTCTTAAAGTGGTTAAAAAACGTTTTTGTGCAAGAAGATCAATCTAAGTCAATCAATCAAAGTTTACAGTGCTATTATTTTTCGTCACCACCAGCGGTGCCAACTATGACGATTTTTCGTCATTTTGACGATTTTTGATGGTAAATTTGACCTGTGACGATTTGACGACGACTTTAACCAACGTAGTTATAAGTTGACGATTTTTGAAAATGTTGTGATAATAAATTGTAATAATAATAAAAATTATACATGATCAACTAAAAATGATTTAAATTCGTTTGAAGAATATGAACATGACTGAATTAGATATTTAATCTGTATACTTCATGTTTTTATTTTGAATAAAACGTTTATTCCTCTCAAATCGTTGTTTTCGACTATTTCATGGGTGACGATTTTTCGACGAATTTTATGTGAAGAATTGACGATTTTGACGAAAAATATTTTAAAAATTGACAATTTTAAGCCGAAAACAGTTTGCACCACTGGTCACCACCGCCTACTAGTTTATGCAATGCAGTCTCTATTTTCTCAGACGCTTAGAATAAGCATATCCACTTTTTGAGAGCACACTTCAACCAACATTAGTTCTAAGATAACTATCATTCGGCATCTCCAGATTCTTAAGTTGGAAAGGGGATAAGATTGCTGGACAATCAATCTTTGAGATTGTCTCAATAATTCAATCCAATTTTTGTCAGAGATGAATTCTTCACCCTATCGTAACAAAATTCAAGCTGAACCTTTGATTTCAGTATTGCCAGGACCCACAATACAAATGGCAGACTTCATATACCAAATTTTAGTGATTATCCAAAGAATTTTAAAATCCAAAACAGCTTTTTCTGAAAGACCAGTTAATTTGTTCGTTGCATAGCAAATTTTTGACAATGTTTTGAATTTTTATCTCGTTGGGAAAAAAACTTCTGAAATTCATTTCACGTCAAACTTCTTTAAGGTTATACAATGAATATTGATGCTGTTATTCTTTTTTGTTGTTGTTGTTGTCGTTTTTAATTGTTGAAACAGATTTTTAAAGCAGTTACTGGTTGGATGGTTTGTTCATTAATTTAACCATGATCCAATAAAACCAACACCTTTTTCCATGTCTCGCATAAACAACAGAGCCCTTGCTCCCCCGCAAGAAACAAGAAAATTTGCATCTTCTGTTCGAGCATTTTAAGTGATTTTGTGTTTTTGTTAAATTTATTTATTTTTTTCGCATATGTTTTGTGAGTTTATTTGCATTTTGTGGTTTCAATTTCAAGTCACCGCCAACTTCACTTACCCCCTACTCACGCCCTGCCCTGTAGAGCAAATCTTCAGATTTAATATCTCATGAACATGTAAATCAAATTTGTGTATTCTTTTTTACGCATAATCTTCTCCAGTACCTACCTGGCTCATGTGATCGCAGTTCATGTTGAAGTGACATGGGCATGAATAAAAAAAAATGTCACAAAAAATTTTAATAATAACAATAAATTTTTGTCTGTAACATAATCTTTAGCAGACGCATCAGTTGGGTCAAGGATTCACCATGAATTACTTTATTCAATTTTTTTATCGTTTTCATAACGAAGGCAGTGTAATTTTGTAGGTGGGCCTATTTACCATCATAGGCACCATGGCCTGCTCAACATATTATATAAATTTCATATTCCAAAAACAGGATTTGAAGCGGAGACAAAATATTCAATTGATTTACATTTTTATCTTGAATTTTGCCAGTAAAGATAAACACCATTATGAACAATTTAAAGCTTATCTAGACTACATATGTATAACATGTTTGTTAACAACATATCGGGCACTATAGTTAAATAAAAATTGATATTATTAAAACACGTCCCCTCTACAATTAGAGCTTGAAGAAACGTTTTGCAGCTTGGCCTGAAGACATAGATAACCTAGAGCTTGCCCCAAAGACAAAACTAAAGGTTGAGTTACATATCATGCGTTAATCCGTGCGTTGATGGATGGGTTGATATTTTTCAGTTTAAAGCACTCTAACAAAACTATTGCTTTCAAAGAGAAAATTCAACTCTTCAATCAACGGACGCATTAACGCATGGTATGTAACTCAATCTTAAAGCTCAAGATTTACTGTATAAAATATAAAGGCTTGTCTTCATTTTCTATTTACTAAAATCAAAAACAAAACAAATATATATAGCAGTAAGTTCGGCCTGTGTGGAAGTTCACCACTGTGGTATCACAATGGATAGTCTAAGTGAGCCTGATACATCGGGCTGCCACATAACCTAACCTAACCTAACCTAAGTTCGGCCTGGCCCAATCTTAAATACCAACCACCATGAATCAAATTTAATAGTTTCCTTTGAAAATTTCAGGGGGTTTGATGACAGATATTTTCCCAAACAGATCAGTTCAACCAGAAGGCTTCCCACAGATAAATGTAAAGATTTTACCTATGAAGACTAGATCAGATTCTGAATTTATAAGAACAATTTTTTGTTTGAGTTTTAGAGGAATCATAAACATGTCTTGTAAGTGTGCAAGAAAATGATGAAATAACGCCTTGATTTGAAATCTAAAATCTGTAGATTTTCATCCCAATTATTTAAATGATTACGAGAAGTAAAATCTGGAAATTTTGCATTCAGTTTCAATCAATTTGCATTTCATGATCAGTGCGCCTTCTATACCCTCAAGAAGTGAACTCGGTCTATATGGAGGCCTTTCCAAATGGACCGATAAAACTAAGTCATATACAAACCATTTACCGATAATCACCATTTTCGGCACATCTCTTTATTTTCCAAGAATATCTCTATATTTCCAATTTCAGGCAAATTGGATAAAAACTACGGATTCTAGAAGCCCAAGAAGTAAAATCGGGAGATCGGTTTATATGGGGGCTATATCAAATCATGGTCCGATAATCACCATTTTCGGCACATCTCTTTATTTTCTTAGAATACCTCTAGATTTCAAATTTCAGGCAAATTGGATAAAAACTAAGGATTCTAGAAGCCCAAAAATTAAAATCGGGAGTTCGGTCTATATGGGGGCAATATCAACACATGGACCGATATTCACCATTTTCGGCACACTTCTTTATGGTCGTAGAATACCTCTAGGTTTCCGATTTGAGGCTAATTGGGTAAAAATTACGGATTCTATAAGCCCAAGAAGTAAAATCTGGAGAAATTTCAGGCAAATTGGATAAAAACTACGAATTCTAGAAGCCCAAGAAGTAAAATCAGGAAATCGGTTTATATGGGGGCTATATCAAATCATGGTCCGATAATCACCATTTTCGGCACATCTCTTTATTTTCCTAGAATACCTCTAGATTTAAAATTTCCGGCAAATTGGATAAAAACTACGGATTCTAGAAGCCCAAGAAGTAAAATCGGGAGATCGGCTATATCAAAACATGGACCGGTACTCACCATTTTCGGCACAAGTCTTAAGGGTCCTTGAGTACCTCTAGATTTCAAATTTCAGGTAAATTAGATTAAAACCACGTATTCTAGAAGCCCAAGAAATAAAATCGGGAGATCGGTCTATATGGGCACACCTCTTTACGGTCCTAGAATACCTCTAGGTTTCCAATTTCAGGCAAATCGGATAAAAACTACGGATTCTAGAAGCCTGAGATGAAAAATCGGGAGATCGGTCTATATGGGGGCTATACCAAAACATGGTCCGATACTCACCGTTTTCGGCACACATTTTTATGGTCCTAGAATACCTCTAGATTTTAAATTTCAGGCCAATTGGGTAAAAACTACGGATTCTAGAAGCCCAAGAAGTAAAATCAGGAGATCGGTCTATATGGGGGCTATATCAAAACATGGACCGATACACCCCATTTTCGGCACACCTCTTTACGGTCCTATAATACCTCTAGGTTTCCAATTTCAGGCAAATCGGATAAAAACTACGGATTCTAGAAGCCCGAGAAGAAAAATCGGGAGATCGGTCTATATGGGGCTGTGCCAAAACATGGACCGATACTCACCATTTTCGACACACAAATTTGTGGTCTTAAAATAGGGAGCCACCGTGGTGCAATGGTTAGCATGCCCGCCTTGCATACACAAGGTCGTGGGTTCGATTCCTGCTACGACCGAACACCAAAAAGTTTTTCAGCGGTGGATTATCCCACCTCAGTAATGCTGGTGACATTTCTGAGGGTTTCAGAGCTTCTCTAAGTGGTTTCACTGGAGTGTGGAACGCCGTTCGGACTCGGCTATAAAAAGGAGGTCTCTTGTCATTGAGCTTAACATGGAATCGGGCAGCACTCAGTGATAAGAGAGAAGTTCACCACTGTGGTATCACAATGGACTGAATAGTCTAGGTGATCCTGATATCGGACTGCCACATAACCTAACCTAAGCTAACCTAAAATACCGCTAGATTTTTAATTTCAGACAAATCGGATAAAAAATTCACTTTCTAGACGCCCAAGAAGCGAAATCGGGAAATCGGTCTATATGGGGGCTATACCAAAACATGTACCGATAGGCACCATTTTCGGTACACTTTTTGATGGTCCTAAAATACTTCTAGATATCCAATGTCAGCCAAATTGGATAAAAACTGCGGTTTTTATAAGCCGAAGACCACAAATCGGGAGGTCGATATATATGGGGACTATATCAAAACTTGGACCGATGTAGCCCATCTTCGAACTTGACCTGCCTGCAAACAAAAGACGAATCTGTGCCAAATTTCAGGACGATGGCGCCATTATTGAAGGCTGTAGCGTGATTACAACAGACAGACAGACGGACATGCCTATACCGTCTTAGAATTTCTCCCTGATCAAGAATATATATACTTTATATAGTCGGAAATCGATATTTCGATGTGTTACAAACGGAATGACAAACTTATTATACCCACGTCACCATTCTATGGTGGTGGGTATAATAAGCAACTAGCAACTTAAGCTATCGGATTATTCTCAAGATTTTCTATAGAAAAATTTAGGGCTCAGCCTTGCCCTCAAGATTTGCTATAGCTACTCGCTGAGTAAAACTCACACTTGAGGTAATACGTCGAAATCAATTATTGAAAAAATACAAAGTCTACCTGGCATGGATAGATGGAAAAATTCTTGGTTAACTCTATCATGTTAGTAAGTCCTTGAAAGTCTGTAGAAAATCTTAAGGCTCAGACATGTTCTCAAGATGGTAAGGCGTGTCCTCAAGATTTTCGATACAAAATCTTAAGGCTTGTCCCCAAAATTTCTGTAGAAAATCTTAAAGCTTGTCTTCAAGTTTTCTATAGAAAATCTTAAAACTGGTCCCCAAAATTTTCTATAGATTTTCCACAGAATTACCCTCACAATCTTCTATAGAAAATCTTGTCTCCAAATGTTAAGGCTTATACTCAAGATGTTGTATAGAAAATCTATATATGGAAGTAATCCAGAAAATGTTAAGGCTTGTCTTCAAGATTTTCAATAGAAAATCTTAAAGCTTGTCCCCAAGATTTTCTATAGAAAATCTTAAAACTGGTCCCCAAAATTTTCTATAGATTTTCCACAGAATTACCCTCACAATCTTCTATAGAAAATCGAAAAGTCCCCAAAATTTCTGTAGAAAATCTTAAAGCTTGTCCCCAAGATTTTCTATAGAAAATCTTAAAACTGGTCCCCAAAATTTTCTATAGATTTTCCACAGGATTACCCTCAAAATCTTATATAGAAAATCTTGTCTCCAAGAATTTCTATTGAAAATGTTAAGGTTTATACTCAAGATGTTGTATAGAAAATCTATATAGAAGTAATCAAGAAAATGTTAAGGCTTGGTCTCAAGATTTTCAATAGAAAATCTTAAAGCTTGTCCTCGAAATGTCCTCAAAATTTCTGTAGAAAATCTTAAAGCTTTTCCCCAAGATTTTCTATAGAGAAAATTTTAAAACTGGTCCCCAAAATTTTCTATAGATTTTCCACAGGATTACCCTCACAATCTTCTATAGAAAATCTTGTCTCCAAGAATTTCTATAGAAAATGTTAAGGTTTATACTCAAGATGTTGTATAGAAAATCTATATAGAAGTAATCAAGAAAATGTTAAGGCTTGGTCTCAAGATTTTCAATAGAAAATCTTAAAGCTTTTCCCCAAGATTTCCTATACAGAAAATCTTAAAACTGGTCCCCAAAATTTTCTATAGATATTCCACAGGATTACCCTCACAATATTCTATAGAAAATCTTGTCCCCAAGAATTTCTATAGAAAATGTTAAGGTTTATACTCAAGATGTTGTATAGAAAATCTATATATGGAAGTAATCAAGAAAATGTTAAGGCTTGTCCTCAAGATTTTCAATAGAAAATCTTAAAGCTTGTCCTCGAAATGTCCCCAAAATTTCTGTAGAAAATCTTAAAGCTTGTCCCCAAGATTTTCTAT
The DNA here is from genome assembly GCF_050003625.1 of Haematobia irritans. NCBI lineage: Eukaryota > Metazoa > Arthropoda > Insecta > Diptera > Muscidae > Haematobia > Haematobia irritans. The sequence continues at coordinate 102,504,265 of NC_134401.1, read as the reverse complement.
AGAAAATTTTAAAACTGGTCCCCAAAATTTTCTATAGATTTTCCACAGGATTACCCTCACAATCTTCTATAGAAAATCTTGTCCTCAAGAAATTCTATAGAAAATTTTAAGGCTTATACTCAAGATGTTGTATAGAAAATCTATATATAGAAGTAATCAAGAAAATTTTAAGGCTTGTCCTCAAGATTTTCGTTAGAAAATCTTAAAACTTGTTCTCGAAATATTCTATAGAAAATCATAAGACTTGTCCTCAAAAAATGTTGTATAACACTTTAAGCCTTGTGTTCAAGATTTGCTGCAGAAAAACTTAAGACTTGTCTCTAAATTGGGTTTAGGAAATCTGAAGGCTGAACCACAAAAGTTTTTATAGAAAATTTTAAGGCTTGTCCTCAAAATTGGGTATAGAAAATCTGAAGGCTGAACCACAAATTTTTGTTATAGAAAATCTTAAGGCTTGTCCTCAAAATTTTCTATAGAAAATCTTACGAGTTACCCTCAGAATATTCTATAGGAAAACATATGACTTGTCCCCCCAATAAAGCTCAAACACTTACCTCTCCAATTTATCAAGATTACACACAAAACAAAGCACAACAATTTCTTATTATTTTTTGAAGTCACAGCAAACCGGCACTTTTCGTAAATACCAATAGTCAATAAAGAAATGTCAATTTCCAGCAAGTAGTGCCACCTAATTGTTCTATTTTTACAAGTTTATTAGCTCAGTATGTAAACCACGGGATACAGTGCGTGATTGAGCTAAAGAAGTTATTTCTATTAATTTTGAGGCATTCGAACGGTATGTTGCCTACAGTCTACACTATGATACAGAGGGTTAATATTTTCTACAGAAAAGCCTTAACTTGTCCTGAAAAATTTCTATTGGAAAACTTAAGTTTTGCCTTGAAGATTTTCTACAGAGAAAATTTAGGCTTGCCCCCAAGATAATCTATAGAATATCTTAAAGTTTATACTCATGATATTGAGTAGAAAATCTCTATAGAAATTCGTAAGAAAATGTCCTCAAAATGTTCTATATATGTACATATGTATGTACAATCTTAAGGCTTGTCCTCAAAGCTTTCTGTAGCAAATTTTAAATCTTGACTTCAACCTTCTTGTAACGGTGGCCCTCTTAAGATTTTCTCAAGTATAAACATTTGCAATTAAAAAAACCTGGTTGCTAATTTTGTTACTTCTTGATAATTAAATGTCTTTTGTCAGTAGCTGGTTTGTAGAATCTACAAAAATAATATTTTGCTGACATTTATTTTTGGTGATATAAAAAACCCCTTTCGAATAGGCCATAGAACTCAAATTCTTGCAAATCTAACTGTCAAAACAACAAACAGGTAAAATTCCAAAAGAAAAAAAAACATTTGAATATTGACAAAAGAAATCTTTCCAATAAAAGAATTTCCAACAAAAATACCTAGAATGGTAATTAATTTAGACATAATTATTATTAATGTTTTCGAATTAGAAGAAAAATGTTGATACATAAATCACTTCACTATGGAATAGCCTGCATGTGGGGGCTTCATTCAGATTGGTTTTTTTTTTAATTTATATGAATATTAATACAAAAATACATAAAGAATTATTTTTCATTGAAATAGCAATAGCGACGAGCAAAGCGGCAGTAACTAATCATTGGATGCACCCATTTGCTCAAAACACGACAATTGACTTGATCATGATCAAGAATTATGAATTATGCTAATCATAAGCTACTTCACTTCCCCCCCCCCCCCCCCCACTTCCCGTCACCATCGTAGTTTAAATCTAATATTTAATTCTCAAATATAAAAAACACAAATATCCAAGCTCTAGGGAATTTATTCCTATGAATATCACATAACAGATAATAGTAGCATTTGAAATGCTAGAGCCAGTCATCTCCAGATGTTCATGTGGGGTGTGAATCATAACGATTTTAAGAACGTGTCTTGAGGTATGGTGAAATGTCTTGAAATTTTTTCAATGTTTCAATAACTTCCTGCTCAGGGAGTTTTCAATCGTATGGTATATTGGAATTAGAAAAGCAAACAACCTCAAACATAACTGTCTTCTATGTGACATGTTTATTATTCTTTCTTTGTGTTGTTTTCTTCTTCAATAAATAAATTTCAAATTAATTGACAAATAGCATTAGTAGTAGCATAACTTATTAATTTGCATTTTATAGTTGTCGATAATGCCTACGAAACAGTTGAGAGTTGTTTTATTCTTGTTATGACAAATCTTTTCACGCAGGGACAATGAGTTTTTATCCAAATTTGAATTTGCATAAAAATACCAGTTGCCACTGTTAGTTTAGATTGACGTCAAAATAAAAAAAAATTCAGACAATTAATTTTTATGTGATTTCATTATTTAAAATAAAGACAAGAAGAAGAAATCACTTTGTGTTCTTTAAGATCTTTCAGAGACAAGTTCCATCAAATACATGCATGTCTACATAGTTATGGAATATCCAATTAAGTATAGGGAAATTTTCGTCAATAGCAATCAGTACCGCCTAATTCAAACTTTAACTCAATTATAGGCGAGTGTCATAATAATTTCTATTTGAGATCCACATTTTTTTAACTAAATTAAACCACAATTTTTTTTAACAAAATTAAATTTTTAAAAAGATAATCGTAACAGGCCTTACGATTAGCTATAATAAATCTTGAGGACAAACTTTAAGATTTTCTATAGCAAATTTTTTTTGCATAAAAAATTTCTTCTATAAAATTTTTATACAAAAAATAGGAAATTTCTTCTATTAAAAATCTTAGGAGCAAGACTTATGATTTTGTATAAAAATATTGAGGAAAAAAATTAAGATTTTCTACAGCAAATATTGAGAACAACCCAAGCCTATCTAAAGACTCGCCCTCGTGTATGTTTTAAAGCATAGTTTGCCTTATGTATTTGCTATAGCATATCCTAAGGCTTGCCCTCAGGATTTTCTTTAGAAAATCTTAAGGCTTGGCATATCTTAAGGCCTGTTCTCGATATTATCTATAGATGATCTTATGAAAAATACCGAGGCTTGTTCTCAAGATTTTCTTTAGAATTTTCTATTTGCCATAGCAAATCTTGAGTCCAATCCTTAATATTTTTATAAAGAATCTCTTGTACAAGCCTTAGTAGTTTACATAAGATCACCTAAAAAAATTAAGGCTTGTCCCCAAATTTTCTGTGTCATATTTTAAGGCTTGTCATTGTAACAACGTGTTTCCACCTAAGCTAGAGTAGTCAGCCGGAGGTCCAGGGTCGTTACAAGAATTTGTTTATTTCAAGGCCTTTCGTGAGAGAATGACATGAAACGCAAGCGGTTTATAGGTTCAATAAAGTACGGTATATTTATTAAATAATAATTATAAATATTATACAATGTAATACCAAGCCAATATTCCGCTGTTAGCCTCGCCCTTAGTGGAGGCCGGGTCATCTTTTGGGATCGGAGAGGGATACTGGAAAGGGAAGGGTTCTCCTCCTGCACTACGACTGCTCGCCCACTGGAAGCGCAACTCCACGGGATACGTCACTGGGAGCTCAACTCCTCTTGTTACCCCACTGGGAGCTCAACTCCTCTGGTTACCCCCTGGGAGCTCAACTCCTCTGGTTACACGCTAGGAGCTTAACTCCTCTTTTTACCCCACTGGAATCCTAACTCCTCTTGTTACCCTGGGAGCTTAACTCCTCTTCGTTCGCCACTGGGAGCCTAACTCCTCTTGTTTCCCCACTGGGAGCGTAACTCCTCTTGGTTCGCCACTGGGAGCTTAACTCCTCTTGTTACCCCACACAAAAAAAATTTTTTTTGATTCAATCACGAAATTAATTGATACAATTAATTTTATAATTGAAATGTCTTCAATCACAGAAATGATAGTATCAATTACAAAATTAATTGATACTATTAAATTGTGTGATTGATTTTTATTTCAATTACAAAAATTGTTGAATCAATTAAAGTTTTAATTGAATATTTTTTAAAACTCAATTAAGACTGGGAGCTTAGCTCCACCTACTGACGCTACTGGGATATTAACTCCACCTACCTACGCTACTGGGAGCTTAACTGCTCTTTACCGCACAAATGGGAGCTCAACTTCTCTCAAATAGTTTCCCAGCAAAAAAAAATTGCAAGTTGTTCCACAAAAATTTCTTTTAAAGCCCATCCCAGAATCCCCCATCGAGTTTTTTCAACTTCCGATGCAGTCCTTTTGGACAAGTCCACAAACATTTCTTCTAAAGCGCATCGTGGGATCCCCCAATAATTTTTTTCCACTTCCGATGCAGTCCTTTTGGACAAGTGCACAAACACTTCTTCTAAAGCACATCTTGGGATCCCCCAATTATTTTTTTCTACTTCCGATGCAGTCCTTGTGGACAAGTATTAGAAAGAAAGCAATCAGGCTATTTTAAGTGCAAATTTTGTACAATTAAATTTAAAAAAAATAGAACACTAATAAAAAAAACTAAAAAAAATAGAAATTAATAAAAAAAAGTATAAAAATAATATAAAAAAATTTAATCCCCGCTGGGATTTGAACCTGTGCCGTTTGACTTTTTCACTTCCATGGAAGTTCTTTTGAGAAGGTTTTGCAAATTACGAGAATTTTTAATTTTTTTGTTGATTTTTAATGGAAAAAATATATTTATACGAAAATATATGCCGAAAATAAAAAATAAAAACGATGCATGACATAAAAAAATATTTTTTTAGAAAAATATTTGATAAAAAAAATTGCCGCTGGTTCGTTCATTCTAATAAAGAACATCTCGAGAAGCAATTAGAATGTTATACCTTGGTATCGTATTACGATCACAAACATTTGAATTGACCTTTCGACGCTTTATGTTCAATGGCGTTTGTGGCTGAGTGTGCTAAGGCGTTCTGTTATGGTGCCAGCAAACCCAGGTTCAACCCCTGGTCGGAGCGAACAAATTCTTCAAATTGTAAAAATTAGATAATAGGAAAATAATTGTATAATAAATCATATGGATAAAAAAAGTGAAATTGGTTGAAAAAAAAAAAATTTTCGCTTTTTAAATTTCTTCATTCAAATTAACTTCCAGGGCACAACTTCTAAAGCAATGCGAAGGATCCAAAAAGGGAGTACTTCCGTCCTATGACAAGCCCATGTAAAATTCATTGGAGATGATCCAAGTTTGCACTACTTCCGGATCACAGATTGGGGATCCAAACTACTTTTTTGGAAGCTCTTTTTTTGCTGGGTTACTGGGAGCTTAACTCCACCAACTATTCTACCACTTACCTTATTAGAGTGAAGCTTGACTCCACTCGAGATCTTACCTCCACGGCTGCCAGACACATACAAAGGCTTGTCCTCACGATTTTCTCTAGGTTTTTTTACTTTCTTTAGAAAAGCCTTAATATTTTCTATAGAAAATCTCCAGGACAAGCCGTAAAATTTTCAATAAAAGGTTTGTCTCCGTGTATGTTCTAAAACATGTCTTAATGCTTGCCCTCATATAGATCCTATAGCATATCTAAAGGCTTGCCCTAAATATTTCCTCAAGAAAAGTTTTAGGCTGGTCCCCATAATTGTTTGGCATATTTTAGGGCTTGTCCTCGAGATTATTCTATAGATGATATTATGAAAAATATTAAGGCTTGCCGTCAATATTTTCTCTATTTTTTTTTATGGAAAAATATGAACACAAGCCTTAATATTTTCTATCGAAAATCTTGAGAACAAGTCTTAGTAATTTTCATAAGATCATCAATAGAAGATCTCCAGGGCAAGCCTTAAGATATCCCATAAAAAAAACTTGGGGACAAGCCTTGGGATTTTTCGTAGAAAATCGTGAGGTCAAGGCTTTAGATTTTTTTTTTTTTAGAAAATCGTGAGGACGAGGCTTAAGATGTTCTACAGAAAATCGTAAGGACATGGCCTAAGATTTTCTATAACATTTTTGTTCTAAAACATGTCTTAAGGCTCGTCCTCATGTATTTTCTAAAGCATATCTTAAGGCCCTTAGGAAGCCACCGTGGTGCAACGGTTAGCTTGTCCGCCTTGCATACACAGCTTCGGGTCTTCAAACCCAGTTTCGGGCTGCCTCTATATCTAACCTAACCTAACACAAGACTATCTATAGATAATCTTGCCTCTATATCTAACCTAACCCAAGACTATCTATAGATAATCTTGGGGACAAGATTATCTATAGATAGTCTAATGTAGATAATAATGTAGATAATTTTTTTTTGCGCATATATATATATATAGAAATTTATATATACCATTTTTTACTAATACGTAAATCTTTAAGTCAAACCCTAAGATATGCCATATAAAATGCATGAGGACAAGCCTTAAGACATGCTTTAGAACATGAACAAGGCCAAGTATTTACATATGCTATAGAAAATTTCGGGGACAAGCCTTAAGTATTTCTGAAGATTTTCTGTAGTGTGTTCTTGGAAAAATGTTTGATTTGAAAAGGCTATACTTTCATATATTCTTCTTTAAACATATGCTCAAATGTTTTCTAAAATTCTTTGTAAATAAACTTAATAACTTCTCTTCTCATATATTATAAATTTCATCTATACAAATTTTAATTTAAAATATTCAAAACTAATTTTTTTCAAATATAATTTCATAAAATTGTTCAACTTTCTGATCTTTCTCTCACACTCTCTCTTTCTCTTTCTTTCTCGTTTTCTTCTCTTCTCTTCCAGCTATGTATTTTCTTAGCGATGCTTATGGTCTCTTTGTCATGGGCTCAACAATTCGGCGATAGTGAGGTGCCAGCAGTTTTGAGCTACAACTCACCCCTGAGACAACCTGATAGCCTAAGATCGCGTCCCTATTTTGATTTCCTCAGCACTTTGTACAGACACGATACGGAAAAATCAAGTCTTTTCCAACCCTATATATCTCGTAGCAGACGTGAAGCAGTAGCCGCTACCCCAGTTGGCAATAGTGATCGTAGCCGCAGAGCCATAGTGTTCCGTCCATTGTTTGTGTACAAACAACAGGAGATCAGAAAGCAAGAATTGAGGGAGGATCAAAATAGTCGTCGTGTTTAAATTTAGATCATATGTAGAGTAACAAAAAAACTAAATTTTTTCTATTAAGAACTAATTCATATTATCCGATATTATGGCTTATGTAAATGCAAACCATTAATATGACTATAATAGTCAAAATGACATTCGAAAAAAACTATTTGAAAGTACCAGCCTTTTAGATCTCTATATTAAAAGTGGAGTTGGCCACACTATGTTATGTAAACCGCTTTAACTAGATTTGTCCGAGAACTAAATTATCAATTGTCCTTTTATTGAATGTCATGCCAAGGTCTTGTGATTAGTTCTAAAAACAAAACTTTTTTCTCTCTACTTATATACATAAAAACTGCACTTGCTCACACAATTTCATTAACGCTTTCGCACCATTTTTTATTTAATTTTATATTGTTTTGTTTTTTTTCCATTCACAATTATAAAGCTTAAAAATTTTAGTTCTAAGATTTATTATTTTTCATTTTTGTTTTAACAAGATTTTTATTGTTGTTTTTTTTTTATAAACATATTTTTAATAAAAAAAAATTAAGAAAAAACATAATATGAAAATGTTTATTTTTTCCACAGAAAACCCGATTTATTTGACGGACATTAGAAACTAAGTATTAAGTATACTATGGAACGGATCAAATATCTTTCTACACAGAAAAAAATATTTAAGTGGTATTAAAGAATACGCAAACTAAATTTTAGTATGCTTTATTTACAAAATATTAAGGATAAATTTCTTAAAAATAATGAAAGTTTATAATATTGGCTTAATAATATTTTTTAGGGAACAAATTTTTGAAAGTGTCGTCCCTACGTTAAAGTCGTATGTCTTTGAACTAAGGTATTAAAGATTACGCAACCTAAATTTTAGTATACGCAATTTGCAAAATATTAAGGAAAATTTTCTATAAAATAATGAAATTTTAATTTAAAAAAAGTTTCTAATATTTTCTTCAAAAATAATTTTATTAAACAAATTATAAAAATTTGCTTCCCTATGTTAAAGTCGTATGTCTGTGAACTACGCTATTAAAGATTACGCAACCTAAATTTTAGTATGCGCAATTTGCAAAATATTAAGGAAAATTTTCTAAAAACTAATGAAATTTTAATTTAAAAAAGTTTCTAATATTTTCTTCAAAAATGATTTTATTAAATTTAAGACACAAATTTTAAAAATTTGCATCCCTACGTTAAAGTCGTATGTCTTTGAACTAAGGCAAATTTTCCTTAAAGTAAATAAAAACAGTTTTGATTTAAAGATATCGCCCTTAGGTTAGGTTAGGTTAGGTTGAAAAGAGGAGTCGGATTACTCCGTCTCATGTCATATGACATACACCAAAGCCAGAAATCGGCTTGTTGTGCGCTCTAGTTTATAATTATAATGCCATGCTTATTTTAAGAATTCTGTGCTTTCGACGAATTCCTTAATTTTTTTCCATTTTACTCAATCAATCGGTTTAAATTTGGAATGTTTTCGACTCCCAAATGGATCTGTATCTTGTAAATGCCGGGCAGTGACACAGATAATGTTCAAGTGTCTCTTCGTCCTCTCCACATACCCTGCATAAACTATCGTTTATTACACCTATACGGTTCAAGTGTGCCCTGAGGTCCAAGTGTCCCGTGATGATTCCAATAACCCTACTGATCGTACTGCTACTCTCCTTCAGTAGTTCTCTTGTTTTATCTTCATCGGGATCTCCCCATATGATCTTCGTGGTCCTTCCGACTATTTCTCTGTTCCACAGCTCTACATGTGCTCGCTTTGCCCACACTTTTAACTCGGACCGGGTAGCCCCAAAGGGCTTGGGGTTATCCAAGTTTACTTCCTCAGCTTCCCTGGCTTTTATCGCTAGGTCATTCACATGCTCGTTTCCATCCACCCCACAGTGAGCAGGTACCCAGATAATTCGAATGGAGCCATACTCGGAGTAGGAATTTATTATATTTTTGCATCTGGCTATCGGTGAGAACATTTACACTTAGTGGCCTTGTGTTTGTGCTGAGCCATTTTACACACTCCGTGATCGCTCTGATTTCTGCTTGCAGAATAGTTGTATGATCTGGCAAGCGAAAGGAGATTTCGGTGCCAGAGTTTTCAAAGTATACCCCCAATCCCGTTCTATCCCCCATCTTCGCTCCGTCTGTGTAACAATTGTTACCATAAGGGGCTTCAATAAGGGTTCCGTTAGACCATGATTGTCTCTCCGGTATGAGTATTTCACACTCGGTCTCTAGCGTTTCTTCAGGTATGCGATCATGGAGCACTCCTAAATCAGACGTCTCTCCTATCGTCACCTCAATTATCCTCTGATGGTTTGATCTGTTCCCCATTTGGTACCATTCTCCCATCATCTTGAGTCTCATTGCAGTCATGGCTGCTTCACTTTTTATCTGTATCTCTATAGGGAGGACGTTTAGAATCGTTTCTAGCGCTCTAGTTGAAGTTGTCCTCATTGCCTCGCTTACACCAAGACAACATGTCCGTTGGACCCGTTGCAGGGTTTCTACGTTACATTTCTTCTCCATTGATGTCCACCATACTACCGATGCGTAAGTCACCATATGTCTTACGCTGTTGTATATCCCGAGCGACATTTTGGGATTTAGTCCCCTTTTTGAGCCAACGGCTCTTCGACATAGTGCCCAGCATCTGTGTGCTTTCTCTGCCCTCTCCTTGATGTGACACTTCCAATTCAACTTTCTGTCAAGGATTACTCCTAAGTATTTCACCCTGTCAGATACTGCTATAGTATTGCTTAAAAAGCAAGGTTCAACGTATTGGCCGATCTTCGTCTTTCTGGTGAAAAGGCATATATCAGTCTTCTCTGGGTTTACGTTCAGACCCCTTGGTCTAGCCCAATCATATGCCATCCTTAGAACACACTCAGCTCTCCTTCATAGCTTGTTTGGATCCGTCCCCTTCAGAAGTATTATAACATCGTCTGCATAACAGACTGGTTCAAATCCTTCCTTAGTTAGAATCCTCAGCAGACCATTAATGGTGGTTACCCACAATAGAGGTGATAAAATTCCACCCTGTGGTGTTCCCCGTGTAACTTTGTCCCTTATTTTGGTATCGTACAATCCACAGCTTATCCATCTATTCCTTAGCATATGGTTTATCCAGTCCCGTAGTGCCCGGTCTACCTTATACTGGTCTAGGGATTCGATAAGCGCGTCTGTCCTTACATTATTGAAGGCTCCTTCAATGTCCATACATACCGCTAATGTGTACATCTTGGCGTCAAAGGATTTTTCAATATTGTGCACCACCTCATGCACACTGAAAAAAAAGCATACTCGGTTCCAAAGATTTTGTCTTTACTTTAAAAAATTTGGTATTGATTCCGAGCCAAAGAAGCGGAGAATACAAGTAAGGATACTTTTAAGACACAATTCTCTTTTAAATTTAGGTTTTGTGTAGTTGCTTCTAGGAAGCAAATATTAATTTTTCGCTTTCTCAGCTTTTTTTCTTCATATGCTATCAAAGTCCTTTAAAAACGACTTAACGGCAACTTTATTTTCCAAATTAGGACTCGACTTCCAGTAGAAATTATGCCATGTTTGAAGTAAAAAACTTCTTTAAAATAAAGTTTTGAAAAACATGTCCTATATTTGAACGATTTTTTGCTTTGTAGTCAAGATGCAAAAAGACAACAAATTTAAAGACAATTTCATTAAATTTAAAGAATTTTTATAAATTTTTTCTTTCATGTTAAGATACCCATTTTTAAGTCAAATCACTTAATTATAAGGACATTACGACTTCATTGAAAAGTTTATCGACTTTTGGACAAGGAAAATAATTTTATTTTAGAGAAATACGTCTTCTATGCTAAGCAAAATTTGTATTCGTATTTTAAAGACATGAAATCTTTGACCTCACGACAATATTTTTTTCAGTGCAGGGCCATCTCTACTGATCTTCCCTTCACGTATGCATGTTGTTTGAACCTTACTAATGTTTTTTGAATCTTACTCTTTATCATGGTGTCTACGATACGTTCCATGGTTTTGTGTAGAAATGATGTAAGACTGATCGGTCTGTAAGATTTTGGTACCGCATAACTCGCTTTGCCTGGTTTGGGTATAAATACCACTTTTGCCTCTTGCCAGGCCTTCGGAGTATATGCGAACTTTAAGCACTTTTGCCTCTTGCCAGGCCTTCGGAGTATATGCGAACTTTAAGCATGCTGTATAAATGACAGCTAAATGAGGTGCTAGGAGATTTGCCTCCCTTTGTATTAGTGCAGGGAAAATCCCGTCTGGACCCGGTGACTTAAAGGGAGAGAAACTTTTCACGGCTTCCCTAACCATAATGTCCGTTATAGTGAAACTCTGCACATACTCATCCTCTCTTCGTAACGGAGTTTCGGTTTGTACCGTCTCGTTTCTCGGAAAGTGAGTTTTCATCAAGAGTTTCATTATATCTTCCATTGATATCGCCCTTAAATTAAACGAAATATTGAATCCTTAAATAACAATATTTTGAGGATTTTTTATATTTGGTTTAAAGTTTATTCGCAATTAAGAAACAATTTTCTTTACCTTGAAGTGTCTGTTATTATTTTGGACTCTTAAAATGACATTTGTTTGTTCGTGAATTGCTTTATTAATATATCGCACAAAAATAACGAAAATTCCATAAATGAGATCTATATCCTAATTTCAATTTTATTGATCTTAGATTTAAAGCTAGATAGGTCACAAAATAATGTCTTTCTTTTAAAGAAACCGCATCTTTTGCCCGGAATCAATATCAAAATTCTTATGGGAAGGTCAAAATATTTGGATCGAATTAAACTTTTTTTTGAGTGTTGAAAAAATGGAAATATTAATTCACTTAACAAAAATTGCATGGGATGCTTAAAAAGATTAATCCCGGCTATGTAAATTCCATTACTTCTGATTAGAGTTATCAAAATCGGTAGATAAAATCGGTGGACCGGTTTATCTTCTTACATCGATATTCGGTTTTTGTGAAATTCTCATTTTCGGTGACCCGGTAGAACAGATGTTTTCAAAGCTTCAACAGCTGGCTTTCTGTTTTTATATTTCCATTGGAAAATATTCAATTTAATGCCAAATTTTGGCAAATACATCTGGATATTTAAAAAAACTGTGTCCAACTTTTACTAAACGATCGAATTATTTTATCCGTTAATTTTTTAAAATTGTCGTTTCAAAAAACAACGTCCACCGGTTTTGGAAAAAATTTCGGGTTTTCAATACCGACTTTTAAATAACGCGGATTTTTTGTATCACTCTACTTCTGATGCAATTTTGTACCACAGAAAGTGTCCCTATTTGTTCCACATATCAAAGGGATTGGGTAACTTATTTATATTTCATAAACGTCCTGAAAATGTCAATGACACCAGTTCAATTATTAAGCGAAAAAGTGGGGAAAAGCCACCTCGTACCACCTCCATTCAAATATCGTAATAGGATGAACCCAGTTTTTATGGTATGTCCACTAATTAGATTCCCTACAATTTTTAAGTACAATGCTGACTTTACAATGGTTGTTTTCCATTTAACGGAAAACCACTCTTTGGAGTTTGATCCGTTTGTAACACATTGAAATATTGGTATCTGATCATTTTGGGTTCTTGTAAAATTATGAGTCGATCCAGCGAAGTACGTACGTCCGATACCCAGATTTGTTTTGCTGAGCTTCCTCGAGGTGCAAATTTCATCTGATGAGGTTTACATTTGGTACGTGGTGTAAGTCTATGGCTTCTAACTATGCAAAAATTGGTCTATATTGGTACATAATTATATATAACCCCCATATAATCCGATCCCCAAATTTTACTCCGTGAGCCTCATGGGGAAGCCAATTTCATCCGATTCGGTTGAAATTGGGTACATGATATCAGTACACACAAAAAATTTTTTTTCTGATTCAATCACGAAATTAATTGATCCAATTAATTTTTTAATTGAAATGTCTTCAATCACGAAAATGATAGTATCAATCACAGTTTTAATTGGGCATAGAAAAAATTCTTGATTAAAATATTAATTGATGTAATTAGCAATTTTCAATTAATTTTTTAATTGATTCAATTAAAAATTTAATTGATTTTGAATGCAAACCCCAATTAATTTTTTATTTAAAAAGGTAACTATTTTCAATTACTTTCTGAATTGGCTTAGAGTTTTTATTTGGATTAAGAAATGTTCATCACTTTTTTAAACTGACTTAGTCTTCCGAATTTGATTAAAAAGTTAATTGTATCAATTATTTTTTTTAATTAAAAATTTTAAAATTTTCAATCATTGACTTAATTAACTTTATGTTCTATCTTGATTAAAAAGTTAATTGTATCAATTAATTTATTAATTGAAAAAATATTCAACTTCAATTAACTTTTTAATTGGAAATATTTTGGTGATATTTTTTTCTGTGTATATGCTTTATAATAAGCATGCAAAACTTGATCCATATCGATTCATAATTATATAAAGCACCCATATCAACCGACCGCAAAGATTGACTTCTAGAACCTCAAGGACGAAAAAACTTTCGTCCGATCAAGTTCAATCAGGTCACAATTATTTATAGACTCATCTATATAAATCGATTAAGAACTAAATTGTCTTATATGTTATAGGTATTTAATTTGTCTTTTCTGTCTAACACAGACTCCTTATGACTAACTCGCAATTTAAAAGAAGTTTCAAGATACATTGTCAACGGCAAGTGTTATCACAGCCCAAGTAATTCGATTGTGGATGATAGTCTTTAGTAGAAAGTTGTACGCATTCCATGGCGGAGGGTACATAAGATTCGTCCTGGACGAACTTACGATCGTATATACATGTTTAGATTTATATTTATTTCTTATTTATTACAATAAAAAAAAACTATAATAAACATTAGAGCATTAGCTGCAAAGAATATAGACTTAAATTTAGTATTCAAAGGATTAACTCTGTTTATCGAATGTGACCAGTTTTCTTTGCATACTTTTAGGCGATATAATTGTCCGCTGATAACAACGTGGTAAAAATGGAAAATTAGTTTACAATCGTTAACTCTATTATTTGTTAACATATCGATTATTTTATTTATTAATTAATTTATTATAATTACAAATTACAATAAACTTATTTATGCGAGCACCAGCAACTAGAGGCTTTCGGCCTATTACCGATTATAACGGGGTTGTATAAAAACTATTATATGAATGTAAAAAGTGACACAGTATGACAAAAAGGTGGTACAAAAATGTATCATAATGTCTTCAGCACTTAAAAAAGTGGCAAATTTTCTACAAAGGTAACACTGATACCAAGTCGAACTTTTTGTCTTGGAACCACCCTTTGCCTTATCTGAGGTTAGGTTAGATATAGTGGCAGTCCGCTACAAGTCACACTTAGATTATTCTGTCCATTGTCACACGGGGTGAACTTCTCTCTTATCAGTGTGTGCTGACCGATTCTATGTTTAGCTCAATAACAAGGGACCTCCTTTATAGCCGAGTCCGAATGGCGTTTCACATTACGATGGAACCAATTAGAGAAGTTTTGATACACTTAGAAATGTCACCAGCATTACTGAGAGGTATTTGGTCGAAACTGGGATTGAACCCATGACCATATGTGTGCAAGACGAGACGTATTCCGTATTGAGAGCACGGTTGCCACGGTTACTGGTTGGTTATTCTGATGTTTTGGCAGATTTTGCAAAATATTTCTCTCCAATTTAGAGGTACAATTTTCTATGGAAATAAAATTTTAACAAAATTTTCTATGGAAATGAAATTTTGCACGAATTTACTATAGAAATAAAATTTTGCAAAAATTTTCTATAGAGATAAAATTTTGCAAAAACTTACTATAGAAATATATTTTGCAAATATTTTCTATAAAAATAAAATTTTATCAAAATTTTATATAAAAATAACATTTCAACAAAATCTTCTATAAAAATAACATTTCGACAAAATCTTCTATAGAAAAAAAAATTTGACAAAATTTTCAATAGAAATAAAATATAGACAAAGTTTTCTATATAAATAAAATTTTGACAAACTGTTCTATAGAAATAAAATTTTAACAAAATTTTCTAAAGAAATAAAAATTTTGCACGAATTTACTATTGAAATAATATTTCTATAAAATTTTACAAACATTTTGTATAGAAATAAAATTTTGCAAAAATTTACTATAGAAATAAAATTTTGCAAGAATTTACTATTGAAATAAAATTTTGCAAACATTTTTTATAGAAATAAAATTTTTCAAAAATTTACTATAGAAATAAAATTTTGCAAAAATTTTCTATAGAAATGAAAATTTTGCAAGAATTTACTATAGAAATAAAATTTTGCAAAAATTTTCTATAGAAATAAAATTTTGCAAAAATTTTCTATAGAAATGAAAATTTTGCAAGAATTTACTATAGAAATAACATTTTGCAAAAATTTTCTATAAAAACAAAATTTAACAAAATTTTCTATAGAAATGAAAATTTTGCAAAAATTTACTATAGAAATAAAATTTTGCAAACATTTACTATAGAAATAAAATTTTGCAAAAATTTTCTATAGAAATAAAATTTTGCAAAAATTTTCTATTAAAATAAAATTTTGCAAAAATTTACTATAGAATTAAAATTTTGCAAAAATTTTCTATAAAAATTAAATTTTAACAAAATTTTCTATAAAAATAAAATTTTAACAAAATTTTTTATAGAAATAGAATGTTAACAAGATTTTCTATAGAAATAAAATTTTGCAAACATTTTGTATAGAAATAAAATTTTGCAAAAATTTACTATAGAAATAAAATTTTGCAAAAATGTTCTATAGAAATAAAATTTTGCCAAAGTTTACTATAGAAATAAAATTTTAACAAAATTTTCTTAAAAATAAAAATTTAACAAAATGTTTTACGGAAATAAAATTTTGAAAAAGTTTTCTACAGAGATAACATTTTGACAAAATTTTCTATAGAAATAAAATTTTAACAAAATTTTTTATAGAAATAAAATTTCAACAAAATTAATTCTATATAAATAAAGTTTTATTATATTTTCATGTTAGCCTGATACCGAAAGAGGCAAGGTTTTAACAAAATTTTCTAGAGAAATAAAATTTAAACAAAATTTTCTATATAAATAAAATTTAGACAAAACTTTCTATAGAAATGAATTTTTTACAAAATTTTCTATGGAAATAAAATATAGACAACGTTTTCTATATAAATAAAATTTTGACAAAATTTTCTATAGAAATAAAATTTTAACAAAATTTTCTATAGAAATGAAAATTTTGCAAGAATTTACTATAGAAATAAAATTTTGCAAACATTTTGTATAGAAATAAAATTTTGCAAAAATTTACTATAGAAATAAAATTTTAACAAAATTAATTCTATATAAATAAAGTTTTAACAAAATTTTCTAGAGCAATAAAATTTAAACAAAATTTTAGACAGAAATAAAATTTAAAGAAAATTTTCTATAGAAATAAAATTTAGACAAAACTTTCTATAGAAATGAAATTTTGACAAAATTTTCTATAGAAATAACATTTTGACAACATTTTCTACAAAAATAACATATTAACAAAATTTTCTATAAATTCAATATAAAACATTTCTTTCGAATTCGAAACAACATTGTTTGTTGTACTAACCACAGAAATTTTATCAACAACTTCAAAATATGATTATTGTATTTTGGTAGATTTTTGATAAAATTTTCTTCAAATTGTGGTAGAAATGTGGCAACCGTGATTGAGAGTATCACCTCATATCAAACGAAAGTATGCAAATATTTTCTATAGTAGATAAAGTGAGTTAACACACTGAACTGTCGATAACAAGGACTAATTTTTTAGTGAATTTGAGATAATGCAGTTAAGTTATTTCAGATTTACTTTGCCAATTATTTTTACAATTCTATGTAATTATTGAGATAAATGGATTTTTTTATTACAAATGACACTTTTTGTGCCACGTATTGAAGATTCTATGCGCATTACAGTTTTTCTAGACGTCTCAAAATGGGGACAATTTTTCCCTCATCGATTGTATAATAATTTTCCCAACTTTTCTTTTATATTTCCAGTTAATCTTTTTTGTGGCTACCATAATGACCGTGGTGACATTATCTGTGGCCCAAAACTTTGGAGAAAATGAAGTTCCCGCGGTATTAAGCTACAATTCACCCTTAAGACAACCTGATAGTTTAAAAACTGGTCCTTATTTGGATTTCCTAAGCACTTTGTATAGAAATGATAGAGAAAAGGCACGGTATTATCAACATCGTGTCAAACGTGAAATTGCCAATGAACCAGCAGGTCCCAATAACCGCAACCGAAGAGCCATTGTATTTCGTCCATTGTTTGTGTATAAACAACAACAAATTCGCAGACAACAACTGCAAGCTGAACGCAAACGTCGTGTTTGAAACTGAAATCAGACACAAATGAATCTATTTCTTACTTTTAATATTATTTAAAGAATTTATCAAGTTTTTTTTTGTATACTTATATAGAAAATGTGAAATTTATTTATTTTTTCCCCCAATTGAAAAGTTATATGATTAAAATTATTTTGGTTTCCTATAGTTTGTATAGTATGTATAGTTTCTTATAATTTAATTATTTGAAATTTAATAAAATAAATGTTTATTTATTAATTCATATTATTGATGTATATGTATATACGTCTATATTATTGTAAAAAAGAAATTAGAAAAATAAATTATTGTTTTCCATTGTTTATTAAGAGATATTTTGTTTACATTTTAAAACTGGGAACAATTTTGGTGCACTGAAAAAAATATTGTCATAAGGCCAAAGATTTCTTGCCTTTGAAATACTAAGTGATTCGACTTAAAAATGGGTATCTTTACATGAAAGAAAATTTTGTATGACTAAGATCAACTTGGCTTTAATATTCTGAAAAAAAAATCTTCCAAAGTAATCCAATTGTTTTTGCATCTTTGTTTGCACCTTAGCTACAAAGCAAAAACGCGTTAAAAAATTGGAGATGTTTTTTAAAACTTTATTTTAAAGACTATTTTTACTTGAAATATAGCATAATTTCTACTTGAAGTCGAGTCTGAAATTGAAAATTTTAAGTTTTCGTTAACACGTTTTCAAAGAACTTTAATAGCACAGGAAGAAAAAACGAATTAATTAAAATTTGTTTTCTAGTATCAAGACGCTAAACTCGAATTTAAAAGAGATGGTGTAGGAATTTCCCTAAATAACAATAATAAAAAAGTGGGGCATACTTTTAGGCGCAATATTTTAAACATTCTACACACCGAATACATCTGTATTTAGTACAAAATTGCTATGGTTAAGGAAAATTCGGTGACACCGTATGTCAAGTAGAGGTGTGCACGTGAGTAATATTTTACTCACGCTCACGCACACTCACGACGGAGAAATCTTATTCACGCACACTCACGCACGATATTTTTTGGTATGACTCACGCTCACGCACGCTCACGAAAAGAAAATTTGTACTCACGCACACTCACGCACGAAAATCTTTTAAATGTCGTGACTCACGAAAAATATCGTGACTCACGAAAAATGTCGTGACTCACGAGAAACCTCGTGACTCACGAATAATTTTATGAGTATTTTACCTATAGAACTTGACTGAAAATGTGAGTATGATTAAAATCGAGACCGTTAACACTTAGGATGTCACTAAAATTATAAATAAATTCAACTCGCAAATATTTTATGTTCGTAAGCTGGATTATTTTCGTGAGCGTGTTTTTCCGAAATTCGTTACTCACGCACACTCACGAAGATATTATTTTCGTGACTCACGCTCACGCACGACATTTGGTTGGTTAATCACGCTCACGCACACTCACGCCGTCACCATCAGCGTGACTCACGCGTGAGTCGTGAGTCACGACAATTTCGTGTCACGTGCACACCTCTAATGTCAAGTTTGAAGTTAAAAACTAGCGCGATTATGCACGGGTAAACATAACCCTCATAATTTACTCAACTGTTTCGGCGGTATGTATTTTTTTTTAATTTTTTCAACAATAACTTCTTGTCCTCTCCGAAGAAATCCCCGTTGAAGAGCACACCAAAACTCGATTAACCTTTTTATCTGTCAATAACAAACTGACAATCAAAAATGGCTGATATTAACAATACGCGCACACTCAAAAAAAAGTTTACTTGGTCCAAAGATTTTGACCTTCCCTTAAGAATTTTGGTATTGATTCCGAGTCAAAGATGCAGCTTCTTTAAAATAAAGACATTTTTTACGGACCTCCCTGTCTTTAAATCTAGGATCAATAAAATTAAAATTGGATACTGATCTCATTCATCGAGTTTTTATTTTCTTTTTGCGATATAGGTACTTCAAAGTAAAAACAGTTTTCTTAATGCTAAAAAAAAACTTTAAACCAAAGATGCAAATCTTTAAAGTAAGTCTTCGCCTATATTTGAAGCGTTTTTATCTTAAATTTAAAAATTCAATATGTCAGTTGAGTTAAAGACGATTTCTTTAAATTGAAAATGTTTTTCTTTATTTTAAGGAAAATTTGCCTTACTTAAAGATCTACAACTTCAGCAGAGAGACCCAAAATTTCAAGATTTGTGTCCTAAATTTAATGAAAAAAAATCTTGAAGCAAGGATTATAAACTTTCTTTTAATTAAAATTTCATTGTTTTAAAGAATTTTGTCCTTAGCATTGTGTAAATTTTGAGTCCTAAAATGTAAGTTGCATAATATTGCATATTAGGTCAATATTTTTTTCAGTGCAGAGAAGGTCGCCTCAAGAGAAAAATGTTATTATTGGAAGGTTACAACATTTCTCGAAATTGGGCGATACATATATATGGGAGCTTTATCTAAACTTGATCGGACAATAGCGTTCGTCCGTGTGCCAAAAAAAAAACACTTGTACCAAATTTTGGTTAATAAAGGGCTAGATCTATTAAGGAGGTGATTCAGAAAAAAATGAAAAAAATTTTTACGTGAAATTAAAGATAACGCAACTTAAATTTTAGTATGCGAAATTTACAAAATATTAAGGACAAATTTCTTTAAAATAATGAAATTTTAATTCAATTAAAGTTTATAATCTTTGCTCCAATTTTTTTTTTTTTTCATTAAATTTATGACACAAATTTTGTAAATTTGCGTCCCTCCGTTAAAGTCCCATGTCTTTGAACTAAGGCTAATTTTCGTTAAAGTAAAGAAACACATTTTTGAATTAATGAAATTGTCCTTAAATTAACTGAAATATTGAAACTTTAGATTTAAGATAAAAACGCTTCAAATATAGGCTTCGACTTATTTTGAGGATTTAGCGTCTTTGGTTTAAAGTTTTGTTGGAATTAAGAAAACATTTTTTACTTTTAAGTATCCGTTATAATTTTGATTTTTAAACTGGCATTCGTTTGTACGTGAGTACCTTTTTTAATAAACGACGAAAAGAGAATGAAAATTTGATAAATGAGATCTGCATCCAAATTTTGATTTTGTTGGTCCTAGATTTAAAGCCAGATAGGTCGCTAAAAAAAATTCTTTATTTTAAAGAAGCCCCATCTTTGGCTCGGAATCAATACCAAAATCCTTAAGGGAAGGTAAATATCTTTGGATCCAAGTAAACTTTTTTTTTGAGTGTGGGGTTTAAAATAAAATCAGTTTAGATTTGTTCAAAACAGTTTAGATTTGTGATAGTTTTGGTGGCCTTAACGGCGAAAA
Source organism: Haematobia irritans (assembly GCF_050003625.1). Lineage (NCBI taxonomy): Eukaryota > Metazoa > Arthropoda > Insecta > Diptera > Muscidae > Haematobia > Haematobia irritans. The sequence goes on along the minus strand of NC_134401.1, from coordinate 102,483,501 downwards.
CTATCACACGCTGCACGAAAGCCTTTGCGGTATTTCACCCCTTCCCGACGAAATGCCGTCTGGTGCTGAAAAATACCAAAGAGTCGATCATCTTACTCTTTGGTATTTTTTCAGTGCCACATTAGTCTCCAAAAAATGGGAGCCACCGTGGTGCAATGGTTAGCATTACCGCCTTAATTACACAATGTCGTGGGTTCGATTCCTGCTTCGACCGAACACCATAAAGTTTTTCAGTGGTGGATTATCCCACCTCAGTAATGCTGGTGACATTTCTGAGGGTTTCAAAGCTTCTCTAAGTGGTTTCACTGCAAGGTGGAACGCCGTTCGGACTCGACTATAAAAAGGAGGTCTCTTGTCATTGAGCTTAACATGCAATCGGGCAGCACTCAGTGATAAGAGTGAAGTTCACCAATGTGGTATCACAATGGACTAATAGTCTAAGTGAGCCTGATACATCGGGCTGCCACCTAACCTAGTCTCCAAAATGCCCCAGGCCCAAAAGTACAACGGGTTGAAGTCACGGTTGCCACATATCTTAGAATTCTACCAACAATGGTAGATTTCTCTCTGTTTGATAGGTTGGTAGAATTCTTGGTGTTTTAGTAAATTTTGCAAAATATTCTTCTCCAACTAAGAGGTAATTCATAAATAGAAATAAAATGTTGACAAAATTTTCAATAGAAATAAAATTTTAACAAAATTTTCTATAGAAATAAAGTTTTGACAAAATTTTCTATAGAAAAAATTTGAGAAAATTTTCTATAGAAATAAAATTTTGAGAAAATTTTCTATAGAAATAAAATTTTGAGAAAATTTTCTATAGAAATAAAATTTTGAGAAAATTTTCTATAGAAATAAAATTTTAACAAAATTTTCTATAGAATTAAATTTTGAGAAAATTTTCTATAGAAATAAAATTTTGAGAAAATTTTCTATAGAAGTAAAAATTTTGATAAAAATTTCTCTAAAAATATTATTTTGACAAAATTTTCTATAGACTTAAAATTTTGACAACATTTTCTATAGAAATAAAATTTTGATAATATTTTCTATAGAAATAAAAGTAATAATTTTGACAAAATTTCCCGTAGAAGTAAAAATTTTTACAAAATTTTCCATAGTAGTAAAAATTTTGACAAAATTTTCTATAGCAGTAAACATTTTGATAAAATTTTCTCTAGAAATAAAATTTTGACAAAATTTTCGATAGAAATAAAATTTTTCCAAAATTTTCTATAAAATAACATTTTGACAAAAAATTTCTATAGAAATAAAATTTTTACAATAGACATAAAATTTTGATAAAATTTTCTATAGAAATAAAATTTTGACAAAATTTTCTATAGAAATAAAAGTTTGACAAAATTTCCTATAGAAATACAATTTTGACAAAATTTTCTACAGAAATAAAATTTTGACAAAATTTTCTATAGAAATAAAGTTTTGACAAAATTTTCTATAGAAATAAAATTTTGACAAAATTTTCGATAGAAATAAAATTTTGACAAAATTTTCTATAGAAATAAAACTTTGACAAAATTTTTTAAAGAAATAAAATTTTGAGAAAATTTTCTATAGAAATAAAATTTTGGCAAAATTTCCTATAGAAGTAAAAATTTTAAAAAGATTTTCTATAGAAATAAAATTTTGAGAAAATTTTCTATAGAAATAAAATTCTGATAAAATTTTCTATGGAAATAAAATTTTGATAACATTTCCTATTTAAAAAAAATTGACAAAATTTTCTATAGAAATAAAATTTTGAGAAAAATTTCTATAAAATTTCTATAAATTTTGATAAAAATTTCTCTAAAAATAATATCTTGACAAAATTTTCTATAGAAATAAAATTTTGACAAAATTTTCGATAGAAATAAAATTTTGACAAAATTTTCTATAGAAATAAAGTTTTGACAAAATTTTCTATAGAAATAAAATGTTGACAAAATGTTGTATAGAAATAAAATTTTGACAAAATTTTCTGCAGAAATAAAATTTTGACAAAATTTTCTACAGAAATAAAACTTTGACAAAATTCTCTATAGAAATAAAATTTTGACAAAATGTTCTATAGAAATAAAAGTAGTAATTTTGACAACATTTCCCGTAGAAGTAAAAATTTTGACAAATTTTGACAAAATTTTCGATAGAAATAAAATTTTGCAAAAATTTTCTGAAGAAATAAAATTTTGACAAAATTTTCTCTAAAATAAAATTTTGACAAAAAAATTCTATAGAAATAAAATTTTGACAAAATTTTCTAAAGAAATAAATTTTTGACAAAATTTTCTTTAAAATAATATTTTGACAAAAAATTTCTATCGAAATAAAATTTTGACAAAACCTTCTATAGAAATAACATTTGACAACATTTCCTATAGAAATAAAATTTTGACAAAATTTTCTATAGAAATAAAAGTAATAATTTTGACAACTTTTCCTGTAGAAGTAAATATTGTGACAAAATTTTCCATAGCAGTAAAAATTTTGATAAAATTTTCTTTAGAAATAAAATTTCGACAAAATTTTCTATAGAAATATAATGTTGAAAAAATTTTCTATATTAATAAAATTTTGACAAAATTTTCTATAGAAATAAAATGGTGACAAAAATGTGTATAGAAATAAAATTTTGACAAAATTTTCTCCAGAAATAAAATGATGACAAAATTTTGTATAGAAATAAAATTTTGACAAAATTTTCTGCACAAATAACATTTGGACAAAATTTTCTACAGAAATAAAATTCTCTATAGAAATAAAATTTTGACAAAATGTTCTATAGAAAGAAAAGTAATAATTTTGACAATATTTCCCGTAGAAGTAAACATTTTTACAAAATTTTCCATAGAAGTAAAAATTTTGATAAAATTTTCTCTAGAAATAAAATTTTGACAAAATTTTCGATAGAAATAAAATTTTGACAAAATTTTCTACAGAAATAAAATTTTGACAAATTTTTCTCTAAAATAAAATTTTGACAAAAAATTTTTATTGAAATAAAATTTTTACAATAGAAATAAAATTTTGACAAAATTTTCTAAAGGAATAAATTTTTGACAAAATTTTCTCTAAAATAATATTTTGACAAAAATTTCTATAGAAATAATATTTTGACAAAACCTTCTACAGAAATAAAATTTTGACAAAAGTTTCTATAGAAATAAAAGTAATAATTTTGACAACATTTCCCGTAGAAGTAAATATTTTGACAAAATTTTCCATAGCAGTAAAAATTTTGATAAAATTTTCTCTAGAAATAAAATTTTGACAAAATTTTCGATAGAAATAAAATTTTGCCAAAATTTTCTTAAGAAATAAAATTTTGACAAAATTTTCTCTAAAATAATATTTTGACAAAAAATTTCTATCGAAATAAAATTTTGACAAAACCTTCTACAGAAATAAAATTTTGACAAAATTTTCTATAGAAATAAAATTTCGCCAAAATTTTCTATAGAAATATAATGTTGAAAAAATTTTCTATATTAATAAAATTTTGACAAAATTTTCTATAGAAATAAAATGGTGACAAAAATGTGTATAGAAATAAAATTTTGACCAAATTTTCTCCTGAAATAAAATCTTGACAACATTTTCTATAGAAATAACATTTTGACAAAATTTTCTATAGAAATAAAAGTAATAATTTTGGCAACATTTCCCGTAGAAGTAAAAATTTTGACAAAAATTTCCATAGAAGTAAAAATTTTGATAACATTTTCTCTACACGCTCACAAAAAATCGCTTCTGTAACATATACTCCCAAACATATTTTGCTTCAAGCATATACATTTTTGGGTATTGCCCAAACATTTATATGTTTGATCTCTACCAATATATAATATGTTTGAAAGCATATTGGTCTAAACAATATATGTTTGGGTAGTCTAAGTTCCAAACATTTTGTATTTTTGCATCCAAATTCAATAATGTTGTCTTCCAAAAAACAATATGTTATTATGTGACCATATAATATGTTTGGAAGCATTTTGCACCCAAAAATATTATATGCTTAAAAAAAAATTCTTCCAAACAATATTGTGCTCAAAATTTTATTTATTTATTTATATATTTACAATCATAATGAATTATGAAAATAAACAGGTAATATGGGTGCTAACAACATAGGTTTTCGACCTGAATGTTTTTAGTTCTTAGCACCTTTTTCTGTAATACAAACATTGTAGAAGAAAGTATTCAATTTTATGACTTTTTTTATTTTAATTTTACCTATTGCCGGACGGGGATTCGAACAGCGGACCACACAGTTTGTAAGGATCAAAGAAGTAGCTGATCAATTGCCCAAGGAAAAATAAAATGTTAATTTTGTAATAACAAGCAACAACCACCAACTTAATTCAATATCGCTCCCTGTTAAATAGCGCTCCAAGCTACTAAACACATATATGTTTATAGGCTATTTCTAAATTAATATATGTTTGCATCCAAGCATATTATATTTACAAACATTTTATGTCCTAAACATAATATGTTCTAACATATTAACATATATGTCCCAAACATGTTATGCTAGTTTATGAACATTATATGCTTGCACTCAAAAATATTGTGTTTAAAAATTTGTGTTCCAAACATATAATGTTTATAGCCAAACATATGAAAAACAGTCTTTTTCATCCGTGTAGAAATAAAATTTTGACAGAATTTTCGATAGAAATAAAATTTTTACAATAGAAAAAAAAAATTGTGACAAAATTTTCTATAGAAATAAAATTTTGACAAAATTTTCTATAGAAATAAAATTTTGACAAAATTTTCTATAAAAAAAATCTTAACAAAATTTTCTATAGAAATAAAACTTTGTTAAAGTTTTCTATAGAAATAAAATTTTGACAAAATGTATATTTAAATTTGACCAAACGTTTATCACATTTTTGCTTAGCAAACCTTCATATATGTAGAAGTTCAATATTATGACGTTTGTCTAACAATGTGTGAGAAGGCAGGGCGTTTGATAAAAATTGCCTCTTAATTATTATGATTGCCATGAGAAATCCCGTAGATAAGATATGAATAGGTTTGAGTTTAATATAAATTATAAATAACTATTTTTCGCTGATACATAACATATTTAGATGTTTGTTAGTATGAAGCAGAATCCAATCGCGTTGCTATCTGTATGTAAGATTCTATTTTGGCTGTGATTATTTACTGGTACCACCCTAATACATTATGGGATATCAGCGATACATTGGCTTGTGTTATGTTTGTTTTTGTTGTAATTTCTTTTACGAGTTTAAATGATAAATATTTTTTGTTTACAAATTTTCGTCGCGGCCCCTGTCAATATTTCTTATTATTGCTGAATATTTTGTTGTTGAGATTATATTACGTTTTGTGTTTTTTTTTTATAATTTGGCCTAGTACTACCACATATTGCGATCGCTTGTGATAACACATTAATGAAGTTCGTATAAACCATATATTATGTGAGAGTTTTCCACAATATCAAACAAAAACGATCTATTAGATCCGTTCCATTTCTATGAAGTACGGCCTTTTTATCGTCCATGTATGGGACATGTATCAGTAAATCTTATTAGGTATATACTATTATTTTACGATCGATATTTGAAGCTACTCCAAACACGTATTTAGATTAGGCATAGCGTGATTATATGCTCATGGGTTCAGGCTACTTAACTAAAGGTAACAGACACTAACTATATTCTAAGGCAAGATGGATCATAATCCTTATGGATTTCCCGAATTTCGAGATTTACATTTTTCCATTACATTTACGTTAAACCAAAAAAATCCTCTAAACTTCTTTATCAAGTGAAAAAAAATAATTTTGTCTAATAAATTTTCTTGAATTTGTCGAAAAATATTTAATTCTTTTTTTTGTGATATCGGCGTTTTTAAAATTTTCTAAAATAAAGAGCATTAGGCAGAAGTTTGTGTTATGAAGGAATATGTACCCAGACAATGAGTACGATCACCCCAAAACATGCATTAAGATCAAATTTTTTTGTGGGCGGTGAACATGTTCCATGAAATTTTTTCGAAATGTATGTACAGTTGAAGCTCGGTTTAACGAACGATATATTGTCAGGCCCTTTCTTTATTTAGAAATATTCGTTAAATCGAACGGGAATATTAAATGTTAACTTTTATTGAAAATCGTAGTTTTTTTTCCAGATGAGTAAAAATTCAGAAGCATGTGGCAAAATTAAACTACACAGGCATTTAAAAAAATATTACTTTAAATAATCCTTAAAAACAGATGAGCTTGATATACATATCTAGGTTAGGTTAGGTTGAAAAGAGGATCCAAGATTCGCTGTCTCAGGAGAGCCTGTATACACCCATGAAAATACCTTCTTAGACGAATTCCCTGATTTGTTTCCAGTCCCCAGTTTCAAGATGGGCCAGGCATAACTATTACACTATTACTCTGCTGCTCCTGTCGGCATAGATGTACTCTCAACGCTAGATTACAGTTTCGGCCGAACACCAAGAAAGTTTTTCAGCGGTAATTTATCCCTCTATGTAATTATGCTGATATTCCTGTGCATTTCATAGTTTCTCTTCAGCTATAAGAAGGAGGTTCTTTGTCATTGAGATAAATATACAATCGGGTAGCACTCATTAATAAGAGAAAAATTCACCACCTGCCCAACTGGCGATCCTACGAAAATTTGGTGCATATTACCACCTATCACAGGACTAGTACCAGTGCTCCAGTTTGTCGCAGGTTTTAGATTTGCATATAATTTATTGATTTATATTCTCTATTGATTTTAAAATCTTATTGGATCTAGACGTTTACCAATGGGTCAGCATATTCCAATTTTTTTCCTTCCTTGTGCAATTGGGATGCGCAAAATAAGAGTTTGTCCCAGACTGGTTAATGAGGACCTGTCTAGTCCTACTAAGTTCTCCTACACGGATGAAAAAGACTGTTTTTCATATGTTTGGCTATAAACATTATATGTTTGGAACACAAATTTTTAAACACAATATTTTTGAGTGCAAGCATATAATGTTCATAAACTAGCATAACATGTTTGGGACATATATGTTAATATGTTAGAACATATTATGTTTGGGACATAAAATGTTTGTAAATATAATATGCTTGGATGCAAACATATATTAATTTAGAAATAGCCTATAAACATATATGTGTTTAGTAGCTTGGAGCGCTATTTAACAGGGAGCGATATTGAACTAAGTTGGTGGTTGTTGCTTGTTATTACAAAATTAACATTTTATTTTTCCTTGGGCAATTGATCAGCTACTTCTTTGATCCTTACAAACTGTGTGGTCCGCTGTTCGAATCCCCGTCCGGCAAAAGGTAAATTTAAAATAAAAAAAAATCATAAAATTGAATAATTTCTTCTACAATGTTTGTATTACAGAAAAAGGTGCTAAGAACTAAAAAATCTCGTGGAAGTGAGAAAGATGTGGGGGAATATACAATTAGGCAGAAACAAAATTTTGAGCATTCAGGTCGAAAACCTATGTTGTTAGCACCTATATTACCTGTTTATTTTCATAATTCATTATGATTGTAAATATATAAATAAATAAATAAAATTTTGAGCACAATATTGTTTGGGAGAATTTTTTTTAAGCATATAATATTTTTGGGTGCAAAATGCTTCCAAACATATTATATGTTCACATAATAACATATTGTTTTTTGGAAGACAACATTATTGAATTTGGATGCAAAAATACAAAATGTTTGGAACTTAGACTACCCAAACATATATTGTTTAGACCAATATGCTTTCAAACATATTATATATTGGAAGAGATCAAACATATAAATGTTTGGGCAATACCCAAAAATGTATATGCTTGAAGCAAAATATGTTTGGGAGTATATGTTACAGAAGCGATTTTTTGTGAGGGTGTAGGTCATGTCCTTTGGAATGAGCTCAAGCCGTGTCCTACAGTGTAAATGTACGCCGTCAATGACAAACCCGTGTTAAAATGATCGGTCCCGTCCATACGTTTCGACCAGGTCTGGGACTGGTTCATTCACATCAGGGAGTAGTCCTGTACCGGTTCTGGGGTATATCCATTTTCCGTAGCGAAGCTGTCTCTCTATCTAACCTAAGTTTACCTAGTTATCCGGCCATTGAATTTGTGTTTCCAAACATTTGATGGAATTTAAATATCTTGGGAATGCCGTACTTTGTGGGCATTTCCGAAGCCCTTAAGCCACTCTCACAATCGTGAAATATTGCTGGTTTTTAGTTGTCAATTTTCTTAAGATTAAAAGCGTTTTCGTTAAATCGAACGTAAATTTTGTTCGTTATTTAGAATACTCAATGTTAGGAATTTGGACGTTCGTTAAATTGGATTTTCGCTAAATGGGATATTCGTTAAACAGAGCTTCTATCCTGCTCTTAAAACATTTTGGGGGTGATCATATTCCATGTCTGCGTGTATTAAATGGGTCGAAAAGGAGACGAGGCCACAAAACGTGAAAATTTTCACATGAGGGCAATGGCAGACATTACGGTTCGATCACGTACCGTATTATAATGCAAAAGGATAATCAACAAATACTCGGAATACGATAGCATCCTCATCATATGATTACCGGGACATACCGGAATAAGAAGAAACGGAAACGCAAATGAACTAACGATAAGAGTTTGGACCACAGTTGCCAAAAATAATCTACCAAAATTTGAAGAAAATTTTACCAAAATTCTACCGAATTAAAAAACTCAGCAAAAACTGAGTAAGCACTAGTGATTCTTCCAGTAATCCCGGTAATCAAAATCTTACTACTTGTAGTATTACCTGGGATTTACAAATAATAACTTACCCGTGTAGACCAAAAGTGATTACTTTTATTGATACCAGTAATTCAAATCATATATTGAAGTCCGGGTTCGAATCCTGCTGAGACTATATTTTTAATTTTTTTTTTTTATTTATTCGTATTAAATATAGAGAGAATAAAATCTATAGATAGATATAAGAGCAGCAACTCACTCGCTCTTTGTGATTCTATTTATGGTAAACCTATTATTTTTGGGGAGCTGGTATGCTTGCGACGAAGTACTTATTTTTCGACTGCTGGTATGCTTGCACAGAAGTACTTTCCTCCAATATCATGCCCATGTAAAAGTATTACTGCTGATATATGTACGAAGAAGTTGTTACCTATTTGGCGCAGGCATACTTGTACTCATACCTGGTAATGGGAGTTTTTGCTGAGAAATTTTAATTTAAAGTTTTTGATCAAAATTTTGCCAACATTTTATTTCTCTAGAAACCTTTGTCAAAATTTATTTCTCTAGAAACTTTTGTCAAAATTTATATCTGTAGAAAATTTTGTCAAAATGTATTTCTCTAGAAACTTTTGTCAAAATTTATTTCTATAGAAACTTTTGTCATAATTTATTTCTATAGAAAATTTTGTAAACATTTTATTTCTCTAGAAAATTTTGTCAAAATTTACTTCTATAGAAAATTTTGTCAAAATTTTATTTCTCTAGGAAATTTTTATAAAATTTAACTCGTTATTGTTGTTTTTGATCTCAGCTTAAAGCCATGCATTGACTAAACTACAAGTGTAGCTTAACCAAAAGAGGAAAACTATGCTTGTCAAATTTATTTGGGCAAAGCCCTATAGACTGCAAGATGGTTGGATGTACAGCTGTTTCGGAATTATCACATTCCTCATCAGCATCCTCTACTTGCAGCAAAACTATCAACCAATTATCAGAATAAATTCGGGTAATTCACTCAACCCAAAGTGAATTACACTTGAACCTTCCGAAAAAGGGTTTGATAGTCGGCTACTACCTAAACAAATTTGCAAGCATATGCTTGCATACAACAAAAACAACAATTACGATTGAAGAGAAGCCAACAATAACAAACAAACCGAATAAAATTTAACTCTATAGAAAATTTTATCAAAATTTGCCTCTTTAGAAACTTTTGTCTGTAAAATTTTATTTCTCTAGAAAATTTTGTCAAAATTTATTTTTATAAAATTTTATTTCTTTAGAAATTTTTGATAAAATGTTATTACTCTAGAAAATTTTGTCAAAATTGTATTTCTCTAGAAAATTTTGTTAATTTTTTTTTGTGGAAAATTTTGTCAAAGATTTATTTCTCTAACAAATTTTGTCAATTTTTTTTGTGGAAAAATTTGTCAAACAATTTATTTATAAAAATTGAAGTACATCTTAGTTGGAGAAGAATATTTTTCAAAATCTACACACATCTGCGCCGAATAGGAGCAGCAGAGGATGATATACATAGGGCGTGTTTTGAGAATGATCAGACCTTGGAACAAGCTTTCTCACTGCCTTGCCTTTACTAGGCAAAGAGTTAACCATATCGGCAAAGACTTGTTTCGGGATCTGGTTCAGCTTGTAAAGTAGGACTGGAAACAAATAAGGGAGTTCGTTAAGACGCAGAGTTCCAGAAATAAAAGAAGGGTACGATGGAAAAAAGAAGTAAGAGTGCACAATAAGACGAATGCTGGCTGGTCAACCTGAATCCTCTTTTCAACTAAACCCCAATATTGCAAATGAAAATTAACCCCAATTGCCTTTTTCAGATTGTGCCCGCCTTGCATACATAAGGTCGTGGGTTCAACCGCAGTTTCGACAAATCACCAAAAAGTTTTTCAGCGGTGTATTATCCCTCTCAGTAATGTTGGGGACATTTCAGAGTGTTTCAAAAACTTATCTAAAGTGTGGAACGCCGTTCGGACTCGGCTATAAAAAAGTAGGTCCCTTGTCATTGAGCTACACATAGAATAGGGCAGCACTTAGTGATACGAGAGAAGTTCACCACTGTGGTATCACAATCAACTGAATATACTAAGTGAGCCTGAAATGCCACTATACCTAACCTAACTGTCACTGTAATAAATCGGTCAGCTGTCAGACGAGCGGTTTAGAAGTGATAACAACAAGCTGAAGTTGATTGCATCAGCCGCATTGTATATCGTGAGGTCTTTATCCATGGTTTAATATTATAGAGCGTAGAGTTAAAGATAGATATCTCACTAAAAAATGTCTTTATTTTAAAGAAGTGGTTCGAAATCCTTAGGTGAGGTCAAAATCTTTGCATTAACGAAACCAGTTTTTCTTGAGGTCCCATAAGGCGTTGTTATCGGCTATTTTAGTTTTCGTCCTACGTCATGTAAAACTTGATTCATAGTTTTTCCAAATTATCATTATTACCAGCCGATAAGACAGTTTTGTGCTGATTATATTGTTGTGCCAAACGGGTCTTATGAGAATTAAGTAAAGGATTTTAGTTCAGACGGAATATATGTTACCATCGTTAATCTCTGTTACCTGCTACCTGAACAAATATGAGCATATGTTTACTTAAAGCGTAGTTTACATACGTATAGCCCATGTTTCTCCTATCATAAAATAAAGCCTGCCTAATAAGACAAGACCAACGAATATATCTTGACGAAAGGTAAAAAAGGCATATTTCATAGGAATGGGACACTTTTGTGAGATCAATATTTTTGTTGTTTAATTTTGGGAAAAACTCTCAAATGCATGGATTGCACGAACTCAATTAATGTGTTATCGCTAACGATCACAATATGTGGTGCAGTAGTAGCCCATCCAACTAAAAGAAACATACGAAACGATATATAATATCAATAGAAATATATTCAGCAATAATAAACTATCGACAGTGGCAGCGACAAAAATGTGTAAACAAAAAATATTTATCATTTAAACTCGTAAAAGAAATTACAACAAAAAACAAACATCGAAAAGAGCACAAGCCATAAAGCTGCAGATATCCCATCATGTATAAGGGTGGTATTAATCTCGCGAGAAAATAAAGTTGTCAATGCCAAATCGCATTTCAGAAAAAAATTCAACATATTAACATAACATGATGCCGATAAAACATACCCTTGTTTTTATACCCTTCACTACTGCTGTGGTGCAGGTAACGCCCAGAAAGGACCAGTCTGAGACTCATGTTATCGTTATTGTTTTAGAATTAAATTCTGAGTCTATTTAGCGATGTCCGTTGAGAGTTCTTCCTGAACTCTCAAAGCCTATTCAAAAGGTGTTAACGAAAAAAAAATGAGAGAAGTTCACCAATGTGGTATCACAATGGACTGAATAGTCTAAGTGAGCCAGATACATCGGGCTGCCACCTAACCTAACCTAACGATAAAATAAATGTATAAATTCAGACTCGACTTCAAGTATAAAAGAAAGTGTTGAAAGACATCTCCTATTTTTGAACATCGTTTTGCTTTGTACTCAAGATAAAAGAGTCAAAAAAAAATATTTTTCTGAATTATTAAAGGCAAGTTGACCTTAGTCACACAAAATTTTCTTTCACGGAAAGATATGTTAGATGTCGCAGAAGTTCTTAGACTAATTTGACTTGGCGATGTGTGATCTGGGTGTTGATGTATTTTTTTGTTCAAAATACAGCTCGCAGTTTAAGGCCAATTGTCTTCTAAGTGCGGATTTAGTAAATCTTTATCCTTCATTTGTGTATAATTTGTTCCCGTTTTTTAGTTCATATAACTAACGTACGTGAAGAAATATTAAATTATGTTAAAGGAAACTTTCTCTAAACATAATAATTCCAGGAACTAAAAAAGGTAAATTGGCTTTAGTGACTTTAGTCACTTTTTTTGAGTGTAACCATTTTCGATTTGAATTCTGCTACTTTTGCTATATTTAAACAAGTAAGGAAAGTCTAAAGTCGGGCGGGGCCGACTATATTATACCCTGCACCACTTTGTAGATCTAAATTTTCGATACCATATCACATCCGTCAAATGTGTTGGGTGCTATATATAAAGGTTTGTCCCAAATATGTACATTTAAATATCACTCGATCTGGAAGAATTTGATAGACTTCTACAAAATCTATAGACTCAAAATTTAAGTCGGCTAATGCACAAGGGTGGAACACAATGTTAGTAAAAAAAATATGGGAAACGTTTAAATCTGAAGCAATTTTAAGGAAACTTCGAAAAAGTTTATTTATGATTTATCGCTCGATATATATTTATTAGAAGTTTAGGAAAATTAGAGTCATTTTTACAACTTTTCGACTAAGCAGTGGCGATTTTACAAGGTATTTTTGGTATTTTGACCATTTTTGTCGAAATCAGAAAAACATATATATGGGAGCTATATCTAAATCTGAACCGATTTCAACCAAATTTGGCACGCATAGCAACAATGCTAATTCTACTCCCTGTACAAAATTTCAACTAAATCGGAGTTAAAAATTGGCCTCTGTGGTCATATGAGTGTAAATCGGGCGAAAGCTATATATGGGAGCTATATCTAAATCTGAACCAAATTTGGCACGCATAGCAACAATGCTAATTCTACTCCCTGTGCAAAATTTCAATTAAATCGGACCAAAAAATTGGCCTCTGTGGCCATATGAGTGTAAATCGGGCGAAAGCTATATATGGGAGCTATATCTAAATCTGAACCGATTTCAGATTTAAATTTGGCACACTTGACTATAGTACTAATTGTTCTTCTTGTGCAAAATTTTAAGTAAATTAGCTCTGGCTTCTGGGGCCATATAAGTCCATATCGGGCGAAATATATATATGGGAGCTATATCTAGATATGAACCGATTTCTTCCAAAATCAATAGGGATCTATTCTGAGCCAAAACACATACTTGTGCCAAATTTGAAGTCGATTGGACTAAAACTGCGAACTAGACTTTGATTACAAAAATGTGTTCACGGACAGACGGACATAGCTATATCGACTCAGGAGCCCACCTTTAGCATTTTTGCCAAAGACACCATGTGTCTATCTCGTCTCCTTCTGGGTGTTGCAAACATATGCACTAACTTATAATACCCTGTTCCACAGTGTGGAGCAGGGTATAAATACTGCACTGAGAAGACATTGAAGACATTGAAAGCAAAATTTGATGAATTTTAGAAAATGTTAACTAAACTGTATTAGAAACGCAGATGCACGCACAGAAAAACCATGTTTGGACATGGTTGCCGCATGTATTTTGTCTATGTAAAAATAATTGTTCTATTATTTAAATGATAGAATTTGAGACCATTACATGGTCGGAAAAATCATGTACCTGACCATTCAATTTTTTTACTTTTTGCAGTGAAAAAAGTATTTTTATAGGTTACATATAGACATGTCTAGAACCATTACATGGCCATAAAGACCATGTATATTGTTTTCGTGACCATTTAATTTTTTAACTTTTTTGCAACGAAAAGAATTTTATAAAAACATTGAGCAGGTACAAACGATTTTCATTTTGCGCGTCAGTATGGTGTTGATTGTTTCTTGGAATGGACGGAGAATACGGAATTACTGTGTTTTGTGTTAATTTATTTATTCAGAAGTGGCACGTGGTTTTATGTGAACACAAAAAGGAAAGCGTAATTGAAAAAAATGTTCCTGTTTTTTGTTCTGCATTTTGACATATGGTATAATTTATTTTTATTTGCAGTTACATGATGTCTGCGTTGGTACATTTGATGGGTACGAAGTAAATATGGAATGATTATTTATTGTTGAAATTGAACCAAAATAGAGTGTGTAAAAATATGTGATGTGTGCTTGCTCGACATTATAAATACAAATAAACAATGAATTAGTTTATAAATAAAAAAAAAAACAAATAAATAAATTTAATCTTGTGTTTTCTTTTATCAAGTGGCGTCCTTTTTCGACGACGAAAAAAGTTTATTCTTAAAGATCAAAACATTTTAGGTTGTGACCATGTTCTTTTAACTGGAAGGAAAACATTTTTGACGTACACCATAACATTTTAGATCGTGACCATTGTCTTTTAATGGAAACAAAATTCTTTTTTATCAATATAATAACATTTTAGATGAGGACAATTTTATTTTTCTTAGAACCATGTTCACTGAGCCAACATGGTTGCAGGTGAAAATGTTACATGGTCGCCGCAAAAATAGCTCCTATCATATTATTTTGCTCTTCGGATATGATTGTTACAATCATGTTTCTTCTCTGCGTGTGCCACGGCGATTTCACAAGAATAAGTAAATAATTTTCGACAAGTTGAAGAACACTTATTGGACAAAATTATTATTTTTCACTTATTGAAGAAAATTTCGTAGATTGAAAAAATTATTAAAGTGATGGAAACTTTCTTAAAACTTACATTGAAAAAAATTTTTGACGTGATATTAAAGATTACGCAACCTCAATTTTAGGATGCACAATTTACACTATTAAGCACAAATTACTTTAAAACAATGTAATTTTAATTCAATTAAAGTTTATAATCTTTTCTTCAAAATTTTCCAATTGATAATTGTTGATAAAAACGAGCTCGAGATCTGTATGATTAATTTTTATTTATTAAATATTTCGTCTTTTCTTCAAAAAAATTTTTTGATTAAATTTAGGAAATACATTTTGAAAATTTGCATCCCTTCGTTAAAGTTGCATGTCTTTAAACTTTAAACTAAAGTGAAGAAACACATTTTTTATTTAAAGAAATTATCTTTAAATTAACTGAAGTATAGAATCTTCAGATTAAAACACTTCAAATATAGTCTAAAACTTATTTTGAGGATTTAGCATCTTTGGTTTGATGTTTTTTTGGAATTAAGAAAATATGTTTTACTTCGAAGTATCCGTCATAATTTGGATTTTTATACTGGCATTTGTTTTTACGTGAATATGTTTATTAGTATACACACAAAAAAAATTTTTTTCTGATTCAATCACGAAATTAATTGATCCAATTAATTTTTTAATTGAAATGTCTTCAATCAAGAAAATGATAGTATCAATCAGAGTTTTAATTGGGCATAGAAAAAATTCTTGATTAAAAAATTAATTGATTTCATTACCAAATTGCAATTAATTTTTTAATTGATTCAATTAAAAATTTAATTGATGTTGATTGCAAAGCTCAATTAATTTATTAATTAAAAAAGGTAACTATTTTCAATTACATTTTGAATTGGCTTAGAATTTTTATATGGATTAACAATTGATTGTTTGAAAAAAATTTTAATTAAAAATTTAAAAAAAATGTTCATCACTTTTTTAACTGACTTAGTCTTCCGAACTTGATTAAAAAGTAAATTGTATCAATTAATTTTTTAATTAAAATTTTTCAATCATTGACTTAATTAACTTAATGTTTCTATCATGATTAAAAAGTTAATTGTATCAATTAATTTATTAATTGAAAAACTTCAATTAACTTTTTAATTGGAAATATTTATTAATTGAAAAACTTCAATTAACTTTTTAATTGGAAATATTTTGGTGATATTTTTTCTGTGTACCGGAAAATAGAATGAAAATTCGATGAATGAGATCTTTATTCTAATTTTAATTTTATAGATCCTAGATTTAAAGCCAGATAGGTCGCAAAAAATTTCCTTATTTTAAAGAACACGCATCTTTGGCTTGGAATCAATACCAAATTCCTTAAAGGAAGGTCAATAACTTTGGATCCTAGTAAACTTTTTTTTGAGTGTAATAATTCCATGAACTAAAATAGAATTAAATCGGCTTTAGTGAAATGTATGATTCACTTTTTTTAAGTGTGGAGATAGAAGATGTAATATTGGTCCCGCACCCCATAAAGTATATTTCTATACTCTGGGTGGTGGTGAAATTCTGATTCGATCTCGCCTGTCTGGCTGTTGAAATCAAGCCTACTTCCATACGAAATAAGATATCGGTTTGAAACTTGACATAAGCAGTGGTTGGGAATGTAGATCGGATGGTATTAGGTTAGGTTAGGTTAGGTTAGGTGGCAGCCCGATGTATCAGGCTCACATAGACTATTCAGTCTATGTGAGCCTGAACTTCTCTCTTATCACTGAGTGCTGCCCGATTCCATATTGAGCTCAATGACAAGGGATCTCCTCTTTATAGCCGAGTCCGAACGGCGTTCCACATTGCAGTGAAACCACTTAGAGAAGCTTTAAAACCCTCAGATTATCCCACCTCAGCATTACTAATCCACTGCTGACCCACCACTGTTGACTAACCCACTGCTGAGAAACTTTTTGGTGTTCGGTCGAAGCAGGAATCGAACCCACGACCTTGTGCATGCAAGGCGGGCATGCTAACCATTGCACCACGGTGGCTCGGATGGTATTGCAAACAGACCAACTCGATATAGCATATAGTAAAATAGCACGTTTGAATATTTGTTCAATGGGTGTACCTATTTACAATCTTCTCCCTTGGGTGAAAGATTTGGTAGCTACAAAGCCCAGATATGGCTAAACAAAGTTTACCTGTAGATTATGACATTGAAGATTATGATACTTGAAATTGGGACATATGGACCGATAATTTGTGTGAGTACGTAATTTTTTCCATCATTAACATTGATTTAATGATTTATGTCTCTTAATACCTGATGTGACATTAATCTAATCCATCACCTACAACTACAGTAGCCTATATGTGAGTTTGTAGTATGTAAATTTACCTAATGCCACCCTAATAAACACATATGCAACACATATGATGAACTCTAAAGAAAGCACCAGTAGCGCAAAACCACCAACAACAATGAAAGCCAATATCTATGCGGAGTCAGACATAGGCACACACGTACGTACACAAATTCACACACATATATTTGACCAAGCATACAAGCAATTCCAAAGATAAATCATAAAAAAGGCATTATAAACAGCAAAGGGTTTTTCAAATTTAGTTTGTAACGAACCAGCGGACGGTTAACACGCATCGTGCGCATCCAAATAAGGCAAAAGTAACAAAAAAAGTACCTACGAGTAACGGCAGTAGTGAAAGATAATAGGTCTGTTCGCGTACTTTTCCAGTAAAAAATATCCAGTAAAAACTAGCAAGAGAGTAAGAGTATATTTTACACTCTTTGCTTAAAATTGCTGAAAAGTACACGAACGGTATCCAGTAACTATTTGCACATTGAAAATTTCAGCTGCTAAAACATTGAAAACAAAAAACGAATCATGTATATTTAACTTCCAATCGTAGTTGCCGAACATGTACATTGTATTGGTACTTTGTTTGTTATCAATAACCAGCTGGCAACGTATGCTATGGTTTGCAAGATTTTACTGGGGAAAAAATCTCTAGCAAAAACTTGCAATTTCTCTATCTCATAACTGTCAAATGTAGTCTCTCTCCGGCTCTCTTTTGGTGGCGTTTTGGTGTAAACGAACGACTTCCAGTAAAAATTTGTAACAATTATCAAAAATTATCGTGTTCTCGAACGGAGCTAATATTTGTCTACGGCATATAAACTAAACGCGACGACGCATTTTATCGTTATAGTTTTCCGGCGAAATTTGATTTCAATCGAAAACATCATGAAAACTGTAAGTGTACGAACGACGAGTATAGTATACGAAGTTGTGAGAGTAGTGGAATGAGTAATGAATAGAGGAGTGTGTGATGGGGCCTATACGAAAGAGATCACAACTAAATAATCACTATTTCAAAGGAAGTGGACAGCAGCAAAAACAACAACACCTACTTTATAGTTGTTGTTGTTGGTGTGTTGTAGCAGTAATAATGGAATACGATAAAACAAAACTACTACATACTTTGTTTGCATTAAAGAAAAAGAAGCAAAAATGAAAAAAAAAACGAAATGCGGACCATATTGAAAATCCATATGGAATGAATTCTACGCAACTTAAGCAAAACCATATGTAGATATTTGTTGTTGTTGTTGTTTTATTTATATGGAATTGAATTCAACAGACCCAGAAAGAAGGAAGACTATGGGGTCTCATTGATAAAAACAAAACGCAATGATGGTGGTATCTTGCTGGTAAATAATTATTTTGGTGGTTATCAAAGGCATTAGAGGAGACCACAAAAACAGCAACAATAATACTTCGTTGTTTGGATTCGATCCCATATAAATAAAAAAATAAATAAGCTCCCTGCTATCTTATCACTGGAGGCCACTGACTGCTTCCCCTATTAAACGAAATAGATTTCATTTCAAATTAACCATACTTCATCAATAAGCTTATGGGAATATCAACAGATATTTTTAGAATTTATTAATTGATTCTGATATTTGTTCTATTTCTCCTTCCACAAAAAATTTCACACATGGAACTCCCCCTGTTTTCTGTTTGACTATGGACTCATGTACTTTTTTCTCCTCATCCAATTTTAGATCATTTTCATTTCAATCTGTCTATGCCTGGTTGTTTCCACCATATCAGCAGAGAAATCCACACACAACAAACATTCAGGCGACAATAAAAAGCTTTTGAAAAGCGCTGGTGGCCATGAACACCAATTGAAGGATGCTCTTAAATCGGACCATACCCCAAAATCACCTTTACCCCTAAAGGAAGATTTACCCTTAGACCATAAACCAGTGCGTGAGGGCCGCAAACATCATCGCCATGGTAAAAATAGGAAAGGTGGTCAACATGCTGGTGGTGAACAACAACAAAATGGTCGTTCCCGCAAATCCCATTCCAAATCGAAGAAATCCCATTCCGAATCGAATCCCAATGGACCCGCCAAAACCCATCACAATAAGCATGGTCGCAAACAAGGACGTGGCAATAAACAAGCTCAACAACCACAAGTCCAGCAATAGTTTTATTTAATTTTTTTTTTAAGTTCTTAAGGAATTCTAAAATTATCTTTCATTTGTTAGAGAAAAATGTATAATAACTGAAAATTATCAATGATAAAATATTTAAAATAAAAAAAAATAATATAAAATCGAAATTGACCAGGATGTTTTAGTTTTTGCTTAGATTTAAAGAGAGTGCTTGCCAGTAAATACACCCAAAGAAATTTGTTAGTTGTCACAACATAAAACTAAGGACTGTCGTAACCCAATATGGTATTATTATTATACACTCAAAAAAAGTGAACCCTATATTTCGCAAAAGCCGACTTAATTCTATTTTAGTTCATGGAATTATTACGTTTTAGGAAAGTTTCCTTTACTTAAATAATTTTTGGGGTACATTCGTTAAAATAACTAAAAAAGAGGAAAAAATTGACATTTTTGCAATTTTGAACTCCAATTTGTTCCTTCAAACTACGAATTTTGTTTTATAAGTGAATTTTGAATTGAATCTTGAATTTGTCGAAAATTATTTACTTATTTTTGTGAAATGAGCGTGATTTGGATCCAAAGATTTTGACCTTCCTTTAAGGATTTTGGTATTGATTCCGGGCCAAAGATGCCGGTTCTTTAAAATAAGGAAATTTTTTGCGACCTATCTGGCTTTAAATCTAGGATTTATAAAATTAAAATTAGGGCACAGATCTTATTTATCGAATTTTCATTCTATTTTTCCGGTATACTAATAATGCTATGTTAATATTGATTTATCACCACCGTTGCCACTCGATAATCTACCAAAATTGGGAGAAAATTTTACCAAAAAAAAAAACACACACACACAATCAAAAAATCTTTTTTTTTTTTTAAATTTGTTTCCTATAGAAAATGTTGTTAAAATGTTATTTCTATATAGAACATTTTGTCAAAATTTTATTTCTACATAGAAAATTTTGTAAAAATTTTATTTCTACACGCAAAGAAAAAAAACGTTTGGAAAACGTGTACCGAAAACGTTTTTCTTTTGTTAGAGTTTTTTGAATTGCTTCGAAAATTTTAAACTTTTATCACCAAAAAAATTCGTTTGTTTCAAAATTTTTATTTTTTCAATAAAAAAAGTTATTTTTGAAATAACAACACAGACTATTTCGTTTATATCAAACACTGTTCTTTTCTGACTTTAGGTCTTTAATAAGACACATTTTACAGTTCAAAATTTAATATACCACAATGTAATGTTGACAATTTTTTCGGAATCTTCCGAATATATCTGGAATATATATAAAAAAAAAACAAAAGCAAAAAAAAAAAACTTTGGCCGAAGCAGGGATCGAACCCACGACCCTTGGCATGAGAGTCGGACGTAGCTACCACTGCTCCACGGTGCCAAACTAAATGTTTGTTTCTGTTAAATAAACTTTGTTTATTTGGTTCGTGGGCGCCGCAAGCTATGCTATATAAATATAACTTATATGGATATTTATCTATTGATGACCATAACAGGTACATAGCTCAGTGGTTAGTGTGTTGGCTTACAATGTGCATGGTCCGCGGTTCGATTCTCCGTCCAGGCGAAAGGTAAAAAAAATTTTAAAAATTTATAAAATCGTATAATTTCTTCTACATTGTTGGTATTACAGGAAAAGGTGTTAAGAACTAAAAATCCTCGTGGATGTGAGAAAGATGTGAGGGACAATGCAATTAGCAAGAAAATAATATTTTTTTTGAGCTAGTCTTTATGAAATTGTTTTTACATCCTGGAAAAGAATAAACGTTTATCACAAAAAGTATATACTTTTCTTCCAAATACACTTCCTTACAGCGAAAAGCAAATGAGAAACGAACTTTGTTTGTCTAAAATTTCGTTTGGGAGGAAAGAATTATTTTTTTGCGTGTATATAGACATTTTTGTCAATATTTTATTTTTATTCCCTCCACCATAGGATGGGGATACCCCCCACTTTGTCTTAACTTTGTCATTCCGTTTGTAACACATCGAAATATTGCTCTAAGGCCCCATAAAGTATATTTATTCTGGGTCGTGGTGAAATAAATCGATCCCCAGATTTGGCTTGCGGAGCCTCTAAAAGAAGCAAATTTCATCCTATCCGGCGGAAATATGGTACATGGTGTTAGAATATGGCCTCTAACAACCTTGAAAATATTGGTCTATATCGGTCCTTAATTATATATAACCCCCATATAAACCGATCCCCAGATTTGGCTTGCGGAGCCTATTGGAAGAGCAAAACTCATCCTATCCGGTTAAAATTTGGAATGTGGTTTTAGTATATGGTCTTTAACAACCATGCAAAAATTGGTCCATATCGGTCCATAATTATATATAGTCCCCATATAAACCGATCCCCAGATTTGACCTCCAAAGCCTCTTGGAGGTTTTAGTATATGGTCTTTAACAACCATGTAAAGATTGGTCCATATCGGTCGATAATTATATATAATCCCCATATAAACCGATCCCCAGATTTTACCTCCAAAGCCTCTTGGAGGAGCAAAATTCATCCGATCCGGTTGAAATTTAGTACGTGGATTTAGAATATGATCTCTAACACCTGTGCAAAAAATTATCCATATCTGTCCATAATTATATATAGCCCCGATATAAACCGATCCCCTGATATGACCTCCGGAGCTTCTTGGAGTAGTAAATTTCATCCGAGCCGGTTGAAATTTGGTACGTGGTCTAAGTATTTAGTCTTTAAAAACCATGCAAAAAATTCGTCCATATCGGTCCAATTATATATAGCCCCCATATAAACCGATCCCCAGATTTGAACTCCGGAGCCTCTTGGAGGAGCAAACTTCATCCGATTCGGTTGAAATTTTTACATCATGCTAGTATATGGCCGCTAACAACCATGCCAAAATTGGTCCATATCGGTCTATAGTTATATGTAGCCCCCAGATAAGCCTATCCCCAATCACACAAAAATTGGTCCATATCGGTTCGTAATTGTATTTAGCCCCCTTATAAAGCGACCACCATATTTCAATTCGGCTCTAATTACCACTCAAAACTTCATATCCGTTGGTAATTATTTATACACTTCCGGCTCAAGAACTGAATTGTATACGTATTTAATAAAGGGTGATTCTTTTGAGGTTAGGATTTTCATGCATTAGTATTTGACAGATCACGTGGGATTTCAGACATGGTGTCAAAGAGAAAGATGCTCAGTATGCTTTGACATTTCATCATGAATAGACTTACTAACGAGCAACGCTTGCAAATCATTGAATTTTATTACTAAAATCAGTGTTCGGTTCGAAATGTGTTTCGCGCTTTACGTCCGATTTATGGTCTACATAATCGACCAAGTGAGCAAACAATTAATGCGATTGTGACCAAGTTTCGCACTCAGTTTACTTTATTGGACATTAAACCAACCACACGAATGCGTACAGTGCGTACAGAAGAGAATATTGCGTCTGTTTCTGAGAGTGTTGCTGAAGACCGTGGTGTAAAACCGTATAAAATACAGCTCGTGCAAGAACTGAAGCCGAACGATCTGCCACAACGTCGAATTTTCAGTGAATGGGCCCTAGAAAAGTTGGCAGAAAATCCGCTTTTTTATCGACAAATTTTGTTCAGCGATGAGGCTCATTTCTGGTTGAATGGCTACGTAAATAAGCAAAATTGCCGCATTTGGAGTGAAGAGCAACCAGAAGCCGTTCAAGAACTGCCCATGCATCCCGAAAAATGCACTGTTTGGTGTGGTTTGTACGCTGGTGGAATCATTGGACCGTATTTTTTCAAAGATGCTTGGACGCAACGTTACGGTGAATGGCGATCGCTATCGTTCGATGCTAACAAACTTTTTGTTGCCAAAAATGGAAGAACTGAACTTGGTTGACATGTGGTTTCAACAAGATGGCGCTACATGCCACACAGCTCGCGATTCTATGGCCATTTTGAGGGAAAACTTCGGAGAACAATTTATCTCAAGAAATGGACCGGTAAGTTGGCCACCAAGATCATGCGATTTGACGCCTTTAGACTATTTTTTGTGGGGCTACGTCAAGTCTAAAGTCTACAGAAATAAGCCAGCAACTATTCCAGCTTTGGAAGACAATATTTCCGAAGAAATTCGGGCTATTCCGGCCGAAATGCTCGAAAAAGTTGCCCAAAATTGGACTTTCCCAATGGACCACCTAAGACGCAGCCGCGGTCAACATTTAAATGAAATTATCTTCAAAAAGTAAATGTCATGGACCAATCTAACGTTTCAAATAAAGAACCGATGAGATTTTTCAAATTTTATGCGTTTTTTTAAAAAAAAAAGTTATCAAGCTCTTAACAAATCACCCTTTATGTTTTTATACCCTCCGCCATAGGATGGGGGTATATTAACTTTGTCATTCCGTTTGTAACACATCGAAATATTGCTCTAAGACTCCATAAAGTATATATATTCTGGGTCGTGGTGAAATTCTGAGTCGATCTAAGCATGTCCGTCCGTCCGTCCGTCTGTCCGGCTGTCCGTCCGTCTGTGGAAATCACGCTAACTTCCGAACGAAACTAGCTATCGACTTGAAACTTGGCACAAGTAGTTGTTATTGATGTAGGTCGGATGGTATTGAAAATGGGCCATATCGGCCCACGTTTACGTATAGCCCCCATATAAACCGATCCCCAAATTTGGCTTGCGGAGCCTTCCCGAGCAGCAAAATTCATCCGATCCGGTTGAAATTTGGTACGTGGTCTAAGTATACGGTCTCTAACAACCATGCAAAAATTGGTCCATATCGGTCCATAATTATATATAGCCCCCATATAAACCGATCCCCAGATTTGACCTCCGGAGCCTCTTGGAGGGGCAAAATTCATCCGATCCGGTTGAAATTTGGTACCTGATGTTAGTATACGGTCTCTAACAACCATGCAAAAATTGGTCCATATCGGTCCATAAATATATATAGCTCCCATATAAACCGATCCCCAGATTTGACCTCCGGAGCCTCTTGGAGGAGCAAACTTCATCCTACCCGATTGAAATTTGGTACGTGGTGTTAGTATATGGTCTCTAACAACCATGCAAAAATTGGTCCATATCGGTCCATAATTATATATAGCTCCCATATAAACCGATCCCCAGATTTGACCTCCGGAGCCTCTTGGAGGAGCAAAAGTCATCCGATGCGGTTGAAATTTGTACATTTCGTTAGTATATGGCCTCCAACAGCCATGTAAAAATTGCCAAATTTTATTACTATAGAAAGTTTTGTCAAAATTTCATTTCTATAGAAAGTTTTGTAAAAAGTTTATTTCTATAGCAATGTTTGTCAACATTTTATTTCCATAGAAAATTTTGTCAAAATTTTATTTCTATAGAAAATTTTGTAAAAAATGTATTTCTGTAGAAAATTTTGTCAACATTTTATTTCTATAGACAATTTTGTCAACATTTTATTTCTATAGAACATTTTGTCAACATTTTATTTCTATAGAAAATTTTGTCAACATTTTATTTCTATAGAAAATTTTGTCAAAATTTTATTGCTATAGACAATTTTGTCAACATTTTACTTCCATAGAAAATTGTGTCAACATTTTATTTCTATAGAAAATTTTGTCAAGTTTTTATTTCTATAGAAAATTTTGTCAAAATTTTATTTCTATAGAAAATTTTGTCAAACTGAATTATATTATACGTATTTAATCGGCCTTTTTTTTTTTGTTTAATATATACCCCTTATGGACTAACTTACAATTTAGAAGACAGTGTTAGGAAGTTTTAAGATACCTTGCCATCGGCAAGTGTTATCGCAACCCAAGTAATTCGATTGTGGATGACAGCCTTTAGTAGAAGTTCCTACGCAATCCATGGTGGAGGGTACATAAGATTCGGCCTGGCCGAACTTACGGCCGTATATACTTGTTTTGTCTAATATATACCACGTATGGACTAACTTACAATTTAGAGGACGATGTTAAGAAGTTTTAAGATGGCAAGGTCATCGGCAAATATTACCACAACCCAAGTAATTTGATTGTGGATGACAGTCTTTAGTAGAGCTTTCTACGCAATCCATGGTGGAGGGTACATAAGATTCGACGTGGCCGAACTTACGTATGTCGTATATACTTGTTCTTTATTATTATTATTATTATTATTATTATTATTATTATTATTATTATTATTATTATTATTATTATTATTATTATTATTATTATTATTATTATTATTATTATTATTATTATTATTATTATTATTATTATTATTATTATTATTATTATTATTATTATTATTATTATTATTATTATTATTATTATTATTATTATTATTATTATTATTATTATTATTATTATTATTATTATTATTATTATTATTATTATTATTATTATTATTATTATTATTATTATTATTATTATTATTATTATTATTATTATTATTATTATTATTATTATTATTATTATTATTATTATTATTATTATTATTATTATTATTATTATTATTATTATTATTATTATTATTATTATTATTATTATTATTATTATTATTATTATTATTATTATTATTATTATTATTATTATTATTATTATTATTATTATTATTATTATTATTATTATTATTATTATTATTATTATTATTATTATTATTATTATTATTATTATTATTATTATTATTATTATTATTATTATTATTATTATTATTATTATTATTATTATTATTATTATTATTATTATTATTATTATTATTATTATTATTATTATTATTATTATTATTATTATTATTATTATTATTATTATTATTATTATTATTATTATTATTATTATTATTATTATTATTATTATTATTATTATTATTATTATTATTATTATTATTATTATTATTATTATTATTATTATTATTATTATTATTATTATTATTATTATTATTATTATTATTATTATTATTATTATTATTATTATTATTATTATTATTATTATTATTATTATTATTATTATTATTATTATTATTATTATTATTATTATTATTATTATTATTATTATTATTATTATTATTATTATTATTATTATTATTATTATTATTATTATTATTATTATTATTATTATTATTATTATTATTATTATTATTATTATTATTATTATTATTATTATTATTATTATTATTATTATTATTATTATTATTATTATTATTATTATTATTATTATTATTATTATTATTATTATTATTATTATTATTATTATTATTATTATTATTATTATTATTATTATTATTATTATTATTATTATTATTATTATTATTATTATTATTATTATTATTATTATTATTATTATTATTATTATTATTATTATTATTATTATTATTATTATTATTATTATTATTATTATTATTATTATTATTATTATTATTATTATTATTATTATTATTATTATTATTATTATTATTATTATTATTATTATTATTATTATTATTATTATTATTATTATTATTATTATTATTATTATTATTATTATTATTATTATTATTATTATTATTATTATTATTATTATTATTATTATTATTATTATTATTATTATTATTATTATTATTATTATTATTATTATTATTATTATTATTATTATTATTATTATTATTATTATTATTATTATTATTATTATTATTATTATTATTATTATTATTATTATTATTATTATTATTATTATTATTATTATTATTATTATTATTATTATTATTATTATTATTATTATTATTATTATTATTATTATTATTATTATTATTATTATTATTATTATTATTATTATTATTATTATTATTATTATTATTATTATTATTATTATTATTATTATTATTATTATTATTATTATTATTATTATTATTATTATTATTATTATTATTATTATTATTATTATTATTATTATTATTATTATTATTATTATTATTATTATTATTATTATTATTATTATTATTATTATTATTATTATTATTATTATTATTATTATTATTATTATTATTATTATTATTATTATTATTATTATTATTATTATTATTATTATTATTATTATTATTATTATTATTATTATTATTATTATTATTATTATTATTATTATTATTATTATTATTATTATTATTATTATTATTATTATTATTATTATTATTATTATTATTATTATTATTATTATTATTATTATTATTATTATTATTATTATTATTATTATTATTATTATTATTATTATTATTATTATTATTATTATTATTATTATTATTATTATTATTATTATTATTATTATTATTATTATTATTATTATTATTATTATTATTATTATTATTATTATTATTATTATTATTATTATTATTATTATTATTATTATTATTATTATTATTATTATTATTATTATTATTATTATTATTATTATTATTATTATTATTATTATTATTATTATTATTATTATTATTATTATTATTATTATTATTATTATTATTATTATTATTATTATTATTATTATTATTATTATTATTATTATTATTATTATTATTATTATTATTATTATTATTATTATTATTATTATTATTATTATTATTATTATTATTATTATTATTATTATTATTATTATTATTATTATTATTATTATTATTATTATTATTATTATTATTATTATTATTATTATTATTATTATTATTATTATTATTATTATTATTATTATTATTATTATTATTATTATTATTATTATTATTATTATTATTATTATTATTATTATTATTATTATTATTATTATTATTATTATTATTATTATTATTATTATTATTATTATTATTATTATTATTATTATTATTATTATTATTATTATTATTATTATTATTATTATTATTATTATTATTATTATTATTATTATTATTATTATTATTATTATTATTATTATTATTATTATTATTATTATTATTATTATTATTATTATTATTATTATTATTATTATTATTATTATTATTATTATTATTATTATTATTATTATTATTATTATTATTATTATTATTATTATTATTATTATTATTATTATTATTATTATTATTATTATTATTATTATTATTATTATTATTATTATTATTATTATTATTATTATTATTATTATTATTATTATTATTATTATTATTATTATTATTATTATTATTATTATTATTATTATTATTATTATTATTATTATTATTATTATTATTATTATTATTATTATTATTATTATTATTATTATTATTATTATTATTATTATTATTATTATTATTATTATTATTATTATTATTATTATTATTATTATTATTATTATTATTATTATTATTATTATTATTATTATTATTATTATTATTATTATTATTATTATTATTATTATTATTATTATTATTATTATTATTATTATTATTATTATTATTATTATTATTATTATTATTATTATTATTATTATTATTATTATTATTATTATTATTATTATTATTATTATTATTATTATTATTATTATTATTATTATTATTATTATTATTATTATTATTATTATTATTATTATTATTATTATTATTATTATTATTATTATTATTATTATTATTATTATTATTATTATTATTATTATTATTATTATTATTATTATTATTATTATTATTATTATTATTATTATTATTATTATTATTATTATTATTATTATTATTATTATTATTATTATTATTATTATTATTATTATTATTATTATTATTATTATTATTATTATTATTATTATTATTATTATTATTATTATTATTATTATTATTATTATTATTATTATTATTATTATTATTATTATTATTATTATTATTATTATTATTATTATTATTATTATTATTATTATTATTATTATTATTATTATTATTATTATTATTATTATTATTATTATTATTATTATTATTATTATTATTATTATTATTATTATTATTATTATTATTATTATTATTATTATTATTATTATTATTATTATTATTATTATTATTATTATTATTATTATTATTATTATTATTATTATTATTATTATTATTATTATTATTATTATTATTATTATTATTATTATTATTATTATTATTATTATTATTATTATTATTATTATTATTATTATTATTATTATTATTATTATTATTATTATTATTATTATTATTATTATTATTATTATTATTATTATTATTATTATTATTATTATTATTATTATTATTATTATTATTATTATTATTATTATTATTATTATTATTATTATTATTATTATTATTATTATTATTATTATTATTATTATTATTATTATTATTATTATTATTATTATTATTATTATTATTATTATTATTATTATTATTATTATTATTATTATTATTATTATTATTATTATTATTATTATTATTATTATTATTATTATTATTATTATTATTATTATTATTATTATTATTATTATTATTATTATTATTATTATTATTATTATTATTATTATTATTATTATTATTATTATTATTATTATTATTATTATTATTATTATTATTATTATTATTATTATTATTATTATTATTATTATTATTATTATTATTATTATTATTATTATTATTATTATTATTATTATTATTATTATTATTATTATTATTATTATTATTATTATTATTATTATTATTATTATTATTATTATTATTATTATTATTATTATTATTATTATTATTATTATTATTATTATTATTATTATTATTATTATTATTATTATTATTATTATTATTATTATTATTATTATTATTATTATTATTATTATTATTATTATTATTATTATTATTATTATTATTATTATTATTATTATTATTATTATTATTATTATTATTATTATTATTATTATTATTATTATTATTATTATTATTATTATTATTATTATTATTATTTTTTTTTTTTTTTTTTTTTTTTTTTTTGAAATATTTCAAAAATGTATTGGGGATTTTTGTAAGGAATTTAAATTTAAATTTGGGATTTTTGGGGACGAAAGTATCATAATTTGGAACAAGAGCCAGAAAAATACTGGCAACACTGTCAGTAATAGTTAATGTATTCAGAAGGTTGGAATAGTGTGATTGCTTCATATTTGAATGGCAGCCGCATTGTATACTCAGGATCGTGGGTTCAAACTCAGTTTTGACCAAAGTTTTTCAGCGGTGGATTATCCCCTCTGCTGGTGACACTTCTGCGTGTTTCGAAGCTTCTCTAAGTGGTTCATCTGTAGACCCGGCTATAAAAAGGAGGCCCCTTGTCAGCTTAACATAGAATCGGGCAGCTCTCAATGGTAAGAGAGGACTTCTTCACTGTGGTATCACTATGGACTGAATAGTCTAAGTGAGCCTGAAAAATAGGGCTGTAGCTATACCTAATCTAATATTTGGGTGGACAACCACAAAAGGCTATCGTTAGAGCCCCCGGCATTTAAAAGTGAATAAATATTTTGTTTCAGGTACCATTACTATGATGCTGGTAGTATTACACTCCGTCCAAAAAGTGGACGAAAACAAAACGGTAACAACACTACGAATTATTCGAAAAGTGAGGGCCCAGATTTGGTCGAAATTCACAGCGCATTGGTAGAAAACTTGCTAGTGAACTGAACATATAGCAATAACGGATCCAAATGAACAAACAAAATGATCGGGTTCACTTGCCAAAGAGCTGACAATGTACACCTCTATTGGCCAACAGTTAGAAATGGTAATGGTGTGGGCTGCAGTTTAAGAACAATGGAATAGTTGGCTTTACTTGCCAAAGAGCTCAGCCGAAAATGTATACCTTCGATTGGCCACCAGGAGGTAATGATGTGGGCCGTCGAACGGCAGCTGGTCGCTTCCCGCTCGTATACGTGGACTATGGGGTAAAAATAAATGCCGAATATTATCGGGAAAATGTTCTAAAGATAGAAATGTCGGGCGCTGACCATGGACACTCCAACAGGAATCAGCACCATCGCACTCCGAACGCGTCAACCCAGAATGGTTTACAAGGGTTTCTAGCTTCATTTATACCTCACCAACATCTCAGGATTTCAATCCGTTGAACTTTCAATTATACAGTTATTTTAAGACGGTGAACCCACCACACTGAAAAAAATATTGTCGTGAGGTCAAAGATTTCATGTCTTTAAAATACGAATACAAATTTTGCTTAGCATAGAAGACGCATTTCTCTAAAATAAAGTTATTTTCCTTGTCCAAAAGTCGATAAACTTTTCAATGAAGTCGTATTGTCCTTATTATTAAGTGATTTGACTTAAAAATGGGTATCTTAACATGAAAGAAAAAATTTATAGGCTAAGGTCAACTTGACTTTAATAATTCAGAAAAATTCTTTAAATTTAATGAAATTGTCTTTAAATTTGTTGTCTTTTTGCATCTTAACTACAAAGCAAAAAATCGTTCAAATATAGGACATATTTTTCAAAACTTTATTTTAAAGAAGTTTTTTACTTCAAACATAGCATAATTCCTACTGGAAGTCGAGTCCTAATTTGGAAAATAAAGTTGCCGTTAACTCGTTTTTAAAGGACTTTGATAGCATATGAAGAAAAAAAGCTGAGAAAGCGGAAAATTAAAATTTGCTTCCTAGAAGCAAGTACACAAAACCTAAATTTAAAAGAGAATTGTGTCTTAAAAGTATCCTTAATTGTATTCTCCGCTTCTTTGGCTCGGAATCAATACCAAATTTTTTACAGTAAAGACAAAATCTTTGGAACCGAGTATGCTTTTTTTTCAGTGCAGGAAAGAACATTTTAGAAAACAATAGATTAACTTTAGAAAGTTTTAACTAAACTGTACACTAAAAAAATATTTACGTGATATTAAAGATTACGCAACCTCAATTTTTGGATGCGCAATTTGCACACTACGAGTATTAATGACAAATTTCTTTAAAATAATGAACTTTTAATTAAAATGAAAGTTTAAATCTTTGCTTCAAAAATTGTTTTCATTAAATTTAGGACACACATTTTGAAAATTTGCGTCCCTTTGTTAAAGTTGCATGTCTTTAAACTAAGGAAAATTTTCCTTAAAGTAAAAAAACACATTTTTGATTTAAAGAAATCGTCCTTAAATTAACTGAAATATTGAATTATTTAGATTTAAGGTAAAAATGCTTCAAATATAGGCTAAGACTTATTTTGAGGATTTAGCATCTTTGGTTTGAAGTTTTTTTTGGAATTAAGAAAATATGTTTTACTTCGAAGTATCCGTCATTATTTGGATTTTTATACTGGCATTTGTTTGTACGTGAATAACTAAGGTGAGTTATCTGCATCATTTCTGTATTTATTGGATATATTGTCCAAATCAAAGATTATAGATTTGAGGAAGATGGAAGATTGGCTTGCTTCATACCAAATGTTGCATTTACCAGAATAGTTTAATACATGTTTGTAATCTTTTAGTTGTTTTTAGTTTTTATTTTTTAAATGAAAAATTTAATTTTCTTAATGAAACAATGTTAAATTTTAGGCAATAACAAAAAAAAAATTACATTTTCCCCTTTGTGGAAATTTATTTATCTTAATTTCTTTTTATTTGCATTTTAATGCTATGTCAATACTTGTCGTATATGCGTTTGGTTCGAGTAGTAAACTAATGTGGTAAATGGTTTGATGTGCTCAGTAGCCAATCTTCCATCTTCCTCTTCTGTAATCTTTGGTCCAAATCAGTGATGAACATTAATTACGGAGCAACGAATCTGAAATGATTTTGCAATTGTAGAAAAATATCTTAGCCAAACTGAGTAAAATTAAAAAAACAAAAACAGAGTTTGGGTCCCCGAAATAAGATACTGTTTCCGCTTCTTTTTTAAATTTTGAAATTTGATGTTAATTTATTATATTAAACCGATTTAAAAAAACAAAATCCCCGCAAAAATCTCCAAATTTATGGAAATTCCTCACCATACCCCAAAGTGTCCAACTCAGAAATTTCGTCCCCATTCCCAAAAAAATATCCCCAATTTGTGGAAAAATTCCCAATACTAGTAACACTGATTACTGAAATAAATCTGTCGGCTTAAGTTAGTTGCAATATATAGCCGCCACCCTGTATTTTTGGTCGTGGAGAAATTCTGAGTCAATCTACACCCAAAAACAAGTTTTCTTTACTTCAAAGATTTTAACCTTTCATTAAAAATGTCGGTATTGATTGCGAGCCCATTCCCAAAAATATATCCCCAATATGGGGAAAAATTCCACCACCCTGTATATTTGGTCGTGGTGAAATTCTGAGTCAATCTACACCCAAAAACAAGTTTACTTGAATTCAAAGATTTTAACCTTTCATTAAAAATTTCGGTATTGATTCCGAGCCAAAAAATGCGGCTTAAACCTATTTAAAAAAATCCCCAAATTTATGGAAATTCCTTACCAAATTCCCAAGTGCCCTACTCAGAAATTTCGTCCCCATTCCCGAAAAAATATCCCCATTATGGGGAAAAATTCCCAATACTAGCAACACTGATTAATGAAATAAATCTGTCGGCTGAAGTTAGTTGCAATATATAGCCGCCACCCTGTATTTTTGGTCGTGGTGAAATTTTAAGTCAATCTACACCCAAAAAAAAAGTTTACTTGAATTCAAAGATTTTGAAAAATTTCGATATTGATTCCGAGCCAAAAATGCGGCTTCTTTAGAAAAATTAAATTTGTTAATGAGCTATCGGCCTTTAAATCCATAAAATTATGTTCCATCAAATTACAAGTATAATACCGACAAACATGTTCTATGATCATTGTCCAAAAATAACAATTTGCTCTTGAAACATGTTTTGGGTGATCATATTATTTTTCAGAGTGTGGACTTCATAGGAGAGAAAAAATGTAACAATCTCAAATTTACCATAATATCAAATGTATTTATTATGAAGAGATTTTAATTAAGAGTAGGTTTAAATTTTTCATTTTAAAGACTTTTTCTTGTATCATGGGGGACGATTAATCTGTGTTCTTCTAACAACACTGTTTTCAATAAATCCTAAGCTTCAAGCAAAAGATTTTTATTCCCATGGCATGGGAAGCAGTTCCCTACTTTTTGCCACATCAATTTTCCAGAAGACTAATAACAACATTATGGAAACATAATAATACAAATAATTGACAAAAACATGTTAATCTATTAATATATTCGAGCTGAAACTTGAAAATCATACTGCACATACACCTTGTGGGTGGATCCCTCGCCCTGTATGTAACTCTCCTATAAGTGTATTTTTTTGTCAAAACTCTCATAATAAGATTTGTGTCTATTTTTTTCTGTATTTAAAATGTTACTTTGCTTGTTAAATATTTGATTTCCTAATGCATGAGCCGTATTACTTAGCCAAATATACTTTAAATGGCTTAGGGGGGCCTTTGCTCATAATTGTCCATTATTTTTCATGTCTATTGAAGTTGTTGATGAATTTAAGAGCACAACAGAGCTATTTGCCGTTGTGTCGCACTGGTTAAGCAACTATTGTTGTTACACCATTTTGAACTTCATAAAACCGAAAAGTGAACATCATCAACAAGTTGAACTTCCAACTTTGCCCATTTCGCTGGTTGTGTGATGATGGAAGTTTTTGAG
The DNA here is from genome assembly GCF_050003625.1 of Haematobia irritans. NCBI lineage: Eukaryota > Metazoa > Arthropoda > Insecta > Diptera > Muscidae > Haematobia > Haematobia irritans. Next base: position 102,448,363 of record NC_134401.1, on the reverse strand, counting down.
AAAAGTAAACCGCATTTAACATTGTCCGTCAAGACAGTTTTTGGAACAATTAAGCTGACCTCTAACATGTGGCAGTAGAAGTGTGTGTACATAGCTTTAGTTATGGCATTTAGGATTGGGATTTACAAAATCTGTTATTTCATGTTTTTATGTTTGTTAGATTTTGTTACACTTGGGATTACAGTAAATATTTTATTTTTCGAATTAAGAAATCGCCAGGTAGACTAAATATTACTTTTATTAAATAAAATCAATTCGATTTATAAAATTGGAGGGCAAATTAAAATTTTTTTAAATGTTTGAGATTTTTTTTTTGGAAAAAATTTCAACAGACTGATCAATCGGCAATGCCATCAATATCCACTACTTTTTCCCATCTTTCTGACAACATACGGATAATGCGACGTAAAAAAAACACTTTTGACTCAATCCATGAATCGACCCAAGTTTTGGCGTTATCATAACGAAAATGTTGATTAACCAGATGATGCGCCTTCAATGGGAACACCGGGTGAAGTAGGATCTCCTTGTCGTGCTATTCTATATAATGTGGACGGGTACAAACAAATCTAGGCTCAAACCAATCATTTGAGTTCGATATCGTTTCCGCTAGTTGCACCAGCTCATAGTATATCACACCCAGCTGGATCGATTTTTCATAACCACACCCAGAGAAGGAATATGATCACCTCAAACATGTTTTAAGAGCAAAATGTTATTTTTGGGTGGTGACCATGTAACATGGTTTTCGCTACCATGTTATTTTCTCGGAAATCATGTATCTGATTTCGGCAAGCAGGTAATATTTGACGATAAAATAACATTTTAGTGACAAACATGTTACATGGTCACCTTACAAAAACAATATTTTGCTCTTGAAACATGTTTGAGGTGATCATATTCCTTCTCTGCGTGTAATAACGATGCGATGTAAGAAAGCTGTCTCTTGTTTCCTTTGCAGCAGCTGCTCGGAAGCTTCCCGCACTGAAGAAACAAAGCTTGTCCCCTTTCAAAAGATGCTAACTTAAATTTCCTAATTCAGACTCTACTTCAAGTAGAAATAATGCTATTTTCCAAGTAAAAACGTCTTTAAAATAAAGCATTGAATGCACGGTTACCACAGTTAATAGAATTCTACCAAAAATGGTGGATTATTTTCTGTTTGGTAGATTTCTTGATGTTTTGATGAAGATTTTCCAAAATATTCCCCTCCAACTAAAACGTATTTAAATTTTTTAGGAATAAAATTTTGGCAAAATTTTCTAGAGAAATAAAATTTTGACAAAATGTTCTATAGAAATAAAATTTTAACAAAGTTTTCTAGAGAAATAAAATTTTGACAAAATTTCCTATAGAAATAAAATTTTGACACAATTTTCTAGAAAAATAAAATGTTGACAAAATTTTCTAGATAAATAAAATGTTGACACAATTTTCTAGAAAAATAAAATTTTGACAAAATTTTCTATCCAAATAAAATGTTGACAAAATGTTCTATAGAAATAAAATTTTGACAAAATTTTCTATCCAAATAAAATGTTGACAAAATGTTCTATAGAAATAAAATTTTGACAAAATTGTTTGACAAATATTTTCTAAAGAAGTAAAATTTTTTAGAAAATATTCTATAGAAATAAAATTTTGACGAAATTTTTTATAGAAGTACAACTTTGACAAAATTTTCGAGAGAAATAAAATTTCGACAATATATTCTAGAGAAATAAAATTTCGACAAAATATTCTAGAGAAATAAAATTTTGACGAAATTTTCTAGACAAATAAAATTTTGGCAAATTTTTCTAGACAAAAAAATGTTGACAAAATTTTCTAGACTACAAAATGTTGACAAAATTTTCTAGACAAATAAAATTTTAGCAAAATTTTCTATAGAAATAAAATTTAGACAAAAACTTTGATAAAATTTTTCATAGTAATATAATTTTTGCAAAATTTTCTATATAACTAAAATTTTGATAAATTTTTCTATAGAAATAAAACTTTGGCTAAATTTTCTAGAGAAATAAAATTTTGACAAAATTTTCTGGAGAAATAAAATGTTGACAAAATTTTCTATGGAAACAAAATTTTGACAAAATTTTCTATAGAGATAAAAAAGTGACAAAATTTTATAGAGAAATATTTTTTTTAAATTTCTATAGAACTAAAATTTTGACAAAATTTTCTATAGAACTAAAATTTTGACAAAATTTTCTATAGAAATAACATTTTGACAAAATTTTCTAAAGAAATAAAACTTTGACAACATTTTCTAGACAAATTTTGGCAAAATTTTCTATAGAAATAAAATTTAGACAAAAATTTTGATAAAATTTTCCATAGTAATATAATTTTTGCAAAATTTTCTATATAACAAAAATTTTGATAAAATTTTCTATAGAAATAAAACTTTGCCTAAATTTTCTACAAAAATAAAATTTTGACAAAATTTTCTGGAGAAATAAAATGTTGACAAAATTTTCTATACAAATAAAATTTTGACAAAATTCTCTAGAGAAATAAAATTTTTACAAAATTTTCTACAGAATTAAAATTTTTGACAAAATTTTCTAGAGAAATAAAATTTTGACAAAATTTTCTAGAGAAATAAAATTTTGAAAAATTTTTCTAGACAAAAAGTTGACAAAATTTTCTAGACAAATAAAATTTTGGCAAAATTTTCTAGAGAAATAAAATTTTTACAAAATTTTCTAAAGAATTAAAATTTTTGGCAAAATATTCTAGGGAAATAAAATTTTAGAAAAATTTTCTGAGAAATAAAATTTTCTAGACAAATAAAATTTTGACAAAATTTTCTAGACAAATAAAATTTTGACAAAATTTTCTAGAGAAATAAAATTTTGAAAAATTTTTCTAGACAAAAAATTGACAAAATTTTCTAGACAAATAAAATTTTGGCAAACTTTTTTATAGAACTATAGCTTTAGCAAAATTTTCAATAGAAATAAAATTTTTACAAAAATTTTGATACAATTTGCCATAGTAATATAATTTTTGCAAAATTTTCTATAGAACTAAAATATTGATAAAATTTTCGATAGAAATAAAATTGTGGCTAAATTTTCTAAAGAAATGAAATTTTGGCTAAATTTTCTATAGAAAAAAAAATTTGGTTAAATTTTCTAGAGAAATAAAATTTTTACAAAATTTTCTATAGAACTAAATTTTTTGACAAAATTTTCTAGAGAAATAAAATTTCGACAAAATATTCTAGAGAAATAAAATTTTAGCAAAATTTTCGGAGAAATAAAATTTTGAGAAAATTTTCTAGAGAAATACTCGTAAAATGTTGTCAAAATTTTGTATAGAAATAAAACGTTGACAAAATTTTCTATAGAAATAAAATTTTGACAAAACTGGGAAGAATTTTTCAGAATTATTAAAGCCAAGTTGACCTTAGTCGAAGAAATTTTTGTTTAATGTAAAGATACCCATTTTTAAGTCGAATCAATTAACTATAAGAACAAAATGGCTACATTGAAAAGTTTATCGACTTCTACCTCAGTTCATTTGATAATTATTTCTTTAAATGAAAAATATGTTTTTTTTTATTAAAATTACTTGAAAAATATACGACTTTAGTGGAGGGACGCAAATTTCAAGATTCGTGCCCTAAATTTAATGATAAAAAATGTTGAAGCAAAGGTTGTGAACTTTGTTTTAATTAAAATGTTTTTAGATTAGATTAGATGTATGTTTATTGATATATATTATTTACAATTTGGTTAACCACTATATGTACAATTCAAAAAGTTTAAGGTTTTTTTATTTTGATTAAATTTATTCTTAATATTTTTGAAATAGTATGCCCCAAAATATAGGCTATGTAATCTTTCATAATACGGTGATCCGCACTCAATAACAAATTTACTTAGATCCAAAAATTTAGGGCTTTCCACCGACAAAGTCATCACTCGCTTCACAAAAATATGTCTGCGGTATTTTGACCCATTCACGGCGAAATGTTGACATGAACGACACTTTAGTATTTTTTAGTGCCAACCTTACACTCCAAAATGCCCACGTTTGGTAGAATTCTACCAAAAATGGTAGATTTTTCACTGTTTGGTAGAACGGTAGAATTCTTTATGTTTTGGTTGATTTTGCAAATAATTCCTGTCCAACTAAGAGGTACTTCTATAGAGTTATTTTTGTCAAAATGTTATTTCTACAGAAAATGTTGTCGAAATTTTATTTCTATTCAAAATTTTGTCAAAATTTTATTTCTATAGAAAATTTTGTCAAAATTTAATTTCTATTGAAAATTTTGTCAAGGTTTTATTTCCATAGAAAATTTTGTCAAAATTCCATTTCCATAGAATTTCATTTCTATAGAAAATTTTATAAACATTTTATATTTATAGAAAATTTTGTCAAAATTTTATTTCTATAGAAAATTTTGTCAACATTTTATTTCTAAAGAAAATTTTGTCAAAATTTTATTTCTATAGAAAATATTGTCACGATTTTATTTCTATAGAAAATTTTGTCAAAATTCCATTTCCATAGAAAATTTTATAAAAATTTCATTTCTATAGAAAATTTTGTCAAAAATTCATTTGTATAGAAAATTTTGTCAAAAACTCATTTGTATAGAATATTTTATTTCCATAGAAAATTTTGTCAAAATTTCATTTCTATAGAAAATTTTGTCAAAATTTCATTTCTATAGAAAATTTTTGTCAAAAATTCATTTGTATAGAAAATTTTGTCAAAATTTCATTTCTATAGAAAATTTTATTTCTTTCGAAATTTTTATTTCTTTAGAAAATTTTATTTCTATAGAAAATTTTTCTCATAATTTATTACAATATTTATAGAAAATTTTGTCAAAATAAATATAATTTGACAAAAAATATTTATAGAAATAAAATGTTGACAAAATATTCTACATTTTCAATAGAAATAAAATTTTGCAAAATTAGATTTTTTGTTGGTGTTTTTATATTTTTCATTTAAAGAAATAATTATCAAATGAACTGAGGTAGAAGTCGATAAACTTTTCAATGTAGCCATTTTGTTCTTATAGTTAATTGATTCGACTTAAAAATGGGTATCTTTACATTAAACAAAAATTTCTTCGACTAAGGTCAACTTGGCTTTAATAATTCTGAAAAATTCTTCCCAGTTTTGTCAAAATTTTATTTCTATAGAAAATTTTGTCAACGTTTTATTTCTATACAAAATTTTGACAACATTTTACGAGTATTTCTCTAGAAAATTTTCTCAAAATTTTATTTCTCCGAAAATTTTGCTAAAATTTTATTTCTCTAGAATATTTTGTCAAAATTTTATTTCTATAGAAAATTTTGTCAACATTTTATTTCTAAAGAAAATTTTGTCAAAATTTTATTTCTATAGAAAATATTGTCACGATTTTATTTCTATAGAAAATTTTGTCAAAATTCCATTTCCATAGAAAATTTTATAAAAATTTCATTTCTATAGAAAATTTTGTCAAAAATTCATTTGTATAGAAAATTTTGTCAAAAACTCATTTGTATAGAATATTTTATTTCCATAGAAAATTTTGTCAAAATTTCATTTCTATAGAAAATTTTGTCAAAATTTCATTTCTATAGAAAATTTTTGTCAAAAATTCATTTGTATAGAAAATTTTGTCAAAATTTCATTTCTATAGAAAATTTTATTTCTTTCGAAATTTTTATTTCTTTAGAAAATTTTATTTCTATAGAAAATTTTTCTAATAATTTATTACAATATTTATAGAAAATTTTGTCAAAATAAATATAATTTGACAAAAAATATTTATAGAAATAAAATGTTGACAAAATATTCTACATTTTCAATAGAAATAAAATTTTGCAAAATGAGATTTTTTTGTTGGTGTTTTTGGTAAAATTTTCTGTTGGAAGTTTCCTGTTGGAAAGCGCATGTTTGTCAGCTGACCTTTTTGGCAAGTAAACCCGATCATATTGTTTCCTCACAAACTGCTCAATTTGGAATGGCTTCTTATAGGAGAAACCCGTAACTGACCACTTTTGTCCAAGTGAAACAATTCCTTGGCGCTTGCCAGTCTATTTTTTTTTTTTTTTGGTTTCATCGATGGACTCTTGTACTTTTTGTAACTTTAATGGCTTTAGTCCAAGCTCATTTTTCAATATGTGTTAAATCCGTTTTCAAGTTTTTTCCGGTTTCTTTCGATTTAGCCTTCACTGTTTGGACTATTTCTGTTGTTGTTATAGAGGTTTCGTCCACTTTTCAGACACTCTTCAATTCCATCACGAATAACTTTATTTCTAAATTCAATAGATCAAAATGCTTTTGTAAGTAACTTGTAAACAATAAAAAAAACTGTGTAAAAAATATATACCTCTTTGTGCAAATCACCTCGCCCAACTCTGTATGTGCCTACGAAAAAATTTGTGGTACAGTGTTATATGTGACTTAATAATTTCGTTTGAATTTCCTACATTACGGTTAAAGTACAAACACTCCATAAACCCAGGGCAAACTCTCGTAGAGAAAATAAAATAAAAGAATTTCACGACTTAAAAGGGGACAAAGTATACTTGGTTTATATTGAAAGGATAGAAATAAACATACATAAAAAAATTGTTTTTTGTTTACAAAAAAAAACTGTAGTATTTTTATTTCGACAATGTTATTCTATAAAAAAATGAGTTTTTATGGCTTCCAGAAACTTGAAAAGAAAACACTAAATATTCTGTCTTGTTCTCTGACCATGTCCCTTGTGCGGATAAAAAAGAAATCACATCATCATCACCATCATTGTAATTACGATGATTGTCATTTCACCGGAGCTACAAAGACAAGACGAACAATATGGAATAGTGCAGAGTAATTAAAATTACAATTGGTACTTCATTCCCTTTAATGTTGACGGGCCATGTGAAAGTGAAGCTTAACCTTTTATGTTGTGTTAAGGGGGAGGCACCATTTAAAATTGGTCAAAGGTCACAGATGGCATACGATTGTTGTAATTTATTAAAATGGTTTACAGAAATACTATCTTTATGGAAAATTAAGAGCAAGCTAATCTCATGGGAAATCCCCACATGTTTTATAACAAACTAGCGTAACCCCGCCCGCTTCGCTGCGCCTTCCGAAGCATACAACATTTTGCAAGGAACATTTTGCGTTAACTTTGTCACCCATATCCTTCGAGCTAAAAACAAATTCGAAAAGATTTGAATTCTTTCAAACAATTCGGACAACTTGATTTTTGTTTATATGCAGAAATACGGCGAATATACCCCCTAACCTTCGCTCCACCCCGACCAGATATTGGAAAATCACGTACCCTAAAGGGTGATACGGTCAAAATTTGGTCAATATAAACTTGACGTATTTATTTCAATTTTGCATTTAAAAAACCTGAACACCCCTCATTTTGAAGGTGTGTTTGTGTAGAATGTTGCTCCTACTTTGATTTTGGAATTCACTCTTCAGTTGTCAAAATGCCGTCCAAGCAAGAAGAGCAGGAAGTCTGGATCGGGGGGAAATCGAACACCGGAAGCCTCTGAGACGACAAAGAGAGTTGCCGGTAGTTTCAAGCGAAACCCTAACCTCTCTCTCCGAGATGCCGCAAATAAGCTGGATGTATCGTCTACAACCGTGCATCGAGCCAAAAAACGAGCCGGACTATCGACTTACAAGAAGGTAGTGACTCCAAATCGCGATGATAAACAAAATACGACGGCCAAAGCGCGATCCCGGAGGCTGTACACGACGATGCTGACGAAGTTTGACTGCGTGGTAATGGACGACGAAACCTACGTCAAAGCCGACTACAAGCAGCTTCCGGGACAGGAGTTTTATACGGCAAAAGGAAGGGGAAAGGTAGCAGATATTTTCAAGCACATAAAACTGTCAAAGTTCGGAAAGAAATATCTGGTTTTGCAAGCCATCTGTACCTGTGGCTTGAAAAGCAGCATTTTCATAGCTTCCGGGACTGCAACCAAGAAATTTACGCGAAAGAGTGTTTGAATAAACGTCTGCTGCCTTTCCTGAAGAAACACGGTTGTTCCGTACTGTTTTGACCGGATTTGGCATCTTGCCATTACGGTAAAAAGGCCATGGAGTGGTACGCCGCCAAGAACGTGCAGGTGGTTCCCAAGGACAAGAACCCTCCCAACACGCCAGAGCTCCGCCCAATAGAGAAATACTAGGCTATTGTCAAGCGGAACCTAAAGAAGACCAAAAAAACTGCTAAGGACGAGCAGCAGTTCAAGGCAAACTGGCTTTCTGCGGCGAAGAAGGTGGACAAGGTGGCTGTACAAAATCTGATGGCAGGTGTCAAGCGTGAGGCCCTGCAATTCGGATTTGGAAAAGCGAAAGCCTAACTGAATATTTTTCCTGAATTTTATACTAATTGAACTTGAAAAAGAAATTTAATTTGATTTTTTAAATAAACGATTTCACCGATTTATACGCGTTTTCCCTTGACCAAATTTTGACCGTATCACCCTTTATATTAATTTCACAAACTACCCAACGGTCCCTATAAATTCCAAGTAAATAGACAAAAATTTCACTATTCGCCTTTCCGAGATTTTTCGATATCTGCAAAAATCTTGTACCCTGTATCAATTTAATCACCTCTTCCCACGTAGAGTAGATCGGAGAAGGAGAAGGTATGTACTAAAATTTTAATTGTTGTTCTGTATTCCTCTTCCTCGACCAAATATTAAATAATCAGGAACCTGATATAAATTTCATAACCCGTTCTTTGTCTAGAAGCCCCCTTCAACCTTCCCTGGAAATTTCTAGCAAATCGGATAATTTTGATTCAATTTTCAAAAAATCGGACAAGTGGGTGTTACCCCCTCTCCGTCCAAATATGAACACATCAGGTACTCCATATTAATTTCATAACCTCACCGCATGCTCTTTGTAAATCTCAAGTAAATCAGAGAATTTTAGTATATTCACTGTACTTAAAAAAAATGTCGGACAAAGGGAAGGTCCCCCTCCGCGACCAAATATCGAAAAATAAAGTAGCGGATCTTTGTCTAGATGCCAATTGACAATTTCAAGCAATTTGGTCCGATTTCCAAAAAGTCCAGCAAAAGGGGGGGGACCTCCGCGACCTGGTATCAAAAAATTAGGTACCCCATTTTCACCACATAAGCGCCCCCTACGATCTCTGAATGTTTCAAATAAATCGGTTCAGCTGTTTCCGAGCTTACCGGGAACATACAAACAAACATACTTTGAATTTTATATATATAACAGGTTGGCTGATAACTCCCCGGTCTGACACATAGATGGCGTCGCTAGTATTAACTGCATATTATTTTTATATAGTACCAACCTTCAAATGATTCGTGTCAAAATTTGACATGCTTAAGTCAATTAGTTTGTGAGATAGAGCGTCTTTTGTGAAGCAACTTTTGTTATTGTGAAAAAAATGGAAAAAAAGGAATTTCGTGTTTTGATAAAATACTGTTTTCTGAAGGGGAAAAATACGGTGGAAGCAAAACCTTGGCTTGTTAATGAGTTTTCGGACTCTGCCCCAGGGAAATCAACAATAATTGATTGGTATGCAAAATCCAAGCGTGGTGAAATGAGCACGGAGGACGGTGAACGCAGTGGACGCCCGAAAGAGGTGGTTACCGACGAAAACATAAAAAAAATCCACAAAATGATTTTGAATGACCGTAAAATGAAGTTGATCGAGATAGCAGAGGCCTTAAAAATATCGAAGGAACGTGTTGGTCATATCATTCATCAATATTTGGATATGCGGAATCTCTGTGCAAAATGGGTGCCGCGAGAGCTCACAACGTGTTTATGATTCTGAGCGGTGTTTGCAGCTGTTAACTCGTAGTACACCCGAGTTTTTCCGTCGATATGTGACAATGGATGAGACATGGCTCCATCACTAGTCCAATCGACAGTCGGCTGAGTGGACAGCAACCAGTGAACCGTCTCCGAAGCGTGGAAAGACTCAAAAGTCCGCTGGCAAAGTAATGGCCTCTGTTTTTTGGGATGCGCATGGAATAATTTTTTATCGATTATCTTGAGAAGGGAAAACCCATCAACAGTGACTATTATACAGTGCTGCCGCTACTACTTCAATCGAAGTATTTTGCTTCATTTTCACAAAATTTACTTCGTCACTCCTTCTTCCAAAAATCTGCTTCACTTTTTGTTCTGCTTCATATTTTAAAATTTTTCCCCATATTACATAATTGTTTTTCCTATTCCTTTAATTACGATGAACATAGCGGTTTTAATCATTGAATTATTAACCGATGTGGAACAATTTTTGCATAGTTGTTAGAGACCATATACTTACACCATGTACCAAATTTCAGCTGGATCGGATGAAATTTGCTTCTCGTTTATATGGGGGCTATGCGTAAAAGTGGACCTATATGGCCCCAATAGCATCAGACCTACATCAATAACAAGTACTTGTGCCAAGTTTCAAGATGATAGCTTCTTTCGTTCGGAAGTTAGCGTGATTTCAACAGACGGACGGACATGCTCAGATCGACACAGAATTTTACCACGACCCAGAATATATTCTTTATGGGGCCTTAGAGCAATATTTCGATGTGTTACAAACGGAATGACAAAGTTAATATACCCCCATCCTATGGTGGAGGGTATAATAAAATGAATTCTATTGTTTTGTTTTCAAAAAATTATGCTACTTCAATTTTATTCAATCTACTCCACTTTTTTCCAAAATCTACTTCACTCAATTTTTCACTAGCGGCAGCACTGCTATTATATGGCGTTATTGGTGCGTTTGAAGGTCGAAATCGTGGCATATGAAGAAGAAAAAAGTGTTGTTCCACCAAGACAACGCACCGTGCCACAAGTCATTGAGAACGATGGCAAAAATTCATGAATTGGGCTTCGAATTGCTTCCCCACCCACCGTATTCTCCAGATCTGGCCCCCAGCGACTTTTTCTTGTTCTTAGACCTTAAAAGGATGGTCGCAGGGAAAAAATTTGGCTGCAATGAAGAGGTGATCGCCGAAACTGAGGCCTATTTTGAGGCAAAACCGAAGGAGTACTACCAAAATTGTATCAAAAAATTGGAAGGTCCTTATAATCGTTGTATCGCTCTTGAAGGGAACTATGTTGAATACTAAAAACATGTTGAATACTAAAAACTAAAAATTTTGACAAAAAAAATGTGTTTTTCTTTATTAGACCGGGGACTTATCAGCCAACCTGTTAAGTTACACTGAAAAAAGGCATGCCAGGTTCCAAAGATTTTGTCTTTACTTTAAAAAATTTTGGTATTGATTCCGAGCCAAAGAAGCGCAGAATACAACTAAGGATACTTTTAAGACACAATTCTCTTTTAAATTTGGGTTTTGTGTACATTAAAGTCAAGTTGACTTTAGCCCAAACATTTTTTTTCATGTTATGGTACTCATGTTTAAGTCAAATCACTTAATTATAAGGACAATACGACTTCATTGAAAAGTTTATCGACTTTTGGACAAGGAAAAAACTTTATATTAGAGAAATGCGTCTTCTATGCTAAACAAAATTTACATTCGTATTTTAACATAAAGACATGAAATCTTTGACCTCACGTCAATATTTTTTTCAGTGTAAATTTAGCGTTAGTTTAAATACAGATTTTTTTCGGTGCACGATTAGAAATTTCATGATTCACGATACCATATTTCATGTATTTAAAACATGAAAAATAAAGGAGAATTCAGATATTTGGGTAATTAAGTGAGCAAATTATTTAGCCATTGGGGGTAAAATAAGCGGGAAATGCTCTTTTGAGAGATTTTTTGTTTCAGACTTCTCGTCAAACCGCGGACCATAAAGTTTGTAAGTCAACACCGTATCCGCTGTGCTACGTACCTGTTATTGTCATCAATAGACAACTATCGTTATAGACATCAGCGCAATCAAGCAGTTATATTTATAGTTTTGGGCGCCCACGAGCCGATTAAAAGAAACTGTTTTTAACAGAAACATACTCTAGTTGGCCACGGAAACGGATATAATGTAATTGTACATATATTCCAAAAATGTTTGCAAGATTTCGAAAACATGTTCGGCATTATAAAGGGTGATTTGTTAAGAGCTTGATAACTTTTTTTAAAAAAAAACGCATAAAATTTGCAAAATCTCATCGGTTCTTTATTTGAAACGTTAGATTGGTCCATGACATTTACTTTTTGAAGATAATTTCATTTAAATGTTGACCGCGGCTGCGTCTTAGGTGGTCCATTCGGAAAGTCCAATTTTGGGCAACTTTTTCGAGCATTTCGGCCGGAATAGCCCGAATTTCTTCGGAAATGTTGTCTTCCAAAGCTGGAATAGTTGCTGGCTTATTTCTGTAGACTTTAGACTTGACGTAGCCCCACAAAAAATAGTCTAAAGGCGTCAAATCGCATGATCTTGGTGGCCAACTTACCGGTCCATTTCTTGAGATGAATTGTTCTCCGAAGTTTTCCCTCAAAATGGCCATAGAATCGCGAGCTGTGTGGCATGTAGCGCCATCTTGTTGAAACCACATGTCAACCAAGTTCAGTTCTTCCATTTTTGGCAACAAAAAGTTTGTTAGCATCGAACGATAGCGATCGCCATTCACCGTAACGTTGCGTCCAACAGCATCTTTGAAAAAATACGGTCCAATGATTCCACCAGCGTACAAACCACACCAAACAGTGCATTTTTCGGGATGCATGGGCAGTTCTTGAACGGCTTCTGGTTGCTCTTCACTCCAAATGCGGCAATTTTGCTTATTTACGTAGCCATTCAACCAGAAATGAGCCTCATCGCTGAACAAAATTTGTCGATAAAAAAGCGGATTTTCTGCCAACTTTTCTAGGGCCCATTCACTGAAAATTCGACGTTGTGGCAGATCGTAAGTCTATTCATGATGAAATGTCAAAGCATACTGAGCATCTTTCTCTTTGACACCATGTCTGAAATCCCACGTGATCTGTCAAATACTAATGCATGAAAATCCTAACCTCAAAAGAATCACCCTTTATATGCTGTGTACTATATTAAATTTTTACTATGAAACTTCAAAATACGTCTGATTAATGACTTAAAGTCAGAGAAGAGCAGTGCTTGATATAAACGAAATAGGCTGGGATTTTGGAACAAACATTATTTTTTATTCCTTTTTTCGTATTTTATTGTATTGTAAATTTTGTAAGAAAATTTGATTTTTTGTGATAAAAGTTTGAAATTTTCGAAGAAATTAAAAAAAAAAAAACAGTAACAAAGAAAAAACGCTTTCTAAACTTTTTTTCTTTGCGTATACGAGTTGTGATGTACATAGATTACCTTCTTTTATTTCATATTTCAGATGTGTTACAAAAGTTGAGGAATTGCTGGATCAAGTACATCGAGTTAAAAGGATTCTACATTCAAATATAAATCCCACTTTTCCGAATTCTTTGTTACTGTGTCATTAGCATACTTTTGGGAAATGTTTGTGTACTTGTCCAAAAGGACTGCATCGGAAGTTGGGAATTCTGGGATGGGCTTTAAAAGAAATGTTTGTGGAACAACTTCCATTTTTTTTTTGCTGGGATGTATGGCATACGCCCAACATTACCATATGTTTGGAAATAATGACTTACCATCACAGGATTGACATACATCTTATTTTCATGAGTATACATAGATGCTCATATTTCGCGCACACTTACAATTTAGCAGTTGCAAGGACGAAAAATAGTGTTTTTCATATGTTTCGGTGTAAAAATTATATGTTTGGAACTCAAAATTTTAGCACATTATATTTAGGTGCAAGCATATAATGTTCATAAACTAGTATAACATGTTTGGGACACTGGATGCAAAAATATATTAATTTGGAAATTTCATATGAACATATGAGTATATACGTTTAGAAACGTCAGAGACAGAGGGAGCGAGAGAGAATAGAGGAACATGTTAAAGTTTAATTACAACAAATAAAAATGTAGGTTGCTTTGTAAACATTCATGATTGCTTATGGACTAACATATTTTCTACATAAATAAATATTTAGGGTATAATAGTCAAATAAATAACAAACACATGTTTTTATTTGTATTCCAACACAATTATATTTCAGACATTTTGTTGTAAGAAAAAATATTTGGAGCCTTAAACAAATTTATGCTTAGGGTTTAACATAACATGTTTGCACAGTACAAACAATTTTTTGTTTGAAAAAATTCTGAAAATACATATGCTTGAAGCAGAATATGTTTGTGAGTATATGTTACAGAGGCGATTTTTTTGAGGGTGTGCTAGTGCTACAGAGAAGTAATTTCCCCATAGGAAATGTCCTATGTTAATTGCTTACCAATTTGGAACTAAGTTACCTCCAAGATTATTTGCACGGATGAAAAAGACTGTTTTTCATATGTTTGGCTATAAACATTATATGTTTGGAACACAAATTTTTAAACACAATATTTTTGAGTGCAAGCATATAATGTTCATAAACTAGCATAACATGTATGGGACATATATGTTAATATGTTAGAATATTATGTTTGGGACATAAAATGTTTGTAAATATAATATGCTTGGATGCAAACATATATTAATTTAGAAATAGCCTATAAACATATATGTGTTTAGTAGCTTGGAGCGCTATTTAACAGGGAGCGATATTGAATTAAGTTGGTGGTTGTTGCTTGTTATTACAAAATTAACATTTTATTTTTCCTTGGGCAATTGATCAGCTACTTCTTTGATCCTTACAAACTGTGTGGTCCGCTGTTCGAATCCCCGTCTGGCAAAAGGTAAAATTAAAATAAAATAAAAAAATCATAAAATTGAATAATTTCTTCTACAATGTTTGTATTACAGAAAAAGGTGCTAAGAACTAAAAAATCTCGTGGAAGTGAGAAAGATGTCGGGGAATATACAATTGGGCAGAAACAAAATTTTGAGCATTCAGGTCGAAAACATATGTTGTTAGCACCTATATTACCTGTCTATTTTCATAATTCATTATGATTGTAAATTTATAAATAAATAAATAAAATTTTGAGCACAATATTGTTTGGGAGAATTTTTTTAAGCATATAATATTTTTGGGTGCAAAATGCTTCCAAACATATTATATGTTCACATAATAACATATTGTTTTTTGGAAGACAACATTATTGAATTTGGATGCAAAAATACAAAATGTTTGGAACTTAGACTACCCAAACATATATTGTTTAGACCAATATGCTTTCAAACATATTATATATTGGAAGAGATCAAACATATAAATGTTTGGGCAATACCCAAAAATGTATATGCTTGAAGCAAAATATGTTTGGGAGTATATGTTACAGAAGCGATTTTTTGTGAGCGTGTGGTAACGAGAGTTATTGGTAGAAAAGCGAATCAGAGAGAATAAAAACACAATAGGACGAAAACTTCTCTTCTACAAAAACAACAAATGTCAACCGTATAGATGTCGCACAATGCCTGCAGCTTTGGTATTACCGACGTTGCGGTCGAAGCGCTGTTTTGATAAATTGTTTATAAAGGCATAGGCAGTTATAATTTCAAATTGTCTGCCACAAAATTTATTGAAATGAAAAGATTTAGATAAAAGAACATTTGTTGTTACAAAGTAGGTTCTAAATCCAATTTCGGCTTTACGTTTCGTAAAGCCGACGGAGAACTGAATTGGGTGACGCCGACGCAAACTGTATGATATTTGAGAGAAGCGCCGATGAAAACTGCTTGCCAGTGCTGCCGCTACTACTTCAATCGAAGTATTTTGCTTCATTTTCACAAAATTTACTTCATCACTCCTTCTTCCAAAAATCTGCTTCACTTTTTGTTCTGCTTCAAATTTTTAAATTTTCCCCATATTACCTAATTGTTTTTTCCTATTCCTTTAATTACGATGAACATAGCGGTTTTAATCATTGAATTATTAACCGATGTGGACCAATTTTTGCATAGTTGTTAGAGACCATATACTTACACCATGTACCAAATTTCAGCCGGATCGGATGAAATTTGGTTCTCTTAGAGGCTCCGCAAGTCACATCGGGGGATCAGTTTATATGGGGGCTATATATAATTATGGACCGATGTGGACAAATTTTTGTATGGTTGTTAGATATCATATGCTGAAACCATGTACCAAATTTCAGCTGGATCGGATGAAATTTGCTTCTCTTAGAGTCCCCGCAAGCCAAATTTGGGGGTCCGTTTATATGGGGGCTATACGTAAAAGTACCATCCGACCTACATCAATAACAACTACTTGTGCCAAGTTTCAAGTCGATAGCTTCTTTCGTTCGGAAGTTAGCGTGATTTCAACAGACGGACGGACATGCTCAGATCGACTCAGAATTTCACCACGACCCAGAATATATATACTTTATGGGGTCTTAGAGCAATATTTCGATGTGTTACAAACGGAATGACAAATTTAATATACCCCCATCGTATGGTGGAGGGAATAATAAAATGAATTCTATTGTTTTGTTTTCAAAAATGTATGCTACTTCAATTTTATTCAATCTACTCCACTTTTTTCCAAAATCTACTCCACTCAATTTTTCACTAGCGGCAGCACTGCTGCTTGCTATTAAAGAAATTTTCCTCATGACTGCCACCTACTGACGCAGTTCTGCTTCACAGTTTCGTTCTCTTGTATTTTCATCCCCACATGTGTTAAGAACATGTTACTTTTCGACAGGAAACAGGGAAAATTTTTTCCACAAAAATATACTTTTCTTGCCAAAATATAACATGCTTGCCGAAGTCAAAAAAGGTTGCGTCAAATATGTTACATGTTTCCTGTGAATAAGTAATATTCTGCTCTTGAAACCTGTCTGCGTGTAAATCACCTAACAATCTGTTCTTCTCCATATTTAATATTGTAGTCTTGAAATATCATATGAATGACCTACTACTTTTTGATATTAATTCATGGCACGTTTATAATCCCATTAAAAATAGAAACAATGATAAACTCTAGCCAATTAATTGCTGATAAGGATTTTTTTATTATTTCTGTGCCAAACTAATTTTTGTTATCTTTTTTCAAGTGAAATTTTCTTACTGCCATGGAAATTCATTCAATTCAATCACAATTAACCCCAAGCCACATAGACGGGATGACGACGATAGACTTCATTAGTAATGGAACCACGTGATGCAGCACCTGATCCATAACCCCAGCGGCGATTAAAGCCATAAGCTCCACCATATTTATAGCCACTACCACTGCCATAATCATAAGCCGATCGGGCATTGCCAGCTGATGACAATACCGTTGTTGTGGAAGCCAAAGGAGCTCTTACCACAGGATATGAAGATACCGTAGGAGGAAAAGGCACTGCATTATATGCCCCAACTGTGGCAAAGGGAGTCGGTTGATGTACAGGAGTATATAGGCTAGGCTGATAGTAACCAAAGCCAAATGTTTCAGAAGTTTTCATATCATCACCATCACTGGTAGAGGATTTATCCTAAAGGTGATAGAAACATGAAGTGAAAGCTTCCTTCAAATTGTGTTAAAGAACTTACCTCCTCTACAGGATCAGCCCAAGTTTTATGGCCTAAAGTTAGGAAAACAAAAACTAAACCCAACATAAACTAAAATGAAAAAGTCATTGTATGAATGAATATCTCTTTAATTGGAATAAAGCAAAGCCAGTAACTTGGAGAAACCGAATTCTTACCTTATTCATCATAGTTGAACTTTTCATTTTGGTTTTTACTATCCGCTATAAATTAGCACTTTTTTAAGATAGAATTTGATGTCTTAGTTTCCAAAGATGACTGATGCAAATCGATGCACAAATTCTAGCTTTTATAGTAAAACTAAAACTGGAATACATTTACCATCTGTTCCCATCGAGATTCTATTCTTAGGTGCTAAATATCTTTCCTCAGTTCCTAAAGCCATCAAATCTCTTCAATGGAGGTCAAGAGAAACATATGGGAAATGCATTAAGATGATCAGTTGGTCATTGGAAGATATTACATATAAATATTAATGACTCGAAAAACAATGAATGTATGAAACGTTTCGGACCGCCTTCATTGGCGGTCCGAAATCGAACCTATGATAGGGTTAGATTCCATATTGAAAAAAGTTTTTCATATGAAATTAAACCAGATGGCCTTAAAATATTGCTAGAGGTCATGATGCGAGAGTTGCCTTTCATTTGGCGGAATTGTTGCAATCTGCCAACTGACAGCTCTATCGTAATGCTTAACATTTTTGAGGTTAAACGTACTCAGAACGTTTTGTCATACGAACGCTGTTTGTGCACCCTCAAAAAAAATCGCTTCTTTAACATATGTTCCAAACATATTTTGCAGGAAGCACATATATTATTGGATACTGCCGAAACATTAATATGTTTGTTTTATGTGAACATATTATATGTTTGGAAGCATTTTGAGCCCAAAAATATTATATGCTTGGAAGAATTTTTCCCAAAGACGATTGTGCTCATTCCCTAACATACTCGTAATTTTCACTTCCACGAAATTTTTTAGTTCTTGCCACCTTTTTCTGTAATACAAATAATGTTGAAGAAATTATTCACTTTTATAAATTTTTTAAATTTTACCTTTCGCCTGCACGGAGAATCGAACCGAGGACAACACAGTTTGTAAGCCAACACACTATCCACTGGGCTACGTAGCTGTTATAGTCACCAGTAGATAATTATCGTTATAAATTTCATTTATATAGCATAGTTTGCAGCGCCCACAAGCCCATGCAAACATAACATTATTTAACAGAAACATACATTTGTTTGCCACGTGGAGCAGTGGTTAGCATGTCTGCCTTTCATGCAAAGGGTCGTGGGTTCAATCCCTGCTCCGAACGAACACTTTTTTTAAATTTAACTTTAAAACTTTAAAATTTGGAAGGAATTCAAAAACTCTAACAAAAGATGAACGTGGAGTCGAGTATAATATATAAATAATTTTATAATACAAACATAAATTTATTTAGGCGTGAACAGTTTTTACTAGCATTTAAAACCATCGCTCTAAAATGCCTTTTATTTTTCTTTAATAATTCATTTTAAAGAAAATAAACTTTTTAAATTGTTTTAGCTGCAAAACTCGAACTTAATGCCCGCTTTTATATTTGAAGGTGTGCGTAAACTCCTCGTGGACTGCTTATTAATAAAGAGGAACTAAACTTTGTTTTTATACATTTTACTGTTTAATTTTCCACTATTTCCTCCTTTTTTTATTTTATTGTCCTAACTCTAGAAAGAGTATAGTGCCCTTTCGTTATTTTTCTGAAGACCTCTGATTTCTTTTAACGAACCAAGAAAAAAATTGTGCCCATAATGCCGAAATGATAAACAAAACACATGTCCACACATATATAAAATGCTGCTCTCAAGGCGAAAACATATGCTGTTTGTTTTTCAAATGTCTATTCTCTTGGTTCCGAATGTTCATTCTCTTTATTTAAATTAAATAATATTTAAACTTATTTTAATATTTAATATTTAAAACAGTTTTCCGAAACAACATACAAGTGGTTTCACAGACAATGTTCTCTTTTGATTCTTTTGCTGTGTTATGTTGATATATTTCGTCAACTCTCCCGGTTTCCATCTCTATTTCTTTCTCTATACTCTCTCTCTCTCTCTCTCTCTGTCGCTTGGAATAAAATATCACAACATATGTATGTTTAGTCGAAATTTGTAAATTTATATATGTTTGCATTCACACATATGATTTTTATGAAACATTCATGCCCCAAACATAATATATTCTAACATATTAATATAGATGTCCCAAACATTTTATGTTAGTTTAGGAACATTACATGTTTGCACTTAAATATATTGTGTTTTAAAATTGTGCCCGAAACACATTTTATTTATATCGGAACATATGAAAAACATATTTTTCTAACAGTGTGTTATTTACAGCCACTTAAAAGATTCATCTCGCTCAAAAAATGGAATTAAATCGTGAACATTAACTCAACAACAGTACAACAATAAAGCGATTTTCTATAATTTATATATGAATTTGTTCTCTGATCCCGAAATTTAAAAGGCAACCCCCGTAAAAAATTAATTATACAGTACTAAGATGTTTTTGATGTGAGAGAAAGATATTTATTCTTGAATGGCGGTCGGCACCATCTAGCGGTGAATAGCAATATTAGCCGGGGATAAAATAATATTTTAGTGCAGGGTTGTATTTAAGTGTGGACATTAACCATTTCGCAAAATTAAACACGACAATATGATGAATTAGAGCCCTGCATTGGAAATACAAATATAATAATATAACTAGAAGCTGAAATTAGTAAAATGCTTTAAATCAAAGGTATTTCAAACATTTTAATTTTAGAGGCGCTTAATGCGAATATTATCATAGAAACTAGGGCTGTCAACCGGGATAAATCTCATAGAAACTAGGGCTGTCAACCAGGATTAATCCCGAATCCCGGGATTTTTCGGGATCCCGCAAAACTAATTCCAATTTGTTTAATTGATGGCTTTTTAGTATTATTTATTAATAAATTGGAGTCTTCATTCAGGCCCGTCGTAAATATGGCAAGATCGCGTTTATCTGATAAAAATTTGGATGCCTTGATATTTCTTAGGAAGTTACTTAAAACAATAAAGTACAAAAGGATTAAAACAGTAATCTAATCACAATCCTTAAAATGTTTTGCTGAGTAAGAAAACGATCTAAAATTGGGGTTTAATTTATTTTTGTCCTAATTTTGTTTTTCGTTTCTTCATATTGTTCATAAGGGAGCCACCGTGGTGCAATGGTTAGCATGCCCGCCTTGCATACACAAGGTCGTGGGTTCGATTCCTGCTTCGACCCAACACCAAAAAGTTTTTCAGCGGTGGATTATCCCACCTCAGTAATGCTGGTGACATTTCTGAGGGTTTCAAAGCTTCTCTAAGTGGTTTCACTGCAATGTGGTACGCCGTTCGGACTCGGCTATAAAACGGATGTCCCTTGTCATTGAGCTTAACATGGAATCGGGCAGCACTCAATGATAAGAGAGAAGTTCACCAATGTGGTATCACAATGGACTGAATAGTCTAAGTGAGCCTGATACATCGGGCTGCCACCTAACCTAACCTAACCTATTGTTCATAAAATTTAATTAAACTAAATTGGTTTAATGTACAACATTTTTTGTGGCACAGTAGATTGTTATTGCAAAATATATTTAAAGGATCCCGAAAATATCTATATTTTGAAATCCCGAATCCCGGGATTTATAAAAATCAATCCCGAATAGAAACACACAATAAAACTTTCCTAATTTTCATTATTGCTTTAATTACATGAGAAAAAAATGCAAACAAAGTACATATTGTTCATCAATTTTAAAAATAATTAGATTTACTTACATTGTGTCTCGTCATTTACTTCGTATAGCGCAGTACAGTTATTTTATTAAAAGGGTTCAAAATAAAGCAGATAAAAAAACTCAATTGATATGCAGTTTTTTGTTCCTCTAGATTTCGACAAGACTTTACATGCATTTTTTTCATTCATTCATAATTTTGATTATTTCAGAAAAAATAATCACAAAAATAAAGTGATTTTCAACTCGAAACCGGAACATTGTACCCAACTTTTGCCGTAAATAAAATAGTCTTCATTTCAAAATAAAAGTCGAAGTTGGTACAAAAGTAATATTCTGCGGGAAGTCTTGGCTACTCAAATTAGATCCAAAAAAAAAATTTAAGTGATATTAAAGATTACGTAACCTAAATTTTAGAATGCACTATTTACAAACTATTAAGGGTAAATTTCCTTAAAATAATGAAATTTTAATTAAAATAATCTTTGCTTCAATTTTTTTTATTAAATTTAGGTCACAAATTTGGGAAATTTGCTTTCCTCCGTTTAATACGTACATCTTTCCAGTAAGACAAATTTTCCTTAAAGTAAAGAAATATGCACATTTTTGATTTAAAGAAATCGACCTTAAGTTAACTGAAATTTACTTTATTTCCGTTCCCAAAAGTTGTATTTTTAAGAAAGTGGCCAACTGATCGTATGTTTCTGTCATATAAAGTTTCTTTGCATTGTCTCGTGAGCGCCCAAAACTGCTGATGGCTGTAGCCATAATTTTCTGTTGATGACAATAACATTTATGTAGACCAATGGACAGTGTGTTACAAAATGTAGGGTCCCCGGTTCGATTCTCCGTCCAGGCGAAAGGTAGAATTTAATAAATTTATAAAATCAAATAATTTCTGCTAGCACAAGATAATCACGATATATCTTTGACGAACAAAACATCATACTTCCATTCAAAAAGACAAAGGAAAAATCGCCAGATGCCTTTTGAATTTTTTACCAAACCCCTAAATGTCAGTACTAACAGGTTGGGTGATAAGTCCCCGGTCTAACAAAGAAAAACACATTTTTTTGCCAAAATTCGTTTTTACTATTCAATATAGTTCCCTTCAAGAGCCGTACAACGATTATAACGACCTTCCAATTTTTTGATACCATTTTGGTAGTACTTCGGTTTTGCCTCAAAATAGGCCTCAGTTTCGGCGATCACCTTTTCATTGCAGCCAAATTTTCCCTGCGAGCATCCTTTTGAGGTCTGAGAACAAGAAAAAGTCGCTGGGGGCCAGATCTGGAGAATACGGTGGGTGGGGAAGCAATTCGAATCCCAATTCATGAATTTTTTGCCATCGTTCTCAATGACTTGTAGCACGGTGCGTTGTCTTGGTGGAACAACACTTTTTTCTTCTTCATATGGGGCCGTTTTGCCGCGATTTCGACCTTCAAAAAATAATATGCATTTAATACTAGCCATCTATGTGTCAGACCGGGGACTTATCAGCCAACCTGTTATGTTCGCATTTCGCGTTGAAATTTTCGTCGTTACTTTATTAAAAGAGTTCAATATAAAACAGATAAAGTATCTCAATTGATGCGCAGTTTCTTGTTCCTCTAGATTTTGACAAGACTTTACAGGAATATTTTTGTGTTCATTATAATTTTGATTATTTAAGGCAAAGAAATCGCGAATTTAAAGTTGTTTTCAACTCGAAAACCGAGCATAGTACTGACCTTTAAGGTCAGTACTATGTTCGCTTTTCGCGTTGAAATGTTCGCGGTTACTTTATTAAAACAGATAAATTATCTCAATTGATGCGCAGTTTCTTGTTCCTCTAGATTCGGGGAAGACTTTACAGGGATATTTTTGTTTTAATTTATGGATTTGATTATTTAAGAAAAAGTAATTGTTTTCAACTCGAAATCAACTAGGGTTGTCATCCGGGATTTTTTATTTTGAATCCCGGGATTTTCCGGAATACCGAAAAAATAATTCCAATTTGTTAAAATTGTCGGTTTTTATCACGACAAAACTACTATAGGTACTATATCACAGTCAGCTGTTCACAGCTGAGTACATCCAACTGTCAAAAACATGTTTTGTTACTATTGGTAACATTTTACATTCAACAGGTCACTTTAAAAAAACATGTATGGTTACTATTGGTTACATAGGTAACTATTACGTACGTTCTATTGGTTACATTTTACATGCCACAGGTTATTATTGTCAAAAACTTGTCTTGTTACTACCCTGCCAGCATTTCAAAGTTCCATTTCAACCTCATCGTTACCACAGACTCGTAAATGTCACTTCAACCATCATGAAAAGGTACATCAAAAAGTACATGCAAGTAATTTGCCATCCCTACTGTTAAAAAAGCCATTTTTTTGTGCGCAACCAGCTTGTTATATTTTAATTAAATAAAAACGAAAATAAAGTTCTGAAAACATAGATTATACGCTTAAAATTGTGAAAGGTATATTGGTGAACAATTTGGTGATTTTCCAAATGGAATAAAGTGATTGTTTTTCAGATATTTTACAGACACGCTGCGCCTCCATGGAATAAAAACACTGGTTGATAGACGCAGCAACATGTAACTCGCTACTTGTAACTCAACATCATCATTAATGCCAAAAATTATGTTAAATGTAATGTGATAGTGGTATAAATGTTATATTTTTAAGAATTTGTAAATGTTTAATCAAATTAATAAATATCTAAACAAACGTGTTTTACTCGACCACAATGATTCTTTTACAACTATCTTAAAATGCACTTTTTCTGATTGTTTGGAGGGTCCCTTATTGGCGTCGTTCTAAATTGATCTATAAAGGCACCTAATAATTGCACTCATGCGAAACATTTTTGTAGTAACTTGGCGTGGTACAACTTCTCAATAGTGACGGCGCTTTTCCGACGAGTTTTTGATGTCGTATATGATTGTTTTCGACGTAGTGGGGATTCTCAAAAGAGTCCCCAAATTCAAAAAATGTTGGCAGGGTATTGGTTACGTAGGTAACTACTGGTTACATAGGTTACTATTGGTAACTAACATTAAAATGTAAACAAAACAAATTGAAAATATTTAATATCTTTTGTTTACTAACATTAAATTTGTAAACAAAACGGACATCTGGATGTACTTGAATTTTGTTGTTTTTATTTTTTTTTGTAATACTGCAACTACCTGGGAATTATTTTACCATGGTTTTTATGATTGTTTATTATGCGCTTTACAGACTATCAGTTATTCCGGACGGAATGTCGGTGTTTGTAAAGAATCTTACAGTGTGTCGGTTCGATACGACTTGTCGGCGATGACTAAATAATCGGTAAATGTGTTATCGATCCCATAAACATGCAGCAGTATCGATTATGCCTTCGGACTTAACTTATAATGTGCCCAATATATGGGATATGTTCGACACGAGCACTGTCGTCCGGAATAACTGATAGTCCGTAAAGCGCAATAATAAATTGCAGTCTTCACGCAGTGTAAATGGTCCTTAGTTTTCATACCCGATAAATTGAGTTGATAATCATATACTAAACAGCACAATTTCATCAAAAATTGAAGTAAACGATAAGTTCTATTGAGTGAGTTCGTGTGAAATGGAATTCGTGGCACTTAAAATAAAAAGCAATGATAAAAGTTCTGTCGAAAATATGACAAGATCTCGTTTATCTGATAAAAATTTGAATGTCCTGATATTTTTACTTAAATCGAAGAAGTGATATGAAATGGTTTTTTTATTTATTTTTGTTTTCCTTTTCTTCACTATGATGAGTTAGACTAATAGTTCGTTAATCTTACTTAACGATTTAAAATTGCTTTTTAATTTACTCTTATGTTCTTTTGTTATATTTTCTTGTTAATAAAATTGAATTAAACTAAATTGGTTTAATAAACAACAATTTTTTGGAGCCGTAGATTGTTATTACTTAAAATATTTAAAGAATCCCCAAAATTTCGGGATCCCGAAAAAAATCTCGGGATTCTATATTTTGAAATCCCGAATCCCGGGACTTTTAAAAATCGGCCCCGAATGACAGCCGTAGTACCCACCTTAACATGAAACACAATCATCGGTGATCCCATTCGACAGTTTCTAAGAATGTTGGATGTCTGGAACAAGTAAAAATCTATTAGTGAATTTTTTGAAATACTTTGGGGAATTTTAAAAAACAAAAAATAAATTTTTACTTGGTAGACAAAGAGTTCTAAAATGTTGTAAAATAAGAAACTACATATATCGGCACTTTTGCTAGTTTTAGCAAAAGTTTGCCATTTTTATTTTAAAGTTTTCACAAAAGTCTACTTCGTATGTTCTACAACCGCCTGTCGCCTCGATTGTAGCGAAGAAGCCTTTTCACGTTCATTGCAACTTCCACAGCTGTTTCGCATTCTGTTATTTCAAATTCCTTTCATTGTTTACTTCAGTTCTCTTTTACCCATTTGTTAGAAAGAGATCACATGAGTTACTTTTATATCTCATTTTCCCAACTTATTAGAACAAGAATCAGTGATGGCAAATACAAATATTTATATTTCATTGTTTTACGTCTAATGATTTTCCTTGTAAAAAAAAATATTCAATTTTATTACTTTTAATTCTTTGAGATAGATTCCCACTGTTACATATAAGATTACCAAAAAAAATGGAGTTTTAAAAACGTATTTATTTTTAAATATGTACCCAAATTGTACCTTTTCACTAACTACAATATTTACCATCCCTGATCATAAATAGTGTGCAGTATTTTGTTGAAGTGGGCCCCCAACATTGTCATTTTCATTTAACATTTGTTGGCACTACCTCGTCCGTAACTGTGAAACGGGAAAAATTATTCGTTCGAATCATCATCGTCGTGGTCGTGATTGTGTGAGTGAAATTCAAATGATAAAATAACAAAAAAGAAAACTAAAAATAATTTTTGGTTTAAATTTTGCTTACCTTACAAGATTAATTTGACAACAGCAATTATAGTAAAGTTTCAAAAAAAAATTGTCCCATAAAAATATAATTGCAACTCAAAAACGTTTGTAACAAAATACACTGTTCTTCATCGTCGTCAAATAGCTAGATAGCATAAAAACAGGCTGAAAATAGAGTTGTCGTAATAAATCCCCCACCATTTGTTGGAAGGAATCAAATATCAAAGTGAGTGTGTGGTGCAACAGATTAAAGATTTTGTTGGCAACAAAAACAAAAGCAAGTGACAAATTTCCATGCAATTTGATGTTGTTTAATTTAACCAATATGTATGTTAAGTGTTTCTATGGTTTCTCGCCGATTTCGGTGATGATGTATGAATAATACACAAGATTTATGAGCATTTGTTTAATAAGCAGGCAAAAAAATTCATACACTATTAAATTTACAAAATATAAGCACGTACAAGAAAGAAAAGTGACCGCACAAAGTAAAAGCAAAGAAAAAAGTGTTTTTCTTGTATTGTTTCTTCTTTTTGCAAATATGTTGTTCTATTTTCCCCCTTTATTGTGGTATGAGAGTAAGTAGTGTGGCTATATTTAAAATTACAGCGTTTTATCTCTTTTATTTATGTGTTGTTGCCGGTCATTTATGCAAATGTGTGTGCGAAAGTGCGGCAGAAAAAGTGTGATTGTGTTGGTGGTATGTGTTATATGAGTCCAACACCCCAAAAAAGGGAATAAAAATTTTTTGCTTTACCTCTCGTAAATTGTATTGGTATTGTTGTTGTTATTGTTAGCTCTCTTTGTACTCTCTCTGCTGATGGGCGCGTTTTTCTTTTGTCAGCTTTAGAGATGAGATGTGGCCTAGACCGGTACGAAATAATTTTATTTTGTCCGAACGAAATAATTTTATTGTGCCCGAATTTTTAATAGGAATACATTTGATATAAATTCATTTTAATATTTGAATTTGCAACAAATTTGTTTTACTATGTTTGGTGCTAGGAGAGCTTTTTTTTTGAAGAGAAAATGAAGAAAAAAATTGAATAAAATTATAAATTTGACAAATTTTATTATAACTTGAAGTGGAATGTTACAAAGCATCAAGTGAAATAATTTAAATAACAATTTTAGCGCGATAAGTTCGGTAGTATTAAATTCGCGGCTTAAATCTACTTTACTACAAGTCGTCCCATTGTTCCAATTTTTGGCCAGCTTGTAGACTTTTCGATTATAAACACAAAATGTAATACCACTTTTTGTCGGAAAGACCTATTTTCGGAGTTATGGGCCCCTAAAGTTTTCATTATCACGTATATTGGATTTAGTATCCATCGGACGTAATCATCCTAAAAGTAATATATTTAGAATAACATGGACCCGGAGATGTGCTGGGTCTGCGGTAGCCCACATTGGACTCTGTCCATAGGAGAAAGTCTCAAACCCCACCCGAAAGCCGGCCACCTGTTCACTTTGGGTTCGCGTTAGCCCACTTTGGACTCTGTCCATAGGAGAAAGTCTCAAACACCGCCCGAAGGCCGGCAACCTATCCACTTTGGGTTCGCGTTAGCCTACTTCGGACCCTGTCCATAGGAGAAAGTCTCAAAACCCGGCCGAAGCCGGCCACCCATACGTCAATTTGCAAGGGTTGGTATCTCGAAAATTACGCTCTTCCGACTTAATATTTTCTCTTTAAAATGTACTATTTTTACCAAAAACGCAAAAAAAAAAATTGCTGTCAGAATTAATAAAAATATAAAGGAAAATACCGATTTTCAGATTTCGATATCTCGAAAACAATGCTTTTCCGACAAATTTTTTACTTTATTTTTTTTAACAACTTTTGCTTAAGTAGATTTGTTTCTATTTGAATTTAGAGTAGATAGGAATTTCGAGTTTCCATGGCAAACGTCAAGTTAAAACATCTCAACTCGGTGTGAACGGTGAAATGTTTTGGAAAAACGAATGAGGAAAACGAGTCAGTGGGAACATAGCATTATACTTTACTATCAAAGCAAATCCGTACCGAAATAAGTACCAATATGCCCATCCCTAATATCGTCATTCAACTGTGGTACTCTCTCATTCAGTTTTGCGGCAAAAGTTTTGAGCGAGCTGTTGCTTTGTTTTCCCTTGCCCTCTCTAAGTGGTAAAGAAACCAATTCTTTTCAAAGATTTATCAAATAAGTCTAATGTTAAAAATAAAACACATTTTCGGTTTTACTTTTTTTTTGTTCCTGTATGTATTAGTTTGATATGTGTGATGAGTTTCAGCGTTTTTGATTACAAATTTGAAGTGAATGCATGCAACAAGTTGTCATTTGATAGAATGAACCACCAAACAGGGTTACCAAGTCTTCAACTTAATGTAAAGTTGGGTACTATATATGATATTCGCACCGCAGCATAAATACGAAATAAATGAATTGGGCATTTTCAATCCCTTAATATTTATATGTTCTCAGATATTTTTAAAGCGGGTGAATATAAACTGGTCTTGAAAATATTATTTGTTATGGTAAATAAATAAAATTAAGATTTTTTTAGTTAAGTTCGAGAAACAATAAGTATTTTTTTTCTTTTTAAGAGAGTTTCTTACATTGAATCAAAGGAATATTTGTTGCAGTAGGTAACGGATATAAGCACATCTCATATTAGAAAAAAAGGCATATAATAAAATGCATCATTTATTTTGTTACTTCTTTATAGAGATTTTTTAAAATATATACCTATAAGAAAGAAATTTCTTATATAAATATGTATGCTTTATGAACTCTTTTCTTTGAATTCTATGTAATAATTTTTTATAAAAAAAAAAACACACACATAAAAAAGATTGCGGGATTTTCAGTCATTCTTATATCCGTTATAAAGAATAAAGTTCGATGACCGCACACATAACACCAATATGAACTAAAGCAAAACAAAATGTTCGTACGGTTCCCAAATATAGCAGAAATAAACTAATGTATTGTTACGAATGTGATATTTCTTGATTTAAGTTTATTTAAATTAGTTTACGTTAATTTAAATTTCAAATTGTAACGATAAAATTACGTCATAACTTGTTAGAGTCATTTCTTTATTTTCTAGTACTTTCTTAAACATCTTTTGTGTTTCCAATCGTTCATTGTAAAAGTAACGCCTTTTGTTTTATGCCTGCACGACATCTACCTAATCTAGTAGAATGCACTAGATTATTAGCATAAGCCTAAAAGTATGTGTGCCATATCACCTATAAAGTAACGCCGATAGAATATTCCAGATGGCTGTAGGCAATGAAGATAACCAGTTGAATATGTGGTGTTAGATAAATTGTACAAGATAGTTCTAGATGGTTGTAGGCCAGACTATCCAGAATTTTCGAAATCGTCAAATCACGGTATATAAGCCCCTGGCGGAGGGAGCAGTCAAGTCAGTCGTAAGCTAAAGTTTATACAGTACACATCGTAGAGCAAATAAGTGAAGCCATCAGTTAAACAAATAAATTGTAGATTAACGTTATTGAAAAGAACTGTCTTTTTAATTATCGGGTAATTAAATACGCCTCAATATAAAAACGTAACAGTATGGTTAAAATGTTCATGATTTGGCGCCAATGATTTGTTTATTTACTTTTAGTGAAGCGCAGTATAATTTACTTAAATTTTCGCTTGAGGTAGTTCATTCTTCCTATGAAATAGTTTACTGTGTAAGACAATGTCCTAAATCTATCAGAGAAGATTTTCTTGAATGTTTCTATAATTCTCATAAATTTCAATTTTTTTTTGCAAAAATTTGCCGTAGTTTCGGCAACTCTGCCAATTTTGATAGGAAGTAATGTATGGAAGAGAGAGAGTGAGAGTTTATTTTCAACAGTATGACAAATCTGAAAAGAATTGCTGAAAGTGGAAAAAATAATGGGTGTAGTAACATAGAATGTTGATATCTATGCCTAGTGTAATTTTATGATTGTGGCACATTTAAATATTTTATAAGCCACCTTTGGAATAAGAATTAAAAAAATTAATGTCGTACAAGTTCCTTAATTATGGTTAAATATCCTTTCAGTTTTTTTTTAAGAACTGTAATGAGTCACGCTTTGCATTGAAGTGATGTCGTTGAAATTGAAAACATTGAACAGTTCCCGTGGCATAACCGATGTTTTTTTAAATTATATTTTTAAAAGAATTGTCATCTGGCGTGGATGTCAAATTGTTCTTTTATCAGAATTTTTTATGTATCGTATATAGAACTATTCTCCCTACTAAAATACACATCAGACATGGTGTTTAGCTAAACTTTCTTATATCCGTTTTTCTCGTATTAGCTGTGTTTATATCCGTTACATAATGCAAACGTAATGCCAAATATCACTTTAGAGTTCCGCTAGGTTAAGGTGGGTATTAAGTTTGAGTTTAGACTTTAAAATAAAATCTTCAATGCAGAAAAGAGTATAACTTTCGAAAATTTTATTATAACTTTATTTTTTTTTATGGATTACTAAAGAAAATTAACCGTTAAAAATTGCTAATTTAGGGCGATTATGCAAATTCGCTAGGATTACTAATTACAATTGAAAAATGTTTTGCAGAGGGGTTTTTCCAGATTGCGGGATTACGCCGGGATGATAAATAAAAAACAACATTGGCTACAAATTCAGTAGTCGAATGTGGCCCCTTTCCTGTCGATCCCCAAATATGTCATATTGGAATTCCAAAATTTGCAGCTTTCATTCTTGGATTCGTGACAAATTTAAAGTAATTAGGAAAAGAGATGTTGCGCTGTGAATTACTGTAGAATTAAATAAAACGTTTGTCGCATATGAAGATAGATCATTTAGTTCTGTAGAAAATATACGAGTTTTGACTCAGCTGATCGATGATACCGTTATAATATGTTTACAACTAATCTCTCTCTGCCACAGAGTGCATATGTGAGAGCCACCTTACTGTCACATATGCACTCTGTCAGAAGTTTAAAGAGATAAAGTAGCAATTCATTTTGTACAGTACAAAGTAGGAAAATAAAACAAAGTATTTTTTTATTAACAAATCTTCATACGAAAACTAAAAATACAATTTGGTGCACGAAGACATCTGTCCCCCCACTAGTGAGATTACTTTTGCTTAGATGGATGTATGTTGGTTTCTGTCTATTCGAACTGCTGTTTGCTGCTTGGGGTGACAATTTGCCAACAAATTGGGATCTCCTTTCTAAAAAAAAAACAAATCCACCACCAGATAATAGCGACAAACATTAGCCAAGCGCATATACAAGTAAAATGAATAAATGCCAACATAAATTTTGCGAAACTCTAATTAAAAATAAACGCCAATGATTGCACTCTATGCGAATTTCATATTTTAGGTCATTCGCATTAAAGTACGAGAGCAAACTGAATGAGTGTTTGGTTTGTAGCTGTTTTGGTGATTGTATTTAGATGGCAATTAGACCGTCTGACGCCCAGACAAAATGAAAAACTACACGATCAACCAGTTGCAAGCTGGCACACTAGTGGTGTGGCCATAAATTTCTCACGTAAAGGATCTACCTTTGAGGGGAAGAAGAAAATCCATCATAGCATCATAGGGGAAACAGCAAAACTCCTTGAGTCAAATGAGATTGGGCTTATTTAAATGGTCACACAAGACAAACGAGCGCAAACGAGGTTGTTGGTGACAAAAAATGAAATGTTTTTATAACGGAAGGGTGAAAGATGTAAACTGGAATGGAAAATGGAAGAAACATTTTTCAACCCAATCCTAAAACATTTCAAAAGCAGGGGGTCTGTGACTAATACTCGTTTATGCACTCAACAGCTAGACACACACTCTCTCTCAATTACGCATAATTTGTTGTTCCAGTGTAATCAGCTGTTAAGAAGCTATATTGTAGAAAAACAGCTACAACCATAAATATCGTTTGAAAATTACACATGGACTTTAAAATTATACTTTTACTTTTTAAAGGTGAGTATTAAGTTCGCGTTTATCCGCTAAAATCGAATTTAATACCCACCTTAAGAAAGAAAATATTTACTAGGGTACAAAGAGATAGACGAAAGGGGGGCAATTGGATCGGTGTCGATTAATCGTTCGTAGAAAAAAAAAACTTACACACTGATTTTTGGTAAAAGTGGCGAATTATTTTTCAGCAATTTTCTTTTAACTCACAAGAATACATTGAAGGGCAGAAATTCAAATAACACAATTGGATCATGTTGCGACGATAATTGGGCTTGGTAAACGGCACTTTTTTACTTCAAATAAGTAGTCGACTTGGATTAGGGATGTAAAAGTCGAAATTGGGTTTTTCGATTAATCGACTTTTTTTAAAAAGAGTCCAACTTTAATTTTTGTAATCTCCAAATTCGTCTAATCGGCTTTTGATATTTTCGAACTTTGTGTAGAAACTTTTTTATGTTGGCCAAAATCGATTATTCGACTTTTAACGAAAAAGGGACGTTGCATTAACCCTTTCGCTGCCAAGCCTAAATTATATGAAGTCATTCCCATTGCCATTTATATTTTGAGTGTTAAAAAGTCAATAAGGTCAATGATTGAAAATTTTACAATTAACTTTTTAATCAAACTCGGAAGACTAATTCAGTTAAAAAATTATTGATTTTTTTAAATTTCTAATAAAAAAATAATTGACACAATAATTTTTTTAATCAAACTAACCCCCATTTTCATAAAGCTCCGTTAGGGTTCCGTTAACTAACCAACTTTTAAACCGTATTATAGACGCAGCTGCAATCTTGCCTTTATATTCCACAGGCCAGTTAGGAACTTAACTGACGAAAATTTTTCAGTTAAAGTTAACCGGAGAGAAGATATTTGCAATTTACTTTCTGTTAACTGGCAGTTAAAGCCTAACGGAGCTACATGAAAATGGCCGTAAGAACACAAAGTTAAAGTTAGTTAAGTAAATGAGTGAACATTTTCGCGGTTGCTTATTAAATAATTAATTTCTCAATTATAGATTTAATTAGAAATTTAATCGATATCGATTGCAAAGTACAATCAATTGTTTAACTGATTTAATTAAAATATTAATTGGAAATTGGATTAAAGTTAAACTAAATAATTAACTGAATCAACTAAAAAACTGATTGAGTTTTCTAAACGATATCAATAAAATTTTTGATTGAATTAACTAAAATATTAATTGATTTTTACTCAATATCAGTTAAATTTTTAATTGAATCAATTAAAAAATTAATTGTTTTTTGCAACCAACCAAATTTTAATTTTTAACCGATTCAATCAAAAATTGCAATTTTCAAATCATTTAATTGTTTATCAAATAATGTTTATGTCCATTTTCGCGATTGAAGACATTTCAATTAAAAAATTATCTTTTTTTGTGTTTGGTAAGCGCGAGTATACTCGTCCTTGGCAACGAATTGGTTAAAATGATAATATGATGCAAATTTGGTATGGACACTTATGTTAAAAGGGCATTAATACAATGGATTTGAATTTTTCAGTCAGTTTTAACCCTAGATTTAAAATTGTAAAATGGTTGAAAATTCAAAAAGTCTACTTTTTCAAAATTTGAATTTTTTTCTAAATACAATCCCTAATGTTGATCACTTTCTCTTCACAATGTCGACTTTTTCCAATTGTGCTAATTTTTTCAAGTGTCCATAGCCAAATATCCTAACTAATATACATACTTCATAATCCAAAAATCTATATTATTTATTAACATTCAATTCAATAATCGACTTTGCCAATGCAATTCATATTTTATAGAGGATGATACTCAAACGTCACGCATTATTCATAGATGGTTATCAAATAATGGAAGAGGTGTGCGTCAAGTGAAAGTGGTTCATATATGCGCCTTAATTGAATTGGAATCGGTAACGAAATTGCAAAATTGTTTTTGCATTGATTTCCAAATAAAAGTTCAACTCTAAAAGCAAAACTATACAAAAAACGAGTCGCCTCTATGACTAGCTGTCAAGAAACTCCCCGTATTAAAAATGGACGATCTTGGCAAAATTTATGACGGTGATCAACAACCAACTACTTTTCTTTCAACATTGGAGCACGCAGCTCCAAACACATAAAGCAACGCCACATATCCAAATTGTCGTTTAAATATTGCACATATGCCTTAAAGTGTCTTGGTCGTTTTGTGACATTGTTTTTTTTTTTTTTTGTAGTTTCTTCTCCCGTAGAGTGTGTCTGAAACGAGTCTATTGTGCTGTGGTCGCCTATAGCCTTAAATGGATTTCATACCATGTCTGGGGCTATGCGTGGGGTTCTTAACAAAAATAGCGAAAAAATAAACTAAAAAGAACAAGGTCTATAAAAGATATTATCATCGTCGTTTTGAAGAAAGTGTATGTCACATTGTCGATAGATGTTGTCAGTTTTGTTTCTAATGAATTGAGTTGCTAGAAATTTATGCGTATTTTTTTCGAAAAAAAAAAAATATTAAAAAACGGCGTCGGGTAAAATCAGGGTCTTGTTTTTGTGCATCTAATGCGCCATTCATACTTTGGACTTTTGGGAATTTTTATATAAAACTCCAAAAACTCATAGATCGATCGACCAAAGTAAGCACATTTGCTATTAGTAGTCCACTGGCCAAGCAATTCTCCCTAGGGAGTAACTGGATAACGGAAAAAAAGTTCGCGCAAAACTCTACCGAATCGAATTGATTTTGTTTCTGGAATCTTGAGCGCACAGTGGTCACACTTGTGCAAAATAAAAAACTAATTTTGACAAAATTTTCTATAGAAAAAAAATTGACAAAATTTTCTATAGAAATAAAATTTTGACAAAATATTCTATACAAATAAAATTTTGACAAAATGTTCTATACAAATAAAATTTTGACAAAATTTTCTATACAAAAATAAGATTTCGACAAAATTTTCTATGGAAATGATATTTTGACAAAATTTTCTATAGAAATACAATTTTTACCAAAATTTTCGTAGAAATAACATTTTGACAATAGAAATAAAATTTTCTATAGAAATAAAACTTTGACGAAATTTTCTAAAAAATAAAATTTTAACAAAATTTTCTATAGAAATAAAATTTTGACAAAATGTTCTATAAAAATAACATTTTCTATAGAAATAAAATTTTGACAAACGTTTTTATAGAAATGAAACTTTGACAAAATTTTCAATACAAAATTAAAATTTTGACAAAATTTTCTATACAAAACTAAAATTTTGACAAAATTTTCTATACAAAACTAAAATTTTGACAAAATTTTCTATACAAAACTAAAATCTTGACAAAATTTTTTATAGAAATAAAATTTTCGTTTTGTTTGTTATTGTTGGCTTCTCTTCAATCGTTATTGTTGTTTTTTTGTTTTTTGATCTCAGCTTAAAGCCATGCATTGACTAAACTACAAGTGTAGCTTAACCAACAGAGGAAAAGTATGCTTGTAAAATTTATTTGGGCAAAGCCCTATAGACTGCAAGATGGTTGGATGTACAGCTGTTTCGGAATTACCACATTCCTCATCAGCATCCTCTACTTGCAGCAAAACTATCAACCAATTATCAGAATAAATTCGGGTAATTCACTCAACCCAACGTGAACTACACTTGAACCTCCCGAAAAAGGGTTTGATAGTCGGCTACTGCCTAAACAAATTTGCCAGCATATCTCTTTTCCTTTGCCAAACTCAAATCATCGATTTGTATGTATTTGGCTGGGTTTGTTTTTGAGCGTGCTTCCTCTATCTTCATTCGTTTTGTTTGTTATTGTTGGCTTCTCTTCAATCGTTATTGTTGTTTTTTTGTTTTTTGATCTCAGCTTAAAGCCATGCATTGACTAAACTACAAGTGTAGCTTAACCAACAGAGGAAAAGTATGCTTGTCAAATTTATTTGGGCAAAGCCCTATAGACTGCAAGATGGTTGGATGTACAGCTGTTTCGGAATTACCACATTCCTCATCAGCATCCTCTACTTGCAGCAAAACTATCAACCAATTATCAGAATAAATTCGGGTAATTCACTCAACCCAACGTGAACTACACTTGAACCTCCCGAAAAAGGGTTTGATAGTCGGCTACTGCCTAAACAAATTTGCCAGCATATCTCTTTTCCTTTGCCAAACTCAAATCATCGATTTGTATGTATTTGGCTGGGTTTGTTTTTGAGCGTGCTTCCTCTATCTTCATTCGTTTTGTTTGTTATTGTTGGCTTCTCTTCAATCGTTATTGTTGTTTTTTTGTTTTTTGATCTCAGCTTAAAGCCATGCATTGACTAAACTACAAGTGTAGCTTAACCAACAG
Source organism: Haematobia irritans (assembly GCF_050003625.1). NCBI lineage: Eukaryota > Metazoa > Arthropoda > Insecta > Diptera > Muscidae > Haematobia > Haematobia irritans. The sequence goes on along the minus strand of NC_134401.1, from coordinate 102,411,870 downwards.
AGGAAAAGTATGCTTGTCAAATTTATTTGGGCAAAGCCCTATAGACTGCAAGATGGTTGGATGTACAGCTGTTTCGGAATTACCACATTCCTCATCAGCATCCTCTACTTGCAGCAAAACTATCAACCAATTATCAGAATAAATTCGGGTAATTCACTCAACCCAACGTGAACTACACTTGAACCTCCCGAAAAAGGGTTTGATAGTCGGCTACTGCCTAAACAAATTTGCCAGCATATCTCTTTTCCTTTGCCAAACTCAAATCATCGATTTGTATGTATTTGGCTGGGTTTGTTTTTGACAAAATTTTGTATAGAAATAAAATTTTGACAAAATTTTGTATAGAAATAAAATTTTGACAAAATTTTCTATAGAAATAAAAATTTGACAAAATTTTCTATAGAAATAAAATTTTGACAAAATTTTCTATAGGAATAAAATTTTGACAAAATTTTCTAGAAAAATAAAATTTTGACAAAATTTTCTATAGAAATAAAATTTTGACAAAATTTTCTATAGAAATAAAATTTTGACAAAATTTTTATAGAAATAAAATTTTGACAAAATTTTCTATAGAAATAAAATTTTGACAATATTTTCTATAGAAATAAAATTTTGACATAATATTCTATAGAAATAAAATTTTGACAAAATTTTCTATAGAAATAAAATATTGACAAAATGTTCTATAAAAATAAAATTTTCTATAGAAATAAAATTTTGACAAAATTTTCTATACAAAATTACAATTTTGACAAAATTTTCTACACAAAACTTTTTTTTCTATAAAAATAAAATTTTCTGTAGAAATAAAATTTTGACAAAATTTTCTATACAAAATTACAATTTTGACAAAATTTTCTATACAAAACTGAAATTTTGACAAAGTTTTCTATACAAAACTAAAATCTTGACAAAATTTTGTATAGAAATAAAACTTTTGACAAAATTTTCTATAGATATAAAATTTTGACGAAAGATTCTATAGAAATAAAATTTTAACAAAATTTTCTATAGAAATAAAATTTTGACAAAATTTTCTATAGAAATAAAATTTTGACAAAATTTTCTATAGAAATAAAATTTTGACAAAATTTTCAATAGAAATAAAATTTTGACAAAATTTTCAATAGAAATAAAATTTTGACAAAATTTTCTATAGATATAAAATTTTGACGAAAGATTCTATAGAAATAAAATTTTGACAAAATTTTCTATACAAATAAAATTTTAACAAAATTTTTTATGGAAATGATATTTTTACAAAATTTTCTATAGAAATAAAATTTTGAGAAAATTTTCTATAGAAATAAAATTTTGACAAAATTTTCTGTAGAAATAAAATTTTGAAAAAATTTTCTATAGAAATAAAATTTTGACAAAATGTTTTATAAAAATAAAATTTTCTATAGGAATAAAATTTTGACAAAAGTTTCTATAAAAATAAAATTTTGACGAAAGATTCTATAGAAATAAAATTTTGACAAAATTTTCTATAGAAATAAAATGTTGACAAAATTTTCTATAGAAATAAAATTTTGACAAAATTTCTGTGGAAATAAAATTTTGACAAAATTTTCTATAGAAATAAAATTTTGACAAAATTTTCTATAGAAATAAAATTTTGACAAAATTTTCTATAGAAATAAAATTTTGACAAAATTTTCTATAGAAATAAAATTTTGACAAAATTTTCTATAGAAATAAAATTTTGACCAAATGTTCTATAAAAATAAAATTTTCTATAGAAATAAAAGTTTGACAAAATTTTCTATAGAAATAAAGTTTTGACAAAATTTTCTATAGAAATAAAATTTTGAAAAAATTTTCTTTAGAAATAAAATTTTCTATAGAAATAACATTTTGACAAAATTTTCTATAGAAATAAAATTTTGACGAAATTTTCTATAGAAATAAAATTTTGACAAAAATTTTCTATAGAAATAAAATTTTGACAAAATTTTCTATAGAAATAAAATTTTGACAAAATTTTCTATATAAATAAAAAGTTGACAAAATTTTCTATAAAAATAATAAAATACTGACAAAATTATCTATAGAAATAAAATTTTGACAAAATTTTTAATAGAAATAAAATTTTGACAAATTTTTCTATAGAAATCAAAATCAAAATTTCCAATAGAAATCCGTTTCAAAAAAGTTCTTAGTCTTATACTTTTCACTCTTTATTTCCTAATTTCTCAGGGCTATTGTTGAATGACTCATATATAGGGGAAGAGAGGTCTGTTCTTCATACTGGCATTTTCTTTATGTTTTGTATATTTTGGATGTTTCTTTTTTATCTCGGTTTATGTTTGTCACAACTTCGCGTGCGTGTGTCATTTCAACAGCTTTTGTTTTTATATTCTGCCTGCTTCGAATTCTAAATACAAAACCTCAACCGAAAATGCACTATAATTTCTCGGATATGCCATATCTTCTTGTAATATCGTCGTCATTATTTGTCATCGTGTGTTTTCATATGATCAGTGAGTCAATCATGATCTATGCTTCATCTTCATCTTGTCATTCTCATTGGTTTTGGATGATAAAGTTTTCTAAATTTACATTGTCCTAGGAATGACATATAGAATGTTGTTTGAAATGCTGAAAGATATTTTTGTAACACTGATACATTAGACTAAAAATATACGCAACTATAAAGGCACGTTTTTGAGAATATTCATGGTAGTAATTTAAAATATTTATTCCAATGGGCATGATGGACTATTTTTAATAGAAAATGTATAAAAATATTGGTCTTAGATTAAATTAGCTAACTTGTGTAAAACAGTTTGGCCCTTTTCAAAATATCGATAGGTATGTTTTTTTGTGTACACAGAACAAAACGTAAACTGTTTTAAAGGAAGAATGAACTACGTCGTGCGAAAATTGAACTAAATTATACTCCATACTTGAGATTTCCACAAAGCGTTGTTAAAACCAGCAAAATGTGATGCCCTGTTGCACCTCTAATCTGCAGTTTACGAAATTACACCCTCTGAAAAATGAACCACACGTAGAGAAAAAAACATCATTGGCGCGAAATCATGATCGTACATCAGTTCATTCTTAATATTTTTGGGAATCGTACGGAAATTTTCTTTAATTTTAGCTCATATTGAACTTATGTGTACGGTCATTGAACTTTACACCCACGTTTAGTTTATATAATATTTGAGACATACTTAAAAAAGGAAAATTCCACGGGGCTGTGGAAATTTTCAAAAAAAAAAAAAATAAGTTACACCAAAAATTCAAATTTAATTTTTTTTGGTGTACCACATTAAAAAAATTAACATTAAATAATTTTCATGAACTAAAATAAAGTTAAATCGGCCTCAGAAATTTTCGTTGACTTTTTTTTGAGGGTATTTAACAGATTTCATGTCCTTAAAAAATGAATGCGAATTTTGCTTAGCATAGAAGACACATTTCTCTTCTACAAAGTTTTTCTTTCTTGTCTACAAGTTAATTTTTTTTAATAGAGATGATTTTGAATACGTTATTTCGATTTTATAGATTTTTTTAATTTTATTTCTATAGAAAATTTTGTCAAAATTTTATTTCTATAGAAAATTTTGTCAAAATGTTATTTCTAAAAAAAAATTGTCAAAATGTTATTTCTAAAAAAAATTTTGTCAAAATTTTATTTCTGTAGAAAATTTTGTCAAAATTTTGTTTCTATAGAAAATTTCGTCAAAATTTTATTTCTGTAGAAAATTTTGTCAAAATTTTATTTCTATAGAAAATTTTGTCAAAATTTTATTTCTACAGAAAATTTTGTCAAAAGTTGATTTTTATAGAAAATTTTGTCAAAATTTTAATTTCTATAGAAAATTTTGTCAAAATTTTATTTCTATAGAAAATTTTGTCAAAATTTTATTTCTATAGATAATTTTGTCAAAATTTTATTTCTATAGAAAATTTTGTCAAAATTTTATTTCTATAGAAAATTATGTCAAAATTTTATTTGTATAGAAAATTATGTCAAAATTTTATTTCTATAGAAAATTTTGTCAAAATTTAATTTCTATAGAAAATTTTGTCAAAATTTTATTTCTATACAAAATTTTGTCAACATTTTATTTCTATAGAAAATTTTGTCAAAATTTTATTTCTATAGAAAATTTTGTCAAATTTTTTTTTCTATAGAAAATTTTGTCAAAATTTTTTTTTCTATAGAAAATTTTGTCAAAATTTTATTTCTATAGAAAATTTTGTCAAAATTTTATTTCTGTAGAAAATTTTGTAAATCATTCTATTTCTATAGAAAATTTTGTCAAAATTTTATTTCTATAGAAAATTTTGTCAACATTTTATTTCTATAGATAATTTAGTCAAAATTTTATTTCTATAGAAAATTTTGTCAAAATGTTATTTCTGAAGAAAATTTTGTCAAAATTTTATTTCTATAAAAAATTTTGTCAAAATTTTATTTCTATAGAAAATTTTGTCAACATTTTATTTCTATAGAAAATTTTGTAAATCATTCTATTTCTATAGAAAATTTTGTCAAAATCTTATTTCTATAGAAAATTTTGTCAACATTTTATTTCTATAGATAATTTAGTCAAAATTTTATATCTATAGAAAATTTTGTCAAAATGTTATTTCTGAAGAAAATTTTGTCAAATTTTATTTCTATAGAAAATTTTGTCAAAATTCTATTTCTATAAAAATTTGTGAAATACCAAACAGTAAAAAATCTATCATTTTTGATAGAATTCTACCAACGGTGGCAACCGTGGTATGAACAGGTTACAATTTTGGAACAAGAGCTAAAAAATACTGGCAATACATTTTGTTTTTTAATTGATTACAAGTTTAATGATGTCAGCTAATTTTTATACCCTCCACCATAGGATGGAGGGTATATTAACTTTGTCATTCCGTTTGTAACACATCGAAATGTTGCTCTAAGACCCTATAAAGTATATATATTCTGGGTCGTGGTGAAATTCTGAGTCGATCTGAGAATGTCCGTCCGTCCGTCCGTCTGTTGAAATCACGCTAACTTCCGAACGAAACAAGCTATCGGCTTGAAACTTGGCACAAGTAGTTGTTATTGCTGTAGGTCGGATGGTATTGCAAATGGGCCATATCGGTCCACTTTTACTTATAGCCCCCATATAAACGGACCCCCAAATTTGGCTTGCGAGGTCTCTAAGAGAAGCAAATTTCATCCGATCCGGCTGAAATGTGGTACATGGTGTTAGTATATGGTCTCTAACAACCATGGAAAATTGGTCGACATCGGTCCATAATTATATATAGACCCCATATAAACCGATCCCCCGATTTGGCTTGCGAGGCCTCTAAGAGAAGCAAATTTCTCCCGATCCGGCAGAAATTTGGTACATGGTGTTAGTATATGGTCTCTAACAAACGTGCAAAAATTGGTCCACATCGGTCCATAATTATATATAGCCCCCATATAAACCGATCCCCCGATTTGGCTTGCGAGGCCTCTAAGAGAAGCAAATTTCATCCGATCCGGCTGAAATTTGGTACATGGTGTTAGTATATGGTCTCTAACAACCATGCAAAAATTGGTCTACATCGGTCCATACATTTATATAGCCCCCATATAAACCGATCACCAGATTTGGCTTGCGAGGCCTCTAAGAGAAGCAAATTTCATCCGATCCGGCTGAAATTTGGTACATGGTGTTAGTATAGGGTCTCTAACAACCATGCAAAAATTGGTCTACATCGGTCCATACAATTATATAGCCCCCATATAAACCGATCACCGGATTTGATCTCCGGAGCCTCTTGGAAGACCAAAATTCATCAGATTCAGTTGAAATTTGGTACATTGTGCTAGTATATGGTCGTTAACAACCATGCCTAACTAGGTCCATATCGGTCTATAGTTATATATATCCCTCAGATAAATCGATTTCCAATCACACAAAATTGGTCCATATAAGCGGTCCCCATATTTCAATTCTCTCTCTACGTACCGTGCAAAAAGTCCATATAGATTCGTAATTATTTGTAGACTTAACTATACATACCTTTTTTGTCTAATATATACCACGTATGGACTAACTCACAATTTAGAAAACGATGTTAAGAAGTTTTAAGATACCACAACCCAAGTATTTCGATTGTGGATGGCAGTCTTTCGTAGAAGTTTCTACGCAATCCATGGTGGAGGGTACATAAGATTCGGCCTGGCCGAACTTACGGCCGTATATACTTGTTTAAATTGATTAAGTTTTCAAATTCGATCGACTTATTGAAAAAAAGTTACACACAATTTATTTCTGATTCAATCACGTAATTTCGTGATTGATCCAATTAATATTTTAATTGAAATATTTTCAATCACAGAAATCAATTAAAAATTAATTGATACAATTAATTTGTGTATTAATTAATTAAAAAACTATCTTGAATCAATTAATTGTAAAAATTTTCGTGAATTTTTTTCTGTGTACAGAAATTAAAAAAAAACAAATTGCAGAAATTTTGAATTAGCTCAAAACATACACCACAGTTTTAAATTGATTAAAAAATTAATGGTATTAGTTAACTTTTTATTTGATTACGTTTTCAACTTGGATCTACTTTTTAAATGGAAATATTTTGGTTACATAAAAAACTTCAGGAACCAAAATATATTGTAAAATACATATATGGAAATTGAAATTAGTAAAAAATTACACAAATTTTGAATTAGCTCAAAACATACACCACTTCAATGCCATTTACTATATTTTAAACTTTCGGTAAATGAACAAAAAAGAAACATAATTTTTTTTGTATACATATACATACTAGATTTTTTTGTACAATCTTCTTATATGACTTTGTCAAGTTTCGCCCACATGCTGATGTCTTGCCTCTGAAAATAAATACTCGACCAGATATTTTGGCCTCCAAAAAAGCAACAAATTATGAACGAGATTCAAACCGAAAGAAAACAAAAAAAAAACACTACAAGCAAACTGGCAGACCGGTGAAAGATAAATAGGCAGGCAGCTAAAGGTGATCAAGGGGGTCTCTAGCATCAGAGGGAGGACATTTAGTGTGAGACAGACGTTTGGAGAACATGTTGGATGTGTTACTTTGGTGTTGAGTTTAGAATTAATAAAAAACACAACGCACACATACACACTAATAAATTATTATTTAAAATCTATTGAGAAAAAAAGAAACTTGCATAGGAAAAAAACAAGAAAAGAAAATTAGATCACTTTTTTTTTAGCCAAAAACACCATATCAAACCAAACAGAGGCAGAACAAGTTGGCTGTTGGCATTAACACCATCATGTTGCTTCAGTTTGAATGTTTAAAAATAACCGCCAAAAAAATTGTAGTGTGCGAAAAATGGTTTGCATACCGAAAATCTGTTCATTCTGTGTTGGCGTGTGTCTATTAAGAAGGACCGATCCCCTCCTCCTCCTCCCCACCATACTGCTTCTTCAATCTTTCTCTCTTTTCCCCATTTCATACATATTTCGATGGCAAAAATAAATATAAAACAGGTGAAATCTAACAAGAATTGTTTTCAAATTTAAAGAATAATAAAAGAATTGTTGATATAAACTATTTAATTTAAAACAAAAAATCAAGTAGAAATTCTTAACTATAGAGATGGTGTGAAAAATATTTATGAGCAATTCCACGATTAATCTTGACCAGCCAAACAAAATTTTTCGTTTCCACACATTTTGAAACATTTTACTATCTGAAAATGAGGGTACAACATTTTTTGTCCTAGACTAGATTTTATATACAGATCGAGTCAAATTCCCAATATTTTTGTCAAAAATCTTCAAAAATGGGATACCAAAATAGTCAAGATATCAATTGAAAATAAAATCTCATATGATGACTTGGGTATATTATTTTAGCTTTTTATAATTTAATAGTAAATTTAAGATTTACAAAAGATTATTCACTGAGTAATTTGTGATATTTACCTGAATCCATTTCTCACATTCATACAAAAATTTTTTTTTTGGTCTTCAATCACAAAATTAATAGATCCAATTAAATTTTAATTGAAATGTATTCAATCACAGAAATGATAGTATAAATTAAAATTAATTGAAAGTCAATTAAAAAATTAATTGATCCAGTCAAAAAAAAAAATAATTGATACTTTTTGTTTCAATTAAAAAAGTTGTTGAACTAATTAAATTTTTAATTGAATATTTTTTAGAACTCAATTAAGATTTTAATTGGAAATATGTTCGTGATTTTTTTTCTGTGTTAGATCAAAGAGGGACAATACTACGTACATAGCTGTTGGTGTTGAAATCTTAATATAATGAGTAATAATCGAAACGAAGAAATGTACGTAAATTCATTGTAGCTTGCTGATGACATACTCATGTAGGTGTTGGTCCATTCAGTCATTGCGCTAGCATCCTATTTATTCTATATATAATCCAAATATACTATCCTGTACCACCTCCAAAAGAAAAGTGACCTTCGATTTGAAAAATGGAAATTAAATTTGGGAGCTAACGTCACTTTTTAATTTTGAATATCATGTCATTATTTGAATTTTTCGTTTTCGCTCTTTCCGATCTCTCTCAAGTTTGTATATTCGATTTTCGGCAATGAATATAATATTTTCAATATCGATCACTTTGGATTGTAGCACTTGATGTTATGTTTTTTTTTCATGGTCATGCCATCTCTTGCCCAGATGGTTTGATGATGATACCTACAATGTGTATTTCTTCGTATATTTGTAATTTAAAAATAAACATTTCAAATATAACGCTTAAAATTTGACAGATTTATGGTGAAAGCATTTGTTGTTGTTGAATACTAAAGAATATGTCTTGATTTGATTATCTTATTTTATTTCTATTACCGGCAGCCCTTGGGAAATAATTAAAATAGTTTTAAAAATTAATTACCTAGGAAAATATTTAGTATGTATTCTAATGCAACTTTATTAAATAAAATTAACAAAGATAAAGGAATCTAGTGGATTGGTCTAAATCACACTCCTCGATTTTTGGGAAAAATTGTTAAATTAAAAAATTATTTAGCTTTTTTTAAGGGATGATTTAAATTTTTTTTTTTCGAAACTGAATTTATAAAATGTATCTGTTTTTTTTCAAAATTTTGCAAACAATAGAAATGAATTCTATCAAAAAGATTTGTATCTTAAATCAATGTACATACAGCCAAAGAAACAATACTTTCCTCCGGAACGAAATTTTAATTAAAGAGTTGGTAGAAATCTACCAAAAATGGTAGATGTTTTACTGTTTTCTAGATTGTTGTTTGTTAAAAAATGCATGGCAAATTTTTCTCTAAAAATAAAATTTTTAAAACAAATTTATAGAAATAAAATTTTTACAAAATTTTCTATAAAAATAAAATTTTGACAACATTTTCTATAAAAATAAAATTTTGACAAAATTTTCTATCGAAATAAAATGTTCACAAAATTTTCTATCGCAATAAAATTTTGACAAAATTTTCTATCGAAATAAAATTTTGACAAAATTTTCTATAGAAATAAAATTTTGACAACATTTTCTATAAAATAAAATTTTGACCAAATTTTCCATAGAAATAAAATTTTGATAAAATTTTCTACAGAAAAAAATTTTACAAAATTTTCTTTAGAAATATAATTTTGTCAATATTTTATTTCTATAGAAAATTTTGTCAACATTTTATTTCTATAGAAAATTTTGTCAAAATGTTATTTCTACAGATAATGTCAAAATTTTATTTCTATAGAAAATGTTGTCAAAATTTTATTTCAATAGAAAGTTTTGTCAAAATTTTGTTTCTATAGAAAATTTTGTCAAAATTGGATTTCTATCGAAAACTTTGTCAAAATTTTATTTCTATAGAAAATTTTCTCAAAATTTGATTTCTATAGAAAATTTTGTCAAAATTTTATTTCTATCGAAAATTTTGTCAAAATTTTATTTCTATAGAAAATTTTGTCAAAATTTTATTTCTGTAGAAAATTTTGTCAAAATTTTATTTCTATAGAAAATTTTGTCAAATGTTTTCAAAAATTTTGTCAAAATTTTATTTCTATAGAAAATTTTTTCAAAATTTTATTTCTATAGAAAATTTTGTCAAAATTTGTTTTCTATAGAAAATTTTGTCAAAATTTTATTTCTTTAGAAAATTTTGTCAACATTTTACTTCTATAGAAAATTTTGCAAATCATTCTATTTCTATAGAAAATGTTGTCAAAATGTTATTTCTATAGAAAATTTTGTAAAAATTTTATTTCACTAGAAAGTTTTGTCAAAATTTATTTTCTATAGAAAATGTTGTCAAAATGTTATTTCTATAGAAAATTTTGTAAAAATTTTATTTCACTAGAAAGTTTTGTCAAAATTTATTTTCTATAGAAAATTTTGTCAAAATTTATTTTCTATAGAAAATTTTGTCAAAATTTTATTTCTATAGAAAATTTTGTCAAAATTTTATTTCTATAGAAAATTTTGTCAAAATTTTATTTCTATAGAAAATTTTGTCAAAATTTTATTTCTATCGAAAATTTTGTCAAAATTTTATTTCTATAGAAAATTTTGTCAAAATTTTATTTCTGTAGAAAATTTTGTCAAAATTTTATTTCTATAGAAAATTTTGTCAAAATTTTATTTCTATAGAAAATTTTGTCAAAATTTTATTTCTATAGAAAGTTTTGTCAAAATTTTATTTCTATAGAAAATTTTGTCAAAATTTTATTTCTATAGAAAATTTTGTCAAAATTTTATTTCTATAGAAAATTTTGTCAAAATGTTATTTCTGTAGAAATTTTTGTCAAAATTTTATTTCTATAGAAAATTTTGTCAAAATTTTATTTCTATAGAAAATTTTGTCAAAATTTTATTTCTATAGAAAATTTTGTCAAAATTTTATTTCTATAGAAAATTTTGTCAAAATGTTATTTCTATAGAAAATTTTGTCAAAATGTTATTTCTGTAGAAATTTTTGTCAAAATTTTATTCTTATAGAAAATTTTGTCAAAATTATATTTCTATAGAAAATTTTGTCAAAATTTTATTTCTATCGAAAATTTTGTCAAAATTTTATTTTTATAGAAAGTTTTGTCAAAATTTTATTTCTATAGAAAATGTTGTCAAAATTTTATTTCTATAGAAAATTTTGTCATAAGAAATAAAATTTTAACAAAATTTTCTATAGAAATAAAATGTTGACAAAATTTTCTATAGAAATAAAATTTTGACAAAATTTTCTATAGAGATAAAATTTTGACAAAATTTTCTATAGAAATAAAATTTTGACAACATTTTCTATAAAATAAAATTTTGACCAAATTTTGACCAAATTTTATTTCTATAGAAAATTTTGTCATAAGAAATAAAATTTTAACAAAATTTTCTATAGAAATAAAATGTTGACAAAATTTTCTATAGAAATAAAATTTTGACAAAATTTTTTATAGAAATAAAATTTTGACAAAATTTTCTATAGAAATATAATTTTGAGAAATTTTTCTATAGAAATAAAATTTTAACAAAATTTTCTATAGAAATAAAATTTTTACAAAATGTTCTATAGAAATAAAATTTTGGCAAATTTTTTTTTTACAAATTACATTTTGGTAAATTTTATTTATAAAAATTACATTTTGGCAATATTTTTTTTTTTGTTTTAAATTACATTTTGGTAAAATTTTTTATAAAAATTAAATTTTGGCAAAATTGTTAATAGAAATTTTGACAGAAGTTTCTAAAGAAATAGAATTTTGACAAAAATTTCTATAAATTCAATAACTACCAAAATTGGTCCATTGTAAGTTCAATTTATCGCTAATAGGATCATAATAAAGGGTGATTTGTTAAGAGCTTGATAACTTTTTTTTTTTTAAAAAACGCATAAAATTTGCAAAATCTCATCGGTTCTTTATTTGAAACGTTAGATTGGTCAATGACATTTACTTTTTGAAGATAATTTCATTTAAATGTTGACCGCGGCTGCGTCTTAGGTGGTCCATTCGGAAAGTCCAATTTTGGGCAACTTTTTCGAGCATTTCGGCCGGAATAGCCCGAATTTCTTCGGAAATGTTGTCTTCCAAAGCTGGAATAGTTGCTGGCTTATTTCTGTAGACTTTAGACTTGACGTAGCCCCACAAAAAATAGTCTAAAGGCGTCAAATCGCATGATCTTGGTGGCCAACTTACCGGTCCATTTCTTGAGATGAATTGTTCTCCGAAGTTTTCCCTCAAAATGGCCATAGAATCGCGAGCTGTGTGGCATGTAGCGCCATCTTGTTGAAACCACATGTCAACCAAGTTCAGTTCTTCCATTTTTGGCAACAAAAAGTTTGTTAGCATCGAACGATAGCGATCGCCATTCACCGTAACGTTGCGTCCAACAGCATCTTTGAAAAAATACGGTCCAATGATTCCACCAGCGTACAAACCACACCAAACAGTGCATTTTTCGGGATGCATGGGCAGTTCTTGAACGGCTTCTGGTTGCTCTTCACTCCAAATGCGGCAATTTTGCTTATTTACGTAGCCATTCAACCAGAAATGAGCCTCATCGCTGAACAAAATTTGTCGATAAAAAAGCGGATTTTCTACCAACTTTTCTAGGGCCCATTCACTGAAAATTCGACGCTGTGGCTCGTTAGTAAGTCTATTCATGATGAAATGTCAAAGCATACTGAGCATCTTTCTCTTTGACACCATGTCTGAAATCCCACGTGATCTGTCAAATACTAATGCATGAAAATCCTAACCTCAAAAGAATCACCCTTTATATAATATTGCAAATATTGAAATAAAATGCTAAAATAAAAAAAATAAAACATTTATTAATTTGGTAGATTGCGATGCAACAAATGTTTCTAATTTGTATACCCTCCACCATAGTATGGGGGTATATAAACTTTGTCATTCCGTTTGTAACACATCGAAATATTGCTCTAAGACCCCATAAAGTATATATATTCTGGGTCGTGGAGAAATTCTGAGTCGATCCGAGCATGTCCATCCGTCCGTCTGTTGAAATCACGCTAACTACCGAACGAAACAATCTATCGACTTGAAACTTGGCATAAGTAGTTGTTATTGATGTAGGTCGGATGGTTGCAAGTGGGCCTTATCGGTCCACTTTTACGTATAGCCCCCATATAAACGGACCCCAAAATTTGGCTTGCGGAGCCTCTAAGAGAAGCAAATTTCATCTAATTCGGCTGATATTTGGTACATGGTGTCAGCATATGATCTCTAACAACCATGCAAAAATTGGTCCACATCGGTCAATAATTATATATAGCCCCCATATAAACCGATCCCCTGATTTGGCTTACGCAGCCTCTAAGAGAAGCAAATTTCATCCGATCGGGGCGAAATTTGGTACATGTTGTTAGTATATATAGCTCCCATATAAACCTATCCCCACATTTAACCTCCGGAGCCCCTTGGAAGAGCAAAATGTATCCGATTCGGATGAAATATGTCACGTGATGTTACTATATGGTATCCAACAACCATGCCAAAAGTGGTCCATATAAGTCCATAATCATATATAGCCCCTATATAAACCGATCCCGAGATTTGGTTTTGGAGCCTCTTGGAAGAGCAAATTTCATTCGAGTCATTTGTAACTTGGTACATTGTGCTAGTATATGGCCGTTAACAACCATGCCTAACTAGGTCCATATCGGTCTATAGTTATATATAGCCCTCAGATAAATCGATCCCCAATCACACAAAAATTGGTCCATATCAAGTTAATAATTGTATATAGCCCACATGTAAGCGACCCCCATATTTCAATTCGGGGTCTCTACGTACCGTGCAAAAGTCCATATCGATTCGTAATTATTTGTAGACTTACCTATACATACCTTTTTTGTCTAGTATATACCACGTATGTACTAACTCACAATTTAGAAAACGATGTTAAGAAGTTTTAAGATACCACAACCCAAGTAATTCGATTGTGGATGACAGTCTTTCGTAGAAGTTTCTACGCAATCCATGGTGGAGGGTACATAAGATTCGGCCTGGCCGAACTTACGGTGTATATACTTGTTTTATTTGCTTTTAAAGAAAAACAATTAAGTCGCATCATTCAAAGACATTAAACTTGAGGAAGATAGGAAATTGGCTTGCGTCATACCAAATTTGTTTTTTTTTTATTTTTTAAATGAAAAACTTAATTTTCTTAATGAAACAATGTTAGAATTTAGGCAACAACAAAAAATTACATTTTCCCCCCTTTATAGAAATTTATTTCGTGCACTTAATTTCTTTTTATTTGCATTTTAATGCCATGTCAATACTTGTCGTATACGCGTTTGGTTCGAGTATTAAACTAACCCGGTAAATGGTTCGATCTCCTCAGTAGCTAATTTCCTATCTTCCTGAATCTATAAACTTTGGCTACATTATATTTAGTCGGCGTCAACAAATGGCAAAAATCAACGGCGCGACTCGGCGGCTTCGGGTGTTATTTTACAGAAAATTTTATAAAATTTTGATTGCAGCTTACAATCCCTACTTATCTATTATTCCCTGATTGAGAATAAAATAAAATGTAAACATTCATTTACCTTGAAGGGAAATTGTATACATATTTCCATTCATTCTCTATCGCTAAATCCTAATCAATTTATTGAGAGTTATTTGGTTTTGTTTTTGTGATCAATTGAATCAAAAGGAACGACGACACCCCACTAAATGCACTAGTCAGCGGCAATCGAAAGAGCATAACAAAATCTATTTTCGTTTGATGATTTAATGTGGCTTCTTCTCCTTCTTCTGCTACGACAAGAGTAGCAGTAAGTAAAGAGAACGTAACGTAATGAACCCCATATTAACTACTAGAGAACGTAGCTGCAACTGCAGCGAAGTCAATAAGCGATAATTGTAGTTTCTTAAAGAAAACAAAAACAACAACAATAACACAGATATCATTGTTGAACTTGCTGACGACAAAGACTGCTGGCAATCAGTAATGCTGCTTGGTGGTGTGGTAGCCGAATGACACCAAAACAACTCGATGACATTTGAATAGCAAACACGGTCGGACAATTCAGCACGAACAAGTGAGTGCAGCAAATAGCAAGCGGCTATGATAAAACTTCACACTAAACTCAATAGGAGACGAGATAACAGCAGAAAAAATGCACAATATCTACAGTTTGCTAGAGAATGAAACCCTCTTGGTTTTTTTTGGTCGGCTGGTCTAACGTCTAGCTGATATGATAGTAGCACCATTAGTTAGCTATATCCATTGTTGTCGTTATATGCTGTGTCTCGTTTCGTTCCGTTTTGTTTGTTGTCATTATAATGAAGTAGTTTTTTTTATTGTTCGCACTTATTCTAGTCGCAGCTTTTGTTTTTTATTTTATTTTGATTTTTGTTATTCTTTTTGTTTAAATGAATAATATTGCTTTTTACAATAACAGCATATTTAAAAATAATTTATTTTAACATATTATATTCTTACAGTCTTAGCCTTATATTCATAATAATTTACTGTCGGTTTATCGAAGGAATTTGTATGGTAATAGTAGGTTTAAAGTTTATGTTAACTTTTATGAATATGGGGGTTAATCTGTATTGGTATATGTGCCATATTGCGAATTTACCTTACAACGAAATCATACGACTTTAACGGAGGGAAAGAAAACTTCATAGTTAAGTTACTACAATAACAAAAAAATATATTTATATTTTATATTCCAGATATACTGGTATGAAATGATATAGATAAATATAGAAATAAAGTTTTGACAAAATTTTCTATAGAAAAAAATTTACAAATTTTTCTATAGAAATAAAAATTTGACAACATTTTTACAAAATTTTCTATAGAAATAAAATTTTTACAAAATTTTCAATAGAAAAAGATTTTGACAAAATTTTCTATGGAAATAAAATGTTGCAAAACATGTCTATAGAAATAAAGTTTTACAAAATTTTTCTATAGAAATAAAATTTTGACATAATTTCCTATAGAAATAAAATGTTGACAAAATTTTCTATAGAAATAAAATTTTGACAAAATTTTCTATAGAAATAAAATGTTGACACAATTTTCTATAGAAAATACAAAATTGACAACATTTTCTATAGAAATAAAATTTTGACAAAATTTTCCGTAGAAATAAAATTTTGACAAAATTCTCTATAGAAATAAATTTTTTACAAAATTTTCTATAGAAATAAAATTTTTACAAAATTTTCTATAGAATTAAAATTTTGACAAAATTTTCTATAGAATTAAAATTTTGACAAAATTTTCTATAGAAATAAAATTTTGACAAAATTCTCTATAGAAATAAAATTTTGACAAAATTTTCTATAGAAATAAAATTTTGATAAAATTTTCTATAGAAATAAAATTTTGATAAAATTTTCTATAGAAATAAAATTTTTACAAAATTTTCTATAGAAATAAAATTTTGACAAAATTTTCTATAGAAATAAAAATTTGACAAAATTTTCTATTGAAATAAAATTTTTACAAAATTTTCTATAGAATTAAAATTTTGACAAAATTTTCTATAGAAATAAAATGTTGGCAAAATTTTTTTGTTGTAGTTTGGTATACAATTTTTTCCAAATGTTGGTAGATTATTTATGGTACGAGTGGTAACGGTGAGCACAATCCCAAAAAGAAAATTGCACAGAAAAAAATAGCACCAAAATATTTTCAATTAAAAATTTGATTGAAATTTACAATTCAATTAATAAATTAATTGATACAATTATCTCTTTAATTAAGATACAAACATTAAGTTAATTATTCAATGAGTGATAATTTTAATATTTTTAATTAAAAAATTAATTGATATGATTAACTTTTTAATCAAACTCGAAAGACTAAGTCACTTAAAAAAAGTAACAAAAATTTTTTTAATTTCTAACTAAAAGTTTATTTCAAACGATTAATTTTTTAACCAAACTACAAACACTAAGTCTGTTAAGAAAGTAATTGAAAATAGATACGTTTTTAATAAAAAAATTAATTTAGATTTGCAATCAACATCAATTAAATGTTTAGTTTGCATCAATTAAAAAATTATTTGAAATCAAGTATTTGTTTAATGTCCAATTAAAACTGTGATTGATACTATCATTTTCGTGATTGGAACATTTCAATTAAAAAATTAATTGGACCAAGTAATTTCGTGATTAAATCAGCATTTTTTATGTGTGGGATTTATTTTCATTTTATATATTGGGAATGGTATTTTCTTAATGCAAACGAGACCCAAAAATAGAATGAAGTTACGTTATTTTCCATATAATTTTTTGGGGTCCTACTTCATTTATTTCATATTCAATTTTGATTTCAAGTCCGTGTGAAATTTAACGCCAACTGATGAAGAAATATGAGAAAGTTTAAAACCCCGGTTGATGGACTCTGTTCAGAGGAAAATATCTCAAAGTCCCTCTTTTATATAGGAAATAGTCTCAAATTCCGCCACTTTTCATTCTCGATAGTCCACTTTCGATAAAGGATAAAGTGGCAAACCACGGGAGATAGCCGGCCACCTTTACCACTTTGGAATTGTGTTAGCCCACTTTGGACTCTGCCCGTAGAAGAAAGACTTACCATAAACCCCAGCCAAAGCGTTCACTTTGGACTCTGAAATACACATAAAAAATGTTCACGAAAATTTTTTCAATTAAAGTCTTAATTGAGTTTTAAAAAATGTTCAATTAAAAAATTAATTGATTCAACGAATTTTTTAATTGAAACAAAAAATCAATCACAAAAATTAATTGTATCAATTAATTTTTTTTTATTGGGTGAATTAATTTTTTAATTGACTTTCAATTAATTTTTTAATTGATATTATCATTTCTGTGATTGAAGACATTTCAATTAAAAATTACATGCCATTTCGACACATATCAATAGGGGACTTAATCAGCCCAAGTCGTGTCATAGGACGGTCCTCGTGGCGCTTGACCTATCGAAAGCGTTCGATACGGTCAACCATGCCACATTATTGGAGGACATCGAGAAAACGTCCCTACCGGCAGGAACGAAGCGTTGGGTTATGAATTATATGTGTGGACGCCAGTCGTACGTGGAATTCAGGGACAAGAAGTCAAAACCCCGTAGAGTTAAACAGGGAGTTCCCCAGGGCGGGGTGATATCTCCGGCACTGTTTAACATCTACCTGTCCTCGATTCCACCCCCTCCTGACGGCGTCGAGACTGTGTCTTATGCGGACGATTGCACAATCATGGCATCCGGGCCCATTGTTGATGACATTTGCGATCGATTAGATGTCTACCTCGCTGATCTTACCAGTTATTTCACTGCAAGAAATTTGAGGATATTTCCCACCGAATCCTCAGCCACACTATTCACTACATGGACGGCGGAAGTACGCAGGCAGTTGAATGTCAGAGTCGATGGCGAAACTATTCCGACAACAAATTACCCCAAGATTATCGGGGTCACATTCGACAGCCTTTATAAGTCGTCCGCCCATGCCACTGCAATTTGTGATAAGCTCCGCGGTAGAAACACGGTCCTCAAGTCGTTTGGAGTACATTCGTCCCATGACACAATCATATAAAATTTATGGGAGATGATCCAAATTTGCACTACTTCCGGATGAGAAGTTGGGGATCCAAAGAAATATGATCACCTCCAACATGTTTTAAGACGAAATGTTATTTTTGGACGGGGAACGTGTTTGTCGCAACCATGTTATTTTTTCGAAAATTAGGTTATGGCAAAAATGTTTCATGTTCCCCATGATCACCTCATGGGGAACATATTAAACTATGTTACTTGGGGATAAACGCGGCAATGGGCAACAAAGATATATTTTCCTTTAAAGATACAACTGTACTAATTTGCGATAGTTTAAAATTTTCAAAACACATTATAGAGGCACTTCGTCGATAAATTTATATAGACTGAATCAATCAATTAAAGACTAAATAAAAACCTAAAGTATTCCCACTCACAAATCTATTTGAAATTTCAAGTGATATCAAACACTCTTTGCACAACCTATTTATCCATATTATTTAATTTCTTCAAGTGTACACTGAAAGAAGAGTTTTCTATTTTGAGGGACGAAATTTTAGATACAATCGTTGAGCGACTTATCATATATTCGTTTTTCGTTTGTCTAAAATTTCGTTCCGGAGAAAATTATTTTTTCTTTCGGTGTAGAAAAACAACAAACAAAAAACTTCTGAAAATGATATCACACAACAATGGTCTCAAGATGAATAAGAAACGATATATTGTCGGAATGGGTGACTGCGACAAGTGTAGCCAGCCCAACATAGGGGATAGACGTTGACGAGCGGGTGAAGTGAATGTGAATATGGATACGTCTGTTGTATTGTGCATCCATTGTTAATATGTTTGTTAGCTCTTCCCAAGACTTGCATAATAATCAAATGGAAATGAAATAAAACCGAAAGTGATAAGAAAATCAAGTACTTCTCCGTCAGCACTTGCTACTGGGTTTTCTTGGATATCTTTCCATTGTCCTCCCCTTAGCAAGATGGAAGTTTTATTAAATTTCCATAAAAATGCGGAAATGTTGAAGAAACGTCATTGAGGTATTGAAATGTAGTTGAGTTGTTTTCTTATTTCTTAGTAAGATTTTCAAGACTTATTTTTCAAATTGCAGTTTGCTTTTAGTTAAACTTTAAAAATTAGCTGTACAACAAATCGGTGTTGTAAATTTTATAGGAATCGGAATGTTATAATATTTTCTAAATTTTGTTCCAGAATATTCAATTTCAATGTTTTCTCAGTGGCCTTATAACAACAAGTGGCCATATGTTTCTTCACATTACGTTAGCAATGACATTGAATTTCTCTTTAATTGATTCTTATGTTTAGACAAATAAACTTTTATTTATATGGATATTAGAGTGGCCCTTTAAAATTCCAATAGATATATGCAAATTCGTGCAACCTTCGGTAGTTAGAGGTATACCACAAGAATAGAACAATGTTTCCATTGAAAAAAATCAAGGTAATAATTGTAAATACTATCAGAAAAATATATTCCATAGTTTGTCGGGCTCATACGCGTAAATTCATGATTCATCACCACAGTTGCCACTCGAGCCAAAAATAATCTACCAAAATTGAAAGAAACTTTTGCCAAAAACTACCGAACCAAAAAATCTTATTTCATTACCATAGAAAATTTTGTCAAAATTTTGTTTCTATAGAAAATTTTTTCAAAATTTTGTTTCTATAGAAAATTTTGTCAAAATTTTATTTCTATAGACAATTTTTTCAAAATTTTATTTCTATAGAAAATTATGTCAAAATTTTATTTCTATAGAAAATTTTGTCAAAATTTTATTTCTATAGAAAATGTTGACAAAATTTTATTCCTATAGAAAATTTTGTAAAAATTTGATTTCTATATAAAATTTTATCAAAATTTTATTTCTATAGAAAATTTTGTCAAACTTTTATTTCTATAGAAAATTTTGTCAAAATTTTATTTCTAAGACAATTTTGTCAAAATTTTATTTCTGTAGAAAATTTTGTCAAAATTTTGTTTCTATAGAAAATGTTGTCAAACTTTTATTTCTATAGAAAACTTTGCAAAATTTTATTTCTATAGAAAATTTTTTCAAAATTTTATTTCTATAAATTTCTCAAAATTTTATTTCTATAGAAAATTTTGTCAAAATGCTATTTCTATAGAAAATTTTGTAAAAAATTTATTTCTATAGAAAATTTTCTCAAAAGTTTATTTCTATAGAAAATTTTATTTCTATAGAAAATTTTCTCAAAAGTTTATTTCTATAGAAAATTTTGTTAAAATTTTATTTCTATAGAAAATTTTGTCAAAATTTTATTTCTATAGAAAATTTTCTCAAAATTTTATTTCTATAGAAAATGTTCTCAATTTTATTTCTATAGAAAATTTTCTCAAAATTTTATTCCTATAGAAAATTTTCCCAAAATTTTATTCCTATAGAAAATTTTCCCAAAATTTTATTTATAGAAAATGTTCTCAAAATTTTATTTCTATAGAAAATTTTGTCAAAATTTGTTTCTATAAAAATTTTGTCAAACTTATTTCTATAGAAAACTTTGCAAAATTCTATTTCTATTGAAAATTTTCTCAAAATTTTATTTCCATAGAAAATTTTCTCAAAATTTTATTTCTATAGAAAATTTTCTCAAAATTTTATTTCTATAGAAAATTTCGTCAAAATTGTATTTCTAAAGAAAATTTTTTCAAAATTTTATTTCTATAGAAAATTTTGTCAAAATTTTATTTCTATAGAAAATTTTGTCAAAATTTTATTTCTATAGAAAATTTTGTCAAAATGTTATTTCTATAGAAAATTTTGTCAAAATTTTATTTCTATAGAAAATTTTCTCAAAAGTTTATTTCTATAAAAAATTTTGACAAACTTTTATTCCTATAGAAAATTTTGTCAAAATTTTATTTCTATAGAAAATGTTGTCAAAATTTTGTTTCTATAGAAAATTTTGTCAAAATTTTGTTTTTATAGAAAATTTTGTCAAAATTATGTTTCTATAGAAAATTTTGTCAAACTTTTATTTCTATAGAAAACTTTGCAAAATTTCATTTCAATAGAAAATTTTCTCAAAATTTTATTTCTATAGAAAATTTTGTCACAATTTTATTTGTATAGAAAATTTTCTCAAAATTTTATTTCTATAGAATTTTTTTTCAAAATTTTATTTCTACATAAATTTTTTTCAAAATTTTATTTTTATAGAAATTTTTGTCAAAATTTTATTTCTATAGAAAATTTTGTTAAAAATTTTATTTCTATAGAAATGTTTGTTAAAATTTTATTTCTATTGAAAATTTTGTCAAAATTTTATTTCTATACAAAATTTGTAAAAATTTTATTTCTATAGAAAATTTTGTCAAAATTTAATTTCTATAGGAAATTTTGTCAAAATTTTATTTCTATACAAAATTTTGTCAAAACTTTATTTCTATAGAAAATTTTCTCAAAATTTTATTTCTACAGAAAATTTGGTTATAATTGTAAATATATTTTTATAAAAAACCCTACCAAACAGTAAAAAATCTACGATTTTTGGTCGAATTCTACCAACTGTGTAAACCGTGTTATCACCTTCCACAGTGTCATAGAAGTTTTTCGAAGCACCCCGATGGTTTTTTGGGACCATTTCTTACGACCAATCGACAAGAGCCTTTTCATGTTCACGATTTAATTGCATTTTGGGGCGAGATAAATCTTTAAGTTACTTTAAACGGCACAAATAGCGCTCGTAAAATTTTCAAAACAAAGATTTCGCACTTAATCCGCGTAAACATTTTTTATATGGAGTGTTTTCGTGCGAAAACGTGATTTTATAGGCTTTACTTACAAAATGAGACTGGAATACACAAAGACTCCATACACTGAACTTTTTCTAGGATTTTGTTTTGGGCCCAAGCGCATATTGACACTTTACTCTGCTTGGTCAAGAAATTGTTTTCCACTACATATTACGAAATTATTTCTTACAGGACCGTGTTCCCATGCTAGACCTTTTTCTTAATATAAATACTATTTTCGTAAAAAGAAGCGAATAATTGATTTGGAGTTTTTGAATTTAATTTATATTGAGTTTTAAATTAAATTGCGGATTTTTGGGGACGAAAGATCACGGTTGCCACATTTGCTAGAATTCTACGAAAAATGGTAGCTTTTTTACTCTTTGATAGAATGGTAGTTGAAGTTGAATATTTTGACAAATCTGCCAATTGAAAATATTCGACTAGAGGTACTTCACAAATTTTCTATAGAAATAAAATTTTCACAAAAATTTTCTATAGAAATAAAATTTTCACAAAAGATTCCTATGGAAATAATATTTTGACAAGATGTTCTATAGAAATAAAATTTTGACAAAATTTTCTATAGTAATAAAATTTTGACAAAATTTTCTATAGAAATAAAATTTTGACAAAATTTTCTATAGAAATAAAATTTTGACAAAATTTTCTATAGAAATAAAATTTTGACAAAATTTTCTATAGAAATAAAATTTTGGCAAAATTTTTTATAGAAATAAAATTTTGACAAAATTTTCTATAGAAATAAAATTTTGACAACATTTTCTATAGAAATAAAATTTTGACAAAATTATCCGTAGAAATAACATTTTGACAAAATTTTCCATAGAAATAAAATTTTGACAATATTTTCTATAGAAATAAAATTTTGACATTTTCTATAGAAATAACATTTTGACAAAATTTTTCGTTAGAAATAAATTTTTGACAACTATTTTACCTTTTCTATAGAAATAAAATTTTGGCTATAGAACTAAAACTTCGACTAAATTTTCCATTTTGCTTAATAAGATTTTTTGTAGCTTTTCGGTTAAATTTTCTCCGAACTTCGGTAGATTATTTTTGGCTTGAGTGGCAATCATGTATAAGAGCCAGAAAAATACTGACAACACTGAAAGATCCCCGTGTTCACATATATTTAAATGTTTGCATATCCTAGAATGAATAAAATTCGTATCTATTCGTTAGGCTATCAGCACCTACACACAAAAAAATATCAATTAATTTGATTGTCAATACAATTAAAATTATGTTTAAATTTGAGCTAACAACGTAATTTGTAAATACAATTACGATTTTAGTCACCTTATCAGCCAATTTTGTTATATCAACAAACATTTTGTTATATCAACAAAAATTTTGTTGAACTTAAAAATTTTGTGTAACAACAATTTATTGTTAGCTCAAAAATTATAATATTATTTTCTGTGTATATCATTTGATTAAAATTTACTGAAATGCATTTATTATGTATTTTTTTATATTTCCTAATCCTAACAAATGTCTGACATAAAAATTTTAAAAAGAAAATTTTATGTAGAATAAATTTTTACATTAGACTAATTTCTATTCTTTATTGGAAAAGAAGCTGTATTGCAAAAAATAGTTTTAGTGCCCACGGCAATATTTTTTCCAGTGTCTGTGTGGTGGCAGATACCCCATCTCAAGGTAAATAGAGGAGCAAATAAGTTTAAAATGTTAGTACAACGAAATTTATGTTATTCGCGTATAAACATAAATTAATAGCAAACCCGGCAATATTTTAAATATTGAGCAGGGAGAGAGGTAAAGGTAGTATCACCACTAGAGGCTTATTTAAAGTTCATTCATTTGTTTATTTTTTTCCGTAAATTTTTGTACTATCAACCAGCAATCTTCGTTCACGTTAGTTCAAATAGATTATAAACAATAAATAAACAAATATTTTTGTTATTGTTGTTGTTGTTGGTATTTTTACTGTTTGTTTTTAACATTTCGCGTCTTACTCTAAAACAGAGATGATGATGATGACGAAGACGTCCGATGGTACTACCGCATAAACCTCAGGGTGATATATCTACCTACCTACCTGAGTGTACATAAAATGAATGAATGATATTAGAACGATTTATCTTTGTGGATTTTTTTATTACTTTTTTTTGTTTTTTGAGGGAAATTATTTCTTGCCTACCTTTTGTTTCGAACGTATTTCTTTTTCAATCTGCTAAACCTTAATCTTATCTTAAAATAACAGTTATGTTGTAACAAAATTCGAACCTAATTTGTCTGCATTATTTTTTTATTTAGTTTTCGTGATTTTTTTAAATTTAGAGAATGATGTCATTGACGTATTTATATAACGAAAGATTTTTTATTTTATATACACTGAAAGAAAAGCTTTATTTCATCTAAAGATTTTGATTTTGCCTTAAGGATTTTGGTAATGATTCCGAGCAAAACTCTTTCCGATGGTAAAATAAGATACTGCACAATGTGTTTGTGATTCCCAATATATGGCCTAAAAAAGGGGTCAAATAGAAAAAAAAAGATGGGCTTCCAGATTTATATCTGAAAGATAAATGGTAAAAACAGATATTACAAAATGTGTTTGGGAATCTACATTTAAAATTTAATTCTTGAAATCAAAAATGTTTTCTTCTTACTCTGAGGCAAATGTTCCTTACTTCAAAGACATACGACATCAAAGGAAGGGACGATAATTTCGAATTCTAACTTTGATGATTTTTTTAATTATTAGAAGGGTCATAACTAAAAAAAAATCATCAAAGTTAGAATTCGAAATTATTTTATGGAATGTATTTATTTTAAAGAAATTTGACCACATATGGTAGTTTTCTACCAACAATGGTAGATTTTTTACTGTTTGGTAGATTGGTAAAATTCTTGATGTTCTGGTAGATTTTTCAATATCTTCCTCTCCACCTGAAAAGTACTTCGATTTTCTTTATATAAAAAAAATTTTGAGAAAATTATCTATAGAAATAAAATTTTGAGAAAATTTTCTATAAAAATAAAATTTTGAGAAAATTTTCTATAGAAATAAAATTTTGAGAAAATTTTTTATAAAAATAAAATTTCGAGAAATTTTTCTATAAAAATAAAATTTTGCGAAAACTTTCTATGGAAATAAAATTTTGAGAAAATTTTCTATAGAAATAAAATTTTGAGAATTTTTTTTTTTTGCAAAATTTTCTATAGAAATAAAATTTTGACACAATTTTCCATAGAAATAAAATTTTGACACAATTTTCCATAGAAATAAAATTTTGAGAAAATTTTCTATACAAATAAAAATTTGAGAAAATTTTCTATACAAATAAAATTTTGACAAAATTTTCTATAGAAATAAAATTTTGACAAAATTTTCTATAGAAATGAAATTTTGAGAAAATTTTCTATAGAATTAAAATTTTTGAGAAAATTTTCTATAAAAATAAAATTTTGACAATATTTTCTATATAAATAAAATTTTGAGAAAATTTTCTATAGAAATGAAATTTTGAGAAAATTTTTAATAGAAATAAAATTTTGAGAAAATTTTTTTGGCAAAATTTTTTATAGAAATTAAATTTTGAGAAAATTTTCTATAGAAATAAAATTAAAAAAAAATCTATAAAAATAAAATTTTGAGTACATTTTCTATAGAATTAAAATTTTGAAAAAAAAAAAAATTCTATAGAAATATTTTTTGGTAAAATTTTCTATAGAAATGAAATTTTGAGAAAATTTTCTATAGAAATGAAATTTTGAAAAAAATTTCTATAGAAAAATTTCTGAGAAAATTTTCTTAGAAATGAAATTTTGAGAAAATTTTCTATAGAAATAAAATTTTGAGAAAATTTTTTTGGCAAAATTTTCTATAGAAATAAAATTTGAGAAAATTTTCTATAGAAATAAAATTTTGTATAGAAATAAAATTTCTATAGAAATAAAATTTTGACAAAATTTTCTATAGAAATGAAATTTTGAGAAAATTTTCTATAGAATTAACATTTTTGACAAAATTTTCTATGGAATTAAAATTTTTGACAATATTTTCTATGCAAATAAAATTTTGACAAAATTTTCTATAGAAATGAAAGTTTGAGAAAATTTTCCATAGAAATAAAATTTTGAGAAAATTTTCCATAGAAATAAAATTTTGAGAAAATTTTCTATAGAATTAAAATTTTGAAAAAAATTTCTATAGAAATAAAATGTTGACATTATTTTCTATATAAATAAAATTTTGACAAAATTTGCTATAGAAATGAAATTTTGAGAAAATTTTCTATAGAAATAAAATTTTGAGAAAATTTTCTATAGAAATAAAATTTTGAGAAAATTTTCTATAGAAATAAAATTTTGAGAAAATTTTCTATAGAATTAAAATTTTTGAAAAAAAAATTTATAACAATAAACATTTGACAAAATTTTCTATAGAAATAAAATTTTGAGAAAATTTTCTATAGAAATAAAATTTTGACAAAATTTTCTATAGAAGTGAAATTTTGAGAAAATTTTCTATAGAATTAAAATTTTTGAGAAAATTTTCTATGGAATTAAAATTTTTGAGAAAATTTTCTATAAAAATAAAATTTTGACAAAATTTTCTATAGAAATAAAATTTTGACACAATTTTCCATAGAAATAAAATTTTGAGAAAATTTTCTATAGAAATAAAATTTTGAGAAAATTTTCTATAGAAATAAAATTTTGAGAAAATTTTCTATAGAAATAAAATTTCGACAAAATTTTCTATAGAAATTAAATTTTGAGAAAATTTTCTATAGAATTAACATTTTTGACAAAATTTTCTATAGAATTAAAATTTTTGACAAAATTTTCTATAGAAATAAAATTTTGACAACATTTTCTATAGAAATAAAATTTTGAGAAAATTTTCTATAGAAATAATATTTCGAGAAATTCTTTTGGCAAAATTTTCTATAGAAATAAAATTTTGAGAAAATTTTCTATAGAAATAAAATTTTGAGAAAATTTTCTATAGAATTAAAATTTTTGAAAAAAAATTTTATAACAATAAACATTTGACAAAATTTTCTATAGAAATAAAATTTTGAGAAAATTTTCTATAGAAATAAAATTTTGACAAAATTTTCTATAGAAGTGAAATTTTGAGAAAATTTTCTATAGAATTAAAATTTTTGAGAAAATTTTCTATGGAATTAAAATTTTTGAGAAAATGTTCTATAAAAATAAAATTTTGACAAAATTTTCTATAGAAATAAAAATTTGACACAATTTTCCATAGAAATAAAATTTTGAGAAAATTTTCTATAGAAATAAAATTTTGAGAAAATTTTCTATAGAAATAAAATTTTGAGAAAATTTTCTATAGAAATAAAATTTTGACAAAATTTTCTATAGAAATTAAATTTTGACAAAATTTTCTATAGAATTAACATTTTTGACAAAATTTTCTATAGAATTAAAATTTTTGACAAAATTTTCTATAGAAATAAAATTTTGACAACATTTTCTATAGAAATAAAATTTTGAGAAAATTTTCTATAGAAATAAATTTTTGAGCAAATTTTCTATAGAAATAAAATTTTCAGAAAATTTTCTATAGAATTAAAATTTTGAGAAAATTTTCCATAGAAATAAAATTTTGACAAAATTTTTTATAGAAATAAACTTTCGACAAAATTTTCTATAGAAATAAAATTATAACAAAATTTTCTATAGAAATAACATTTTGACAAAATTTTCTATAGAAATAAAATTTTGACAAAATTTTCTATAGAAATAAAATTTTGAGAAGTTTGATAAAATTTTCTTAAGATTTTCAAAAGAAGAAATTAAACCAAAGATGCGAAATCCTCAATATTAGTCATAGCATATAAAGGGTGATTTGTTAAGAGCTTGATAACTTTTTTTTTTTAAAAAACGCATAAAATTTGCAAAATCTCATCGGTTCTTTATTTGAAACGTTAGATTGGTCCATGACATTTACTTTTTGAAGATAATTTCATTTAAATGTTGACCGCGGCTGCGTCTTAGGTGGTCCATTCGGAAAGTCCAATTTTGGGCAACTTTTTCGAGCATTTCGGCCGGAATAGCCCGAATTTCTTCGGAAATGTTGTCTTCCAAAGCTGGAATAGTTGCTGGCTTATTTCTGTAGACTTTAGACTTGACGTAGCCCCACAAAAAATAGTCTAAAGGCGTCAAATCGCATGATCTTGGTGGCCAACTTACCGGTCCATTTCTTGAGATGAATTGTTCTCCGAAGTTTTCCCTCAAAATGGCCATAGAATCGCGAGCTGTGTGGCATGTAGCGCCATCTTGTTGAAACCACATGTCAACCAAGTTCAGTTCTTCCATTTTTGGCAACAAAAAGTTTGTTAGCATCGAACGATAGCGATCGCCATTCACCGTAACGTTGCGTCCAACAGCATCTTTGAAAAAATACGGTCCAATGATTCCACCAGCGTACAAACCACACCAAACAGTGCATTTTTCGGGATGCATGGGCAGTTCTTGAACGGCTTCTGGTTGCTCTTCACTCCAAATGCGGCAATTTTGCTTATTTACGTAGCCATTCAACCAGAAATGAGCCTCATCGCTGAACAAAATTTGTCGATAAAAAAGCGGATTTTCTGCCAACTTTTCTAGGGCCCATTCACTGAAAATTCGACGTTGTGGCAGATCGTAAGTCTATTCATGATGAAATGTCAAAGCATACTGAGCATCTTTCTCTTTGACACCATGTCTGAAATCCCACGTGATCTGTCAAATACTAATGCATGAAAATCCTAACCTCAAAAGAATCACCCTTTATTTGAAGCCATTTTTATCGTTAATCCAAAGATTCAATATTTTCGTTTACTTAAAGTTAAATTCTTTAAATCAAACTTCTTTTTCTTTACTTTAAAGAAAATTTGTCTTAGTCCAACGACAAATTTCAAAGGTTTTTGTCCTAAATTTAATTAAACAAATTTGTATATTACAGTGAAAAATATTGACCTTATATCAAATATGCTGCCTAAATTTTAGCACAGATAATGTACACAATATTGAGGAAAACTTCTTTAATATAATGAAATTTTAATCAACATAATGAAATTTTAATCAAAGTTTATAATCTTTGCTTTACTTTTTTGTTTCAATAAATTTAGAACGCGAATCTTGGAAATTTTTGTTCATTTAAGTCTTTGTATGTCTTTGAACTAATCCATATTTTCTTTAAAGAAAGACAAATATTTTTGATTTAAAGAAATCGTCTTTAAATTAACTGATATATTGCATCTTTAGATTTAAAACAAAAACGCTTTAAATTTATTTTATTTATCCTATACAACAATACTTGCGCTTATATTAATTTTACAGGAATTTTGGTTAAAATGTATTTCCTTTGGTTTAAAGAATTTCTGGCATTTTTATATTGAAATATTTGTTGCAATTTGGATTATTAAACAGGCTTATAAATACGTACGTGAATAGCTTTATTGATATACGTACGTGAATGAAAATTCGATATAATTTTATTGATCCTAGATTTAAAGCCCTAAAAATGTCTTTATTTTAAAGAAGCAACATCTTTGGCTCGGAATCATTACCAAAATCCTTAAGGGAAAGTCACCATCTTTAAATTCAAGTAAACTTTTTTGAGTGTAGATAATGAAAATTTATTAAAAAAAATAATATTAGGCCAACATTTTTTTCAGTGTATATATACATATTAGTGTAAAATACTATTGTTTACATTTATTATTTGCTATAAATTTTTCCTACTAAATGAAATGCAATGGTGTTAAAATCTAAGCAAAAAAATTTAAAAAAAAATTAGCGGATAGCGGATAGCGAAAATCGATTCGGCCTATATTTAGTTTTCGAATCATCAGTTCATACTATAGAATTTTCAAAACTATATTTATATTACCTTATCAGAATGCTACTGAATACAGATTTTTAATTTATTATAGTTACGCAGATATAAGTATTGAAACATGTTTATATAGAATATAATTATTGACTCAATCCGCTGAAAATAGTACTATTGCCGTAAGCACAAAGATTTATTGTCCTTAAATTGCGGATCCCATAACACAAAACACATAATTCTCTGAAAATGAAATATAAGAAATGGACGTACAGAAACAATATTTTTGAATACCTTTATGTATGGGCAAAATTTATTCCAGATTTTAAATTTCAGGCAAATTGTTTGCAATATGTGTCAATTCTTAGAATATTGTCTGCTCCACCCACATTTACCTCTACCGTTTCTCTATGGGGATAATTCATTTACTATGGCACTTCTTTTTTTGCCCTATTTTATTATTTGTGATTCATAACCCTGGCATATTTTTGTGTTGTCTACTTGCCGCCTAATGACCTAAAAAGATAAGAAATTATTGTCATATTTTCCTTAAGAATTTTAGTATAGGAAAATTTAATATTATTTATCAACAAATTAACTTTTAGGAATATATTTCATCCTAATGATTTGTGACCCTAAAAAAAAAAAGAAATGGGCAAGCCCGTTATGCGTGAAGTGCATGGATGATCTATGCATTATGATGATTAGTTTGGCTCGCGACAATGGGGCCAACCAATCTGTTGTCCATTCACACTGACTATTCTGTTACCCATAATGAAATTTCCATCATTTCGTATACATTTTTTGTTTAATTATTCGACATTTCTTTATTTTCTTGGTTTATTTATATTTATTTAGTTTTTGTCTTTTTCTCCTACATTTTTTTCGGAAATCGAAAGCAACGCGTGAAAAGAAAAAAAAAATCGAAACTAGAACAACATAGAGGTGACAGCAATAAAATAAACTGACAGCGCATACAATTTGCCACAGTCATACTAAAATACCAACTCATTGTTAGAGTCACCCAACAAATTTTGTACACCTCAAAAAAAATCGCTTCTGTAACATATACCCCAAACAAAATATTGTTTGTATTGTTTAAACATATTATGTTTCACCCTAGGCATACACTGTTAAAAAAAATTTAATGTAATTTCTTTGTGTATATATATATATATTTAAGACGCCAATTGGTTACATGGTATGCTAGTTTATGAACATTATATTAAAAATATTGTGTTAAAAAATTTGAGTTTCAACCATATAATTTTTACACCCCAAACATATGAAAAACAGTCTTTCGTCCGTTTAGGAGTATATAAAATTTTAGTATTCCCATTAGTAGTTCGGTATCAAGTGAAGCATAGAAATTAACTAAATTCGTGTCTCACACAAAATAGTTCAGAATTTCTAAAAAAAATTAAATTTTTACTAAACAGAAAAATCTTACTTTGTAAAATTTTATTTCCATTGAAAAAATTGTCAAAAATTTATCTCTACACAGAAAAAAAATTACGTAGTTAAACTGAGGCTAAATTTAACTTATTTTTATTGGAAAAAATTTGTTTGCTTGTAGTTAAATTTTATTATTTTTCTCGAAATTTTCCACAGCTTAATGAAATCTTACTTTTTTTAAGTATGTCTCAAAAATTTTACGAACCAAACGTGAGTATAAAGTTCAATGACCGTACACATAAGTTCAATATGAACTAAGGCAAAAGAAGATTTTCGTACGATTCCCAAAAATAGTAAGAATGAACTACTGTATGGTTAAAATGGTCATGATTTGGCGCCAATGATTTTCTTCCTTACTTTTAGTTAATTTTTTCTTCTATGAGATGATGTCATTTCGTGAACTGCAGTAAAAAAGTACAACAGGGCATTAAAATTTATTGGTTTTAACGACGCTTTGTGGAAATCTCAAAATGTGGAGTAAAATTTAGTTCAATTTTCGTGCGAGGTTGTTCATTCTTCCTATAAAACAGTTCACCTTTTTTTCGGTGTATAGAAAATTTTGTCAACATTTTATTTCTATAGAAAATTTTGTCAAAATTTTATTTCCATCGAAAATTTTGTCAAAATTTTATTTCCATCGAAAATTTTGTCAAAATTGTATTTCAAAATTTTTTTCAAAATTGTATTTCTGTAGAAAATTTTCTCAAATTTTTGTTGCTATAGAAAATTATGTCAAAATTTTATTTCTATAGAAAGTTTTGTCTAAATTTTATTTCTTTAGAAAATTTTGTCTAAATTTTATTTCCATCGAAAATTTTGTCAAAATTGTATTTCTATAGGAAATTTTGCTAAAATTGTATTTCTGTAGAAAATTTGGTCAAAATTGTATTTCTAAGAAAATTTTGTCAAAATTTTATTTCTAGAGAAAATTTTATCACAATTTTATTTCCATAGAAAATTTTATCACAATTTTATATCCGTAGCAAATTATGTCAACATTTTATTTCTATAGAAAATTTTGTCAAAATTTTATTTCTGTAGAAAATTTGGTCAAAATTTTATTTCTAAAAAAGCTTTTGACAAATTTTTATTTCCATGGAAAATTTTGTCAAAAATTTATTTCCATTAAAAATTTTGTCAAATTGTATTTCTGTAGAAAATTTTGCCAAAATTGTATTTCTGTGGAAAATTTGGTCAAAATTGTATTTCTATAGAAAATTTTGTCAAAATTTTATTTCTGTAGAAAAGTTGGTCAAAATTTTATTTCCATAGAATATTTTATCAAAATTTTATTTCCATCGAAAATTTTGTCAAAATTGTATTTCTGTAGAAAATTTTGCCAAAATTTAATTTCTGTAGAAAATTTGGTCAAAATTGTATTTCTAAGAAAATTTTGTCCAAATTTTATTTCTATAGAAATTTTATTTCCATAGAAAATTTTATCACAATTTTATATCCATAGCCAATTATGCCAACATTTTATTTCTATAGAAAATTTAGTCAAAATTTTATTTCTGTAGAAAATGTGGTCAAAATTTTATTTCCATAGAAATTTTTTTCACAATTTTATATCCATAGAAAATTATGCCAACATTTTATTTCTATAGAAAATTTTGCCAAAATTTTATTTCCATCGAAAATTTTGTCAAAATTGTATTTCTGTAGAAAATTTTGCCAAAATTGTATTTCTGTAGAAAATTGTATTTCTATATAAAATTTGGTCAAACTTTTATTTCTGTAGAAAATTTGGTCAAAATTTTATTTACATAGAAAATTTTATCAAAATTTTATATCTATAGAAAATTTAGTCAAAATTTTATTTCTATAGAAAATTTTGTCAAAATTTCATTTCTATAGAAAATTTTGTCAAAATTTTATTTCTGTAGAAAATTTTGTCAAAATTGGATTTCTGTAGAAAATTTTGTCAAAATTTTATATTTATAGAAAATTTTTGCAAATTTTATTTCTATCAAAAAATTTGCCAAATTTGATTTCTTTATAAAATTTTGTCAAAATTTTATTTCTATAGAAAATTTTGTCAATATTTTATTTTTATAGAAAATTTAGTCAAAATTTTAGTTTTATAGAAAATTGTTGTTGTTTTTTTATTGCAGCTTAAAACCATACATTGACTAAACTACAAGTGTAGTTTAACCAACAGAGGAAAAGAATGTTTGTCAAATTTATTTATGCAAAGCCCTATAGACTACAAGATGGTTGGATGGGCGCACGTTTCGGAATTACCACATTCCTCATCAGCTCTGCAATGTGAACACTTGCAGCAAAACTATCAACCAATTATCAGAATAAATACAGGCAGTTTATTAAAACCAACAAAAACCACACTTGAACCCTCCGAAAAAAGGTTTTACATTGATAGCCGGCTTATGCCGAAATAAATTCGAAACAAACATCTCTCTTTTCCTATGCCGCTGTCAAATCATCGATTTGAATTCAGTTGGCTGGGTTTATTTTGAGCGTGCCTCCTCTTCTTTTTCCATTCGTTTTGTTTTGTTATTGTTGGTTTTGTTCTTTAAGCATTGTTGTTTTTTTATTGCAGCTTAAAACCATACATTGACTAAACTACAAGTGTAGCTTAACCAAAAAAAATTTTATAGAAAATTTTTGAAAATTTTATTTCCATCGAAAAATTTGCCAAATTTGATTTCTTTAGAAAATTTTGTCAAAATTTTATTTCTATAGAAAATTTTGTCAAAATTTTATTTCTATTGAAAATTTTGTCAAAATTTTATTTCTATAGAAAATTTTGTCAAAATTGGATTTCTGTAGAAAATTTTGTCAAAATTTTATATTTATAGAAAATTTTTGCAAATTTTATTTCTATCAAAAAATTTTGCCAAATTTGATTTCTTTAGAAAATTTTGTCAAAATTTTATTTTCATAGAAAACTTTGTCACAATTTTATTTCCACAGAAAATGTTGTCAAATTTTATCTTATCAAAATTGTAAAAATTGTATTTCTGTAGAAAATTTTGTCAAAATTTTATTTTTATGGGAAATTTTGTCAAATTTTATTTCTATAGAAAATTTTGTCAAAATTGTATTTCTGTAGAAAATTTTGTTAAAATTGTATTTCTGTAGAAAATTTTATTTATTTTATTTCTCTAAATAAACTGTGTCTTATCTCCAGCCACAGATTTTATTTCTTTAAAATTGAGCATTCACTACCTGAATCATTTCAGTCGTTTTTGTAGTACTAGTAGTATCATTATAACAATTTATGGTGCGATACACAAATATTTTGTGCATTTGAGCTCGAGATATTCCAGTGAAATATAACGAATTTACTCTACAACGCTTGAAATCTATAGCGAATAACTTTCTTTTTACATAAAGTCTGATGCAAATTGTTTTGGAGGCATGCAAATAATACAAGGGTTGTCAATAAATGAATAAATTTTCTATCACAAATGGACATCTCTCAAAAGATGATAAAATGTAAGAAATTATGCGACTTCACTTCAGGGGCATTTCACTGTATTGTAAAAAATGCTTATTTTAATTTAAGGCAAAATAATATTCATTTAAAATGATGTTATGATTCAAATGTAATACTCGATTTGTCATATGCTCTTTCTTTCTTGTTTTGAGATTTACTGTCAGTTCTATCATTTATCAAACAATCTGAAAGTGAGCATTTTTTTTTAAATTAATCTATTTAAGTGTAAGCTGTTTTTATTTTAATTAATTTGACATATGCACTTTGCTCACACAATCGAGTCTATTGACATTTCTGACATGTAGACAAATTGTCAAATGATGCGAAATCTATTCCATTCACCCACTCATTAAATTCGCCTGTCATATTTATAAGTGAAAACGCAAATGTATCATTACACATCACAGTTTGATGTGTCGTCTTATGAGTGGATATATGAAATTCAAGACGATATTCTCTTAGAAGAGCGAAGAAATTGCAAAAGACCTAAAACAATTCATGCACATTAAGGATGATCATGAATTGAAATATTTGCTGCTTAGTATTGATTTTGTATGTAAATGATCGATAATGGATTTATATATAAATCTTCCGAATTCTTAAGTGCTGCAAAAGTATCCAGCGAAAATGTGATATTGATACATAATAATATGCTATTGTGATTTGTAACTGTAATGGAGTTTATCGAATTCATTCACAGTCGTATGTTATTGTTAATGAAAATTGTATGAATTCTTTTTGTAGAGGCTAATCTTTTCACATACACTGAAAAAAAAGCATGCCCGGTTCCAAAGATTTTGTCTTTACTTTAAAAATTTTGGTATTGATTCCGAGCCAAAGACGCGGAGAATACAAGTAAGGATAATTTTAAGACACAATTCTCTTTTAAATTTGGGTTTTGTGTACTTGCTTCCAGGAAGCAAATTTTAATTTTTCGCTTTTTCAGCTTTTTTTCGTCGTATGCTATTAAAGTCCTTTAAAAACGAGTTAACGACAACTTTATTTTCCTAATTAAGACTCGACTTTCAGTAGAAATTATGCTATGTTTCAAGTAAAAAACGTCTTTAAAATAAAGTGTTGAAAAACATGTCCTATATTTGAACGATTTTTTGCTTTGTAGTCAAGATGCAAAAAGACAACAAATTTAAAGACAATTTCATTAAATTTAAAGAATTTTTCTGAATTATTAAAGTCAAATTGACCTTAGCCCAAACATTTTTTCTTTCATGTTATGATACCCAGTTTTAAGTGAAATCACTTAATTATAAGGACAATACGACTTCAGTGAAAAGTTTATCGACTTTTGGACAAGGAAAAAAAACTTTATATTAGAGAAATGCGTCTTCTATGCTAAGCAAAATTTACATTCGTATTTTAAAGACATGAAATCTTTGACCTCACGACAATATTTTTTTCAGTGTACCAATCTGAAGAATTGACCAGATATTGTCCAGTCTATTGGAAACTTCAATAAAAGAACATTATTCACAATAAGTATTCAAGTGTTCACATTGCAAATATTCCACTAGTAATTTTGTAAACATTGTCATGGCATTGTACACCCAAAAAAAAGTGAATCACTGAAGAAAATATAAATACATATCAAAAAATTTTAACTACAATATATTGTCGGAGGCGACCTGATTCAAATTATTTAATAATTTCTGTAAAGCTGGAAAAATATATCTTTCCATTATTTAATAACGTTTTGAATAAAAGCAAAAATGGAGTACTAATGCAGTAAAAGCAAAAATCAAATTACCAAAATAAATGGAAAAATGAGTGCAAATCATTCACAATAATTTTTTAGCTTCATAGCCCATATTTGGGGTTATACGATTGATGACAGTAACTGCTATAGTGTGAGAGTAGTGAACATGAATTCCTGGTCATTATGTGCAATAAATTCCCAGTGGATGAGAAAATATACCATCAAATTTAGTAACGCAGAGATAGAGGAAGATTTGAAAATAAATGTCAAGAATTACAATTTTGATGCAGTGTCGGATTATTTTGGATATGCTCACCGTTTGTGATAGAAAGATGCCAATAGATTGAACTAGTCAAGAAAGCTACAGATTGAAAGTGATAATTCACAATAATGTATTTCGATTAGTTGCCAATTTCAATGAATCTTAACTATGGGTTTAAAACTATTTCATGGATGTTTCAATAACAATAGTTCGGATATAAAAATAATTGGAATAAATTCATTTTAAGAAACTATGCAAAAAAACTAAGTCTAAACCAAAAACTGTTTATTGTATATTTAATGAAAAATATAATGATTGGAAACAGAATTTATATTTTTCTCGTAGAACAATGAACAAAGTTCAAACGGTGAGTCAACCATTCAGATATTTTCTAGAACAACAAGTGCTGCTTATTGTGAATCACAAGAATTAGAGAATTATTTAACCCTGTAATGTCCATACTTAGTTATCATTGGAAAATTAATGAAACAACAAATTTGTTTTAAATAAAAAATCGTAAATATCTTTATAGCATGTACAATATTTATTAAAAATATAAAACTCAAACTAGAATTCTTTTAAAAAGAAGATTCATGTTTAGATAAGTTTAGATCCAACCTAGTGTCAACCTCAGTTTATAATTAGAAAAATTAATTGAGGTAAAACATTGACATCGGATACTATTCTAATGTAATTATATATTTATTACTAGCTAATTATTCATATGCACCAAATATTCACTGATTCGTGAAATGAAAAAAAAAAAATATGATCTTAGATCTGGACTACAAGGGATTGTAGAGAAACAAAAAATGAGATACTTCTGTTGGCATCCACATATTCATTATATAGAGATGTAGATGTAGTTAGAGAAGAAAATTAAAAATAAATTATGTGACTGAATTTTTTGTTAAAAAATCTTAAGTTGTTTTGTAATTGATCATATTAATCTAATATCGAGGGAAAATCAATTTAGCAAAGAAATTTAATACAATGCTAGCAAGATTTTTATGGATGAGTTAGATTGGATGGAGGCAGTGCAAAACTCGTCATTATCGTCATAATGAATTTTGACAAAATGACGTTTCCTCAATTCACAATAGTACATTATTGTGATTTACTAATATAGTAAATTTAAAAAATGTATAGTTTTTGTCGTAATAATAATACTTTTTTTAATATTAGTTTATATTTATTAAGATTTCAACCACTTGCATTTACAATAGTATACTAATGGGATTTAGGTTTAATAACATAAACATAGACCAATAGAGGGACGTCTCAAGCCAATTCACAATGATTCTGTTTATTTGCAGTGTGCAGTCATGGCACTCAATTGTTCATTCAAGTGACTCAATTTCTTTTCGGTGAACGATAATTACCGTACAATTCAGTCAATTTGCATTAAAAAAAGGTGTAGATGTACAGAATTTCATATTTAGCCCAATTCTGAATATTCCCTAGGGAATGTGTTCCCTGGGAATTAATTTTCCCCGGGAATAAAATCCTCCTATTCTAAACAGTAGGAGAAGAGAATAACAAAGGAGAAATAATTATTCGAAGTCAGCTGATTTACTTCAACTGTTTTGAGATGAGCATTCGGTAGTTGGATGCATTCCATCATGACCGGAAATGATGAATTTTGGTTACAACTCCCTTGATTTTTTGGAGGAATTATTCCAAAAAAATGTCATCGTTTTTCCCTTTTTATTGTCATTTGTAATACCAATTTTTCCCCAAAGGAAAAATTTCCCATTTTCGAAGTTGGTTTAGAATAAGGGAAAAGGGAATAAAGAAAAATTCCCCAGGGAGATTTTGTTTAGAATAGTGGAACAGGAATAGAATAGTGGAAAATTCCCAGGGAATTGTTATTGAGAATTGGGCTAATTATTTTGAAAAATTTGGTGTTTTATTAAAAGGACAAAGGAAGGAAATTACAGGTCAATTAAAAACCACTCATTTGTAGAAGAAAGAGTGTCATATACGGTGTGCAGACAAACTACATCATTGTGAATGGACTTGAGACATCTATATATTTGTTGGCCTATGATATAATATAGGTTTCACTGGAATGCAACCTTTGTTTCCTATTTAAATGTTTTATAAAAAAATTTCGTTTTTGTTCTAATATTTCCTTTTTTTCTTTTCTTTGCAGATTTTGACCCAACAAATGTTACTGTTAGCTATCAGCTGTTCGTAGCATAAATCTTTGAAATATTCATTCACACTGTTTCTAAATCTTTTACTTCGGTCCATCGCTCTCGCTCTCTCTCCCTATTTCTCTGACTCTCTATTTTGGTTCTCTCACTTGCTTCTATAGCATGTTATGGAAGTGATTTAAGAATAACAATAGAGACCAGAGTGTAGATTTTGTTTATTTTATATTTTATAGTTTGGAATATTTCCCTTTAATTGTTGTTATTACTTTTTGTTTTGTTGGATATTTTTATTTTTTTTTTTTTTTTTGATTTGGCGCAGCAACAAACAACAAAATCCTCCTAACCCAAAATTTTCTTCAAACAGTGAGAGCTGAGTGCGCGCGCGAGTTAGTGTCATTGTTAAGCGGCGGTGGAATTCAAAATAAATTTGTCAAAATACCGCAAAAGCGTCATCGACGATAGCGGCAAAAAAAACACACACAAAAAAACAAAAACACCAGGCAGTAGTAGAAGCGGAGTGCGCAGTGAGCAGCAACAGTGAGACAATAGTGTAAAATGTCTTTTCGTGTAGTCAGAAGTTCAAAATTTCGTCACGTTTATGGTCAAGCTTTGAAACGTGAACAATGCTACGACAACATACGTGTCTCAAAGAGTAGTTGGGATTCCACCTTTTGTGCGGTGAATCCAAAATTTCTAGCCATCATTGTGGAGTCAGCAGGTGGTGGTGCCTTCATAGTTTTGCCACACAATAAGGTAAGTAAGTCAGCCACAAAAAACGCCACAGTCCCCATGGCCCCCATGGCCCCCATCCCAAAATCCATTTAGCGTGCCATGAAATAGATTTATGTTTGTTCTTTTTATTTTATTGTTAATAGATTAAGATTCATTTCTAATTCTAGTTACGTATGAATTTTGTTGTCGTCTTTTTCTAACGTTGACGCATATTTAGTTGGTGAAAATGAAGACGTTTTGATAGTAGGACGTTAAATCCATCATTAATGAGGAATTATTTGTATGTTGATAAATGTTTGTAATTTTAAAGAAAAGTCAATGGAAGCAATCAGTGTTGCCAGTATTTTTCTGGCTCTTGTCCCCAAATTATGATGTCTTCGTCCCCAAAAATCCCCAATACATTTTTGACAATTTTTTTAAATTAAAATTAAAATTTTTTTTAAAATAAGGCTCTGCTGTAGAAAATAAATGTTGACAAAATTTTCTATAGAAATAGAATTTTGAAAAAAAAATTCTTTAGAAACAAAGTTTTGACAAAATTTTCTATAGAAATAATGTTTTTTTTACAAAATTTTCTATATATAAATAAAATTTTGACAAAATTTTCTGTATAGAAATAAAGTTTTGATTTTTTTTTATAGAAATAAAATTTTGACAAAATTTTCTATAGAAATAAAAATTTGACAAAATTTTCTATAAAAATAAAATTTTGACAAAATTTTCTATAGAAATAAAATTTTGACAAAATTTTCTATAGAAATAAAATTTTGACAAAATTTTCTATAGAAATAACATTTTGACAAAATTTTCTATAGAAATAAAATTTTGACAAAATTTTCTATAAAAATAAAATTATGACAACATATTTTATAGAAATAAAATTTTGACAAAATTCTCTATAGAAATAAAGTTTTGACAAAATTTTCTATAGAAATAAAATTGTGACAAAATTTTTGTATAGAAATGAAAATACTGGTAACACTGGAAGCACTTTTAATTTATATCAAGGTTTTACATACACTTAAAAAAATATTGACGTAATACGAAAGATTTTCTAAATTTTAAAAAACAAAATCTACTCTTATTGGAACACATTTTTTTTAAATAATTTTTATTTCATTAAACTTATTTCATTTTCTATAGAAATAAAATTTTTACAATATTTTCTATATAGAAACAAAGTTTTAATTTTTGTATAGAAATAAAACTTTGACAAAATTTTCTATAGAAATAAAATTTTAACAAAATTTTCTATATCGAAATAAAGTTTTGATTTTTTTATAGACATAAAGTTTTGACAAATTTTCTATAGAAATAAAGTTTTGTTTTTTTCTATAGAAATAAAATTTTGACAAAATTTTCTATAGAAATAAAATGTTGACAAAATTTTCTATAGAAATAAAATGTTGACAAAATTTTCTATAGAAATAAAGTTTTATGATTTTTTATCTCATAATCTCGGCTATAGGTCTATAAATTAAACTTGAAATTGTTGGTTTCTTGTTTTTTTTTATTTACCGATATTTCGGTTGACTTCGTCAGAACCGTTTTCAAGGCTACAAATTACAAAATTGTACAAAAATTAATTACAAAATTCACAAAATAAAAACAAAGACGTTTTGATAGTAGGACGTTAAATCCATCATTAATGAGGAATTATTTGTATGTTGATAAATGTTTGTAATTTTAAAGAAAAGTCAATGGAAGCAATCAGTGTTGCCAGTATTTTTCTGGCTCTTGTCCCTAAATTATGATGTCTTCGTCCCCAAAAATCCTCAATACATTTTTGACAATTTTTTTTAATTAAATTAAAAAAGGCTCTGCTGTAGAAAATAAATGTTGACAAAATTTTCTGTAGAAATAGAATTTTGAAAAAATTTTCTTTAGAAATAAAGTTTTGACAAATTTTCTATAGAAATAAACTTGTGACAAAATTTTCTGTATAGAAATAAAGTTTTGATTTTTTTCTATAGAAATAAAATTTTGACAAAATTTTCTATAGAAATAAAATGTTGACAAAATTTTCTATAGAAATAAAATTTTGACAAAATTTTCTATAGAAATAAAATTTTGACAAAATTTTCTATAGAAATAAACTTTTGACAAAATTTTCTATAGAAATAAAATGTTGACAAAATTTTCTATAGAAATAAAATTTTGACAAAATTTTCTATAGAAATAAAATTTTGACAAAATTTTCTATATAAATAAAATTTTGACAAAATTTTCTATATAGAAATAAAGTTTTGACAAAATTTTCTATAGAAATAAAATTTTGACAACATTTTTTATAGAAATAAAATTTTGACAAAATTTTCTATAGAAATAAAGTTTTGACAAAATTTTCTGTAGAAATAAAGTTTTAACAAAATTGTCTAAATAAAATTTTGACAAAATTTTCTATAGAAATACAATTTTAACAAAATTTTCTATAGAAATTAAATTTTGACAAAATTTTCTATAGAAATTAAATTTTGACAAAATATTCTATAGAAATAAAATTGTGACAAAATTTTCTATATAAATAAAATTTTGACAAAATTTTCTATATAGAAATAAAGTTTTGACAAAATTTTCTATAGAAACAATATTTTATTAAAAAAGATTAAACCGATTTCTCAAAAAAGAAAAAAAAAACAACAAAAATCTCCAAGTCCCCAACTCAGAAATACCCCCTTTTCACAAAAAATTAAGGTAGAATTACATACCATGCGTTCAATGCGTACTATGCGTCCGATGATTGAAGAGTTGAAATTTCTCTTTGCAATCAAAAGCTCGAATAGTCTGTCGTAAACAGAAAAAAATCAACCCTTCCACCAACGCACGGATTGACGCATTGTGTGTAATTCAACCTTTATACCCAATTTGGGGAAAAAAATCACCAATACTGGTATCACTGGAAGCAATTCTAATTTATATCAAGGTTTCACATACACTGAAAAAAGTATTGACATAATATGAAAGATTTTCTAAATTTTAGAAGACAAAATCTATTCTTATTGGAACACATTTCTTTAAAATAAAAAAAAAAACTGAACTCAAAAAGTTAAACTTTGTTATAATTTTTATTTCATTAAACTTAGGATACTCTTTTTTTATCTCCTTAAATACGTATGCATGGCAAATTTTCTTTAATGTAAAGAAAATTTTTGATATAAAGATATAATCTTTAATTCAACTGAGTTATTGTATCTTGGAATTAAAATATAGATTGTTTCCTAAGAATGTCTTTATTAAAAAAACGCTAACCAATACCAAAATCCTAAAAAAAACAAGGAAACATGGAATTTTAAAAGATCTGCTATACAGAAAAAAAAAATAAATGTTTCCAATTAAAATTTTAATTTATTTTTAAAAAGTATTGTAATTGAATAATTATTTGTTCAACAAAATTTTTAATTGAAACAAAAATTAATTATATCAATTAATTTTTTAATTGGAACAATTTATTTTTTATTGACTTTGGTGATTTTTTTAATACTGTTTTTTTCTGTGATTGATGACATTTCAATTAAAACTTAATTGGATCAATTAATTTCGTTTGAATTGAAAACAAAAACTATTTTTTCTGTGTAATCTTTCCGTCACAGATTCCCTATAAGTTTTTTTTTTTTTTTTTTTTATCGGAGGTATTGTGAGATATTGCATTAGAAGATTTGTATCATAAATGAAAAGTGCCATTAAAATGGGTCCAATGAAACAATTTCATAAATACAATGAAACCTTTCATTATTATAATGATTTTTCTAGTAAATAACGAAACATTCACAATGAACATTTTCGTTGCCCTAGTGAATATTTTGCGATATGTAAATGAAAAAAGTAGTTGGCTCAATTGTAATATATATATTTTTTTAATTTAAAAAAAAAGACAAAAGGAAGACGGCTCTCTTCCCCGTCCAAGTGTCATCCCATCTTCTGGCCATATATCATAAAATTGGATGCCTTTAAATCAAGTTGGAAATCCTGCTTCCCAGATATTATAAAGAAGGGACTACCGCTTGACCCTTATTTTCCAAATAAATCAAAGAAATAAATTAATAAAAATACAGTTTCAAAATAGTCGGTCAAGTACCGCAATTTTTCTAGTACATTTTGTAGGTCAAAGAGATTGTACAAAAGAAGGCAAAGGAATTCTTCGTTTTCCTAATGAACTCCCCATTTGCGCCCTTAGGTTAAGTTAGGCATACTTCTTCGATTATACACTGAAAAAACAGTGAAACCACCATGAAGAACATTTTTGGTTAATTTTAGAAAATTTGGATTATTTTTAGAAAATTTTAACTAAACAGTATTACAAACGCCGATATCACAAAAATAAGTAAATATTTTTCGACAAATTCAAGAAAATTTAATTTAAAATTTATAATTATTTTTTTTCACTTGCTTACAGAAAAT
Organism: Haematobia irritans; assembly: GCF_050003625.1. Taxonomy (NCBI): domain Eukaryota; kingdom Metazoa; phylum Arthropoda; class Insecta; order Diptera; family Muscidae; genus Haematobia; species Haematobia irritans. Next base: position 102,367,569 of record NC_134401.1, on the reverse strand, counting down.
TTTGTAGTTTGAAGGAAAAACTTGGAGTTAAAAATTATAAGAATGTCTTTAGTGCCATACGAAGTTCAAGATCAAGTCGCATTTGTAGTAAAATTTACAAATAATGAACTATTTTGTGAGAAGTACGAAATGAGTAAATCTGTATCTTCATTTGTGTATATTTTTTCCCGTTCTTTAATTCATTTAACTAAGGCAAGCAAAAAATTATTAGAGTAAAAGAAACTTTCTCCAAACATAATAATTCTATGAACTGAAATAAATTTAAATTGGCTTTAACTTTATTTCAGTTGAAATTTTCGAACAAATTGTGTCAGTTTTGTTAAGGATGGGACATCCAGTGCTGTCAATTTGCCAATTGACGATTTTTTACTCAAAAAATAGAAAATGCCGATTATCCCACTTTTGCTTCGAAAATGACGATATTAGCTGGGTTCAAAATTTTTTACTGGAAGTCGTTCATTTACACCAAAAAGCCAGCAAAAGAGAGACATTTTACATATAAAGAAATTGCAAGTTTCTTCCCAGTTTTTTTGTAGCAAACAAAACTCTAGTACAATGAACAGTTTTGCAATAAATATAAGAAGTGAAACAAGTGATTGAAGTAGAAAGTTGGGCGGGTTCGACTATCTCATACACTCAAAGGAAGTTTACTTGAATCCAAAGATTTTGACCTTCCCTTAAGGATTTTGGTATTGATTCCGAGCCATAGATGCACCTTCTTTAAAATAAGGACATTTTTAAGGACCTTTGTAGCTTTAAATATAGTATCAATAAAATTAGAATACAGAAACGTAGAAACAACTGCCAGTTATTTGTGTCCTACTGAATTGTAAACCAAATATTTAAAAGATATGACTAAAATAAGTTTGCGAAATAAACCTAAGTCTCAATTTGGGAAAATAGGGCGATGAGAGCTATATGTAAATCTTATTTGAAATCGGTCGATAAATATATATGGGGGCTATATCTAAATTTGATCCGATTTTTTTTCCAAATTCAATAGGATGCGTTTGTTGCTTTTAAAGTTTTAATTTTTCGTTATGTTGTTTTTTTTTTTATTGAAATGCATAGTTGTGTATGTTAATTTTCGGATTTTTTATATGAAACAAATGATTTTGTTTTGATTTTACCCAAAAAAATGTGTTTTACTTTACTATTATTTACATTGGGGACGTCCTCTATTGAATTAAATCGGATCACTTATATTGATTTAAAAAAAATTGTGTGGACAAATGTGAAATCTCAAATTTGAAAAGAGTCGACTTGAGCAAAAATCAAAAAAACCTTATAACTCTAAAAGGACACCAAAAGGATTTTGGTATTGATTGGGAGCGAAAGATACGTCTCATGTCAGTAATGTAAATTTTTTAGGGAATTATCTAGTTTAATTTCCATGAACCAAAATAGAGTTAAATTGGCTTAGTGTCTTGGATGGTTTACTTGTTATTGAGTATATGACTTGGCCGGAAAATCCAAATTTGAAAAAAGCAAAGTTCATAACCTTTTCTATAATAAAATTTTTCTTATTCTAAGAAAATGTTTCCTACATTTCAAACTATTTTAGTGTGATCTTAAAGTTCATGATGATCCACTTTCTTAAGAAAATGTTCTTGTAATCATTAGAAGGGAAAACGTAACTTTTTGAATCTACGCAAAGTATGCGATCACGATATAAACCAAATAAAATATCCGTGGAAGTAAATTTCTATTTTATTTTTCTTTTTTTTTCATTCATCTGTTTCTTTGACGTTGTCTAATGCGGGGGTTTTTTTGCGCGCGTTACCCCATTTTCTTGGCCAATGGCCAATAGAACACTGCTTCTCATACATATATTATAACGCATGAACCAATCAAGTATTTTTCTATTTATAAATAATTTCTGCTTCATTTCCCAAAAATAGTCACAAATGAATACTGCCTTTTTGTTCTTATTCTCAATTTTATTTAATATTCAAATTTGGTCACTGTAGGATAAATTCGTTGTTTGCGGTATTCACCGTGATGGTGATTATTATTGTGTCTTAAATTTACGGTCTTAGCGAAATGTTTGAGCATGTGGTTGGAAAATTTGGAACGCCAATGTTTATATTGATGTAGCAATATGAGTTTTCCATCATCATTTTCTATGATATTCAAAAAAAGTTAACACACTTTCTGTTATACACTGAGGGCAAACAAATTTATATTTAAAAACAAATATTGTATGACCTAATTTTTGGGATAATTTGCTTAATATAAAAACTATTGTTAGTGTTAAAAAGAAGGAAGCAAATACTGACTTAGGTCGACCCGTACAAAACGGCTGGTGTTGAATGGATAGCTAGCACGGTTGCCACAGTTGGCAAAATTTTCTATAAAAATAAAAATTTAACAAAATTTTCTACAGAAATAAAAATTTTACAAAATTTTCTATAATATATAAATTTTACAAAATTATCTATAGAAATAAAATGTTGACAAAATTTTCTATAGAACTAAAATTTTGAAAAATTTTTTCCATATAACTAAAATTTTGACAACATTTTCTATAGAACTAAAATTTTGAAAATTTTTGTATAGAAATAAAATTTTGACAAAATTGTATGTAGAAATAAAATTTTGAAAATTTTTTCTATAGAAATAAAGTTTTGACAAAATGTTCTATCGAAATAAAGTTTTGATTTTTTCTATAGAAATAAAATTTTGACAAAATTTTCCATAGAATTAAACTTTTGACAAAATTTTCTATAGAAATAAAATGTTGACAAAATTTTCTGTAGACATAAAATTTTGATAAAATTTTCTATAGAAATAAAATTTTTAAAAAATTTTGTATAGAAATAAAATTTTTGACAAAATTTTCTATAGAAATAAAATTTTGACATTTTCTATAGAAATAAAATGTTGACAAATATTTCTGTATACATAAAATTTTGACAACATTTTCTATAGAAATAAATTTTTGACAAAATTTTCTGTAGAAATAAAATTTTGACAAAATTGTCTATAGAAATAAAATGTTGACAAAATTTTCTGTAGACATAAAATTTTGATTAAATTTTCTATAGAAATAAAATTTTTAAAAAATTTTGTATAGAAATAAAATTTTTGACAAAATTTTCTATAGAAATAAAATTTTGACATTTTCTATAGAAATAAAATGTTGACAAAATTTTCTGTATACATAAAATTTTGACAACATTTTCTATAGAAATAAATTTTTGACAAAATTTTCTGTAGAAATAAAATTTTGACAAAATTGTCTATAGAAATAAAATGTTGACAAAATTTTCTATAGAAATAAAATTTTGGGAAAATTTTCAATAGAAATAAAATTTTGACAAAATTTTCTATAGAAATAATATTTTGACAAAGTTTTCTATAGAAATAACATATTGACAAAATTTTGTTTAGTATAAAATTTTGAAAAAAAAATTTCTATAGAAATAAAATTTTGACAAAATTTTCTATAAAAATAAACTTTTGACAAAATTTTCCATAGAAATAAACTTTTGAAAAAATTTTCTATAGAAATAAACTTTTGACAACATTTTCTATAGAAATAAAATGTTGACAAAATTTTCTATAGAAATAAAATGTTGACAAAATTTTCTATAGAAATAGAATTTTGACAACATTTTCTAAAGAAATAAATTTTTGACAAAATTTTCTGTAGAAATAAAATTTTGACAAAATTGTCTATAGAAATAAAATGTTGACAAAATTTTCTATAGAAATAAAATTTTGGGAAAATTTTCAACAGAAATAAAATTTTGACAAAATTTTCAATAGAAATAAAATTTGGACAAAATTTTCTATAGAAATAAAATTTTGACAAAATTTTCTATAGAAATAAAATTTTGATAAAAATTTTTCTAAAATTTTCTATAGAAATATGGAAAATGGGAGCCACCGTGGTGCAATGGTTAGCATGCCCGCCTTGCATACACAAGGTCGTGGGTTCGATTCCTGCTTCGACCGAACACCAAAAAGTTTTTCAGCGGTGGATTATCCCACCTCAGTAATGCTGGTGACATTTCTGAGGGTTTCAAAACTTCCCTAAGTGGTTTCACTGCAATGTGGAACGCCGTTCGGACTCGGCTATAAAAAGGAGGTCCCTTGTCATTGAGCTTAACATGAAATCGGGCAGCACTCAGTGATAAGAGAGAAGTTCACCAATGTGGTATCACAATGGACTGAATAGTCTAAGAGAGCCTGATACATCGGGTTGCCACCTAACCTACCTAACCTTCTATAGAAATAAAATTTTGACAAAATTTTCTATAGAAATAAAATTTTGACAAAATTTTCTATAGAAATAAAATTTTGACAAAATTTTCTATAGAAATACAATTTTGACAAAATTTTCTATAGAAATAAATTTTTGACAAAATTTTCTATAGAAATAAAATTTTGACAAAATTTTCTATAGAAATAAAATTTTGACAAAATTTTCTATAGAAATAAAATTTGGACAACATTTTCTATAGAAATAAAATTTGGACAAAATGTTCTATAGAAATAAAATTTTAACAAAATTTTCTATAGAAATGAAATTTTAACAAAATTTTCAATAGAAATAATATTTTTACAAAATTTTCTATGGAAATCAAATTTTGACAAAATTTTCTATAGAAATAAAATTTTGATAAAATATTCTATAGAAATAAAATTTTGATAAAATTTTCTATACCGAAAGAATTTTCTTCGTAAAAAGAACGAAAAATTTCATTAAAAGTACGAAGTTTGTCATTGTTTCGTATTTTACGAAGAAAAGTTTCGTAAATTTTAGGAAGAAAAGTTCTTCCAAATTGTTCGTAGTTTGTAAGAAAAAAATTCGTACTTTTTATGAAACATTTTCGTACTTTTTATGAAACAATTTCGTTCTTTTATGAAATTGGTTCGTACTTTATATGAAAAACTTTCGTACTTTTTATGAAAATGTTTCGTACTTTTTATGAAAAAATTTCGTACTTTTTTTTGTAAAAAAAATTTTTAGTCGAAAGTACATTTGGTTGTAGTAACAAGTATGACAAATGTCATCACTACTTTATATCTTAAGTTTTTGAATAATTTTTAGATTCATTGCATCACTTTTATTCATAGCACGCTACCACCCAAATGAGAAGTAGCATAGACATGCATAAAAAAGTAGAATAAAGGAATACACTCAAGCACATTATAAGAGGCAATTTTATATCGCGAACGGAAATTTTACAACTTCAGTGAAACTTCTTGGTTATTTTAAAGAATATGTTTCGCACTTTTTATGAAGAATTTTGAACGCAAAATGTTTCGCAAAAATCATGAAGTATGAATAAAGTTTCGTTAAAAGTACGAAATTTTTACGAAGAAAAATTAATGTAGAATATTTCGTTAACATTTCGTATATTCGTAAAATGTTCTTCGTAAAATTTAAAAAAAATGAGTGAATATTTTGTTGTTTTAATTAAGAATTCTAGAATAATAGTTAATGAAGAAGAGAATTCTTTCGGTATAAGAAATAAAATTGTGACAAAATTTTCTATAGAAATAAAATTTTGACAAAATTTTCTATAGAAATAAAATTTTGACAAATTTTTTTTTAGAATGTGGGCATAATACATTAATTTCTCAAGGATTTCTTTGTCAAATAGAAAAAAACATACAAATCTAAGAAATAAAGGGTGATACGATCAAAATTTGGTCAATATAAACTTGACGTATTTCTTTCAATTTTGCATTTAAAAAACTTGAACACCCCTCATTTTGAAGGTGTGTGTGTGTAGAATGTTGCTCCTATTTTGATTTTGTATTTCACTCTTCAGGTTTCAAAATCCCGTTCAAGCAAGAAGAGCAGCGTATCAAAATTTTGCTCGCGCATCGCGAAAATCCGAGCTACTCGCACGCAAAGCTGGCAAAATCGCTAAAAGTTGCCAAATCAACCGTTACAAATGTAATTAAAGTGTTTGGGGAACGTTTGTCGACAGCCAGGAAGTCTGGATCGTGGGTAATCGAAAACCGGAAGCCGCTGAGACGACAAAGAGAGTTGCCGCTAGTTTCAAGCGAAACCCTAACCTCTCTCTCCGAGATGCCGCAAATAAGCTGGGTGTATCGTCTACAACCGTGCATCGAGCCAAAAAACAAGCCGGACTTACAAGAAGGTAGTGACTCCAAATCGCGATTATAAACAAAATACTACGGCCAAAGCGCGATCCCGGAGGCTGTACACGACGATGCTGACGAAGTTTGACTGCGTGGTAATGGACAACGAAACCTACGTCAAAGCCGACTACAAGCAGCTTCCGGGACAGGAGTTTTATACGGCAAAAGGAAGGGGAAAGGTAGCAGATATTTTCAAGCACATAAAACTGTCAAAGTTCGCAAAGAAATATCTGGTTTGGCAAGCCATCTGTACCTGTGGCTTGAAAAGCAGCATTTTCATAGCTTCCGGGACTGTCAACCAAGAAATTTACGTGAAAGAGTGTTTGAATAAACGTCTGCTGCCTTTCCTGAAGAAACACGGTTGTTCCGTACTGTTTTGGCCGGATTTGGCATCTTGCCATTACGGTAAAAAGGCCATGGAGTGGTACGCCGCCAACAACGTGCAGGTGGTTCCCAAAGACAAGAACCCTCCCAACACGCCAGAGCTCCGCCCAATTGAGAAATACTGGGCTATTGTCAAGCGGAACCTAAAGAAGGCCAAAAAAACTGCTAAGGACGAGCAGCAGTTCAAGGCAAACTGGCTTTCTGCGGCGAAGAAGGTGGACAAGGTGGCTGTACAAAATCTGATGGCAGGTGTCAAGCGTGAGGCCCAGCAATTCGGATTTGGAAAAGCGAAAGCCTAACTGAATATTTTTCCTGAATTTTATACTAATTGAACTTGAAAAATAAATTTAATTTGATTTTTTAAATAAACGATTTCACCGATTTACACGCGTTTTCCCTTGACCAAATTTTGACCGTATCACCCTTTAACAACAAATAATAGAGAACATTAATATTGTTATTTCTGTTAATGTAATATTTGAAAAATCCCTAATATTATGACTCATTTGCGAATTAAGATAATGAACCATATAGTATTGTATATTTTAACCCTATTGTATTTTATATGAGAGGGTAGTAATGAAATAGAAAACATTTATTGTCATATATAATTTTATAACGTAGTGGCAGTTGAATAGCGTAAATAAAATTAAGTTTTGTAAATAGATTTCTAAATAGTATCATAACCGCAAGTGATTACGATGCTTCTAGAGAAAAGAAGGTTTTAACATCTTTCACTTTGTAGTTGGCGATATTAAGAAATCTTTATGTTAATCTATTTTTTCAGTGTACTGATATTTGATTTGAATATATGAAATGACAGATTGCTTGATGTTTCCATAAATTTTCCTGCTTAAAAACAGAAATGACTATCTTCTGTTTTTTTTATTGGTAATGGTTCATTGTAAAAAGTATTCCACTCATGTTTCTTACCATTATCGAAAATATCATGACATTTTATGATTTATAACAGATTACTCAAATCATCGTGGGAATAAAACGTATAATGTTCAATGACCCTACTCAGCTCTTTGCTAACAAAATAGGCTAGAACTAATTTCTTCCAAAACACTGTATATTATTTACATATTTATTAATTCATTGTTTTGACATAACCAACATTCAATGAAAGTGCAAGTTTTGAATATATTTCATATATTTCTTAATCGTGCTGGAGGTGTAGTCAAATCTCCGCCGCCGTGTATCAAAGATCATTTCAAATTATAATCATCATCATAATCATCACATAATACCATGGTAAAATGAATTTGCATTTCATTAGCATTGCCATCACCACCATATTATGGCACCATTTCAATATTGATGGTGTTGTTCCACTCAAATTCAACCCAGTTTCGCAAATGCATATAAATGTGCGATTAAATTTATGACAAAAAGAAGCGCAAAATTTCTATATTAAATCTTATGCATAAATTTATAATCATCCACTCATACATATGTATGTATGTGTTACTAAGAATATCTCCCTCGCTCTCGCAATAACTGTCAAAATCTATTATTATTATTAGTCTTGTTAGGAATTGACACCTGCTTTAACTACACACACGTCACAGTTCTATTCTATAAGTATGTATATCCGGCGGATATGTATTCAAAACAAACAAACAAACAAAAACTAGAAGAGAAATGAATATTTGTATAGCCACAGTATACAAATAAGCACATACTACGAGTATGTTGGCATAGCTTATGTGCTAAGATCACATCTGAGAGATTTTGCAATATCGCAGACCTGTAAATATGTTAAAAATGCTTTATGACAATTTCGATTTAGCCCAAGACAAAAGGAAGCACTCGATTAGACTGGCCCACACCGAGGTGTTTTCTAATTATTACGAAGGTTGTCTTTTATATTTCGGGATTATAGAACAAAAACAAATATTAATCATCGATAATCGCTTTATTGCTTTCCAAAGTATTCCCCATTAAGAACCAATTGTCGAAGCACTTTTGCCACTCTGAGATATCTCCAAAACATGCATTCTGAACGCATCAACTGCTTCTCCAGCTGTCGAAAAACATTGACTGCTTATTTTATTTTTTTATGGACGGGAATGAAAAGATTTCATTCACTGCCAAGTTAGCACAGTACGATGGATGACTTATCAAATCGAAAAAAGGCAATTTTTTGCTTGAAAATGCTTCGTTCGCTAGCAACTTTTGTTAGATTTGGCACATCTTGACTGTGCCGACTGTTCTTTACGTTCGGGCTCTTACGCGTAAATCCTCGATTTATCACTTCCCAGCAAAAAATTTGGAAGTTGTTCTAAAGGCATCACTTTAAAACCACTTCCAAAAATGTCCTCCCAAAGATGTTATTTATTTTATCTGTACAGAAAGTTATTTTGATTAAATTTTTTATAACTCGCTTTTTTTAAATAGGTTGAAAGAAATAAATAGGTTGTAATAAATAATAAAATGTTACAAATTATTTAAATTTTATCGAAAAAATTCTAAATTCATTATAGAAAAAATTGCGATTTTTTGAAAATATTCAGAGTCAAATGTTTCAATCAAGCGTTAGAATGCATTAAAACTCATAAAAAATAATTGTCTGGCAAAATATCACAAAATTTTTCAATTCACATTCAAAACACTGAATTCGGATCACACCTAAAGAAGTGATGCATATTCAGTGCAACGACTGTTGAAATAGTGGTCATCCGTCATCATGTTAAAATCTGCCCCAATTTTGCACCACTTCCGGATCCAAAAAAAACATTTTCACTACTTTTTTTTGGCAACGCTTTTTCGCTGGGTTGTCACGGTGTAATAGACGTGTTTCGTGGGTGTATACATATCCCTTTAATTGCAATTTTGAATTTGATTAAATTTTATTCCTATAGAATATTTTGCCAAAATGTTATTTCTATAGAAAATTTTGCCAAAATTTTATTTTTATAGAAAAATTTGTCACAATTTTATTTCTTTAGAAAATTTCGCCAAAATTTTATTTCTTTAGAAAATTTTATCAAACTTTTATTTCTTTAGAAAATTTCGTCAAAATTTTACGTCTATATAAAATTTTGTCAAAATTTTATTACTATAGAAAATTTTGTCAAAAATTTATTTCTATGGAAAATTTTGTCTAAATGTTATTTCTATAGAAAAATGTTATTTCTATAGAAAAATTTAGAAAATTTCGCCAAAATTTTATTTCTATAGAAAATCTTGTCAAAATTTTATTTCTATCGAAAATTTTGTCAAAGTGTTATTTCTATAGAAAATTTTGTCAAAATTTGTATTGTATTACTTTAGAAAAATTTGTCAAAAATTTATTTCTATGGAAAATTTTGTCAAAATGTTATTTCTATAGAAAATTTTGTCTAAATTTTATTTCTATACAAAATTTTGTCAAAATTTTATTTCTATACACGGATGAAAAAGACTGTTTTTCATATGTTTGGCTATAAACATTATATGTTTGGAACACAAATTTTTAAACACAATATTTTTGAGTGCAAGCATATAATGTTCATAAACTAGCATAACATGTTTGGGACATATATGTTAATATGTTAGAACATATTATGTTTGGGACATAAAATGTTTGTAAATATAATATGCTTGGATGCAAACATATATTAATTTAGAAATAGCCTATAAACATATATGTGTTTAGTAGCTTGGAGCGCTATTTAACAGGGAGCGATATTGAATTAAGTTGGTGGTTGTTGCTTGTTATTACAAAACTAACATTTTATTTTTCCTTGGGCAATTGATCAGCTACTTCTTTGATCCTTACAAACTGTGTGGTCCGCTGTTCGAATCCCCGTCCGGCAAAAGGTAAAATTAAAATAAAAAAAAAATCATACAATTGAATAATTTCTTCTACAATGTTTGTATTACAGAAAAAGGTGCTAAGAACTAAAAAATCTCGTGGAAGTGAGAAAGATGTGGGGGAATATACAATTGGGCAGAAACAAAATTTTGAGCATTCAGGTCGAAAACCTATGTTGTTAGCACCTATATTACCTGTTTATTTTCATAATTCATTATGATTGTAAATATATAAATAAATAAATAAAATTTTGAGCACAATATTGTTTGGGAGAATTTTTTTAAGCATATAATATTTTTGGGTGCAAAATGCTTCCAGACATATTATATGTTCACATAATAACATATTGTTCTTTGGAAGACAACATTATTGAATTTGGATGCAAAAATACAAAATGTTTGGAACTTAGACTACCCAAACATATATTGTTTAGACCAATATGCTTTCAAACATATTATATATTGGAAGAGATCAAACATATAAATGTTTGGGCAATACCCAAAAATGTATATGCTTGAAGCAAAATATGTTTGGGAGTATATGTTACAGAAGCGATTTTTTGTGAGCGTGTACAAAGTTTTGTCAAAATGTTATTTCTTTAGAAAATTTCGTCAAAAATGTATTTCTATGGAAAATTTTGTCAAAACTTTATAGAAAATTTTGTCAAAATTTTATTTCTATAGAAATTTTTCTCAAAATATTACTAAAGAAAATTTTGTCAAAATTTTATTTATAACATAAATTTTGTCAAAATTTTATTTCTATAGAAAATTTTATCAAAATTTTATTTCTATAGAAAATTTTATCAACATTTTATTTCTACAGAAAATTTTGTCAAAATTTTATTTCTATAGAAAATTTTTTAAAAATGTTATTTCTATAGAAAATTTTGTCAATATTTTATTTCTATAGAAAATTTTGTCATAATTTTATTTCCATTGAAAATTTTGTCAAAATTTTATTTCTATAGAAAGTTTTGTCAACAGTTTATTTCTCTAGAAAATTTTGTCAAAATTTTATTTCTCTAGAAAATTTTGTCAAAATTGTATTTCTATTGAAAATTTTGTCAAAATTTTATTTCTATACAAAATTTTGCCAAAATTTTATTTCTGTAGAAAATTTTGTCAACATTTTATTTCTAAAGAAAATTTTTTCAAAAGTTTATTTCTATAGAAAATTTTGCCAAAATTTTATTTCTAATTATACAATTATTTTTCGAGCTTTATGCACGCTCACAAAAAATCGCTTCTGTAACATATACTCCCAAACATATTTTGCTTCAAGCATATACATTTTTGGGTATTGCCCAAACATTTATATGTTTGATCTCTTCCAATATGTAATATGTTTGAAAGCATGTTGGTCTAAACAATATATGTTTGGGTAGTCTAAGTTCCAAACATTTTGTATTTTTGCATCCAAATTCAATAATGTTGTCTTCCAAAAAACAATATGTTATTATGTGAACATATAATATGTTTGGAAGCATTTTGCACCCAAAAATATTATATGCTTAAAAAAAATTCTCCCAAACAATATTGTGCTCAAAATTTTATTTATTTATTTATATATTTACAATCATAATGAATTATGAAAATAAACAGGTAATATAGGTGCTAACAACATAGGTTTTCGACCTGAATGCTCAAAATTTTGTTTCTGCCCAATTGTATATTCCCCCACATCTTTCTCACTTCCACGAGATTTTTTAGTTCTTAGCACCTTTTTCTGTAATACAAACATTGTAGAAGAAATTATTCAATTGTATGATTTTTTTTTTATTTTAATTTTACCTTTTGCCGGACGGGGATTCGAACAGCGGACCACACAATCAATTGATCAATTGCCCAAGGAAAAATAAAATGTTAATTTTGTAATAACAAGCAACAACCACCAACTTAATTCAATATCGCTCCCTGTTAAATAGCGCTCCAAGCTACTAAACACATATATGTTTATAGGCTATATCTAAATTAATATATGTTTGCATCCAAGCATATTATATTTAAAAACATTTTATGTCCCAAACATAATATGTTCTAACATATTAACATATATGTCCCAAACATGTTATGCTAGTTTATGAACATTATATGCTTGCACTCAAAAATATTGTGTTTAAAAATTTGTGTTCCAAACATATAATGTTTATAGCCAAACATATGAAAAACAGTATTTTTCATCCGTGTGGACAGATATAGATTAAGGAACATGGATAAAAGAGCCATTGGAAAGAAAACGCCAGATATAAATCTATACACGCCTTGACTGTACATGTTTCGGTTTGGGCGAATGAACCTTTCCACAGCCTTTAGTATAGATCTGGCTGGGAGAGATAACTCAATTTTGGGCCCTTTATGCTAACTCCTTATGGAGAAAACATTTGGGAAATTTCCTCTTACAAATTGAATCATCTTTTCTCCCACTGTACATCATCTTTTCATATAACTTACAAGTCCCTTAATCTTATTTTTATTTCGTTTTGTTACATACACCCTAATAAAAAATCGCTTCTGTAACATATACTCCCAAACATATTTTGCTTCAAGCATATACATTTTTGGGTATTGCCCAAACATTTATATGTTTGATCTCTTCCAATATGTAATATGTTTGAAAGCATGTTGGTCTAAACAATATATGTTTGGGTAGTCTAAGTTCCAAACATTTTGTATTTTTGCATCCAAATTCAATAATGTTGTCTTCCAAAAAACAATATGTTATTATGTGAACATATAATATGTTTGGAAGCATTTTGCACCCAATAATATTATATGCTTAAAAAAAATTCTCCCAAACAATATTGTGCTCAAAATTTTATTTATTTATTTATTTATTTACAATCATGACGAATTATGAAAATAAACAGGTAATATAGGTGCTAACAACATAGGTTTTCGACCTGAATGCTCAAAATTTTGTTTCTGCCTAATTGTATATTCCCCCACATCTTTCTCACTTCCACGACATTTTTTAGATCTTAGCACCTTTTTCTGTAATACAAACATTGTAGAAGAAATTATTCAATTTTTTTGTTTTAATTTTACCTTTTGCCAGCGGGGATTCGAACAGCGGATCACACAGTTTGTAAGGATCAAAGAAGTAGCTGATCAATTGCCCAAGGAAAAATAAAATGTTAATTTTGTAATAACAAGCAACAACCACCAACTTAATTCAATATCGCTCCCTGTTAAATAGCGCTCCAAGCTACTAAACACATATATGTTTATAGGCTATTTCTAAATTAATATATGTTTGCATCCAAGCATATTATATTTACAAACATTTTATGTCCCAAACATAATATGTTCTAACATATTAACATATATGTCCCAAACATGTTATGTTAGTTTATGAACATTATATGCTTGCACTCAAAAATATTGTGTTTAAAAATTTGTGTTCCAAACATATAATGTTTATAGCCAAACATATGAAAAACAGTCTTTTTCATCCTTGTAGTAATGCAACAACACGAAATTTATTTTTAGAAAGCTAATTTGTTAGAGTTCACCTAAGTGGTGAACAGTCGAACAATGCTTATTGTTTCTACAGTCAACTACAACATGTGACAATTTACAGAAACTGGTTTCCAGGATACAACAACAATTCTAACGCGTACATTAGTCGTGTTTTTCCTAGTTTTACGACGGGCTCATCGTTGCTTATTATATTTCATGTTAGCCTGATACCGAAACAAATGCATTATATCTAATTATACAACTATTTTTCTAGCTTTATGGGCAGATAGATTAAGGAACATGGTTAATAGAGCCATTGAAAAGTAAACGCCAGATACAAATCTATACACGCCTGGACTGTACATGTTTCGGTTCGGGCGAATGAACCTTTCCACAGCCTTTAGTAATGTATCTGTCCATAAAGCTCGAAAAATAATTGTATAATTAGATATAATGCATTTGGACGTCAATTGCCTGTTTCGGTATCAGGCTAACATGAAATATATTTTTTTTGGCATGAAAATAACATTATTTCTTACGAAATATTTTGTCAAAATTTTATTTCTATAGAAAATTTTCTCAAAATTTTATTACTAAAGAAAATTTTGTCAAAAAATTATTTCTATGGAACAAGAAATGTTTTTTTTTTGGACGGTGAACATGTAACATGTTTGTCATAACTATGTTATTTTCGCGGACATTATGTATATGATTTCGACAATCTTGTTATTTTTTTTTTTTTGGTTTGGCAAGAAAATAACATGTTTTCCACACCCACGCAGAGAAAACTATCTCTACAATTTTTCCAATTAAAATTTTAAAATTTTACAAAATTTTATTTTTAACGAAATATTTTGTCAAAATTTTATTTCTATAGAAAATTTTCTCAAAATTTTATTACTAAAGAAAATTTTGTCAAAAAATTATTTCTATGGAACATGATCACCTTCTAGAGCTAAAAATGTTTTTTTTTTTGACGGTGAACATGTAACATGTTAGTCGTAACTATGTTATTTTAGCGGACATTATATATATGATTTCGACAATCTTGTTATTTTTTTTTTTTTTTTGGCAAGAAAATAACATTTTCTCCACACGTACGCAGAGAAAAATATCTCTAAAATTTTTCTAATTAAATTTTTAATAATTTAATTAATTAACTAACAAAAATTAACTGTACAAATATTTTTTTTTTTTGTGTCAATTGATTTTTTAATTGTCATTGATACTACAATTTCTCTGGTTAAAGAAATTTAAATTAAAAATTAGTCGCACCAATAAATTTCGTGATTAAAGACAAAACATACTTTTTTCTCTGCAATAGTACTCGGGTGGTAGGCAACGTATCGGGGTATTTATTAGGTCTTTACCTAATACCCTTAGACCTTCCAAGGTTTTAAGCCGAAAGGTAAAACGATCACAATGGTCCCTGGACCGAATAAAAAAGGAACAAATTGAGCTACAGGCTGTTGACAAATCCACCCCATTCTCATGAATTGATTCTATGTCATTATTAATTGTTTTTCTTTTTCAAACTTACAAAATGGCCTTCCCCACAGTTGGGAAAGGGGCGAAGGGAATGTTCTATAAAATAGATAATATAAAAAGTTTATGTTATTTCACTTTACTTTTGTAACCTTATGCACATTTTACTTGGGTTAGTTTAGATAAGGCGTCATGGCAGCTTGGTTAGCTCCAGTAAAAAATTAATACCATTCAATTTATTTACATTTTTATTTATATTTTCTTTAAGGTTGGACGCATTGCTGCCGATCATCCTCTTGTAGGTGGTCACAAAGGTCCTGTTCTAGATATTGCCTGGTGTCCTCACAATGACAATGTAATCGCTTCCGGTTCTGAAGATTGTGTCGTTAAAGTTTGGCAAATTCCAGACGGTGGCTTATCGAGGACCCTAACAGAACCTGTTGTCGATTTAGTGTTCCATCAGCGTCGTGTTGGTCTTGTTGTGTGGCATCCCTCCGCTTTAAATGTTCTACTGACAGCTGGTTCAGATAATCAGGTAAGTGACGAATGACAATAAATGTCTCGTTTAAGAGATTTCGCATTAAATCACTGAAACAAGCGCCCTATGTGACAAACTTGAATAAAATTTTTGTATGAAATTGACACTGAGATTATGAAACAAATTATAATCTAAAGTACAGATTAGAAATTTTCGCTATATATGTCCGTCCGTCGACCATTTTCTGCCAGTCTACGCCTCCGCCGAATTGACTCTTCTCCACGTATATTTAACCGCCAAATAATTAAAAATATTTGTTTAAAACGGAAATAAATATTTATAACTTTTGAATTTTTTGCAAAAATTTTGCTATAAAAAAATTTGCAACATCCGCGCTCAGAAGATATGAAAGAAATGTAAATGTGATTGTAAGAGTCTCATAACCATACGGATAACCACAATTTGATTTTATAATTTATAATTTTCCGCCGTCGAATACACAAATTTATATGCCAAGTCACCGCCGCCGGAGACAAGAATTTGGTGTCAGCCGCCACCGACAAATATGGGTCTGCATCATTCTTTGCTCAAGATAATGTCATATTAGACTACCTTGTAAAAATCGTGATCTTGAATCGCAGATGATACAATGTCAAGTCTCATTACTAACATAACCTCAAATTGATGTGTTTCTCTTTCACTTCTAGGTTGTCATTTGGAACGTTGGTACTGGTGAAATTCTGGTACACATTGACTCACATCCCGATATTGTCTACAGTGCCTGCTTTAATTGGGATGGCTCAAAGTTGGTTACCACCTGCAAGGATAAAAAGATTCGCATCTATGATCCCCGCACTGGTGAAGTTGAAAGTGAAGCAATATGTCACGAAGGCTCAAAGGCCACAAGAGCCATATTCCTGCGCCATGGTTTAATCTTTACAACCGGTTTTAATCGATCATCCGAACGGCAATATTCATTGCGCGCTCCCGATGCACTCAGTGATCCTATTGTAATGGTTGAATTGGATACATCAAACGGTGTAATGTTCCCACTCTATGACCCTGATACCAATTTAATTTACCTCTGTGGTAAAGGTGATTCTGTGATCAGATATTTTGAAGTAAGTTCACATTTTGTTTTGCAATGAAAATTGTATTTTCATTTGTTTCGTTCAAATCTAGGTCACCCCAGAGCCACCATTTGTTCATTATATCAATACCTTCCAAACACCCGATCCACAACGTGGCATTGGTATGATGCCCAAGCGTGGTTGCGATGTCACAACCTGTGAAATTTCCAAATTTTACCGTCTCAACAATAATGGCCTGTGTCAAGTCATCTCAATGACTGTGCCCCGCAAATCGGATTTGTTCCAAGAGGACTTATATCCCGACACTTTAGCCGAAGATGCTGCCATCACTGCGGAAAAATGGATTATGGGTGAAGATGCTGACCCTGTAACCTTCTCGCTTAAAGTAAGTTTTCGCATGGCACATGCCCACAGTGCTTGCTATCAAATATTGGAATACAAAAGTAGTAGAGTTCATCGATAGGTATCATGGGCCACCATATGAATAACACAACTATGAGTTGGTCATGATCACTGATTCGTATGAACAAATAAAATTCGGGATTTTTGTCATATCGAAGAAGTTTTCTAGTGCCAATAGGTTACAACGTAGCGTTCATCGTTAGGTATCATGGGCCACCATATGAACAACACAACTATGAGTTGGTCATGACCACTGAATCCGATGAACAAATAAAATTCGTCCTTTTCTTCATATTTCAGGTTTTTTAAAATGCCATTGAAACCATTAGATGTAGATTACATCAGTAGATGTGTAACCATACCACCTTGTGAAGAGCTTTCATAGACTCATTGAACTTATTATGGTTTGTTCTACGAGAAGAGTTTCCCTACCCTGAAGTTTATTCTTGAGATTCACCGTCTATCACATTTCACTAGTAGCTACCTACTATTTACCGTGCTTTTGGAAGCACTAAATAACACATTTATGCTGGTGTATTTCCCGATTTTTATCCCTTCGCAGCTCCGTTTACCAATCTCAAAATGATTTAGGATGATTTTATTTCTATAGAAAATTTTGTCAAAAGTTTATATCTATTTTTTTTTAAATTTTATTTCTATAGCAAATTTTTTCAAAATTTTATTTGTATAGAAAATTTTATCAAAATTTTATTTCTAAAGAAAATTTTGTCAAAATTTTATTTCTATAGAAAATTTTGTATACTATTTTATTTCTATAGAAAATGTTGGCAAAATTTTATTTCTATAGAAAATCTTGCCAAAATTTTATTTCTATATATTATTTCCTCAAAATTATATTTCTATAGAAAATTTTCTCAAAATTCTATTTCTATAGCAAATTTTCTCAAATTAATATTTCTATAGAACATTTTGTCAAAATTATATTTCTATAGAAAATTTTCTCAAAATTTTATTTCTATAGCAAATTTTCTCAAAATTTTATTTCTATAGACAATTTTATATAAAAAATTTCATTTCTAAAGAAAATTTTGTCAAAATTTTATTTCTATAGACAATTTTATATAAAAAATGTCATTTCTAAAGAAAATTTTGTCAAAATTTTATTTCTATAGAAAATTTTGTCAATATTTTAGTTCTATAGGAAATTTTGTAAAAATTTTATTTCTATAGAAAATTTTGTCAAAAACTTTTTTTTTCTACAGAAAATCTTGCCAAAAATTTATTTCTATAGAATATTCCCTCAAAATTATATTTCTATAGAACATTTTCTCAAAATTTTATTTCTATAGAAAATTTTGTCAAAATTTTATTTCTATAGAAAATTTAGTCAACATTTTTTTCTATGGAAAATTTTCTCAAAATTTTATTTCTATGGAAAATTTTGTCAAAATTTTATTTCTATAGAAAATTTAGTCAACATTTTTTTCTATAGAAAATTTTCTCAAGATTTTACATCTGTAGAAAAATTTGTCAAAATTTTATTTCTATAGAAAATTTTGTCAAAATTTTAGTTCTATAGGAAATTTTGTCAAAATTTTAGTTCTATAGGAAATTTTGTCAAAAGTTTAGTTCTATAGGAAATTTTGCCAAAATTTTATTTCTATAGAAAATTTTGTCAAAATTTTATTTCTATAGAAAATTTTGTCAATATTTTATTTCTATAGAATATTTACTCAAAATTATATTTCTATAGAAAATGTTGTCAAAATTGTATTTATATAGAAAATTTTGTCAAAATTTTATTTATATAGAAAATTTAGTCAAAATTTTATTTCTATAGAAAATTTTCTCAAAATTTTATTTCTATAGAAAATTTTCTCAAAATTTTATTTCTATAGAAAATTTTGTCAAAATTTTATTTCTATAGCAAATTTTGTCAAAATTTTATTTCTATAGAAAATTTTGTCAAAATTTTAAATTTAGTATACGCACAGGATAGCAAGAGGGTTTAGATTTGGGCATAGATATTTCTATATTTTATTTCTATAGCAAATTTTATTTCTATAGAAAATTTTGTCAAAATTTTAAATTTAGTATACGCACAGGATAGCAAGAGGGTATAGATTTGGGTATAGATATTTCTATAAGAAATTTTATCAAAATTTTATTTCTACAGAAATTTTGTCAAAATTTTATTTCTATAGAAAATTTTCTCCAAATTTTATTTCTATAGACAATTTTATATAAAAAATTTCATTTCTAAAGAAAATTTTGTCAAAATTTTAGTTCTATAGGCAATTTTGTCAAAATTGTAGTTCTATAGGAAAATTTGCCAAAATTTTATTTCTATAGAAAATTTTGTCAAAATTTTATTTCTATAGAAAATTTTGTCAAAATTTTATTTCTATAGAAAATTTTCTCAAAATTTTATTTCTATAGAAATTTTTCTCAAAATTTTATTTCTATAGAAAATTGTGTCAAAATTTTATTTCTATAGAAAAATTTGTCAAAATTTTATTTCTATTGAAAATTTTGTCAAAATTTTAAATTTAGTATACGCACAGGATAGCAACAGGGTATAGATTTGAGAGTTTGCCTTTCCTAATATTTCGTCAAAATTTTATTTCTATAGAAAATTGTGTCAAAATTTTGTCAAAATGTTATTTCTATAGAAATTTTTGTCAAAATTTTATTTCTATAGCAAATTTTGTCAAAATTTTATTTCTATAGAAAATTTTGTCAAAATTTTAAATTTAGTATACGCACAGGATAGCAAGAGGGTATAGATTTGGGAGTTTGCTTTTCCTAATTTTTCGAACCTTTATAGTCAGGCAACCCTATATACCAATCACACAGATAATTATGATTTTGATCTTTCGAATAGATCTTGCCAGAGTTTTCTATTATACTTTCCATATATGTATCGTCCAAGGATGTTTGTGAAAATCTAAAATTGCACTAAGGTTAGATGGGGCCACATAAAAGACCAGTTTCTAGCATTTTAAGTATAGGAAACTGCTCTTGTTTTGCAGTACGTAATAATAACTAATAATTATAAATAAAAAATAAAAAAACATTTGCTTGGCGGCCTTTTGCATTTCTTTCTCCATATTAAAGCCACGGAAAGGGCGAAAACAGTAACTATGGTCCATTCACAAGTAGAATTATAAAACTAGCTAATTTATGATATTTTATGGTAAACATGGATCCTCTAATCAACATAATCTAGCAAAATAAATTATCGATACAGGCCAATACGCCATTAAAGGTCCCGGTTTAACATTACCACAGACCTAAAAACTAGAGTCATTCATCACTTTGTCCGAACTCATTAATATCCTTGTTTTTCCTCAACTGTGATCCAAAGATACAGGAATAGAGTCTTACAGCCGTTCGTCATATT
The DNA here is from genome assembly GCF_050003625.1 of Haematobia irritans. NCBI lineage: Eukaryota > Metazoa > Arthropoda > Insecta > Diptera > Muscidae > Haematobia > Haematobia irritans. The sequence goes on along the minus strand of NC_134401.1, from coordinate 102,346,979 downwards.
TTTCAATGTATTCCAATATTTTTCGTTTGAAAAAAAGTTCACTTCGATTTTTGAATGCTTTTTTTGCCATGTCGTTTAATTGCGTTTTCGCCATATTTTGCCCAATTATTAATAATATGAGCTCAACATTATCCTGTGATATAATCAAATCACCTGTTCTGTCTTCCTTTGGGTTTATTTTCGAGAATGCTTCCAATCACAATTTAACACCCTATTAAGCGAAGACGATTTGTTTTTTTTTTTTTTAATGGAATGCATTTTTTAGCCTTGCAATTCTCATGAAAATAATGTTTGCACTTTTGTAACCACACATCATCATGGCTTCTTTCTTATGTCCATCACCAAAAAGAAAATAATGAAACTTCATTTCACCTAATCCATCAACCTAAACAAATAAATACCACCTTCAAATAAAACAATCAATCAATCAGTCAATCAACCATCAAACAAGTCATTCCCATCCACAACAACTAAATTATGTTGTGTTGTCATCATATGCTGTGTGTGAGAGTCCAGCCATTGCCGCCTCCACTGTCTTCATTGCTAGTTGTGTTTTGTGTTGCTTGCTTGTTCTGCAACGCCTTTTAGAACAGAATTACTAAAAAATCTAAATAGGATCGTGTTTCTATTGTACAGGGTGGCTATGTATCACAATCGGCGACAAAATCTCTGTCTGTGTCAAAGAAGGCGAATATTCTGAATAAGGGAGCCGTAGGAACCTCAAAGAGTGCCAGCAGTGCGACACTGGGATCTGGTGGCAGCAGTGCGGCCAATAATAATTCATCATCATCAGCGCCGGTTAGCGGAATAACTGTAAGTATACAGCAATGGTCACGTATGGACATGTCGTCTTTACAGACAAATTTTCTAACCAATTGTCTTCATTTCATTTTAATTACAGGAAAAGGACTTGCGTGACATTACCGATGAAATTCGCAAACTAAAGGCTATTATTGTCAAACACGAGAATCGCATACGGGCTCTAGAGGCGACAGTACGAGAGCAAGAGGATAACACCGATAGTGTTGCGCCAAAAACTAACAACACTACCAGCAGCAGCAATGACACCAAAGCCACCACCGACAGCAATAGTACCAATAAAGAAGATGCCAATGGTTCTGCTGCAGCAACAGCAGCATCGGACGATGTGTAAAACACGAAGATGCAAAACAAATCTTATTTTTCTTCTGTTCACTCTCACACACTCTCTATCTATAAAAACTGAAGCAACAAAGTTTTTTTGTTTTTGTTTTTTAATTATTTTTATTTTAAACTTGATCGTATAGAAAAAAAACAAACTACTTCATCATCTACAAATAAACGGATGTGTGATCTATCGTCCGTACCCCACCAACCAAGAAACAAAAAACCGCCAACCTTTTCTTTTAATTCCCCCCACACCTCTCTCTCTCTTTTATACAATTACCCATGTTTTATTATTATAGAGAAGACAAATACAATATTTAAACAAAAATTATAAACAAACTGATGTCACGTAAAGTAAAGAAAGAAATTATATAATGATTATTTTTTAAACGTATTTTTATTTGATTTTTTTCTATAATCTTTATTTTATGTTTAATATTAATTCATTTGTTTTTGTATTATTTTTTTATTTTTTGTATTGCTATTTCGTATTATTTTTTATGATTTACTTTCTTCATATATACATATTTATTATAGCACACAAGTCTTAACCAGAGATCCGCTCCTTTTCTCTCATTAATGTAATTTTTAATTTTTTTCTATAAAAAAAATTGTTTTTTTTTTTATAATTGTAGTCCTCGTGTTTGTATTCTTTTTAATTAATTCTATAAATTAATTTTAATTATTAAAAGAAAAAGAAAATCAGCAAGAAAACAAAACAACAAAGAGAAACCTTAATGTTAATCGTAAAAACAGAAAAAAATTGTTTTTTATTTATTTTATACTTTATATCTTTTACACAATTCCTGCTGAAACCCAAAACAAAAAATAGAAGAATGGTTTCACAAATCGACACCGATGAGTACACTTCGGAGATGGAAAATACAGTACTATAGTATTTTTTTAATACTTTTTCGCCCTGGTCAGTACCGTAGTACCCCCGCGAATTATTTAGTACCTTTTGTGTAGACATTTTTGAAACGATATCAGATTTATGGTACAATAGTTTTGACAAAATATTTTAATATTTTGAGAAAATCTTTAACAACATTATTTGCTAATAGTCTTTTAAAAATTTGGGAAAGCATACAAGTTCATGCAGGAAGAAAAGCTCGATTTTTGTCAAATAAACGATTTTATTTAATTTCAAGAATGTTTTACTCGAGCATGTGTTTCTGTATAATGCTTCCACACGAGCATTTTCTAGATAAGAAGTTATCGATCGCGTACTAAATAAATCAGAACTAATACAGTCACAGTCAAAACTTTAGACAAAAATAATCTACCAACATTTGCAGCGAATCTTACCAAAAACTACCAAAAAAATATTATTTTGCAAAAATTTATTTCTTCAGAAAGTTTTGTCAATATTTTATTTCTATAGAAAATTTTGTCACAATTTTATATCTATAGAAAATTTTGTCAAAATTTTATTTGTGTAGAATATTTGGTCAAAATTTTATTTCTATTGAAAATTTTGTCAAAATTTTATTTCTATAGGACATTTTTGCAAAATTTTATTTCTACAGAGAATTTTTGCAAAATTTTATTTCAATCATATTTGTTGTATTGATCTCAGCTTAAAAACCATTGCGTTGACAAAACTACAAGAGTAGCTTAACCAACAGAGGAAAAGAATGTTTGTCAAATTTATTTGGGCAAAGCCCTATAGACTGCAATATGGTTGGATGGACGCACGTTTCGGAATTACCACATTCCTCATCAGCATCCTCTACTTTTTTTATTTCTTTAGAAAATTTTTGTAAAATTTTATTTCTATAGAAAATTTTTGCAAAATTTTATTCTATAGAAAATTTTGTTCTTCAGAAAATTTGTCAACATTTTATTTTCTTTAAAATTCAGTCTAAAGGAACTCTTGGCAATAAACTTCCAATGGAATTTTTGTTGAAATTTAGTGAGAAGTACTTTTTCGCTCAAAAAAAAAAATACCTTTTTGGTACTTTCTTAAAAATTGTATTTTCCATCCCTGGTACACTTACGAAATGATGAAGATGATTTATATCGAAAAGGGGGTGCTATTTTATATCTACCAAATGGGCCTACCATGGACTATATGTATATTCAAAATATGGTGTTTTTTTTGTCATATGGGTCTTTATTTTTCAAACGACTTACTTTAAATATAAAATCTGATTTTCTTCAAGATAAATGAATTGCTTCGACATCTATAGGTGGGTAGTAAGTTCGAGTTTAGCCGCTAAAAACGTAATTTTTTCACGATTACTTTTCTTTAATAATCCATTTTAAGGAATACAAACTTTGTGAAAATTTGCTTTGGGCTTTTCCCCATCAAGTTATAATAAAATTTGCAACAAATATGTATAATTTCATGCATTTTTCTTACTGATTTAGTTTTCACTTTAGCGATTTTAGCGGCTAAACTCGAACTTAATACTCACCTTATGAGATTAAGATTTTCGTATGTACCATTTAGTCAAATTCTTTTGGACTATGTCCCTCCAATCTTCAATGTCGTTGAGTTGAAAACTTTTATTAGCCGAGAAAGTTTCCATAAATTCTTGTAATGCTAATTTCAGACAACATTTCACTCAAGGTTTTTTATATATTATCAACTATTTTTGAGTCATTATCAGATGTTGTTTCTTGAGCGCATCTTTCCTGCATCCAAATCGTGAACAGAGATTTACTCGTCATTGACTAAAGAGGTTCGTGGCTACTTCTCATTGTGACCAGATCTCAAAAAATGTTGCTGCTAAGTCAGCATTGAAATGAAATGCTAAAAACAATATTAAATTGCAAAAAAAATAATGCTAAATTTAAAAATGTTTTTATTAGCGAAATTATCACTGTTTATTGACGAATCCACTGAGGTGAAAATGTGTCTCATCACTGAAGATGATTTTCTTCGAAAATTGATCATCCACTGTTGCCATTTCTTGGAACCATTTAACACTTGTGACAAAAACAAAATAGCAAGTATATACAGAAGTAAGTTCGGCCAGGCCGAATCTTAAATACCCACCACCATGAATCGAATATAACAGTTACCTTTGAAAACTCTTCGTCGTAGCGTGTTACTTGATAATGTATAGAATGATAATATATTGAAATGATGTGGAAGTTTTACTTTCAGATTCAAGCAACTTTCATGATCAGTGCGCCTTCAGGCCTTCCAATTTCAGTCAAATCGAATAAAAACTACAGTTTATATAAGCTAAAAATATGCACCGATACACACACCTAGTTGTGGTTCTGAAAAACCTACAGAATTTAGACCCCAAATCGGAGGGCAGGTTTATACGGGGGATACGTCAAAATCTATACCGATACACAATTTATTCGGAACACCTATGTATGGCCCTCAAAAACCTCTAGATTTAAAATTTCAAGGAAATTGAATTAAAACTACGGTTTCTAGGAGCTCAAGAAGTAAAATCGGGAGATCGAGCTAAATGGGGGCTATAGCAAACCATAGACCGATACACACTATAATCGGCAGAAATGTTTGTAGTTCTAAAATACCTCTAGATTTCGAATTTCAGGCAAATCGGATAGAAAATAAGGTTTCTAGAAGCCCGAGACCCCAAATAGGGGGGTCGGTTTATATAGGTGTTATACCAAAACATACGCCTCATTTTCGACACACCTATGTTTGGTCCTAAAATACCTATAGATTTCCAATTTCAGGAAAATCGGATTGAAAATACGGTTTCTAGAAGCTCAAGAAGTAAAATTGGTAGATCGGGCTATATAGGGGCTATAGCAAACCATAGACCGATACAACCCATTTTCAACACACCTATTTGTAGTTCTAAAATACCTCGAGATTTCGAATTTCAGGCAAATCGGATAGAAAATAAGATTTCTAGAAGCCCAAGACCCCAAATCCGAGGGTCGGTTTATATGGGGGCTATACCGAACTATGGACCGATACGCCTCATTTTCGACACACATATTTTTGGTCCTAAAATACTTATAGATTTCCAATTTCAGGAAAATCGGATTGAAAATACGGTTTCTAGAAGCCGAAAAAGTAAAAATGAGAAATCGGTCTATATGGGGGCTATACCAAAACATGGGCCGATAGGCACCATTTTCGGCACACTTATTTATGGTCCTAAAATACCTCTAGATTTCCAATTTCAAGCAAATCGGATCGAAAATACGGTTTCTAGAAGCCCAAGACCCCAAATCGGGGTTTATATGGGGGCTATACCAAAACATGGACCGTATAGCCCATCTTCGGACTTGACTTGCTTGGAGCCAAAAAACTAGTTTGTGCAAAAATTAAGCAAGATAGCTTTATTATTGAAGGCTGTAGCGTGATTACAACAGACATCCAGACGGACATCGGTATATCGTCTTAGAATTTCTCCCTGATCAAGAATATATATACTTTATATAGTCGGAAATCGATATTTCGATGTGTTACAAACGGAATGACAAACTTATTATATCCCTTTATATAGTCGGAAATCGATATTTGGATGTGTTACAAACGGAATGACAAACTTATTATACCCCCATTACCATTCTATGGTGGTGGGTATAAAACCGATGTTTTACATAACAAAATTTGTTTTTGGAAGATATTTGCTGATTTCAGTCGCCGCCAACCATTTTTTGCCAGTCGGCGCAGCAGCCGAATACGTCGACTCAAATTTAGCCGTCAATTAATAAAAAATTTCAATTTAAATCAGAAAAATGTATTAACCCTCTTAATGCCCAAGCCCGCCTTTAGGCGGTCTTGATCTAATAAGGAAGCTTTTGGTAAAACACACCTTAAGACAACAAAAATGAGCAAAATAAAAAGAAAACTTATTTGAAACTATTCAAGAGACTTTGCAGCATATGCTGAATTTTACCGTATAAATTTGCTTATTTCTCTTGCTTTTGTGTCGTTAACATTGAAAATTGAATCAGTTGGCAAAAAATTGGGGCATTAGAGGGTTAATAATTGTATTTTTTGCCAAAATTTAGAACCTTGCACCTACAATTAATCAATTTCAAGCTGCTATAATAGTTTTGCAAAAATTTAGTTCAGAAAATGTCATCGAAATGTAAATTTGATTGTAAGATTTGTTGTACAACTAATCTTGTTAACATTCGAATAACTTCAAATTGTCCGCCGCCGAATGGATGAATTTATATCGGCTTAGCCGTCAAGCCTCGCGGCCAGAGGCAAAAATTTAGTGTCAGCCGCCGCCGACAAAAATGGCATAACAAGTTTGGAATCAAAATAGATGCCTATTGTGAATGAAGGAAAATGTGCGAATATCAACCTGATATTCGCACTTTTATACCAATATTCTAGATAGGCCAAACACAAATGTTACATCCAATATTAAAAGAAACTAGACCATTAAATCAATTTTTTTAAATTTGATGATCATCATAAAATCTTAATGCACTTTTTTTTATAAATGCACTTATGATAAATAATAAATCAATTAAACTAAAATTTATATTTTTGAAATTGCTTAAATGCTTGCTATTGCAACATATCTAGTAAATCCGCCCATAATATTTGGTTTCCTATTATTTAATATATACGTCCTCGAAACCAGATTTTCGAAAGAAATTGTTAAAGTTAAGCAAATATTTAATAATATCATATATAAAGTAATAAATCAAAAATGCCAAATATATAAGAATATATTAAGAATTTTTATATATTTTATATAAACTAATAAAATAACAACAATAATAGCAATTGCCAAGGAATATTTAGATGCAAATGTGTACAAGAATAAAAAAAATCAAAAATGCCTGTTTTATAAATAAAGTTTTTTAAGACAAATAAACAAAGGAATTTTTTGTATTTAGACTAGTGCACTAGTCGCAACTATGGTAAGTAATGTTGAAAAGCTTTTGTAACACATTCAAATACATTTAATAAGAGCAAACACTGGCTGCTGTTTTACATCAAAATTTTTTCAAAATTTTATTTCTATAGACAATTTTTTCAATATTTTATATACTTGTTTAAAAATAAAATTTTGACAAATTTTGCTATAGAAATAAAATTTTAACAAAATTTTCTATAGAAATAAAATATTAACAAAATTTTCTATAGAAATAAAATTTAAACATAATTTTCTATAGAAATAAAATTTTGACAAAATTTTCTATAGAAATGAAATTTTAACAAAATTTTCCACAGAAATAAAATGTTGACAAAATTTTCTATAGAAATAAAGTTTTGACAAAATTTTCTATAGAAATCAAGTTTTGACAACATTTTCTACAGAAATACAATTTTAACAAAATTTTCTATGGAAATAAAATTTTGACAAAGTTTCTATGGAAATAAAATTTTGGTAGATTATTTTTGGCTCGAGTGGCAACAATGATTATGTATCGATATGGACCAATTTTTGTGTGATTGGAGATCGGCTATATACTCGTATAACTATTGACCGATATGGACCAATGTTGGTATGGTTGTGAGCGGCCATATACTAACACCACGTTCCAAATTTGAACAGGATCGGATGAATTTTGCCCTTCCAAGAGGCTCCGGAGGTCAAATCTAGGGATCGGTTTATATGGGGGCTATATATAATTGTGAACCAATGAGGACCAATTTTTGCATGGATGTTAGGGACCATATACTAACACCACGTTCCACATTTGAACCAGATCGGATGAATTTTGCTCCTCCAAGAGGCTCCGGAGGTCAAATCTGGAGAACGGTTTATATGGGGGCTATACATAATTATGGACCGATATGGACCAATTCTGGCACGGTTGTTAGAGACCCTATACTAACACCATGTTTGAAATTTCAACTGGATCGGATGAAATTTGCTTCTCTTAGAGGCTCCGCAAGCCAAATCTGGCGATCGGTTTATATGGGGGTTATATATAATTATGAACCGATGTGGACCAATTTTTGCATGGTTGTTAGAGACCATAAACCAACATCATGTACCAAATTTCAGCCGGATCGTATGAAATTTGTTTCTCTTTGAGACTCCGCAAGCCAAATCTGGGGATCGGTTTATATGGGGGCTATATATAATTATGAACCGATATGGACCAATTTTGGCATGGTTGTTAGAGGTCATGTGCTGACACCATGTACCTAATTTCAGCCGGATCGGATGAAATTAGCTTCTATTAGAGGATCGGCAAGCCAAATTTGGGGGTCCGTTTGTATGGGGGCTATACGTAAAAGTGGACCGACATTGCCCATTCGCAATACCATCCGACCTACATCAAGAACAACTACTTGTGTCAAGTTTCAAGTCGATAGCTTGTATGGGGGCTATACGTAAAAGTGGACTGACATTGCCCATTACTGTAGCAGTATTGAGAATACGTCAGAGGCTTCCAGACTACGGAAGGTACTAGCATCCACTAACACCGCTCCAGGTTTCATTAAAACATCGGAGGGAAATTGGACAACGTCCAGTGAGGAGACGTTGGAGGTACTTTTGGACACACACTTCCCTGGAAATCAGACGGTTGAACCATGTTCCTGCGGTGAAACAGAGGCTCAGCGATCATTTCCTATCGAGGAAATTGTGTCGGAATCTAGAATAAAATGGGCTTTAAATAGCTTTGGATCATTCAAATCCCCCGGACCTGATGGAATTACTCCGGCGGAGTTACAGGCAGTGGCTGAAAGAATTATCCCCTGGTTGACGGTGATATATAAACGATGTGTAAACTTAGCATATATTCCAGAAAAGTGGAGGGAAACAAAAGTCGTCTTCATACCTAAAGCAGGAAAAGCCTCTCACTCGAGTGCGAAGGATTTCCGACCAATCAGCTTATCCTCATTCCTACTCAAGACCCTGGAGAGGATGATAGACATGTATCTTAGAACTAGCATGGATTCAAGTTTCCTCTCGAAACGACAACATGCATACTCGAAGGGCAGGTCTACTGAGACCGCATTGCATGAACTGGTCAGCTTTATTGAAAGCTCACTATCTGTCAAAGAATACACAATCGTGGCGTTTCTAGACATCGAAGGGGCGTTCAATAATGTCCATCCGAGCTCGATATTAAATGGACTGACAACTCTGAATGTTGATCCAGCTATACTTAGGCTGTTAGACGAACTTCTAATAAAGAGACGTATTTCAGCCACACTAGGGCAAGCAAACATACAAAGGTATGTGAACAGAGGCACTCCCCAAGGAGGAGTTCTATCACCTCTTCTTTGGAATGTTGCTATAAACAACCTTCTGGTTTCTCTAGAAAAAGAAAGGATAAAAGTGGTGGCATACGCAGATGATGTGGCGCTAGCAGTCAGGGGAAAATTCCCATCCACAATCAGAGATATTATACAGAGAGCTCTCCGGATGACTGAGAAATGGGCGAAAGATAATGGTCTTGGTGTAAATCCAGCAAAGACAGAAATAGTCATGTACTGCAAAGATCGCAAAACTCCCACGGTTAGGCCAATTTCCTTAGGGGGTACTGAAATTCCCTTTGGTGAGTGTGCAAAATACCTTGGCGTTATTTTGGACAGGAAGCTGAATTTTAGGCTTAATATTGAAGAGAGGGCGAGAAAAGCCACGGTAGCTTTGTACTCGTGCAAAAAGGCAATAGGGAAAAAGTGGGGACTAAGACCAAAAATTGTGCATTGGCTATACACGGCAGTAGTTAGACCTATAATGTTATATGGTGTTGTAGTCTGGTGGCCGGCACTTCAGAAACCGACTTGTTTAGATAAAGTTCAGCGTATAGCGAGCTTATGTATCTCAGGCGCATTTAGTAAGACAGGAACAGACTCCCTTAATGTCATGCTACATCTATTGCCTTTAGACATTTTGGCCAAACAGTCAGCTGCAACAACGGCTGTGCGGTTGCGCGAGCTATCGCTGTGGTCGGAAAAATGTACGGTCATAGTTCGGTCCTCAAAGTAATGCCAGATGTGCCTAACGTAGTGGATTACACCCTGGCAAAACCACTTTTCGACAAAAAGTTTGAAACTCTAATTCCCAACAGTGAGGCGTGGTGTACACAGACCCCGGGGAATAAAAGATATATAGATAGGCAATAAGAGAGGTGGTGAATTGGCTGAGAAGTAATGTTCCAACAAATATTGGCATTAATATATACTCAGACAGTCAACCTGCAATAAAATCCTTGGACTCTGTGTTCCTTAACTCAAAAACGGCCATAGACTGCCGCAAATCGACTCAGAATTTCACCACGACCCAGAATATATATACTTTATGGGGTCTTAGAGCAATATTTCAATGTGTTACAAACGGAATGACAAAGTTAATATACCCCCATTCCCCCGATTTGGGTTGCGGAGCCTCTAAGAGAAGCAAATTTCATCCGATCCGGCTGAAATTTGGTACATGGTGTTGGTATATTTTATTTAATGACCATGCAAAAATTGGTCCACATCCGCCCATAATTATATATAGCCCCCATATAAACCGATCCCCAGATTTGACCTCCCGAGCCTCTTAAAGGAGCAAAAGTCATCCGATTCGATTGAAATTTGGTACGTGGTGTTAATATATTGTCTCTAACAACCATGCCAAAATTGGTCCACATCGGCCCATAGTTATATATAGCCCCCATATAAACCGATCCCCAGATTTGACCTCCGGATCCTCTTAGAGGAGCAAAAGTCATCCCATCCGATTGAAATTTTGTACGTGGTGTTAGTATATTGTCTCTAACAACCATGCAGAAATTGGTCCATATCGGTCATAATTATATATAGCCCCCATATAAACCGATCCCCCAATTTGGCTCGCGGAGCCTCTAAGAGAAGCAAATTTCATCCGATCCGGCTGAAATTTGGTACATGGTGTTGGTATATTTTATCTAATGACCATGCAAAAATTGGTCCACATCCGCCCATAATTATATATAGCCCCCATATAAATCGATCCCCAGATTTGTCCCCCGGAGCCTCTTGGTGAAGCAAAATTCATCCGATCCGGTTGAAATTTGGAACATGGTGTTAGAATGTGGTCTCTAAGAAACACGCAAGAATTGGTCCATATCGGTCCATAACTATATATAGCCCCCATATAAACCGTTCCCCAGATTTGATCTCCGGAGCCTCTTGGAGGAGCAAAATTCATCCGATCCGGTTGAAATTTGCAACGTGGTGTTGGTATAAGGCCGCTTATAACCATGCCAAAATTGGTCCGTATCGGTCTATAGTTATATATAGCCGATCCTCAATCACACAAAAATTGGTCCATATCGGTTCATAATCATGGTTGCCACTCGAGCCAAAAATAATCTACCAAAATTTTATTTTTATAGAAAACATTGTGAACATTTTATTTCTATAGAAATTTTGTCAAAATTTTATTTCTATAGAAAATTTTGTCAAAATTTTATTTCTATAGAAAATTTTGTCAAAATTTTATTTCTATAGAAAATTTTGTCAACATTTTATTTCTATAGAAAATTTTTTCCAAATTTTATTTCTATAGAAAATTTTGTCAAAATTTTATTTCTATAAAAAATTTTGTCAAAATTTTATTTCTATAGAAAATTTTTTCCAAATTTTATTTCTATAGAAAATTTTTTCCAAATTTTACTTCTATAGAAAATGTTGTCAAAATTTTATTTTGTCAAATTATATACGTATTTAATCGGCCTTTTTATTTTAATATATACCACGTATGGACTATGTGGTATATTACGGTGTTAGGAAGTTTTAAGATACCTTGCCATCGGCAAGTGTTACAACCCAAGTAATTCAATTATGGATGACAGTCTGCAGTAGAAGTTTCTTCGCAATCCATGGTGGGGGGTACATAAGCTTCGGCCTGGCCGAACTTACAGCCGTATATACTTGTTTTTATTTCAGCTTAAAACCATACATTGACTAAACTACAAGTGTAGTTTAACCCACAGAGGAAAAGAATGTTTGTCAAATTTATTTGGACAAAGCCCTATAGACTGCAAGATGGTTGGATGGACGCACGTTTCGGAATTACCACATTCCTCATCAGCATCCTCTACTTGCAGCAAAACTATCAATCAATTATCAGAATAAATTCAGGCAGTTCATTAAAAAAGGGTTTGTATGATAGCCGGCTTATGCCGAAATAAATTCGAAACAAACATATCTCTTTTCCTATGCCACTGTCAAATCATCGACAAAACGAATGGAAAAAGAAGAGGAAGCACGCTCAAAATAAACCCAGCCAACTACACTCAAATCAATGATTCGACAGTGGCATAGGAAAAGAGATATGTTTGTTTCGAATTTATTTCGGCATAAGCCGGCTATCGTACAAAACCTTTTTTCGGAAGGTTCCGTTATGAACCTAGTTAGGCACGGTTGTTCATGGCCATATACTAGCTAGGCTTGCCAGATGGCCGGGATTCGCCTGGATTGTCCCGGAATTTCGTCTCTAGGAAGTGTCCCGGATCTTTCACAAAATTTACCAAATATCCCGGAATTTCATTTACTCAAGGCATATGTTTTATTTTTTTTTTACATTTCTTAAAAATGAAAACGATTTAAATCGCTTTCAAAAAATTAAATCGCTTTCAAAAATATTTTTGGTTCTGGATTTTCATACATTTTAAAGGTACATTTGTTTGTCCGATTTTGACCATTTCATTTAATCTCACCACTTTGAGAAAAAAATCAAATCACTGTCTTGCGAATCATCAGCTGTCACTTGAGTAGTAAATGTAAAAAAAATATACGCCAATATCCAATTCACGTTTTTCTGCAAAATGCATTTTAACAAATTATAAGTCAAGTTTGTGCTCCCTGCCATCATTTCAAAGTTCGATTTTATCCTATGATTACCATAGACAATTTAGTGACACTATAACAATCCCCAATTCGGATACGAAATATACCTAAAACCATGTCCATGGCGATATCCAAATTCCCAGTCCAGTCGAAAGCCACTACAAAAGAAGCAGCGATTGTCACCTCAGAGCTTAAGTTTGTTTGCCAAACCCGAAAGTAATATGCCAGTAAATATGAGTTTAGGTTTCCGTTAAAAAAAATATTCCCAAAATTATTTACGTTTTATATAAAATCGTCGCAGCCATCTTGGGAGAAAGTTTCAGAGGCTCCAATATATTTAGGAATTTCAAAGCTTGCTGACAATTACGACTACGCCATGGCGTTTATGCAAATTTACCAAGTAATAAATATGGCGAACTAATATCGAAAAATATGACTGTTTTTGCTTGTCTCGACAAATCCCGGAATGTACGGCGCAATGTCCCGGATTTCGGTAACCATCATGTGGCAACCCTAATACTAGCACAATGTACCAAATTTCAACTGACTCGGATGAAATTTGCTCCTCCAAATGGACCACTTTTGGCATGATTCTTAAATATCATATACTAACACGACGTACCAAATTTCAACCAGATCGGATGAATTTTGCTTATCTAAAAGGCACCGGAGGTCAAATCTGGTTTATATGGGGGCTATATATAACTATGGACCGATGTGGACCAATTTTTGTATAGTTGTTAGAGACCATATACTTACACCATGTACCAAATTTCAACCGGATAGGATGAAATTTGCTTCTCTTAGAGGCTCCGGAGGTCAAATATGGGGATCGGTTTATATGGGGGCTATATATAATTATGGACCGATGTGGACCAATTTTGCATGGTTGTTAGAGATCATATATTAACCCCATGTACCAAATTTCAGCGGGATCGGATGAAATTTGCTTCTCTTAGAGGCTCCGCAAGCCAAATCTGGGGATCGGTTTATATGGGGGCTATATATAATTATCGACCGATATGGCCCATTGGCAATATCATCCGACCTACATCAATGTGCCAAATTTCAAGTCGATAGCTTATTTCGTTCGGAAGTTAGCGTGATTTCGATCGACTCAGAATTTCACCACGACCTAGAATATATATATATATATATATATATATATATATATATATATATATATATATATATATATATATATATATATATATATATATATATATATATATATATATATATATATATATATATATATATATATATATATATATATATATATATATATATATATATATATATATATATATATATATATATATATATATATATATATATATATATTTTATGTGGTCTTAGAGCAATATTTCGATGTGTTACAAACGGAATGACAAAGTTAATATACCCCCATCCTATGGTGGATGGTATAAAAACAGGTTCAATTGGCCTATTATATAAATCAATCTATTGCCATAACTATGGTCATATTACCTTCCATTATTAGAGGAACTTTCCAAGACATGGTAGTTGGATACGTGAACCATCTCCTATCAAAGTTTTGTGGCGGCGTTTTTTTACCTTTTTCTTATAATAAAACAAAAACATTGTAATTTAATTTGATTTTGTTCTTTTGCTCGTAATGGCATATTTGTGCATTTATTTCTGTATATTTCGTATGTATATATAATTGTTTTTTTTTCGTTAAATTATTATTAATATAACATTGATTAATTATTATAATTTTATTTAGGCTTTAAATAGTTTATATATCATCATTCCACTTATTTATAATACATTTATGTAATCTTAGTTTTTTTGTTGTTGTAAGTAGTATTCATATACAAATAATTAACAATCATATATAGAGATCAATATAATAGAGCAAAAATAGGAATTATAATAAATATTTTTTTTGTCTATCTCATTTGACATTTAGTTTTCAACAAAGACACTATAAATTCTTACGATTCGGGGATTGAGTTTCTCTAACAAGCGAAGTGTTTTAGATTTTTTTTTACATATAAATCGTTTTAATGGAGTGTAACAATTCTGAGGAAGTAATTATTTACACATTTTATGTAGTTTGTTTTATTTCATTAAAAATCAAAAATATTTTCTTTAAGTTTTTATTTGTACTAGAATTAAACTTTATCCAGCCCTTTTATAAATTATTAATTCTAGTCAATATTTATAAGCATTTATATATGACATATTATAAGTGTTAGCTTTTCCATAATTTGTTCTTTGTGTTTTTAATCAAAGCAATTAAATAAAATTTTAAAAATTATATTAAATTATAAATAATATTGGATATACATACATATATAATTTTGTTTGTAGATATAGATCGGCAGATGAGGACAGTTCAGGGTTGATAATTTTTCGCATGTATGTATTTAATTTATTTGAATAAATTGATTTACTTTCTTTATAGTTTTAAAAGAAATATTTTAATTTTTTTCCTTATCCTCATTATGTTCAGCAGTCTCATTAACAAGAATATTCAAATCATCAACCCCTGTACCAACATCAAAATCTGCATTTGTGGAACCAGTTAAGAGTACTTTATCTTCATTGCCTTTAACGTTTCCATTTTCCTTATCGCCATCATTGCCAGAGTCAGCATCAGAGTCGTCATCATTAGTGGTGGTATAGCCGTTAGAATTTTTAACTGTATTTTTAACATAAAATATGTTGTTATCATCACTAGAAAATTGTCATAGAAAATGTTGTAATTAAATTTTAAATGGACATCTATCTATCCGTTTGTTTCGTCATATAAGTATAATAGATTGCAATGAAAAATTATTTTACTTTTCTTAAATTAAGAAAATTTCACCAAAAAACTACCAAATAAAAAATCCTATATTGCAGCCGTTGATTACTATAGAAAATTTTGTCAAAAATTTTTTTCTGTAGAAAATTTTTTTAAAAATTTATTTCTATAGAAAATTCTGTCAGTTTTATTTCTATAGAAAATTTTCTCAAAATTTTATTTCTATATGCAATTTTGTCAAAATTTTATTTCTGTAGAAAATTTTGTCAAAATTTTATTTCTATAGAAAATGTTGTCAAAATTTTATTTATATAGAAATTTTTGTTAAAATTTTATTTCTATAAAAAAATTTCTCAAAATTTTATTTCTATAGAAAATTTTGTCATAATCTTATTTCTATAGAAAATTTTGTCAAATTTTTATTTTTATAGAAAAATTTTATTGAAATTTTATTTCTATAGGAAATTTTGTCAAAATTTTATATCTGTACACAATTTTGTGAAAATTTTATTTCTATAGAAAATGTTGTCCAAATTTTATTTATATACAAATCTTTGTTAAAATTTTATTTCTATAAAAAATTTTCTCAAAATTTTATTTCTATAGAAAATGTTGTCAAAAAATTATTTCTATCGAAAATTTTTTCAAAATTTTATTTCTATAGAAAATTTTCTCATAGTTTAATTTCTATAGAAAATTTTGTCATAATTTTATTTCTATAGAAAATTTTGTCATAATTTTTATTTTTATAGAAAAATTTTGTTGAAATTTTATTTTTATAGAAAATTTTGTCCACATTTTATTTCTATAGAACATTTTGTCAACATTTTATTTCTAAAGAAAATTTTGTCAAAATTTCATTTCTATAGAAAATTTTGTCAAAATTTTATTTCCATAGAAAATGTTGTCAAAATTTTATTTCTATAGAAAATTTTGTCAAAATTTTATTTCTATAGAAAATTTTGTTAAAATTTTATTTCAATTGAAAATTTTCTCAAAATTGTATTTCTATAGAAAATTTGTCAAAATTTTATTCCTGTAGAAAATTTTCTTAAAATTTTATTTCAACAGAAAATTTTGTCAAAATTTTAATTCTATAAAAAATATTGTCAACATTTTATTTCTATAGAAAATTTTGTCAGAATTTTATTTCTATAGAAAATTTTGTCAACATTTTATTTCTATAAAAAATTTTGTCAAAATTTTATTTCTATAGAAAATTTTGTTAAACATTTATTTCTATCGAAAATTTTTCCAAAATTTTATTCCTGTAGAAAATTTTCTTAAAATTTTATTTCAATAGAAAATTTTGTCAAAACTTTAATTCTATAGAAATTATTCTCAAAATTTTATTTCTATAGGACATTTGGTCAAAATTTTATTTCTGTAGAAAATTTTGTCAATATTTTATTTCTATAGAAAATTGTCTCAAAATTTTATTTCTATAGAAAATTTTGTCAGAATTTTATTTATATAGAAAATTTTGTTAAAATTTTATATCTATTGAAAATTTTCTCAAAGTTTTATTTCTATTGAAAATTTTCTCAAAATTTTATTTCTATTGAAATGTTTCTCAAAATTTTATTTCTATAGAAAATTTTCTCAAAATTTTATTTCTATAGAAAATTTTGTCAACATTTTATTTCTATAGAAAATTTTGTCAAAATTTTATTTCCATAGAAAATTTTGTCAAAATTTTATTTCTATAGAAAATTTTGTCAAAATTTTATTTCTGTTTTGTTTTGTTATTGTTGGTTTTGTTCTTTAAGCATTGTTGTTGTTTTTTTATTTCAGCTTAAAACCATACATTGACTAAACTACAATTGTAGCTTAACCAACAGAGGAAAAGAATGTTTGTCAAATTTATTTGGGCAAAGCCCTATAGACTGCAACAATGCTTAAAGAACAAAACCAACAATAACAAAACAAAACAGATGGAAAAAGAAGAGGAGGCACGCTCAAAATAAACCCAGCCATGTGAATTCAAATCGATGATTTGACAGTGGCAAAGGAAAAGAGATATGTTTGTTTCGAATTTATTTCGGCATAAGCCGGCTATCAATGTAAAACTTTTTTTCGGAGGGTTCAAGTGTGGTTTTTGTTGGGTTTAATAAACTGCCTGAATTTATTCTGATAATTGGTTGATAGTTTTGCTGCAAGTAGAGGATGCTGATGAGGAATGTGGTAATTCCGAAACGTGCGTCCATCCAACCATCTTGCAGTCTATAGGGCTTTGCCCAAATAAATTTGACAAACATTCTTTTCCTCTGTTGGTTAAGCTACAATTGTAGTTTAGTCAATGTATGGTTTTAAGCTGAAATAAAAAAACAACAAAATTTTATTTCTATAAAAAATTTTGTCAAGATTTTATTTCTATAGAAAATTTTGCCAAAATTTTATTTCGATAGAAAATTTTGTTAAAAATGTTTTCAAAATTTTATTTCTATAGAAAATTTTGTTAAAAATTTAATCCTATTGAAAATTTTCTCAAAATTTTATTTCTATAGAAAATTTGTCAAAATTTTATTCCTGTAGAAAATTTTCTTAAAATGTTATTTCAATAAAAAATTTTGTCAAAATTTTATATCTATAGAAAATTTTCTCAAAATGTTATTTCGATAGAATATTTACTCAAAATTTTATTTCGATAGAAAGTTTTTTCAAAATTTTATTTCTATTGAAAATTTTCTCAAAATTTTATTTCTATTGAAAATTTTGTCAAAATTTTATGTCTATAGAAAATTTTCTCAAAATTTTATTTCTATAGAAAATGCTGTCAAAATTTTATTTCTATAGAAAATTTTGTCAAAATTTTATTTGTATAGAAAGTTCTGTCGAAATTTTATTTCTATTGAAAATTTTCTCAAAATCTTATTTGTATAGAAAGTTCTGTCGAAATTTTATTTCTATTGAAAATTTCCTCAAAATTTTATTTCTACAGAAAATTTTCTCAAAATTTTATTTCTATAGAAAAATGTTGTCAAAATTTTATTTCTATAAACAATTTGGAAAATTTTGTCAAAATTTTATTTCTATAGAAAATTTTGTTAAAATTTTATTTCTATAGAAAATTTTCTCAAAAGTTTATTTCGATAGAACAACATTATTGTAATTATTATTCTACAAAATTCAGTAAAATTAAATTTTATTGAAATATGCAGAAAACTAAATCCTTGTGTTTGAATAGAATGCTTCCCCTTATTTAGACTTGCAAACTAGAACGTATCATTTTTTTGTAATTTATTCTGAAGCCTTTTAAATTAAAAAAAATAGATATATTCGTTAAATAATTAAGTTCAAGCATAAATGTTTTTCATTACATCCGAATATACATTTGAAAATAAGAGTATGCGTAAACACAATCAGGGCGATAGACGGTAGGAGAGCACTTATTTACTTCTAAAGGGTGATTCTTTTGAGGTTAGGATTTTCATGCATTAGTATTTGAAAGATCACGTGGGATTTCAGACATGGTGTCAAAGAGAAAGATGCTCAGTATGCTTTGACATTTCATCATGAATAGACTTACGATCTGCCACAACGTCGAATTTTCAGTGAATGGGCCCTAGAAAAGTTGGCAGAAAATCCGCTTTTTTATCGACAAATTTTGTTCAGCGATGAGGCTCATTTCTGGTTGAATGGCTACGTAAATAAGCAAAATTGCCGCATTTGGAGTGAAGAGCAACCAGAAGCCGTTCAAGAACTGCCCATGCATCCCGAAAAATGCACTGTTTGGTGTGGTTTGTACGCTGGTGGAATCATTGGACCGTATTTTTTCAAAGATGCTGTTGGACGCAACGTTACGGTGAATGGCGATCGCTATCGTTCGATGCTAACAAACTTTTTGTTGCCAAAAATGGAAGAACTGAACTTGGTTGACATGTGGTTTCAACAAGATGGCGCTACATGCCACACAGCTCGCGATTCTATGGCCATTTTGAGGGAAAACTTCGGAGAACAATTCATCTCAAGAAATGGACCGGTAAGTTGGCCACCAAGATCATGCGATTTGACGCCTTTAGACTATTTTTTGTGGGGCTACGTCAAGTCTAAAGTCTACAGAAATAAGCCAGCAACTATTCCAGCTTTGGAAGACAACATTTCCGAAGAAATTCGGGCTATTCCGGCCGAAATGCTCGAAAAAGTTGCCCAAAATTGGACTTTCCGAATGGACCACCTAAGACGCAGCCGCGGTCAACATTTAAATGAAATTATCTTCAAAAAGTAAATGTCATGGACCAATCTAACGTTTCAAATAAAGAACCGATGAGATTTTGCAAATTTTATGCGTTTTTTTTTTTTTAAAAGTTATCAAGCTCTTAACAAATCACCCTTTATTTCTTAGGGGACGGAATACCATAATGGCTAGCGTCGTCTCTCCGTATTAAAATCTATTATAATTCATTGGCGGCAAATCACATAGTTTTGCCATTGATTGCCAGAGTCATTTTTGTTGTTTGACCGCGTTTCAATTATTTTATCTTTGAATATTGAAAATTACAGGCTTTTATTAAATTGTAAAGGTGGGTATATATTCTATTTTTCCACTAAAACACTCTATTAGCAGTGCAAAAGTATATATGAAGAAAATTATATTTGTATCAAATTTTGACTAATTGTGCGAAAGTTTTAGAGCATTGATTGATTAATATTTTATCTTAAAAATTAGTTGATTAAAAAATGAACCGTTATTGCAATAAAAAACATAAAAAAGTTATTGTATTTCCTTGTCGCGTTACATCAATCGCCCATTGCTTATCGCTATGATTATGTTTACACATTATGATTTTGTTTATTTTTTTAATTTCCATTCCATAATTCTATGTATCTACCTTTTAACTTACATACTATCACAGCGATAGAAGTTCTGCAAACCAGTATAAACACAAGACATATAGAAGGGTGATGATGGTCCATTATCACTGTCCAATGCATTATTGTCGCCATGGAAGTTGTCACTGTTGAACATCAGGGGTTCGGGTTTATTGCTCAATTGTGTACCTGTGGAGATTTCTGAAAACAAAGCTTGTTCATAGGGTGTTGCTAACATGGAATCCAAGAAGTGCTGTTGCTTAGCATTTTGCGTACCCGCTCGTTTGCCATAGCGTGAACCTAAAAAGAATCTATCATTGCGTGGTACAACATTGAGGCGTCTTGTTTTGGATGGAGCATATGCACCACCACCGCCGCTGCTGGAAGATGAGGAACCTCCTGATGATCTACCATAACGACTGCCCACAAAGAATGAAGGACGTTTTTGCATTGTAAGAAGATCTTCTCAAGTTACCGGTCATATGAACATAAATGGAACATAGATTCACAGAGAAAAGAAAGAAATATAGAAATGTTAGTTTAGGTTATAAATTACAATTGTATAGTTTTTTGTTTTTGTATGGAAATGTTATAAAATATTGTATAAAAAGACTTTGAAAAAGTGTTTTAAAATTTCTAATAAAAATTACTTTGTATAGCCACACTGAAAAAAATATTGTCGTGAGGCCAAAAATTCCGAGTCCTTAAAATACGCATTTCTTTGATATAAAGTTGTTTCCTTGTCCAAGAGACGATCAGCTTTTCAATAAAGTCATTTTGTCCTTATAATTAAGTGGTTCGACTTAAAAATGGGTATCTTAATATGAAAGAAATTTGATTTGAAGGTCAACTTGCCTTCATAATTATGAAAAATTCTTGAAATTGTCTTCAAATTTGTTGAGTTTTTGTAAAAAAAAACGTTCAAAAATTTTTGAGATAATTTTGAACGTTTTTTTAAAGGCGTTTTTTACTTAAAACATAACATGATTTCTACTTGAAGTCGAGTCTGGTTTTGGAAATTGAAGATTTCGTTGACACGTTTTCAAAGGACTGTGATAGCTTATGATGAAAAAAGGTAATAAAATGAATATATTAAAATTTGTTTCCTAGAATCAAGTATGCAGAACTCAAATGCAAAACTGAAATTTTAAAGAGAATTCTGTCTTAAATATATCCGTACTTAAATTCTCCGCTTCTTAAGCTCGAAATCAATACCAAAATCATAGGATGATGATGGAGGTATAAAAAGTTTGCCATTCCGATTATATGTATATTCTTGATCAGAGCGTACTTCTAAGACAATCTATCGATATCCGTCTCTCTGTCCGTTATAACTACGCTACAGTCTTCAATAAATAAATTGTAGTGCTGAAATTTTCCACAAACTGACCTTTTTTCATGCAGGCAAGTCAACTTCGGCCCATGTTTCGGTATAGGGCCCATATAAACTGATCTCTTGATTTTGGCGAGGATATTATAACATTTTCCATAAAAGTATGTGCCAAAGTTTTTTATATATCGGTATAGCCACCACATATACCGATCTACCGATTTAATTTCTTAAGGGCAACTTTTATCCAATCTGCTGGAAATTTGAAATCTAGAGATATTTTAAGTCAGTTACTAGCTGTGCCAAAATTGATATCAATCGGGCCAGGTTTTCATATGGCCTCCACATAGCCCATTCTCACGATTTGAGGATATGGAAGCCGTAATTTTTTTTACCCGATTTGCTTGAAATATGTTAAGAGCTGTGCTTAATTTGGTATATATCGGTCCATGTTACGCTATAGTCCCCATATAGACTGATCTCACGATATAACTTCTTAAGGACATTTGCTTTAAATTGGAAATATAGAAGTTTTTTAAGTTCAGAATTTTTACTGATTTCTTCGAAATTTGAAATCAAGAGTCATATTTTGAAATAGTCTTCATACACTAAAAAAATATTTACGTGATATTAAAGATTACGCAACCTACATTTTAAGATGCAAAATTTACAAAATATTAAGGACAAATTTCTTTAAAATAATGAAATTTTAATTAAAATAAAATATATAAGCTTTGCTTCAAAATTTTTTTTCATTAAATTTATGATACATGTTTGGTAAATTTGCGTCCCTTCGTTAAAGTCGGATATTTTTGAACTAAGGCTAATTTTCCTTAAAGTAAAGAAACACATTGTTGATTTAAAGAAATTGTCCTTAAATTAACTGAAATATTGAAACTTTAGATTTAAGATAAAAAACCCTTCAAATATAGGCTAAGACTTATTTTGAGGATGTAGCGTCTTTGGTTTAAAGTTTTTTTGGGAATTAAGAAAACACCCAGAAAAAAGTGCCTTCTAAACTAAAGGAAAAATGTTCATCAATTTAGTTTAAAATTTTGTGTGAAATAATAAATTTACTTGTTTCAGTAAAAAAAATCCTAAACTGAAAGCAGTTAGTTCATTCGTACTAAAAAGTATTCAATCCTTTCAAAACTTAAGGAAACACACTTGTTAGAATATAGGAAATTTTCCTATATTTCTTTTATCTGCCTGTAATCGATACCTGTCATCGATGTAACCGATATGTTTGCGCGTGGGTTGTGTTTTTAGTTGGAATCGTGTCGTTATGATATACGGAGAGATAGTTAAAAAATAATTTAGTAAAATAATATAATAAATAACAAATAAAATATATAAAATATTTGTTATTGTAAATTAGTGAGAAAATACCAGAGGAATAACAACCCCTTAATTCGTCTTCAATTATCAGGTAACATTCATACAGTAACGCTATCCTTTTGTGAAAAAATTGGTTTATGATTTTTTTTATTTGTAGGTATTGAAATTGTAAAAGGAGGACAAAATTGTTAGGCAGCAACTTATTAAAAGTTAAAGGTACAAGAATAAGAAAAATGCTGTTTACAGTTGATAACATTACATGGAAATTTAAATAGTGGAATAATGAACTAATATTTCAAGACCAGTCGATGCTGTTGATTTTAAATAAGTATATTTAATATATTATTAAAACATGTATTTTATAGAAGAAAAATTGCTTGTTTAAATAAATAAATTGTATTTAAAAACGAAGGTAAGTCGTTCTAATTTTGAAGTAAAATTATTTTTCATGTTAGCCTGATACCGGAACAGGCAATTAACGTCCAAATGCATGATATCTTTAATTTTACAATTATTATTCGAGCTTAATGGACAATTTTAGATTAAGGAACTTTTTTATTATGACTCATTAATAAAAAAAGTTCCTTAATCTAAAATTATCCATTAAGCTCGAATAATAATGTAAAATTTGATACCACAAATATGTAAGATTTGTCCAAATGAATGAAAAAAGTTCAATAAAATCAATCTATATATGAATTCAATTCAGTTAATCTTTTTCATTCAGTAGTATAGTGGTACATAAATATAGGAAAATGTTAACTAATATATGGAATGCATTATACCTAATTTCTATGAAAATCACAGCGTTCAAACAAATAAAAATGTCTTTGGCGCTATACGAAGTTCTGGGTGTATACTCGTACCAGGGATGGAAAATACAATTTTTAAGAAAGTACAAAAAAGGTATTTTTTGAGCGGAAAGGTACTTTTTACTAAATTTCAACAAAAATTTCACTGGAAGATTATTGTCAAGAGACTGAATTTTAAAGAAAATAAAATTTTGATAAAATTTTCTATATAAATAAAATTTTGCAAACATTTTCTATAGAAACAAAATTTTGCAAAAAAAATCTACAGAAAAAAAATTTGCAAAATTTTTTCTATAGAAATAAAATTTTGCAAAAATTTCCTATAGAAATAAAATTTTTACAAAATTTTCAATTGAAATAAAATTTTGACAAAATTTTCTATAAAAATAAAATTTTGCAAAAATTCTATATAGAAATAAAATTTTGACAACATTTTCTACCGAAATAAAAAATCGATAATACAGAATCGCATTATTTTTTCGACTAAAACATTCTTGAAGTTCAATAAAATCCTGGTTTTATACCCTGCGCCACACTGTGGAACAGGGTATTATAAGTTAGTGCATATGTTTGTAACACCCAGAAGGAGACGAGATAGACACATGGTGTCTTTGGCAATAATGCTCAGGGTGGGTCCCAGAGTCGATATAACCATGTCCGTCTGTCCGTCCGTCCGTCTGTCTGTGAACACATTTTTGTGATCAAAGTCTAGGTCGCAATTTAAGTCCAATCGCCTTCAAATTTGGCACATGTTCCTAATTTGGGTCAGAATAGAACCCTATTGATTTTTGAAGAAATCGGTTCAGATTTAGATATAGCTCCCATATATATATCTTTCGCCCGATATGCACTAATATGGACCCAGCAGCCAGAGTTTTATACCGATTTGCTTGAAATTTTGTACAAACATAACACTTAGTCGTATAGTCAAGTTCGCAAAATTTGATTGAAATCGGTTGAGATTTAGATATAGCTCCCATATATATCTTTCGCCCGATATGGACTTATATGGCCCCAGAAGCCAGATTTTTGGCCGAATTGGGTTGAAATTTTGCACTAGGAGTACAATTAGTAGTATAGTCAAGTGTGCAAAATTTGATTGAAATCGGTTCAGATTTAGATATAGATCCCATATATATCTTTCGCCCGATATGGACTAATATGGTCCTAAAAGCCAGAGTTTTGGCCCAATTTGGTTGAAATTTTGCACAGGGAGTAGATTTAGCATTGTAGCTATGCGTGCCAAATTTGGAATCGATTCAGATTTAAATATAGGTTAGGTTAGGTTATGTGGCAGCCCGATGTATCAGGCTCACTTAGACTATTCAGTCCATTGTGATACCACAGTGGTGAACTTCTCTCTTATCACTGAGTGCTGCCCGATTCCATGTTAAGCTCAATGACAAGGGACCTCCTTTTTATAGCCGAGTCCGAACGGCGTTCCACATTCCAGTGAAACCACTTAGAGAAGCTTTGAAACCCTCAGAAATGTCACCAGCATTACTGAGGTGGGATAATCCACCGCTGAAAAACTTTTTGGTGTTCGGTCGTAGCAGGAATCGAACCCACGACCTTGTGCATGCAAGGCGGGCATGCTAACCATTGCACCACGGTGGCTCCCAGATTTAAATATAGCTCCCATATATATCTTTCGCCCGATATGCACTTATATGGACCCAGAAGCCAGAGTTTTATCTCGATTATCTTGAAATTTTGCACAAGTAGTACAATTGGTAGTATAGTCATGTGTGCCAAATTTGATTGAAATCGGTTCAGATTTAGATATAGCTTCCATATATATTTTTCGCCCGATATTGACTTATATGGCCCTAGAAGCCAGAGTTTTGGCCCAATTTGGTTGAAATTTTGCACTTGGAGTACAATTAGTAATATAGTCATATGTGCCAAATTTGACTGAAATCCGTTCAGATTTAGATATAGCTTCCATATATATTTTTCTCCCGATATGGAGTTATATGGCCCCAGAAGCCATAGTTTTGGCCCAATTTGGTTGAAATTTTGCACTAGGAGTACAATTAGTAATATAGCCATGTATGCCAAATTTGATTGAAATCGGTTCAGATTTAGATATAGCTCCCATATATACGTTTTTCTGATTTCGACAAAAATGGTCAAAATACCAACATTTTCCTTGTTAAATCGCCACTGCTTAATCGAAAAGTTGTAAAAATGACTCTAATTTTCTTAAACTTCTAATACATATATATCGAGAGATAAATCATAAATAAACTTTTGCGAAGTTTCCTTAAAATTGCTTCAGATTTAAATGTTTCCCATATTTATACCCTTCACCACTACTGTGGTACAGGGTATAATAAGTTTGTGCATTTGTATGTAACGCCAAGAAGGAGTAATCATAGACCAACCTTTTAGTATACGGATCGGCTTAGAATTAAATTCTGAGTCGATTTAGCGATGTCCGTCTGTCTGTCTGTCCGTCTGTCTGTCCGTCTGTCTGTCCGTCTGTCTGTCCGTCTGTCTGTCCGTCTGTCTGTCCGTCTGTCTGTCTGTCTGTTGATGTATTTTTGTGTGCAAAGTACAGCTCGCAGTTTTAGTCTGATTGTCCTAAAATTTGGTATAGGGTCCTGTTTCGGCTCAAAGACGATCCCTATTGATTTTGGAAAAAATCGGTTCAGATTTAGATATAGCTGCCATATATATTTTTCACCGATCTGGTCATAATTGGCGTGTATATCAACCGATCTTCCTCAAATTCCGTACATCCGAATATTTTATGAGTCTCGAAAAACTTGCAAAATATCAGCCAAATCGGTTCAGATTTAGATATAGCTCCCATATATAGCTTTCGCCCGATTTACACTCATTTGCCCACAGAGGTCAATTTTTTGCTCCGATTTAGTTGAAATTTTGCACAGGGAGTAGAATTAGCGTTGTAACTATGCGTGCCAAATTTGCTTGAAATCGGTTCAGATTTGGATATATCTCCCATATAAAGCTTTCGCCCGATTTACACTCATATGACCACAGAGGCAAATTTTTAACTCCGATTTAGTTGAAATTTTGCACAGGGAGTAGAATTAGCATTGTAACTATGCGTGCCAAATTTGGTTGAAATCGGTTCAGATTTAGATATAGCTCCCATATATATGTTTTTCTGATTTCGACAAAAATGGTCAAAATACCAACATTTTCCATGTAAAATCGCCACTGCTTAGTCGAAAAGTTGTAAAAATGAATCTAATTTTCCTAAACTTCTAATACATATATATCGAGCGATAAATCATAAATAAACTTTTTCGAAGTTTCCTTAAAATTGCTTCAGATTTAAACGTTTCCCATATTTTTTTTTACTAACATTGTGTTCCACCCTAGTACATTAGCCGACTTAAATTTTGAGTCTATAGATTTTGTAGAAGTCTATCAAATTCTTCCAGATCGAGTGATATTTAAATGTATGTATTTGGGACAGAATTTATATATAGCCCCCAACACATTTGACGGATGTGATATGGTATCGAAAATTTAGATCTACAAAGTGGTGCAGGGTATAATATAGTCGGCCCCGCCCGACTTTAGACTTTCATTACTGGTTTGTTACTAAATTTGTGTTCCACCCTAGTGCATTAGCCAACTTAAATTTTGAGTCTATAGATTTTGTAAAAGTCTATCAAATTCTGTCCAAATCGAGTGATATTTAAATGTATGTATTTGGGACAAACCTTTATATATAGCACCCAACACATTTGACGGATGTGATATGGTATCAAAAATTTAGATCTACAAAGTGGTGCAGGGTATAATATAGTCGGCCCCGCCCGACTTTAGACTTTCCTTACTTGTTGACTATGTCTTTTACAAAATCGAGATTTTCTTCCCACATGAACATGTCTGTTTTGCCATATTTGTAAAAGACTATTAGCAAATAAGGTTGATAAAGACTTTCTCAAAATATTAAAATATTTTGTCAAAGCTATTGTACCATAAATCTGATATCGACTCAAAAATGCCTACAAAAAAAGGTACTAAATCCTTCGCGGGGGTACTACGGTACTGACCGGGGTGAAAAAGTATTGAAAAAAGTACTATAGTACTGCATTTTCCATCCCTGACTCGTACTACTATAATTTGGATTTTTTGAACTGGCATTTGTTTGTACATGAGCACCTTTATTAATAAACCACGAAAAGAGAATGAAACTTGATAAATGAGATCTGTATCCTAATTTTAATTTTAAAGCCAGACAGGTCGCTTTATTTATCTTTATACCCACCACCATAGAATGGTGACGGGGGTATAATAAGTTTGTCATTCTGTTTGTAACACATCGAAATATCGATTTCCGACTATATAAAGTATATATATTCTTGATCAGGGAGAAATTCTAAGACGATATAACGATGTCCGTCTGTCCGTCTGTCTGTCTGTTGTAATCACGCTACAGTCTTCAATAATGAAGCAATCGTGCTGAAATTTTGCACAAGCTCGTCTTTTGTCTGCAGGCAGGTCAAGTTCGAAGATGGGCTATATCGGTCCAGGTTTTGATATAGTCCCCATATAAACCGACCTCCCGATTTTGGCTCTTGGGCTTATAGAAATCGTAGTTTTTATCCAATTTGCCTGAAATTTGAAATCTGGAGGTATTTTATGACCATAAAGAGGTGTGCCAAAAATTGTGAGTATCGGTCCATATTTTGGTATAGCCCCCATATAGACCGATCTCCCGATTTGGGGTCTTGGGCTTATAGAAACCGTAGTTTTTATCCAATTTGTCTGAAATTGGAAATCTAGAGGTATTTTAGGATCATAAAGAGGTGTGCCGAAAATGGTGAGTATCGGTCCATATTTTGGTATAGCCCCCATATAGACCGATTTCCCAATTTTATTTCTTGGGCTTCTAGAATCCGAAGTTTTCATCCTATTTGCCTGAAATTGGAAATCTAGAGGTATTTTCGGGTCACAAAGAGGTGTGCCGAAAATGGTGAGTATCGGTCCATATTTTAGTATAGCCCCCATAAGAACGATCTACCGATTTAACTCCTTGGGTTTCTAGAAACCGTATTTTTTATCTGATATGCCTGAAATTGTAAATATTCTGGTATTTTAGGCTCACAAAAACGTGGATTAAGTTTTTATCGGTCCATTTGGTAATGCCTCCATATAGACCGACTTCACTTCTTGAGGGTGTAGAAGGCGCACTGATCATGAAAATTGCTTGAAACTCAATGTAAAATTTCCAGATTTTACTTCTACAGATTTAAGATTTCAAATCCAGACGTTATTTTATAATTTTCTTGCACACTTACAAGAGATGTTAATGATTCCTCTAAACCTCAAACAAAAATGGTTCTTATAAATCCAGAATCTGATATAGTCCTCATAGGTGAAATCTTTAAATTTATCTTCGGGTAGTGTCCTCAAGTCCTCAAGCCCTCCTGAAATTTCAAAGGAAACCCTAATATTTGGTTCATGGTGGTGGGTATTTAAGATACGGCCCGGCCGAACTTACTGCTGTATATACTTGTTTATTTTAAAGAAGGCGCATCTTTGGCTCCGAATCAATACGAAAATCCTTAAGGGAAGGTCAAAATCTTTGAATCCATGTAAAAATTTTTTTGAGTGTATACACCGATTTGAAATCATAAAATGGAAATCACAATTGTTATCCGATTTGCTTGGAATTTAAAATCCGGAAGTATTTTAGATCCAATAGAAGTTGTACCGATGTTTCGATATAACTCCCTTATATATATAAATGATCCGATTTGACTTTATGGACCCTTAAATGTATCAATTTTTACACAGAAGATGACACATGGTGTCAATAATGCTCAGGACCGACCCCTGAGTCGGTCTAGCTATGTCAAATGTAGTCGCAGCGCACTGGTACTGGAGTATATAGCGAGGGCAAGCCAGTTTCCAAATGGAGCATATAATTAGGCGTGTTAGCAGGAAGAAATAACATCTTCTTGAGAAAACATCGTTGTAACCTTTCAACCTGTTCAAAACAGTGGAACCCCCAAACTAGGGCACCATAAAACATGATCGATTTAGCAGCGAAGTCAAAAATCTTCAACTTGTTTGAAAGGTTTATGGGCCATATCGGACCACTTTTACGTATAGACCCCATATAAACCGACGCTCAGATTTGGCTTGCGGAGCCTCTTGGGGGAGGAAAATTCATCCGATCCGGTTGAAATTTAGTACATGGTTAGTTAGTATATGGTCTCTACAACCATGCAAAAATTGGTCCACATCGGTCCATAATTATATATAGCCCCCATGTAAACCGGTCCCTAGATTTGGCATGCGGAGCCTCTAAGAGAAGCAAATTTCATCCAATGAAATTTGGTACATGGTGTAAGTATATGGTCTCTACCAACTATGCAAAAATTGGTTCACATCGGTCCATAATTATATATAGCCCCTATATAAACCGATCCCCCGATTTGACCTCCGGAGCCTCATGGATGAGCAAAATTCACCCGATTCTGTTGAAATTTCGTAAGTGGCGTTAGTATATGGTCTCTAACAACCAGGCAGGAATTGGTCCACATCGGCCCATAATTATATATAGCCCCCATATAAGCCAATCCCCAGATTTGACCTCCGGAGCCCCATGGAAAAGCAAAATTCACCTGATCCGGTTGAAATTTGTTACGTGGTGTTAGTACATGGTCTCTAACAACCATGCAAAAATTGGTCCATACCGGTCTTAATTATGAATAACCCCCATTTAAACCGATCCCCAGATTTGACCTCCGGAGCTCTTGGAGGAGCAAAATTTATCCGATCCTGTTGAAATTTGGTACATTGCGCTAGTACATGGCCGCTAAAAACCATGCCAAAATTGGTCCATATCGATCTATAGTTATATATATATATAGCCGATCCCCAAAAATAATCTACCAAAATTGTATTTTTATACCCCATTCACATCAGGCTCGAAATCTACTAAAAGTGGATTTGAAATCAATTTTTTATAAAGCAAATGACAGTTGAAATCTAGTTAAAGTGGATTTTAGAAGTGTAATGTGAATGAGGTGTTATAGAATATTTTGTCAAAATTTTATTACTATACAAAATGTTGTCAAAATTTTATTTCTATAGAAAATTTTGTCAAAATTTTATTGCTATAGAAAATTTTGTCAAAATTTTATTGCTATAGAAAATTTTGTCAAAACTTTATTTCTACAGAAAATTTTGTCAAAATTTTATTTCTATAGAAAATTTTGTAAAAATTTTATTTCTATAGAAAATTTTGTCAAACTGAATTATATACGTATGCGTATTTAATAGGCCTTTTTTTTGTTTAATATATACCCCGTATGGACGGCCATCGACAAGTGTTACCGCAACCCAAGTAATTCGATTGTGGATGACAGTCTTTAGTACAAGTTTCTATGCAATCCATGGTGGAGGGTACATAAGATTCGGCCTGGCCGAACTTATGGCCGTATATGCTTGTTTAGTTTATGTTTATTAAAGATTATTTTACAAATTACTAATCGGCTATAAAACAAAATGATGGTGTTTTTAAAAACGACGAATGATTATCTCAGAGAGCTGTGCAAATTACCAAACAATTCAGAGAACTCTTTGGTGTATTTTTTTATAGTCTATCACAAAAATCAAAGCTATCCAGTACATCAATGCGTATGTGGAATACAAAACAAAATATGTCAACAATCACGCGTTCAATGACTTTTCAGATAGCCCATAAAATAAATATTTACCTTGTTATATTCTCATATTTATTTCTCTACTTACCCGTTTTTCCATCCGAGGGATTATCTAGAAATTGATCTGAAGGCTCAAGTGGAGTACATTGTACCAACATAAAATAAAATGCCAGCAATAAAATTGTTAAGGGCCAAAAGGATTTGTTGTCAAACATTTTGGGTTGTTGATGCTGCAAAGAACGGTGAAAAGAGAAAAAATGCAAAAGAAATCTTTAATAGAAGAAAATTGTCAAATTATTTTAGAAGTGAAACAACATTTGTTTCCAATGTCATAAAGGAACACTGATTCAGGGTGATTTTTTTTTTTTGATATTAAATGACAGAGCGCTAAAATAGATTGCACAATTTATTGTAATATGTTTTATGATTTGTCTGACATGTTAAATGAGAGATATTTTTATACACAATATATATTTGTCCAAATTATATTTCTATAGAAAATTTTGTCAAAATTCTATTTCTATAGAAAATTTTGTCAAAATTTTATTTCTATACAAAATTTTGTTAAAATGTTATTTCTTTTTCAAATATTGTCAAAATTTTATCTCTATAGAAAATTATGTCAAAATTTTATTTCTATAGAAAATTTTATCAAAATTTTATTTCTATACAAAATTTTGTCCAAATTTTATTCCTATATAAAATGTTGTCAAAATTTTATTTCTATAGAAAATTATGTCAACATTTTATTTCTATAGACAATTTTGTCAAAATTTTATTTATATAGAAAATTTTGTCAAAGTTTTATTTATATAGAAAATTTTGTCAAAGTTTTATTTCTATAGAAAATTTGTCAAAATTTCATTTCTATAGAAAATTTTGTCAAAATTGTATTTCTATGGAAAATTTTATTTCAATAGAAAATTTTGTCAAAATTTTATTTTTATAGAAAATTTTGTCAAAATTTTATTTCTATAGAAAATTTTGTCAACATTTTATTTCTATAGAAAATTTTGTCAAAACTTTAATTTCTATAGAAAATTTTCTCGAAATTTTATTTCTATAGAAAATTTTGTCACAATTTTATTTCGATAGAAAATTTTGTCAAAATTTTATTTCTATATAAAATTTTATCACAATTTCATTTCGATAGAAAATTATGTCAACATTTTATTTCTATAGAAAATTATGTCAAAATTTTATATCCATAGAAAATTTTGTCCAAATTTTATTTCTATAGAAAATTTGTCAAAATTTTATTTCTATAGAAAATTTTGTCAAAATTTTATTTCTATACAAAATTTTGTCAAAATTTTATTTCTATAGAAAATTTTGTCAAAATTTTATTTCTATAGAAAATTTTGTCAAAATTTTATTTCTATAGAAAATTTTGTCAACATTTTATTTCTATAGAAAATTTTGTCAAAATTTTATTTTTATATAAAATTTTGTCAAAATTTTATTTTTATATAAAATTTTGTCCAACTTTTATTTGTATAGAAAATTTTGTCCTAATTTTATTTGTATAGAAAATTTTGTCCAAATTTTATTTGTATAAAAAATTGTGTCCAAATATTATTTCTATCGAAAATGTTGTCCAGATTCTATTTCTATAGAAAATTTTGTCCAAATTCTATTTCTATAGAAAATTTTGTCAACATTTTATTTCCAAAGGAAATTATGTTTACATTTTATTTCTATAGAAAATTTTGTCAAAATTTTATTTCTATAGAAAATTTTGTCAAAATTTTATTTCTATAGAAAATTTTGTCAAAATTTTATTTCTATAGAAAATTATGTCAACATTTTATTTCTATAGAAAATTATGTCAAAATTTTATTTCCATAGAAAATTTTGTCCAAATTTTATTTCTATAGAAAATTTTGTCAAAATTTTATTTCTATAGAAAATTTGTCAAAATTCTATTTCTATAGAAAATTTGTCAAAATTCTATTTCTATAGAAAATTATGTCAACATTTTATTTCTATAGAAAATTTTGTCCAAATTTTATTTGTATAGAAAATGTTGTCCTAATTTTATTTGTATAGAAAATTTTGTCCTAATTTTATTTGTATAGAAAATTTTGTCCAAATTTTATTTGTATAACAAATTTTGTCCAAAGATTATTTCTATCGAAAATGTTGTCCAAATTCTGTTTCTATAGAAAATTTTGTCCAAATTCTATTTCTATAGAAAATTAAGTCAACATTTTATTTCTATAGCAAATTATGTCAAAATTTTATTTCTATAGAAAATTTTGTCCAAATTTTATTTCTATAGAAAATTTTCTCAAAATTTTATTTCTATAGAAAATTTTCTCAAAATTTTATTTCTATAGAAAATTTTCTCAAAATTTTATTTCTATATAAAATTTTGCCCAAATTTTATTTGTATAGAAAATTTTGTCCTAATTTTATTTGTATAGAAAATTTTGTCCAAATTTTATTTGTATAGAAAATTTTGTCCAAATTGTATTTCTATCGAAAATGTTGTCCAAATTCTATTTCTATAGAAAATTTTGTCCAAATTCTTTTTCTATAGAAAATTTTGTCAACATTTTATTTCTATATAAAATTTTGTCCAAATTTTATTTGTATAGAAAAGTTTGTCCTAATTTAATTTGTATAGAAAATTTTGTCCAAATTTTATTTGTATAGAAAATTTTGTCCAAATTTTATTTCTATCGAAAATGTTGTCCAAATTATATTTCTATAGAAAATTTTGTCCAAATTCTATTTCTATAGAAAATTTTGTCAACATTTTATTTCTATAAAAAATTATGTCAAAATTTTATTTCTATAGAAAATGTTATCCAAATTTTATTTCTATAGAAAATGTTGTCCAAATTTTATTCCTATATAAAATTATGTCAACATTTTATTTCTATAGACAATTTTGTCAAAATTTTATTTCTACTCCCAGAGAAATGGTTGGTTGTAATTCGATAATTTCAATGAGGAAATGATGTCAGTAACGTTTTGGTTATTTTTTGTTTTGATTATTTTCCCCATTATATATTCAACACGACCATAAAAAAGTTCACAGGATCAAAACGAAATTCCCATAACAACTCAATTGGTTACAATAACCAATGCCGATAGATTTGGTTTTATGCTGCATAAAATTGTTGAGCTAACCACCAGCATAGTGAGACCTACATCATGGGAATCAACAAATGGTTGGTACAACCAAAAGTTGAGTATACTAATAGAATCTTAGTTCAATTATAGGACGGGCGTAAGGTAGTTGTTGCAACAAATAAATATTTATATCAACATCGACATGGTAAATGGTATGACGCTACAAAATTTGCAAAACGGGGAACAACATTTACTTGATAATAGTCCGCAATACATTGAATAAAGTTTATCCCATAGAAAAAGAAGTTGCCTTCAGGTAAGTATCGCACCGATTTATAAAAAAGGAATATTACAAAAGTTTCCATAAAAATTGCAGGCTTCATACACCAACAAACACAAATACTTTTTACGGCAAGCGAGCTTTTTTTATTGTATTAAGAATACAGGAAGAGTCTAAGTCGATCTGTATTTATATCTAGAGGCTTAAGGAAGAAATTTCTGGTTCTGTAGTTTGACCACATAATTGCAACCTAATAACCATCTGTCATTGGTATACAAACATTACCTATAAAAAATTGTAAATTGTAATGTAAATTGATCTCACATATATGTAGACCAAAAGCCTTTGTTGTTAGCACCTTTTGTATTTATTTTCGTAGTTTATTATGATTGTAAATCTTGTAATAAATCAATAAAATCTCAATATAATCTGCCCTTTCATTTGATATTGGAATTTGGTTAGGATAATAGTAAAGAAAATCGAGGGCGGTTGCACCAACAAACAAAACTATTAATATGAAATTGCGACAACCAATGCAAAGTTGATCCAACATACTACCATGTAGTTACAATTGCCAAATGTTAGTTGTGCTGACAGATATCATTGATAGTTGATGGAACCACCTGCTTTCGGTTGGCAAATGATTCGGTTGAGGCAACGAATTTGTTTTGTGGGTGTATAAAAAATTTTGTCAAAGTTTTATTTCTATAGAAAATTTGTCAAAATTTCATTTCTATAAAAAATTTTGTCAAAATTTTATTTCTATGGAAAATTTTATTTCAATAGAAAATTTTGTCAAAATTTTACTTCTATAGAAAATGTTGCCAAAACTTTAATTTCTATAGAAAATGTTGTCAAAGTTTTATTTGTATAGAAAATTTTTTCAAAATGTTATTTCTATAGAAAATGTTGTCAACATTTTAGTAATAAATCTATCAATTTTGGTAACTATGCTCTAGGATCGAGATTCAAAATTTATTGCAATGCACCCCTTTACAAAATCAATCTGTACAAGTTATTTTTGTGATTAACCCATAATTATTCTTCTTCACATTGCCAAAATAATTTTTATTTTAAAAGAAACTGTTAAATGAGTAAGAACAGCATATCGACTCTTAAGGTCAATATGTATTCGCCCAATGATGGATTTTTATTTGCCAACTTTTTATTCTTTTGTGTGAATTCTCTGTATGAAATAAAAAAAATAACAAAAAAAAATGGTTCAAGAGAATTTCGATCAAAAACTGATACCCAAAGAATTTCCCGTGCCAAAACTTGAAGTGTCAATGGGATTTCCATATTCATATTTCAATGCCTATTTTCTTTTGCTCCAAATGTGTGAAAAGACAGTCCAAAAATACACACTTGGACCCACTATATTCGGCCCCCCCAAAACACTTAAATAATTAATGTTTTTATCAACTGTGTCAAAACGAAAACGAGCAATGATAAGTGAAGAATGAAAATTCATTAAACTCCTGGTAGGCCATAGTCACCGCAATTCTGTGGTAGTAATATATCCAGGAAGGACATAAGCTATTGCGTTTACTTGCCACCAAGCAAATGATGTGAAATTATGCTTTAAAGTTGATATTTTTTCTCTACAGAATTTAATTGTCATGATGAGGATGAAGAGACATGGAAATTGTGAAAAAGAACGTAGACTACGTTGAAAAGCCATGTAAGACCACAAATTGTAAAATTTCTACCATCGGCCAATTGTGGTAACAGGAATAAAGAAGGAAGAGCAAAACAGATATTGAATGATAATGCAATTACCTTCAGTAATTATGTTTCAAAGTTCATTTGTATGATACATTAAGACTACAATGAATATTAAATGTTTTGCCTAGATTCATTGAATTGCCACAATGTTGACTTAATTTGCTTGGTTCTTGTTTTGAATGGCAATGTCCATTTAAAAGGGATCTCTCCAATATGAGGTGCTGGCGAATGAAATGCAATATGTGAGTATTATTAAAGTAAAGGATAAAGTAAAAATCTTGAAAATATGATTTATTACAGAGAAAACATTTCAACAAAATAGGACCAATAAAAAAGTTGAATGCGTAATCAATTCAAAAATTAACTGATACAGTAAAAAAATTTAACCAAAATAAAAAAAGAAAATTATAGAATTTTTTTACATTTGTAATTACAAAAATATTTCCAAATAAAACAAAAATAATTGAAAAATTTTTTCGGAAATAATCAGTTTCATTCTATTCATTGGTTCATTAAATTTTGACTAAAATCTAAAGACAAATCTAACTATAAATATAAACGGAAGACACACAAGAACGCAAAAGCTCTAGTAAAATTAGAAGAAAATTTTGAAATTTGGATGACTAGAGGAAAGATAATTATAAATACAGAAACACTAACACAATAAATACTTGATTACTTCAATTAAAAAATTAATTGAAAGTACCGGAAGAAATAAATTAATTTTTAATGAAGTATACTTTTTATTATTTTTAATTAATTTTGTGATTGATAGTATCATTTTAACACACAAAAATATATTTTTTGTCTTCAATCACGAAATTAATT
The DNA here is from genome assembly GCF_050003625.1 of Haematobia irritans. Classification (NCBI taxonomy): domain Eukaryota; kingdom Metazoa; phylum Arthropoda; class Insecta; order Diptera; family Muscidae; genus Haematobia; species Haematobia irritans. The sequence goes on along the minus strand of NC_134401.1, from coordinate 102,309,498 downwards.
AATCCAATTAATTTTTTAATTGACATGTCTTCAATCACAGAAATGATAGAATCAATTAAAAAAATTATTGAAAGTCGATTAAAAATTAGTTGATCCAATTAAAAAATTAATTGATACTATTAATTCTAGTGATTGATTATTGTTTCAATTAAAAAATTTTTTGAATCAATTAAATTTTTAATAGAATATTTTTTAAATCTCAATTAAGACTTTAATTGAAAACAAGTATATACGGCCGTAAGTTCGGCCAGGCCGAAGCTTATGTACCCTCCACCATGGATTGCGTAGAAACTTCTACTGAAGACTGTCATCCACAATCGAATTACTTGGGTTGCGGTAACACTTGCCGATAGCAAGGTATCTTAAAATTTCCTAACACCGTAATATATACCACATAGTCCATACGTGGTATATATTAAACTAAAAAAGGCCGATTAAATACGTATATAATTAAGTTTAAAGTTTCTGTAGAAATAAAATTTTGACAAAATAAAATTTTGACAACATTTTCTATAGAAGTAAAATTTGCAAAAATTTCCTATAGAAATAAAATTTGGAAAAAATTTTCTATAGAAATAAAATTTGGAAAAAAATTTCTATAGAAATAAAATTGTGACAACATTTTCTATAGAAATAAAATTTTGACAAAATTTTCTATAGAAATAAAATTTTGACAAAATTTTCTATAGAAATAAAATTTTGACAAAATTTTATATAGAAATAAAATTTTTACAAAATCTTCTATAGAAATAACATTTTGACAAAGTTTTCTATAAAAATAAAATTTTGGTAGATTATTTTTAGCTCGAGTGGCAACCATGATTATGAACCGATATGGACCAATTTTTGTGTGATTGGGGATCGGCTATATATAACTATAGACCGATATGGACCAATTTTGCCATGGTTATTAGCGGCCTTATACTAACACCACGTTGCAAATTTCAACCGGATCGGATGAATTTTGCTCCTCTAAGAGGCTCCGGAGTTCAAATCTGGGGATCGGCTTATATGGGGGCTATATATAATTATGGACCGATATGGACCAATTTTGGCATGGTTGTTAGAGACAATATACTAAAACCACGTACCAAATTTCAATCGGATCGGATGACTTTTGCTCCTCTAAGAGGCTCCGGAGGTCAAATCTGGGGATCGGTTTATATGGGTGCTATATATAATTATGGGCCGATGTGGACCAATTTCTGCATGGATGTTAGAGACCATATACTAACACCTTGTACCTAATTTCAGCCGGATCGGATGAAATTTGCTTCTCTTAGAGCAATCGCAAGCCAAATTTGGGGGTCCGTTTATATGGGGGCTATACGTAAAAGTGGACCGATATGACCCATTTGCAATACCATCCGACCTACATCAATAACAACTACTTGTGCCAAGTTTCAAGTCGATAGCTTGTTTCGTTCGGAAGTTAGCGTGATTTCAACAGACGGACGGACGGACATGCTCAGATCGACTCAGAATTTCACCACGACCCAGAATATATATACTTTATGGGGTCTTAGAGCAATATTTCGATATGTTACAAACGGAATGACAAAGTTAATATATCCCCATCCTATGGTGGAGGGTATAAAAAAAATAGTGAAATTTATTTTCTGTGAAAGATTGAAGCAATTTCAATTAAAAAATTAATTGGGTCATAATTTCATGATTGAATCAGAAATTTTATTAAATTTCATTTGGCCATTGTGCCGTATGATTATTATCAAATCAAGTTAAATCGATCATACGTCCCATTAGCCAGGTGGTATTACAGAATGTATGTATGTATATGCAACACATCCCAGCAAAAAAAATTAGTCGTTGTTCCACTAAAAAATCATTTTAAGCACATTTCGGGATCCTCAATCGAATGATGATATTTTGCTGTTTTGAGTAAACATTTATATAAGTATTTTCTTTGCCTTTTTATTTTAATTATCCAAAATTTACATATTCAATTAAAACGGCCAGAAACATATTTTCTAAGACTTATCAGAAAAACTTCATCTGAAGTGGAAACAATTTATAAAGAATCCTTAGATGTTTGTGGATGTTTTTGCTCGTATCCAATACTTTTTTTTTTTTTTTTGATAAAAAGTATATAACTACATTGACAATGCACCTTATTCTCCTGAGTAAATTTTTTTTATTGACAGTTTAAAACAGTCGGAGCATCGATGGAACTAATGTATTTTATTAAAATTTGTCTGCATATACTAAAAAAAATATTAACCTAATATGAAGGATTATGCAACCAAAATTTTAGGACACCCAACTTACACAATATTAAGGAGAAATTCGTTTAATATAAAAGAATCTTTAAACCAATTATGAAGACTCTAATGTTATTTATCAAATAACTTTCAATGTTGACAACATGTTGATATTGGAACTATTAACAATAAATTAAAAACAATGTTGTTAGGCAACAAATCAGACATAAAACTCCTTAGCAGTAACAAACTCCAATAAACAGCTCTGGCAACACACTGTGTGACGACTAAACATCTCCCGAACTTTGACAATGTGAGAGTGTTGGAGAGAGTGAAAAAGAGAGATCAGCAGCAGTAAGCGACTAACATTAGAAATGTTGAATATCAACAATGTACCAACAGAGAAGAGAATCAATTACAAATCATATACAGATAACATTGCTCACATATACAGACACATCATTAATAAGACAATTAGATATTCAAGTATCCAACATAAGAGAAAACACGAGGGTAATCAGTGGAATATCAGTAACAGACGAGCGTGTGTTGTTGTTGGTTTCCGCTTTAATATTATTTATACGTAAGTCTACTGTGAAAATCTTTTTGGCCTAAAGGAAAAAAGTTGATGCGGTCACCCCCCAGTTTTGTAACATATTCGAAGACAATTTCAGAACACCAAAACTTTTTTTCCGTGCACCCTACGACCCCCCGAAAGCGAAAGTGATTGTTAGAATTTTAAAACAGTAGGCTCTCAAATTGTTCTAGCAAAAACACATGCACTTTGCATAACGCAGAAAATGCCGTAGTGCAAACAACGAGTATGTATACAAAGGTACCGTTAGAAATTTACAGATAAACAGGTTTTGTGTTCTAAATAAATTAATTTCGTAGATGTGAATAACGATGTGCATGTGGTTTGGATCGGACATCATGACAACACAGCAAAAACTATTTGGTGGTGTGTAGGGTGACCTATTGACTTTTTAAAATCTCTGTAACTTTTTTGTTTATGAATATAAGTAAATACTTCAAAAGAAAAGTTTCATATTTTGTTAAGATCTTTATAATGGTTATCAGAAATGGGCATCATAGGGGTATACGAAGCGAAATAAAAAAATTAAAAATCAAATTTGACGTCGGAGTCAAAAATGACCAATGCACGAAATATAGCCCCTGATCAACCACGAACAACGATATGCATTTCTTTTCGATCGGACTTCAAATGACGACACAGCACAATAAATTTTATTTCGAGTGGTCGTAGGGAGCACGAAAAAAATAGTTTTGGTGTTCTGAAATTGTCTTCGAATATGCTACAAAACTGGGGGTTACCGCATCAATTTTTTTTCGTGACCCTATCTAATGCCCATATACATTTGATAAAATCCCTCATTTAATAAATTGTTATTAATTAGTGTAAATTATCATAATTGTAATTTGGTAGATAAATAATAAAATTAATTTAAAATATCAATAACACAAGGGAACAAAATTGAACTTTTTTGAGTTGATTTGAAATTTATAGCAAATTTTTAATAATTTGAGGTCGCTGAATCCAAATCTGCACTCGTTTTTTTATATCAGCTCGACTTTTCGACATATACCGTTATGTTCACAATTAAGGCACTTCCGCTACATATTTTGGAATAACTTGAAAACGGTTCAGCATATTAAATTAAAAACAAAATCAAAAACTCCCAAACAATAAGCCGTGCTTACATTGTCTTTCAATTTTCCAAGTAGTTTTAGAGATATCGTTGAAGTTTTGAAAAAAAAAATTAAATAAATCAGAAATTTTATTAAATTTAATTTGGCCATTGTGCCGTATGATTACTATCAAATCAATTTAAATCGATCATACGTCCCATTAGCCAGGCGGTTAGAGTATGTCAAAAATAATAAACTATAGAAGATGATCCTGTTCTCTCTGCGAAAAAATGTGTCAGTTCCAAAAATTAATTTTCTGACATTTCGTTAAAATTTTTTCGTAAAGAGTCAGTTCAAAACATTAATTTTCGGGCATTTGCTTTTGTGTTGAGGAAAGCTGCTCAACATTAAATTTCGTATTTCGCGGTTTTGGTTACAATTTTTTGTGCAATTTGAACTTTTAATATTTCAATTTATTTATTAATCGTCTGGTGCGTCATATATGTATGTTCTAATTTTGTGTTAAATTGGAAAACTGTAGAAAGGGAAACGAAAGAAAACGTACTCTTTTTTCCTCGTTTATACTTAATTTTTGGAACTGTCAAACAACGTTTGACACCGACGGATCATCTTCTATAGTCTATTAGTTTTGCAGTATATCCCAATACTTACTCATATTCGGATATACGTATTTTGAATGCAATCATAGATTATAAATTACATAGATGGTTCAAAACTTGCGATCTAAACCTCGAAAATACAAATTTCAATTTTGTGCGGATTTTCTCTTTACGAACAACACAAAACTAAATTACTGTCAGGAACTGGCACTTTGGGAAAGAAATCAACACGAAATATCAAAAAAAATAATCTTTGGAGCTTATAATCTATGCTTTATATGAGTAGCATGCACATCAGTACACATACTCGTTACGACATGCGTATTTTGGGTAGATATAAATGCATACCGGTTTGCGTTCTCTGATGTGCATATACTAACTTTGTCATATTAACTTTGTCATTCCGTTTGTAACACATCGAAATATTACTCTAAGACCCCATAAAGTATATATGCTGGGTCATGGTGAAATTCGGAGTCGATCTAAGCATGTCCGTCCGTCTGTCTGTTGAAATCACGTTAACCTCCACACGAAACAACTTATCAACTTGAAACTTGGCACAAGTAGTTCCTATTGATGTAGGTCGGATGGTATTGCAAATGGGTCATATCGGACGACATTAACGTATAGCCCTCAAATAAACCGATCTCCAGATTTGACTTCCGGAGCCTGTTGGAGGAGCAAACTTCATCCGATCCGGTTGAAATTTGGTACGTGTTGTTATAATATGGTCTCTAATAACCATGCAAAAATTGGTCCATAGCGGTCCATAAATGTATGTCCGTATCGGTCCATGTTTTGGAAGTCCGACTTTACTTCTTGACTTCCAGAATCCGTAGTTTTTATCCAATTTGCTCGAAATTAGAAATCTAGAGGTATCTTAGAACCATAAAGAGGTGTGTCGAAAATGGTCCATATCGGTCCATGTTTTGGTATAGCCCCCATATAGACTTATCTCACGATTTTACTTCTTAAACTTCTAGAATTCGTAGTTTTTAACCAATTTATCTGAAAGTGGAATTCTAGGTATAGACCCATATAGACCGATCTCCCGACTTTACTTCTTGGACTTCCAGAATCCGTAGTTTTTATCCAATTTGCTCGAAATTAGAAATCTAGAGGTATCTTAGAACCATAAAGAGGTGTGTCGAAAATGGTCCATATCGGTCCATGTTTTGGTATAGCCCCCATATAGACTTATCTCACGATTTTACTTCTTAAACTTCTAGAATTCGTAGTTTTTAACCAATTTATCTGAAATTGGAATTCTAGAGGTATTTGGGGATCATTAAAACGTGTGTCGAAAATGGTGAATATTGGTCCATGTGTTGGTATATCCCCCATATAGATCTACCTCCCGAATTTATATTTAGGACTTCCAGAATCCGTCTGACCTCAACTAGGTCAGCCGAATATGATGTGTGTCGACCCATGTTTTGGTATAGCCCCCACATAGACCGATCTCCAGATTTAACTCCTTGGGCTTCTATAAACCGTAGTTTTTATCCGATTCGCCCGAAAATGTAAATATACTGGTATTTTAGACCTTCAAAAATTTGTATAGCATTTATTTTTAACGGTCCATTTGGTCGATATAGACCGATTTAACTTCTTGAGGGTACACCCAAAGAAAAACTACTTTGCTCCGGAATTAAATTTTAGACAAACGAAATGCCCCTTTCGTATAAAGTATTTCCGTTTAGTGCGATTCAACGATTGTCTCTAAAATTTGTGTCAAAAGGAAACTTTGCTTGTCTAAAATTTTGTTCTTCAGAAAAGAAAACTCTTCTTTCTATGGGCGTCAAAAGTGTGTCAACATCCAAAAACATTTTGCTTTTCGTAAGATTATTAAAAAACCATAAAACATATATAGGTTTTTTAACCAAATATAAAGTTTTATTCAACCTTATGAAAATAAAAGTGAAAAAACAACAATAACTTTGCAAAATTCTTTCTTAACAACATTTGTATAAAAAACTCAACATTTTACGAGTCAAAAGTGAGTCAACACTTGGATCACAACTCATTTATTATTGACTCACTTGGCGTACCATTATATTCACCGTTATTTTTGCACGAAGTAATGCCAGAAAAAGATTATTTATATTGTCTTTAGTCATTCCTAATAGTTATTTTAAGTGAAAAGATCGATTTAATAGAGAAATCGTAGTCAGAATCAGGGCTGTGGAGCCGGAGTCGGAGTCGGAGTCTTGGAGTCGGAGTCTGAAAATTTTGCTGGAGTCGGAGTCGTAAAAATTTTGCTCGACTCCGATTCCGGCTAAACCAATTTTTTTAAAACACTTCACATTTTTGTAACTAAGCAAGTTTTTACACAAATTCGTTTCCATTGCGTTATTCATTCGATCAATGTACAGCATGATTGTAAATGAAAATCAACTTCCAAGTACGTCTATCTTTTTATGTTTCCTAGAATGTTAGACTAGCAGATGGGCTGGATCGATCCATTTTAATGCCCATATCAATTTATTTGAAATATTTCGAACAATCGAAATTATTTTATTTTAATTTTATTTTAAGGCCACATATGTGGAATATTGACAGAACATTTTTTCAAAGTTGTTTTTTATAGAAAATTTTGTCAAAATGTTATTTCTATAAAAAGTTTTGTCAAAATTTTATTTCTATAGCAAATTTTGTCAAATTTTTATTTCTATAAAAATTTATTCTAAATTTTATTACTATAGAAATATTGTTTTCTATAGAAAATTTAGTCAAAATTTTATTTCTGTAGAAAATTGAGTCAAAATTTTGTTTCTATAGAATATTTTGCAAAATTTTATTTCTATAGAAAATTTTGCAAAACAAACACAAAATTTTTTTCAAAATTTTATTTCTATTGATAATTTTATTTCTATAAAAATTTAAGTCAAAATTTTATTTCGATAGAAAATTTTGCCAAGATTTTATAGTAATTGAATTTTTTATTAGAAAATTTGGTCAAAATTTTATTTCTATAGAAAATTTTGCCAAAATTTTATAGTATTAGATTTTTTATTAGAAAATTTGGTCAAAATTTTATTTCTATAGAAAATTTTGTCAAAATTTTATTTCTATAGAAAATTTTGTCAAAATTTTGTTTCTGTAGAATATTTTGCAGAATTTTATTTACTACACAAAAATTTTTCTAAAATTGTATTTTTATTGATAATTTTTTCAAAATTTTATTTCTATAAGAAAAAATTGTCAAATTTTATTTCTATAGCAAATTTTCTCAATTTTTTTTTTCTTACTGATGCTCACTGATACTCACTGCTACAAAAAATGTATTCAAAATTTTATTACTATAAAAATATTTTTTTCTATATAAAATTTAGTCAAAATTTTATTTCTATAGAATATTTAGTCAAAAATTTGTTTCTATAGAATAGTTTGCAAAATTTTATTTCTATAGAAAATTTTGCAAAATTTTGTTTGCTACACAATTTTTTTTAATTGTATTTCTATTGATAATTTTTTCAAACTATTATTTCTATAAAAAAATTTTATTTACTAGACAAAAATTTTTCCAAAATTGTATGCTCACAGATACTCACTGCTAAGTCGAAAACTTGTAGAAATGACTAAAATTTTCAAAATTTTCAATGAATGAATCATAAATGCATTTTTACGAAATTGTCTAAACAATTATAAATATTTCCCAAATATTGCCCGAGATTTTGTAGAAGTCTGATTTGAGATTTTATCCAAATGTAGATCTAAATATAAAGTTGTGCAGAGTATATTATAATCGGCCCGCCCGACTTTAGACTTTCCTTGCATTTTTATATTTTGTTAAAATTGTGTTACGTTCCATAACGTTAAATTTAAATTTTAAGTACATAGATTTCGTAGAAGTACATACAATTTTGTCTAAATCGATTCAAATTCAAATTCATGCATATGGGAATATAAACCTTTATATAGCTCGCAACAAATTTAAAGGATTTGAGATAGTAACAATAATTTTGGTCCACAAAACATATACTGTTGGTATCTTCTCATATTATGATGATGGGTATTTATATCATTATTTTATTTATTAAACATTGCCCTAGATTTGAAATATAGAGTTCAATTGGCATCTAATGTGAAATTAAGACCTTTTTTACACATAAATATATACGATACTTTATATCGATCCACTTACGGTACCCCCACAATAGAACTACAAATTAGTGGTATTAAAATGAGATTTAGTTATATTACCCGGAGTCGACTCCGGAGTCGGAGTCGAGGAAAATTGGCTCGACTCCACAGCCCTGGTCAGAACCATGAGAGCTGAAATTTCCTTAGAAACCAAGAAAATAATCACCGATTGAAGGGAAAATGGCAAATAGTTCCGCGAAATTTCCAAAATTGTTGGAAGACACCACACAACTATAAAGAATATTTTAGATAAATTGGAAAACTACCATCAATTTTCAAGCAGTCAGGCCGACCAAAACGATTAAGTCAGAGGGATGAAAGACGAAATGTTTTCACAGTCAACAAAAAAATTCTGCCACAAGTGCGGTAGAGATTGCAAGAAGACAGAGAAGAACGTAAACGCAACTACCGTAAGAAGAAATTAGTATAAATAAAATTTATATAAGTTTATTACACTTCTTTAAAATATCGGTAAAATTAGCTCTCATAAAGCCTTTAAGGCTTTATTAATTATCAAGATATCAATCAATCAAAATCAATATTTATTTTATCTATACAAATGATTTGGTGTGGGAGACAAGACGTATCTAATTTTAAATAAACACCAATTTGAAGAATATTTATTAACCCTACGGTCCATAACCAGCTGGATGAACGGGAGTCCATAACCAGGGTACCCGGGTACCTACACGGATGAAAAAGACTGTTTTTCATATGTTTGGCTATAAACATTATATGTTTGGAACACAAATTTTTAAACACAATATTTTTGAGTGCAAGCATATAATGTTCATAAACTAGCATAACATGTTTGGGACATATATGTTAATATGTTAGAACATATTATGTTTGGGACATAAAATGTTTGTAAATATAATATGCTTGGATGCAAACATATATTAATTTAGAAATAGTTTATAAACATATATGTGTTTAGTAGCTTGGAGCGCTATTTAACAGGGAGCGATATTGAATTAAGTTGGTGGTTGTTGCTTGTTATTACAAAATTAACATTTTATTTTTCCTTGGGCAATTGATCAGCTACTTCTTTGATCCTTACAAACTGTGTGGTCCGCTGTTCGAATCCCCGTCCGGCAAAAGGTAAAATTAAAATAAAAAAAATTGAATAATTTCTTCTACAATGTTTGTATTACAGAAAAAGGCGCTAAGAACTAAAAAATGTCGTGGAAGTGAGAAAGATGTGGAGGAATATACAATTAGGCAGAAACAAAATTTTGAGCATTCAGGTCGAAAACCTATGTTGTTAGCACCTATATTACCTGTTTATTTTCATAATTCATTATGATTGTAAATATATAAATATGTAAATAAATAAAATTTGTTTGGGAGAATTTTTTTAAGCATATAATATTTTTGGGTGCAAAATGCTTCCAAACATATTATATGTTCACAAAATAACATATTGTTTTTTGGAAGACAACATTATTGAATTTGGATGCAAAAATACAAAATGTTTGGAACTTAGACTACCCAAACATATATTGTTTAGACCAATATGCTTTCAAACATATTATATATTGGAAGAGATCAAACATATAAATGTTTGGGCAATACCCAAAAATGTATATGCTTGAAGCAAAATATGTTTGGGAGTATATGTTACAGAAGCGATTTTTTATGAGGGTGTAGTGCAGTTTTTTGTTCATTTTCAAATAAAATAGTATATATCGTCGCAGATTATTAGAAACGCTTAGTTTTTACGTCTCAACTGTACAAATTTCATGTTTGTGATTTGTTTGTGTTTTTTGGTAGCAAGTGTACAGTTACACATTTCGTCATGATAAGCTAAACAGTTATACAATCAAGTTGAAGAAAAATGAACCGCAACAAAGAATTTTTAACTGAAAGACAATATCTGCGTTTGAGTGAAGAAGCCAGAGGAATATATATTGAGTCTTTACTTGATGATATGACTTTGGATGACGACGCTTCCGGGCCAATTGAGGAAGAACAAGAGTTATTTGCTGGAGAAGTGCAAGACTCAGAGATTGAAGACTGGGAAAATTACAACGAAACTTCAAACGCTATATTGATACGCCAATGCAAATTGAGCAAGATGTATTTGAAGATGAGAGTGACAATGAAAGTGATATTGTTGAAGAAAATGCACCAACATCAAGCACAACAGGATGTATGATTGCACGTGATGGTACTCAGTGGCAAACAACACCAGTTGTTTTTCAACAAATAAGGAGTCGCAACATCATTAGAACACGCAGTGGTCCATTACGAATGACGGGAAGTATGACTGGCAAGCAATGCTTCAAGAGTTATTTTACAATAGAAATGGTAGATATAATCGTGCGTCATACCAACAAAAAAGCCAATTCGACCTATGATGCCTACAATGCAGCGAATCCAACAAAGCGCCAATTGAAGTGGAAGGATACGACAGTGGAAGATATATACGCATTCATTGGAATTCTGATAATGGAAGGCACAAAGCTGCTCCAATACGAGATATTTGGATAATGTTGAACGCCAATCTCGTAAAATATTATGCGCCTACAGAAAATTTAACAATCGACGTACAATTGTATTCTTTCCGCGGCACAGTATATTCCATCAAAGCCTGCGAAATACGGTATCAAGGTATGGTGGATATGCGATGCTAAAAATGCATATCCTCTTCATGGCCAAATCTGTACTGGCAATCAAGACAATGTTCGCGAAATTGGTGTAGGCGAACGAGTAGTCAGAGATTTGGTGGGACCATACCATGGTAGCGGTCGTAATATCACCATGGACAATTTTTTTTACGACGCTGCCACTGGCAAAACAGCTGATGTCCTTCAAACTAAACATTGTCGGAACACTGCGTCGAAACAAAGCCTACACACAAAAAAATTTTTTTCTGATTCAATCACGAAATTAATTGATCCAATTAATTTTTAATTGAAATGTCTTCAATCACGGAAATGATAGTATCAATTAAAAAATTAATTGAAGGTCAATTAAAAAGTTAATTGATCCAATTAAAAAATTAATTGATACTATTATTTTTGTGATTGATTTTTGTTTCAATTAAAAAATTTGTTGAATCAATTAAATTTTTAATTGAATATTTTTTAAAACTCAATTAAAATTTTAATTGGAAAATTTTTCGTGAAATTTTTTTGTGTGTATATACCAATAGAAATGAAAAATGATTTATAATTTGCACTAAGGTTCCCGGGTACCCTGGTTATGGATCCCTGTATGCAAAAACATTACACTCAGTTTTTGGCTAAAATATTTAACCAAATGTGATAATCTTTTTTGTAGTCTCTAAGTTTAGCCGAAATGGCTGACGATTCGGAGTTTCATGTTGATATCTTCAATATTGTAGGAACAGCAGCACTTTAAATTTTAAATTGTTACCCGGGTACCCGGTTATGGACCGTAGGGTTAATGCAATTAGTATGCCATTTATTTTTAGCTACTGCATTAGTATATGTTAATTTTAAAAGTTTTTTCCCTTAATCTTGAGGTTACCTTAAGCTTCAACTTTTATGCAAGCCAACAGAATAAAGGATAATTGAATCAATGAACGAGAGTGTTTGGGTGTGTGTGTGTGCTTGCATGCATGAAACTATTTCGGGAAACTTATTTAGATACACTCATTCCCTCAACCATACAAACAAATAATCATGTTCATCTACCTTAATTCATTACCTTATCAAAGTACGTGGCACGTGGGTTTTAGAAAATTTAAAATTTCCCATGCAGTAATTTATAATTTCAGTATAAACTTTTGCTAATTCTTGATAATTTTATTAACTTTGGGTGTTAAAGTTTAAATGGAACATTAGTATGGGAGTGTAGTAGGTTTTTGGCGCGCATTTCATATTTAATTAATTACTCACATGTGGATACACAGTGCACATATGTATACTCACCCACACAAGAGAAACCTTGTACAAATAGTACTGAGAGAAGCATGAAACAAATTTTAGCCCCAAAGTCCATATAGACAATACACGAGAGAGAATTTGACATTGCCGACAACTGACATGACTATCTTAATGGCAAAGGAATTGTTGCAACATAAGCAAATTCTCTGACACACAAACGCCCACCCACACCTTTGTGTTTTCGAGGAAACCCCCATACAGAGATAACAATAACGAAATACCTGCATATGAATGTAAATATATGCATAGGAGCTAATTACAAACACACACACACACAAAAACATGGGAAATGGATCACACAAACAGCCAACAACTCTCATGGTTTCAAAGCACAATATTTCGACTATCATTCATTCACAGTAGAAGAATTTGAAATAGAAGCACCTGTTGCATTGCCATTTAATGTGTAGATAAAAGTCCATTGCAAAAATCGCAATTTTGAACTAATTTAATAGTTACAGATCAATTGAAAGAAAAAATACAAATGCAGCATTAACTGGGCTTGAGGATGAATTTCAGTACACTGCTTCAGACAAATCAACCATTAAGAATTGATATGCTAAGCTTAGGCTTGGTGAAATGAGTACTGGAAACGGTGAACGTACTGGACATCCAAAAGGGGCTGTATCCGGCACTAAAAAATTCAAGTATAACGCACTTGTATCAAATGAAAATTCACATAATATCATTCACCAGAAGATATGGGAATTTGGATTAAAATTTTTATCTATAGGAATAAAATTTTGACAAAATTTTCTATCGAAATAAAATTGTAGAAAAACTTCTATAGAAAACAAACTCGACAAAATATTCTATAGAAATAAAATCTTCACAAAATTTTCTATAGAAATAAAATTTTGACAAAATTTTCTATAGAAATAAAATTTTGACAAAACTTTCTATAGAAATAAAATTTTGACAAAATTTTCTATAGAAATAAAATTTTTAAAAAATTTTCTATATGTTTTGAAAAAAAAAAATCTATAGAAATTAAAATTTGACAAAATTTTCTATAGAAATACAATTTTAAGAAGATTTTCTATATAAATACAGTTTTGACAACATTTTCTATAGAAATAAAATGTTGAGAAAATTTTCTATAGAAATAAAATTTCGACAAAATTTTCTATAGAAATAAACTTTTGACAAAATTTTCTATAGAAATAAAATCTTGACAAAATTTTCTATAAAAATAAAATTTTGAAAAAATTTTCTATAGAAATACAATTTTAACAAAATTTTCTATAGAAATACATTTTTTACACAACTTTTTATAGAAATAAAATTTCGACAAAATTTTTTATAGACAAAAATTTTCTATAGAAATAAACTATTGACAAAATTTTCTATAGAAATAACATTTTGAAAAAAATTTCTATAGAAATAAAATTTTGACAAAATTTTCTATACACCCAAACATATTTTGCAGGAAGCACATATAATATTGGATACTGCCGAAACATTAATATGTTTGGTTTATGTGAACATATTATATGTTTGGAAGCATTTTGAGCCCAAAAATATTATATGCTTGGAAGAATTTTTCCCAAAGACGATTGTGCTCATTCCCTAACATACTCGTAATTTTCACTTCCACGAAATATTTTAGTTCTTGGCACCTTTTTCTGTAATACAAATAATATTGAAGAAATTATTCACTTTTATAAATTTTTTTAAATTTTACCTTTCGGAGAATCGAACCGAGGACCATACAGTTTGTAAGCCAACACACTATCCACTGGGCTACGTAGCAGTTATAGTCACCAGCAGATAATTATCTTTATACGATACATTTATACAGCATAGTTTGCAGCGCCCACGAGCCCATGCAAACATAACATTATTTAACAGAAACATACATTTGTTTGCCACGTGGAGCAGTGGTTAGCATGTCTGCCTTGCATGCAAAGGGTCGTGGGTTCAATCCCCGCTCCGACCGAACACTTTTTTTTTTAATTTACACATTTATATTTATACTATATTAAATTTTTATAATGAAACTTCGAAATGTGGGTTATTAAAGTCAGTAAACGAAATTGACTGATTTTTTGATAAAATATTATTTTTTTATTGCAAAAATAACAATTTTGTAACAAAAAACAGTTTTTGGTACAAAACTTTAAAATTTGGAAGGAATTCAAAAACTCAAACAAAAGAAGAACGTGGAGTCGAGTAAAAACATACATAACGAGAAGAGTTTTATACTTCGCTCGATATTATAAATTAAAAACGTACGAATAGATCACAACTCTTGCTGAATCAAATTGGTTATGACAGCAACAATACATTAATGAAAATTTAACTCCGTACAACCACAGAATTTTGATCTCCGCCTTAAAATTGAAAAAAGACAATAAAATTCAAACGGCCTTTTGTTTGAGAGGAATTGTTCAAATAAAAAAACTTGGTTGTGATGACCTGATTGCTATTGAAACTATAGATAAACTGAATAGTCTTTTTCGATAAAATTGTTATAATCACCTGGCTAAATACAAAATTATTTTTTATATTTTTTCGTTATTTAATTTTTATACTTTGCCCTTGTTTATTAATGAATCATTTAATGTCTTTTTTTAAATATCAAAAATTTATAATATGTTTTAGTATTCAAAGTAAAGTTGCTCTGTATTATATATATTTCCGCATAAATGGTTGACCCAAATGAAGGATGTAGTAGTTCCATGTTGAGTGCAACTGCAGTTCTAAAGATTTTGTCTAATTCACACCGAGGAATGAAGTTAGTCCTTCTGAATGCCCAAAGTCTTTTGAGGAAAATGGATGAATTCAGATTTATGTTTGTTAAATCAAATGTTGATATCATATGCATATCCGAAACGTGGTTTCGAACGGATATACCAAATAGTTTTGTCGAACTTAATGGATATAACTTGTATCGCGCGGATAGGTTGAGACATGCTGGTGGTGTAGCAATATTTGTTCGGAAAGGCATACATGTAAAGTTTATTTGTTCGTCACCACCTGATAGTACAATGGAATATTTATTCTTGAGTCTTACTAACAACAATCGACAAATTTTGCTCGGCACTGTTTATCGCCCCAACAAACGAGTTGATGTTATCCCACTATTAGATATTCTTAGACCAATCTCCTTACGCTTCCAGGAAATAATCATTACGGGTGACTTTAACTCCAACCTTTTAGTGGAGAGAAATCTGATTGAGGAATTCAATACTTTAGGTCTGTTCTCAATAAACGAGACAGTACCTACTCACTATGGAAATACCACCAATACTTTACTAGATTTATTTCTTTTGACCCATCCAGATAACTGCATTTGTTATGACCAGTTATCATCATCGCTTTTTTCCAGACATGACATTATTTTTCTGGCATACGATTACTTTGTGGAGCAAATGAGTGAGACAGTCACATATAGAGATATTAAAGGCATGGATTATTACGAACTCCTAAGACGTGTTGACGAGATACCATGGCGTGACATTTTCTATTTACAAGGTATAGATGACAAGACTGATTTCTTGGAGCGTCATTTGAATATGTTGTATGAAGAAAATGTGCCACTTAAAACTAGGATCTTACGCCCAAGTCAACAACCTTGGTTTGATAATACAATACGAAGTGCCATCGACAAAAGAGAAGAGGCTTACAGGAGATGGAGACGTTTTAAAACGGTTAGATTACATGAGGTATTTAAGAAACTTAGAAGAGATGTCGTAAGACTTGTAAAGGATGCGAAGTGTCGTTACTTTGGCGAGAGGTTTAGATGCGCTATAACCAGTCAACAGAAATGGCGTCAAATAAGAGATATAGGTATTGGAAGAGTAAAAGCCGAGAAATGCGTTGAGGACCCCGATGAACTGAATATGAGATTTCTGGATATTAATATTCCTTGTGTGCGATCAGACTTACAGGATAGTAATGAATTCACTACTTTTGAAAATAATTTTTCCTTTTACTGTGTCTCTGATAATGACACACTACAATCAATACTTAGCATAAAATCAGACGCTAAGGGTTTGGATAACATGGATCCCCGGTTTGTGAAAATCATTCTTCCATTGATTTTACCGTATATTACGCACACATTTAATCATGTCTTAACGACTTCTACATTCCCCAAAAGATGGAAGATTGCGAAGATAATTCCTATTCTGAAAAGCAGGGGTGAATATAGACCCATATCCCTTTTGCCATTCTTGTCTAAGGCTTTGGAGAATATTATGTTCAGACAGATGAATGATTTTATCTTGCGCAATAATCTGTTAACTGATAGGCAATCGGGATTTCGCACTGGTCGTAGTTGTACTACGGTACTGGCCGATATGGTTGAAGGTATAAGGACGATCATTGACCGTAATAAATTGTGTTTTTTGTTGCTTCTGGATCATTCCAAAGCATTCGATACTGTGTGTCACCATATATTAATAGCAAAACTGAGGCGATCTTTCGGGTTTGATTTTTCAGCCTGTGCACTTTTATCTTCCTATCTAACAGAAAGATGTCAAGTAGTTCTGGCTAATGAAAAATACTCGCAACCCATGAGTCTAAGTAGAGGAGTGCCGCAGGGTTCTGTTCTAGGCCCCTTGCTCTTCTCGCTCTATATTAATGATATAGTGGAGGTCTGTGACGGTTGCGATGTTCATATTTACGCTGATGACGTACAGTTATGCTTTTCTTGTGAAACTGCGGATATTATGGACTGTGTAAACGGTATAAATGCAAAACTTATCGAAATCAATGATTGGGCAGTGAATAATGGTCTAATGCTTAACCCAACAAAGACAAAATGTTTGGTAATATCACGAAATACAGTCGATTTTACTACATTGCAACCTGTCACTATAAATGGATACGACGTGGAATATGCCATATATGCTAAAAATTTAGGTGTTATCTTTGACAACAATTTATCTTGGAACAGACATATAGAGATTACAATAGGAACTGTTTATAGTATGCTTCGGGCTCTATGGTCTGTCCAGCACTTCATACCGACTGATATCCGTGAGGTGATTGCCAAGTCATATTTAGTTTCTAGAATAATGTATTATTGTGAGCACTATGCAAATTGTGACTATGTACATAGGAGAAAATTGCAAATTTTATTTAATGATATATCCAGATTTGTTTATGGTGTGGGACGTTATGATAGTATATCTAATGTTTCTTCTCAATTATTTGGTATGACCTTTAAAAATCTGCTTGGTTATCGATCTATCCTTTTGCTACATACAGTAATCAATTCTGCCGAACCTAACTATCTATTTCAAAGACTAAATTTTTCTCGATCATCTCGATCAAAAACTATTGTTCCCCCAAGGACACGGTATATGATATCTGATAGACAGTTCTTTGTGTACGCAACTCGACTATGGAATAATCTACCTACTCATTTGAGAAATATCACTAATCATCAACAATTTAAGAATAGACTGAAAAAGCACTTTACTTTGATGTAATAATTACAATTTAAAATTCAATTCAAATTTTTTTTAATACATTTTTGTAATAATTTTATATATAGAGAATTTTACAATACAATAACTACATTTTTAAGTTTAAGTATAAAATCACTATATTAATTAATATTTGACACATTTCTTTATGTAATAACTTTTTATACAGTACTTACTATAAGGTTAAACTTGCTGTACTGATATGGAAAAATAAAGAATCAACATCAAAAAAAAAAAAAATTATAATATAAACATAAATTTATTTAGGCGTGAACAGTTTTTTACTAGCATTTAACACCATCGCTCTAAAATGCCTTTTATTTTTCTTTAATAATTCATTTTAAAGAAAATAATCTTTTTAAATTGTTTTAGCTGCAAAACTCGAACCCGCTTTTATATTTGAAGGTGTCCGTCAACTCCTCGTGGACTACTTATTAATAAAGAGGAACTAAACTTTGTTTTTATACATTTTACTGTGTAATTTTTCACTATTTCCTCCTTATTTCATTTTACTGTCCCAACTCTAAAAAGAGTATAGTGCCCTTTCGTTATTTTGATGAAGTCCCCTGATTTCTTTTAACGAACCAAGAAAAAAATTGTGCCCATAATGCCAAAATAATAAACAGAACACATGTCCACACATACATAACATAAAATGCTGCTCTCAAGGCGAAAACATATGCTGTTGGTTTTTCAAATGTCTATTCTCTTGGTTCCGAATGTCCATTCTCTTTATTCAAATTAAATAATATTTAGACTTAATCATATCAAATTTTTGGCCTTATCATAAAACAGTTTTCCGAAACAACATACAAGCGATTTCACAGAAATTGTTCTCTTTCGATTCTTTCGCTGTGTTATGTTGATATCAACTCTCCCGGTTTCCATCTCTATTTCTTTCTCTATACTCTCTCTGTTGCTTTGAATAAAATATCACAACATATGTATGTTTAGTCGAAATTTGTAAATTTATACATGTTTGCATTCACACATATGATTTTTATGAAACATTCATGCCCCAAACATAATATATTCTAACATATTAACATAGATGTCCCAAACATTTAGTGTTAGTTTAGGAACATTACATGTTTGCACTTAAATATATTGTGTTTTAAAACTGTGCCCGAAACACATTTTGTTTATATCGGAACATATGAAAAACATATTTTTCTAAGAGTGTAGGAATAAAATGTTCTATAGAAATAAAATTTTGACAACATTTTATATAGAAATACATTTTTTACACAACTTTCTATAGAGATAAAATTTTGACAAAATTTTTTATGGAAATAAAGTTTTGACAAAATGTTCTATAGAAATAAAATTTTAACAAAATTTTCTATAGAAATACATTTTGTACACAACTTTCTATAGAAATAAAATTTTAACAAAATTTTTTATAGAAATAAAATTTTGACAAATTTTTTCTATAGAAATAAAATGTTGACAAAATTTTCTATAGAAATAAATTTTTTACACAACTTTCCATAGAAATAAAATTTTGACAAAATTTTTTATAGAAATAAAATGTCGACAAAATTTTTCTATAGAAATAAAATTTTAAAAAAATTTGTAAACAAATTAAATTACGACAAAATTTTCTATTGAAATAAAATTTGGACAAAATTACCTTTAGAAATAAAATTTTGACTAAATATTCTATAGAAATAAAATATTGACAAAATTTTCTATAGAAAATTTTTGACAAAATATTCTATAGAAATAAAAATTTATAGAAATAAAATTTTGACAAAATTTTCTATAGAAATAAAATTTTGACAAAATTTTCTATTTTTGACAACATTTTTCTATAGAAATAAAAAATGTTCTAAACAAATTAAATTTGGACAAAATTTTCTATAGAAATAAAATTTGGACAAAATTATCTTTAGAAATAAAATTTTGAAAAAATATTCTATAGAAATAATATTTTGACAAAATTTTCTATAGAAAAATTTTGACAAAATTTTCTATAGAAATAAAATTTTGACAAATTCTTTAGAAATAAAATTTTGACAAAATATTCTATAGAAATAATATTTTGACAAAATTTTCTATAGAAAAGTTTTGACAAAATTTTCTATAGAAAAGATTTGAAAAAATATTCTATTGAAATAAAAATTTGACAAAATTTTCTATAGAAATAAAATTTTTACAAAATTTTCTATAGAAATAAAATTTTTACAAAATTTTCGATGGAAATAAAATTTTGACAAATTGTTCGATAGAAATAAAATTATGAAAATTTTTTATAGAAATAAAATTTTGGGAAAATTTTTTATAAAAGTAAGATTTTGGCAAAATTTTCGATTTTTTTTCGAAATTTTATATCAGGAACTAGCGTAACCCGGCTCGCTTCGCTGCGCCTCCCAAAGCATATTTGCGTTAACTTAGTCAACAATATCCTTCGATCTGAAAGAAAATTCGAAAAGATTTGAACTCTTTTAAAGAGTAGGGTCAGGGAAAGTCTGGCACAAAAACTGAAATACTGATTAATCACTCCATGGTGTCCACACATCTGTCCCGTACATTTCAAAAAAATCGGACTACTTGGTTTTTCGTTTATATACAGAAATAAGGCGGTTATGCAGATGTAAAACGGACCGTCCTAAAAAACATCGGGTGGGGGTGTTCCCTGTCATCCAGTTTTTTTTTGTTTTTTAATTATTCGTATTCAAATCGTTGGACAATCTTCTACATTTCCTGTGAATTTCAAGCGTGATTTGTAAAGAGGAGGTATAGTTCTCCTCAACATACCGTCCAATAAATAGGAAAAAGTAAAAGTACTAAAAAATTTATCATATTAACATTTGTTAAAGTGTTGGACACGGAGAAAATGTGTTTTCCAAACATATACCGGAAAATGAAGCATCCTCTACGTTACCTGTCAAATTCATGTAAATTTAAAATTTTTAAGTAAAAAAGTCTGTCAGAAGCCTGTGGAAAAATCATAAAATACACTCAAAAAAAAGTGAACTCTCTATTTCACTAAAGCCATATTAACTTTATATTAGTTCATAGAATCATTATGTTTGGAAAAAATTTATTTTAGTCAAATAATTTTTTGCGTATGTTAGTTAAATGAACTAAAAAACGGGAAAAAGTTATACACAAATAAAGCATAAAGATTTCCTAATTTCGTATTTCTTACAAAATAGTTCATTATTTCTTTAAATTTGTAAATTTTACCAAAAATGTGTCCATCATGAACTTCGTATGTCACTAAAGACATTCTTGCAATTTTGAACTCCAAGATTTGTCTTAAAACTACAAAATTTTCTTTAACTACTGAAAAAATTTAGTTATGTCTAATAAATTTTCTTGAATTTGTCGAAAAATATTTACTTATTTTTGCCATATCGGAGTGATGCCAGCGCTTGTAATACCGTTTAGTTAAAATTTTCTAACAAAGTTCCAAATTTTCTAAAATTAATCGAAAGTTATCTTTCCTGGTGGGTTCACTGTTTTTTCAGTGTATGTACCGAGTTCCCATTTATAGAAAATCCTCTATATTCTATTTTCAAAAAATCGGGCCAAAGGGAACCCCCGTCCTTCGCTCCTTCTCGACCAGATATCGTAAATTCACGTATCCTATATTCATTTCACAAACTACCCAACATCGCTATTCTCCTTGCCCAACCAGACATCGAAAAATCATGTTCCCTGTATAAATTTATTCATCTTATCTCAATTTCAAGTAAATCGGAGAACGTTAGATTTTGCTCTATTTTTTTGTAAACGGACGTCACTTTCCCTGCAAATTCCAAGAAAATCTGTAAACTTTCCTTCAAGTTTCATAGTGTGGGCCAAGGAGAAGGTTCCCCTCCAAATATCCAAAAATCAAGTACATATTGATTTCATAACCTTCCCCTACGGCCTTTGTAAAGTTCAAGTAAACTTGAGAATTTTAGGGTTTTTTCAGTTTCAGAGGAGGTCTTCCTATCCGTCCCAATATCGAAAAATGATATAGCGTATTTTGTATAGACGTCCCAGAAAATCTGAAGCTAACTATAAGCCCAAATTTTAAACAGCAAGTCGAGGGGAGGCCCTCTTCCCTTCCGAGTATCACAAACGCAGATATCCATTATAATAATATAACCTAAACCACATCCTCTGTAAATTTCAAGTAAATTGGAAAAGTTTAATTGTTTCACGATATGTATTTGAGGAGAAATTAGGTCTCCCTGTGTCCTTTTATTTTTTCCAGAGCAAATATTAAAAAAAATCATATACCTCATATAAATTTCATAATCTCTCCCAAGTTCTCCGTAAAATTTCAGTAAGTCGAAATTTTAGTTTTTATACCCCGCGCCACACTGTGGAACATGGTATTATAAGTTAGTGCATATGTTTGCAACACCCAGAAGGAGACGAGATAGACACATGGTGTCTTTGGCAAAAATGTTCAGGGTGCGCTCCTGTGTCGATATAGCCATGTCCGTCTGTCCGTGAACACATTTTTTAATCAAAGTATATGTTTTGGCTCAGAATAGAACTCTATTGATTTTGGAAGAAATCGGTTCATATTTAGATATAGCTTCCATATATATTTCGCCCGATATGGACTTATATGGTCCCAGAAGCCAGAGTTTTACCCTAATTTGCTTAAAATTTTGCACAAGAAGAACAATTAGTACTGTAGTCAAGTGTGCCCAATTTTATTAAAATCGGTTTAGATTTAGATATAGCTCCCATATATATCTTTCGCCCGATATGGACTAATACGGTCCCTGAAGCCAGAGTTTTACACCAATTTGGTTGAAATTTTGCACTAGGAGTACAATTAGTAGTGTAGTCAAGTGTGCCAAATTTTATTGAAATCGGTTCAGATTTAGATATAGCTCGCATATATATCGTTCGCCCGATTTACACTCATATGACCACAGTGGCCAATCTTTTACTCCGATTTAATTGAAATTTTGCACAGGGAGTAAAATAAGCATTGTAGCTATGCGTGGCAAATTTGGTTAAAATCGGTTCAGATTTAGATATAGCTCCCATATATATGTTTTTCTGATTTCCACATGGTGTCTTTGTTCAGGGTGCGCTCCTGAGTCGATATAGCCATGTCTAGGCCGTAGTTTTAGTCCAATGGACTTCAAATTTGGCACAAGTATGTGTTGTGGCTCAGAATAGAACCCTATTGATTTTGGAAGAAATCGGTTCAGATTTCGCCCGATATGGACTTATATGGCCCCAGAAGCCAGAGTTTTACCCTAATTTGCTTAACATTTTGCACAAGAAGAACAATTAGTACTGTAGTCAAGTGTGCCAAATTTTATTGAAATCGGTTCAGATTTATATATAGCTCGCATATATATCGTTCGCCCGATTTACACTCATATGACCACAGTGGCCAATCTTTTACTCCGATTTAATTGAAATTTTGCACAGGGAGTAAAATAAGCATTGTAGCTATGCGTGGCAAATTTGGTTGAAATCGGTTCAGTTTTAGATATAGCTCGCATATATATCGTTCGCCCGATTTACACTCATACGACCACAGTGGCCAATCTTTTACTCCGATTTAATTGAAATTTTGCACAGGGAGTAGAATTAGCATTGTAGCTATGCGTGCCCAATTTGGTTGAAATCGGTTCAGATTTAGATATATCTCCCATATATAGCTTTCGCCCGATTTACACTCATATGACCACAGAGGCCAATTTTTAACTCCGATTTAATTGAAATTTTGCACAGGGAGTAGAATTAGCATTGTAGCTATGCGTGCCAAATTTGGTTGAAATCGGTTCAGATTTAGATATATCTCCCATATATAGCTTTCGCCCGATTTACACTCATATGACCACAGAGGCCAATTTTTAACTCAGATTTAGTTGAAATTTTGCACAGGGAGAATTAGCATTGTAGCTATGCGTGCCAAATTTGGTTGAAATCGGTTCAGATTTAGATATAGCTCCCATATACAGTATGTCAAGAAAGTCTTTTGACATTGCCAAATATTTCAAATTCTAGAAATAATTGAAATATTAAATATTTTATTAAATTTTTAATTCTGTGTACGTATGTATACTTTGCAAAATACATAATAAAATATTTTTTTAAAATTTCATTATATTTAATTTTGGAACAAAACATAATTTTTATCCCATTGTCAAAACACTTTCTTGACAAACTGTATATGTTTTTCTGATTTCCACAAAAATGGTCAAAATACCAACATTTTCCTTGTAAAATCGCCACTGCTTAGTCTAAAACTTGTAAAAATGACTCTAATTTTCCTAAACTTCTAATACATATATATCGAGCGATAAATCATCAATAAACTTTTGCGAAGTTTCCTTAAAATTGCTTCAGATTTAAATGTTTCCCATATTTTTTATTAACATTGTGTTCCACCCTAGTGTATTAGCCGACTTAAATTTTGAGTCTATAGATTTTGTAGAAGTCTATCAAATTCTGTCCAGATCGAGTGATATTTAAATGTATGTATTTGGGACAAACCTTTATATATAGCCCCCAACACATTTGACGGATGTGATATGGAATCGAACATTTAGATCTACAAAGTGGTGCAGGGTATAATATAGTCGGCACCGGCCGACTTTAGACTTTCCTTACTTGTTTCACTGTACTTTAAACAAATCGGACAAAGGGTTTCGACCAAATGTCGAAAAATAAAGTAGCTGTTCTTTGCATAGACGCCCCCTTCAACCTTCCCTGAAAATTTCAACAAATCGGATAATTTTGTTCAAATTTTCAAAAAGTCGGTCAAGGGGGGAGGTCTCCCTTCCCGTTCAAATATTAAAAAATCAGGTTCCCCATAGCAAATTTATAACCTCACGGCGTGTTCTCTGTAAATCTCAAGCAAATCAGAGAATTTTTGTTTTTTTACTGTACTTTAAACAAAGCCCGTATAAAGGGGTGGTTCACCTCCGCGACCGAATATCGAAAAAATAAAGTAGCGGGTCTTTGTCTAGACATTACCCATAACCTTCCTTGGAAATTTCACCCAAATCACCAATTTTGAAAAAGTCGGGCAAGGGGGATGTCACCCTCCCCCACCAGATATCAAAAAATGAGGTACTCTATTTTCACCACATGATTACCCTCTACGTTCTCCGAACATTTTTCATGTGAAAAAATTAAATTATTTTATCACAAAAACAACTGCGAATGCAAAACCGTGGATATCGGTTCTTGCGTTCTGGAGTTATTGCGTCAGGAAGGAAAACACGTGTTATTTTTATATAGTGTTAGTAGAAGATAAATTAGATCCTTCTGCATGATACAAAAATAGGTTAGCTTGAAATGTTTACTTTCTCTGGTAGAGACTTCATCATCAGAAGAATCACATGGATGATATCTTATGTGCTTTCTGTTATAAATTACGTTCTATTCTTCCTTACATTTATTCCAAAATTAATTGGCCACATTATCCTAATGCTGTTATTGTTTCGACCACTGTTTCACACAATTTTTTCACTGGTTCTTGTGATAAAATATTTGTCGTGGGAATATTTTGAAAACAATGGGGGAACAGCTTGTTCCTTCACCTTTAACGAATAATAGTTCCAGTTAATTGCAATCATATAGACATTTATACATGTTGCTCATATCCCATTGTGTGAAGGTGTGTCCCTTAGAAGTGAAGCTTAACAATCGGTTAAATGTTTTGGCATGAAATGAAAAAACAGAAAAACAGATTAAAGTCCTACACAGGCTAAATGGCCTAGCGGAAAAAATGAAACCAATTAAGGATTTTCGTTGGCCTATTTCATACAACTTTGGTCATGATCCAAAAGCGTGTAGGTAGGTTAGTTTATTTTTTTCGGCTAATCTTAATTACGAAATAAATTTAAATTTATGCCTGTATCGTCATCATCCGGACCATCAAAATTAAACAAAGTCGTTGGTTTTCCAGATGTGTATTTTAGTTTGTGGTTTGAAGGTGTTTTAGGGTTTACTCTAGATCTTATCTACTCTTAGTTGTAAAAGATAAATTTCAATTAGCCCAAGGTGTTAATGTCCATGTATTGTTCTTTTGGAAACCAATTTTAATGGTTTGGCTTTATTTGATTGTCTGCTATTGAAAGGAAATTAAAATCATGGTCATTGCCAATAAAATAAGGTTGACTTTAGGTTTGTCGATTTTATTGAGTGATTAATTTGGTTAATTATTGCCGTGGTGTAGTATTGCGAAATATCTACTTTTATTAGTGAGAGCATCCCGCAGAGGATTTTTCTATTTTGTAAATATTAGAAAAATACGACTGTTCTATCATTCAACTTTTTAAAAGTTTTAAAAATTGATTTTAAATTCTATAGCTTTTGCCAAGGTCTATTTATCGACCTCTTGAAATCGAATGAGAGACATTTTGAAAATTTGAATTTTAGTAAAAGTGAATTTTTGACTAGGTTGACATGGATTAAAGTGAACGACTTTTCTAAATTTTAAAAATTCCTTACATTTTCAAATGGGACGACTAATATTTTGGTTGATATGTGTTTCATTACTAAACAGTTCATCCGACAGGAGAAAGATCTACTCCAGAGACGATTCATTTTATTGTATATAAGCTTATAAAAGCATTCTACTCTATTCCATTTAGAAATAAATGTATTCGTAATGGAATCACGATTACCACTCAAGCCAAAAATAATCTACCCAAAATTTCGAAAAAATTTTACCGAAAACCTACCAAACAAAAAGATCTTATTTTGTCAAAATCTTATTTCTATATTTTGTTTTTTATAGATTTTTTTTTTCAAGATTTTATTTTTAAAGAAAATTTTGCCAGCATTTTATATCTATAGAAAATTTTGTCAAAATTTTATTTCTACAGTACATTTTGTCAACATTTTATTTCTATAGAATTTTTTTTTCAAATATTTATTTCTATAGAAAATTTTGTCAATTCTTTTCTAGAGAAAATTTTGTCAAATTTTCTATAGATTTCTATAGATTTTTTTCTCAAATATTTATTTCTATAGAAAATTTTGTCAATTTTTTCTAGAGAAAATTTTATCAAAATTTTATTTCTATAGAAAATTTTATCAATATTTTATTTCCACGAAAAATTTTGTCAACAGTTTATTTCTATAAAAAATTTTTATTTCTATAGAAAATTTTGTCAATTTTTTTTCTGGAGAAAATTTTGTCAATTTTTTTTTTATTTCTTTAGACGATTTTGTCAAAATTTAGTTTCTATAGAAATTGTTGTCAAATTTTTATTTATATCGATTTTTTTTTTCAAAATTTTATTTTATAGAAGATTTTGTCAACATTTTATTTCTAAAGAAAATGTTGTCAAAATTTTATTTCTACAGGAAATTTTGTCAACATTTTATTTCTATAAATTTTTTTTAAATATTTATTTCTATTGAAAATTTCCTCAATTTTTTTCTAGAGAAAATTTTGTCAAAATTTTATTTCTATAAAAAGCTTTGTCAATTTTTTTCTCTAGAGACAATTTTGTCATTTTTTTCTATAGAAAATTTTGTCAAAATTTTATTTGTATATAAAATTTTGTCAAAATTTTATTTCTATAGAAAAATTTGTCAATTTTTTTTTCTGGAGAAAATTTTGACAAAATTTTATTTCTTTAGACGATTTTGTCAAAATTTAGTTTCTATAGAAAATGTTGTCAAATTTTTATTTCTATCGATTTTTTTTTTCAAAATTTTATTTTATAGAAGATTTTGTCAACATTTTATTTCTAAAGAAAATGTTGTCAAAATTTTATTTCTACAGAAAATTTTGTCAACATTTTATTTCTATAAAATTTTTTTCAAATATTTATTTCTATAGAAAATTTCCTCAATTTTTTTTCTAGAGAAAATTTTGTCAAAATTTTATTTCTATAAAAAGCTTTGTCAATTTTTTTCTCTAGAGACAATTTTGTCATTTTTTTCTATAGAAAATTTTGTCAAAATTTTATTTCTATATAAAATTTTGTCAAAATTTTATTTCTATAGAAAATTTTGTCAAAATTTTATTTCTATAGAAAATTTTGTCAAAATTTTATTACTATAGATTTTTTCCCAAATATTTATTTCTATAGAAAATTTTGTCAATTTTTTCTATAGAAAATTTTGTCACAATTTTATTTCTATAGAATATTTTGTCAAAATTTTATTTCTATAGAAAGCTTTGTCAATTTTTTTTTTCTAGAGACAATTTTGTAATAGAAAATTTTGTCAATATTTTATTTCTATAGATTTTTTCTCAAATATGTATTTTTATAGAAAATTTTGTCAATTTTTTCTAGAGAAAATTTGATCAAAAATTTATTTCTATAGAAAATTATGTCAAAATTTTATTTCTATAAAAAAATGTTTCAATATTTTATTTTTATAAAAAATGTTGTCAACCCAGCAAAAACTCTTATTACCAGGTATGAATACAAGAATGCCTGCGCCAAATAGGTAACAACTTCTTCGTACATATATCAGCAGTATTTTTTTTTACTTCATCACAAGCATACCAGATCTCCAAAAATAATAGATTTACTAAAAATAGAATCAAAAAGTGTGAGTGAGTTGCCGCTCTCATATCTATTTATAGATTTTATTCTCTCTTATTCTCTGTCTTTTTCTACTCCTTTCTCTCCCTGTGTTTATATTTATCCTACAATTTGTACTTTGAAACTCTCTATGACGCCAGGAGGAATCGAAATCAGACCTGTTGTTTTGTAATACAACACACTATACCCTACCCCATGGCATGGATTTATTCAATAATGTAATTTTGCAATAAAAATGATGTACTATACAACTTAAAAAACAAGGGTATATTTTATTGGGATTATAAATTAATATGTTGCAATTTTTTTGTGGAATGTAATTTTCGCTACTATTAACGGTGCCCACAATCTATGTAGAGGTTATTCTATTTTAAAAAATGTCAAGAAAAAGGCAAAATTTCAACAAAAATTTTATTAATTAATATTTAAAAACCCAAAAAAATTAAAAATAGAGTATCAGCAGGATTCGATCCCAGACCTCAAGATATGACTTTAATTACTGGTATTAGTAACAGGAATCACTTTTGGTCTACACAGGTAAGTTATTATTTTTAAATCCCAGGTAATAATAAAAGTAGTAAGTTTTTGATTACGGGTATTACTGGAAGAATCACTAGTGCTTACCCAGTTTTTGCTGGGAACATTTTATTTCTATAAAAAAGTTTGCAACATTTTATTACTATAGAAAATTTTGTCAAAATTGTATTCCTATAGAAAATTTTGTCAATTTGTTTCTAGAGAAAATTTTGTCAAAAATTTATTTCTATAGAAAATTTTGTTAAAATTTTATTTCTATAGAAAATTTTGTGAACATTTTATTTCTATAGATTTTTTCTCAAATATATATAATATAGAAATAGAAAACTTTGTCAATTTTTTTCTAGAGGAAATTTTGTCAAAATTTTATTTCTATAGAAAATTTTGTCAAAACTTTATGTCTATAGAAAATTTTGCAAAAGAAAAAAATGTTATTTCTATAGAAAATTTAGTCAAAATTTTATTTCTATAAAAAAATGTGTCAAAATTTTATTTCTATAGAAAATTTAGTCAAAATTTTATTTCTATAGAAAATTTAGTCAAAATTTTATTTCTATAGAAAATTTTGTCTACATTTTATTTCTATAAAAAATTTTGTCAAAATTTTATTTCTATAAAAAATGTTGTCAACAATTTTAATTTCTATAGAAAAAAATTTTTAATATTTATTTCTATAAAAAGTTTTGTCAAAATTTTATTTCTATGGGGAATTTTATCAAAATTTTATTTCTATAGATTTTTTTCTTAAATATTTATTTCTATAGACAACTTTGTCAATTTTTTCTAGAGAAAATCTTATCAAAATTTTATTTCTACAGAAAATTTTGCCAAATTTTATTTCTATAAAAAGTTTTGTCAACATTTTATTTCTATAGAAAATTTTTTCTAATATTTATTTCTATGGAAAATGTTGTCAAATTTTTATTTCTATAGAAAATTTTGTTATAAATTTTATTTCTATAGAAAATTTTGTCAACATTTTATTTTTATAAAAAATTTTGTAAAAACTTTATTTCTATAGAAAATATTTTGAAAATTGTATTTCTATAGCAAATTACCTCTTAATTTGCAAAAATCTACCATTTTTGGTAGAATTCTAACTGAGGCAACCGTGAATGGAATACAAGCGGGATAGTATGGAATACAAGCGGGATAGGTGTGCCATATTTGGCCTTAAAATACCTCTATGTTTCCAATTTCAAGCAAATGGGATAAAAATTGCGGTGTGTTAGATAGGTCTTATGGGGGCTTTAACAAAACCTGGACTTATACACATCATATTCAGAACTTCTATTTGTGGACTTAATATATCCGTTTATATAAGGGCTATATCAAAACCTGGACCATCTTCCGACTTGACCTATGAACAAACAAAAAAAGAATCTCTGCCAAATTTCAGGACTATAACGTCATTAGTGAAGGCAGCAACTTGATTACCACAGACAGACAGGCAAACGGATACGTCTTACAATCTCTCACTGAGCAAGAATGCTTTATATAATCGGAACTCGATATTTCGAGCTAGCTCTAGCCCGTCACATCAGACTCATTTAGACTATTCAGTCCATTGTGATACCACAGTGGTGAGCAACTCTCCAGCTCAAATAGAAATTATACTAACATACGTCTCAAGTAAAAACATCTTTAAAATAAAAATTTATAATTTTAAAACCCCAAAAAGTCTACCATTTTAAGGATTTAAGATTTTATTAATTATTACTTATTACTTATTAAAGTCAAGTCGACCTTAGTCACACACAATTTTCTTTCATCCAAAGATACCTAATTTTAAGTCGAACTACTTTACTATAAGGACAAAAGGACTTCATTGAAAAGTTGATCGACTTTTGGACAAGACAACAATCTTTATTTCAAAGCAATGCGTCTTCTGTGCAAAGCAACATTCGCATTCGTATTTTAAGGACATAAAATCTTTGGCCACACGACAATATTTTTTTCAGTACACAATACGCAGAGCCACTTTCGAGCAGCGTGTGATGGCTTTGTCGGCCATTTGAAGGCCATAATTCGTGGCAAATCGATACTAAAATTGGATGTTATAGCGCTTTACTTTGTTGCATTATGTATCAGCCACCCTATCCAAGTATATGGGCTCCAAAACGAATTCATCGGAAAGTTTATGGACTTTTGGACGATCAAAAAAACTTTATTTCAGAGAAATGCGTCTTTGATGGCAAGCAAAATTCGTATTCGTATTTTAAGGACATAAAATCTTTGGACACACGGCAATTTTTTTTTCAGTGTAGGATTGGGAAAATTTTATTTCTATAGAAAATTTTGTTCATTTTTTTTTTCTAGAGAATATTTTGCCAAAATTGTATTTCTATAGAAAATTTAGTCAACATTTAATTTCTATAGAATTTTTTTTTTATTTTTAAATTTATTTCTATAAAAGATTTGTCACAATTTTATTTCTATAGAATATTTTGTAAAAATTTTATTTCTATAGAAAATTTTGTCAACATGATATTTCAATAGATATTTTTTCAAATATTTATTTCTATAGAAAATTTTGTCAATTTTTTTCTAGAAAAAATATTTGTCAAACTTTTATTTCTATAGAAAATGTTGTCAAAATGTTATTTCTCTAGAAAATTTTGTCAAAATTTTATTTCTATAGAAAATTTTGTCAAAATTTTATTTCAATAGAATATTTTGTCAATTTCTTTTTTTGTATAGAAAATTTTGTCAACTTTTTATTTTTATAGAAAAATTTTTTTCAAAATTTTATTTCTATAAAAAATTTTGTCAAAGTTTAATTTCTATAGAAAATTTAGTCAAAATTTAATTTCTATAGAAAATGTTGTCATAATTGTATTTCTGTAGAATTTTTTTTCTTCAAAATTTATTTCTATAAAGAATTTGTCAAAATTTTATTTCTATAGAATATTTTCTAAAAATTTTATTTCTATAGAAAATTTTGTCAATATGATATTTCAATAGATATTTTTTCAAATATTTATTTCTATAGAAAATTTTGTCAATTTTTTTCTAGAAAAAAATTTGTCAAAATTTTATTTCTATAGAAAATGTTGTCAAAATGTTATTTCTATAGGAAATTTTGTCAAAATTTTATTTCTCTAGAAAATTTTGTCAAAATATTATTTCTATAGAAAGTTTTGTCAAAATTTTATTTCAATAGAATATTTTGTCAATTTTTTTTTTTGTATAGAAAATTTTGTCAACTTTTTATTTTTATAGAAAAATTTGTCAAAATTTTATTTCTATAGAAAATCTCTCACTGATCAAAAATACTTTATATAATTATATTATCTTTGGCCACACGACAATATATTTTTCAGTGTTAGGTCTTATGTTTGCAATAATCAGAAGAAGACGAGATAGCTAAATATGTGTTCGGCAGATATGCTCAAGACCACTTCTTATACATTTTTTGTAAAATAAGTTTACAAAAAATGTATTGTAAACTTATACACTCAAAAAATAAGTTTACTTGGATACAAAGATTTTGATCTTCCCTTAAGGATTTTGGTATTGATTACGAGGTAAAAACGAGGCTTTTTTAAAATGAAGACATTTTTAATTGCTTTCATCTTTGAAGACAAAATGGTCCCTTTATAATATTTGCCATAAGAATTGAGTGGTTAATATTTCTAAGAAATGGGTGGAGAAACTGATGGATGGGTAACCAAAGCTAAGCGCAATCAAGGACCCATATTTCCTCTAGGATTATTTTCCCATTCCTATACTTTGACTACGTAGTAGAGGTGTGCACGTGCCACGAAATTGTCGTGACACACGAAAATTTTCGTGACTCACGCGTGAGTTACGCTCAGGACAACGGCGTTAGTGCGCGTGAGCGTGATTAACCAACCCAATGTCGTGCGTGACCGTGATTCACGAAAATAATATCTTGGTGAGCGTGCGTGAGTAACGAATTTCGGAAAAACACGCTCACGAAAATAATCCCGCTTACGAACATAAAATGCTTAGGAGTTGAATTCATTTAACATATAATTTTAGTGACATCCTAGGTGTTAAGAGTTTTATAACGCTCTCGATTTGCATACTCATGTTTCCAGTCATTTTCTATAGGTAAATTACCCATAAAATTATTCGTGAGTCACGAGATTTTTCGTGAGTCACGACATTGAAGAGATTTTCGTGCATGAGTGTGCGTGAGTACAAATATTCTTTTCGTGAGCGTGCGTGAGCCTGAGTCCTACCAAAAAACATCGTGCGTGAGTGTGCGTGAATAAGATTTCTCCGTCGTGAGTGTGCATGAGCGTGAGCAAAATATTACTCACGTGTATACCTCTACTACATAGTGGTTTAGGTTATAAAAATTGGAATTTTCCTTTAACTCCAATAAACAAAAAACTCTGACATAATGTCAATTTTAAAGCCCATCGATTATGATTGACAATTGACATTGGACCAATCAACCTTAAGAAAAATTAAAAAAGCAACCAAAAATGACAAGTGCTATACAAATAATGAATTTTTTAATCAATTCATATAAAACAAAAAAAGAACAAAGAACAAAGGCTTCGAACATCCGCTACTTTGTCCCTAAAGAAAATGTCAATATCTAAATCAATTGTTTTGGAATGTTTGGGCAAAAAGAGGGAAACAAAAAACAATTAAAAATGTTTAAAAACTTTTCAAGCAAAAAGGATATTAACATAGTAATTAACTGCTGTTGTATGTAGGAGTAGGAGTGGCACAAGGCATTCTAGTGAAGTTGATGTCCCAAGAATAAAGACTACAAATATGGCCATCTGAAAGTCTGATTAAGTAAATCAAGCTTGGAGACAAATCTAAAGTTCAATTACTACCCTCTGTATTTGTAAAGGACTTTTGACATTTTTTGTTGTTTGTTTTTCTATGATGATTCCATGTAAAAGATTTTGTAAGTCTTGTTAACACTTTTTAACAAATTGTTGAGATTATTTAGGCCAAATAAGTAACAAATTGTGACGATTTAAATTAAATTGCCACAAACACCCAAGGATAACAACCCCTCTAAAATTTGTGTAGGTAAACAGTTTTTTGTAAGGTTTTTTTTTTTGGACTATTGTGGGATATTCAAACATTACCTTTTGATTTTCTATTTTAGATACGAGCTAAAGCGGAAATCTTTCTTTAACATTTCACTTGTTATTTTAAATTGGTTGTCATTCTTATTCTTTTGGTTGTAAATGGAGCTCTTTTGAAATGAAAAATATCTCAAATTTTCTTTTGCCTTGGCTATAGGTATTACATCACTTATAGTCATGCAATATTTTAACAGGTTGACTGATAAGTCCCCGGTCTGACACATAGATGGCGTCGCTAGTATTAAATGATGAAAAACAAGTAAGGAAAGCCTAAGGTCGGGCGGGGCCGACTATATTATAATTATATTAATTATATTATATTATTATTTAATTATATTATAATTATATTAATTATTATATTAGTAATTATAAATTCTTTAATATCTTTAGCAAAGGAATACGCTCACCGACGCTATTGTTTTGTTTTCAAAAATGTATGCTACTTCAATTTTATTCAATCTACTCCACTTTTTTCCAAAATCTACTTCACTCAATTTTTCACTAGCGGCAGCACTGGTCCGTTCGATTCACACCAGAAACTAGTCCTGTACCGATGTTGGGGTATATCCATTACCCGTAGGGTGTTTCCAAACATTTCATGGAATCTAAGTATTTGAGGAATGCAGTACTTTATAGACGTTTTCGAAAGCCTTAAACAATTCTTACAATCGCCAAATATTTATTTTTTGTTGTTTATTTTCTTACGATTACGATTTTTCGTTAAATCAAGCGTAAATTTTGTTATTTAGAATATCGTTAAATTGGATTTTTCGCTAAAAGGGGTATTCGTTAAACAGAGTTTCGAATGTATATAGCACTTTACTTTGTTGTATTACATATCAGCCACCTTGTGTACTATTATAGACCCAACTATTGCAATTAGTCCATTTTACCTTATGACCTATTGTTTCTTATGATAATTCGATTTAAGTTTTATGTTAAAATTCGCATTACTTTGCTGAATATACAGGTATTTAAAACAACCACAAAAACAAATCCGTATTTAGGAAAAAGTCTGCAATCTAATATCAAACAAGACTGTGAAGCACTCACATCAGCACTACGCCTGTTATTCGAAATTTAAACTGCTAACTGTTTGTACTGTAATTTGTACGCTTTGGTAGAACCTACGAGTATATGACTGAGGGTGTATGGATCTATTTCAGACACACACACTCACACACAAAGATTCATAACTTCGAATTTACATGAAATCAGTCCCACATACTCTCTGTAGAATATTTGTCAAAAACGATTTGTTGGTATACAAAAGGTGTTGACATAACATGACATGTTGACACAACACGTAAACATTAGAAGAGATCAAGTAAAATGTCATATTGACAAATATTTCAGTTAAAATGGTCATTTGAGACATTCTCATGTATAAATACACGTGGAAATGTGTGGGGTAGCTACATGTTTGACATTCAAAGCCAGGGAGAACCAATAATGTGTTGACAATCCTTTACATATTAGGTCATTTATAAATGCTCTCTTGCCCACACTCACTCTCATAAGAGTGTATGTTTGTATTTTCTAAATGGATACTCTTATTGCTACTGTCCGTAAACATTTTATGCTTGCTTTCGAATCAAAATCAAGTTAACTACAAATATAAAGGCAATATATGTTTACGATTTCCACTTTTGTTTTTTTTTTATTTATGCTTACCGTAACAAAATATAATATACAATAAATAATAGATGGCGATTTTTGTCTAATATTGTTTGTTTTTTTTTTTGTTTTTGCAATCATAGAAGTTGTAGGTATGTCAGTCGTGATAAATAAAGTCACGTTTTTCTATTAGGCCACCTCCATGGGTTTTCCTCAAATACCTTAGTGACACCAAATGTGCGTGCGATGATTATGTGGATGTAGTTGTGTGTCGGAGCATACGTGAAATTATCACTTTTGGATAATTTAATGAATTATTACTTTTACGCACTTTGTTCGCCTAATCGGTCACAATGTAATAGCTAATCAGTATTTTATGAAGTCACATCTTATCGGTAGTTAATCGAAATTTATTAACAGCAGTGATAAATTTATGGCATTCTACATTGAATGGATAGCATAAAAATAATTAAACGATGCTACTTATTAATATGTGGGATGGGAGAGTTAAAACTTGCAATGTCATAGCTTTATCTTTTTTATATTTGTTACTAATAAGTACAAATATGAAATAAATATAAATGATGACTAGAAGACGTATTTAAATTTATACTCAGATAGTCACGAAGATAAGGCTATACACTGAAAAACAATGAACACATCAAGAAGAAAAATTTTGTTTAATTTTAGAAAATTTAGATTATTTTTAGAAAATTTTAACTAAACAGTATTTCAAACTCTGACATCACGCCGATGTCACAAAAATAAGGAAACATTTTTCGACAAATTAAATAAAATTTATGCGACATAATTAATTTCTCTTTCACTTGTTAAAGAAAAATAAAATAAAATAAAAATCCCCGCATTCGGGATTAATTCAGTCCCGAAAATCCAGGGATAAGAATCTATGTTTTTTTTTAAATACCTCAATCAGAGTGACAAAAGTGCTTCGACACTTGATTCAAACGCATGCAAATGCGTATAGATCTTAATGGTAAATATTTTTGGAAAACAATAAAGCGATTCTGAAATGTAAAAGGCAACCCTCGTACCTTTTAAAAACACCAAAATTAATTCTTTGTAACAATAGTACACCTCAAATTAATTAATAAATCAACAAGTAAATCAAAATTGAATTAGATTCGCTCATTTTCTCCTTACCTTTGAAGTGAAATCTTCATTTGTCTCTAATTATCTTCATAACAATAAAAGTCATAAAGTGTATTTTCATGATGTTTTCAAAGATAACTTTCACCTGACCAATGCAAAAAAAATAATATCCAAGAAACTTTGTCCCCTCACACATATAATAATAAAATGGAATTCAATATTGAAGATTGTTCATTGTTTCAGTTGCTATGTTGTATATGTAATTGTTATATCCTTATTTGATATATACACACACCCGCACTCTCAACCATTTCCCTGTATATATGTTACGTTAAGTACCACTTCTTTGGTAATAACTAACATTTTCAGAATTGTTATGTTTTGGATAACACGTAGTTCTCTGAGTATTAGATCAAGGGTGGGGTGGAAATGGAGCAATTTCTTAACTCTTGCTAGTGGTTTTTATGCAAAAATGTTTTCGGAAATAAATTTATTATCGAACGAAGAGCTTAATTTGCCTTACATGAAAAGTTTTGCAGTCACGTAGAATATCTGTTTCTTTATGAGTTGTAAATGGGGAAAAGTAAAATAGCACCTGCTTATCAGGAAAAAAAAATTGCAAAAGATTGAGATTAGATGCTAGTGTTTTCAGATGTAAGGGAAAAAAGAAACCTTGAAATTCCCATTTACAAGGTACGAAAGCTTAAAATTCTAAATCTTTTTAGAATAAATTTGAAATAAATGCACTCTGTTAATATTTGTATGTTTATGTTTTAACACAAATTTATTTGATATAATAAGGATAGATGCCATGAAGTACTACCAAATATTTTTGTGTGAAAATATTTTTCATTAAATACATCAAGAGCAAAAGATCTGTTCCTTTCGATTATTTATTCCCTAAAAGTGCACAAAAATAAACACCAAAGTCTTCGGATTTTAATACGTTGGACTTTTGCGTCTGGGTCATTTGGAGAGCAAGGTTGGTACTACAATAAAAACAAAATGTCGATCATCTCAAGACGGAGATTTGTCATGAATGGGACATTTCGGCCATAGACCATGGTTATTCCATGGTCTTTCCAAAACTTTCCTTTACAACTAAGAAGTACTTTAATTTTCTATAGAAATAAAATTTCGACAAAATATTCTATAGAAATAAAATTTTGAAAAAATTGTCTATAGAAATAATAGTTTGCCAAAATTTTCTATACAAATTAAATTTTAACAAAATTTTCTATAGAAATTAAATTTTGACAAAATTGTCTATAGAAATAAAATTTTGACAAAATCTTCTATAGGAATAAAATTTTGAGAAAATTTTCTATAGAAATAAAATTTTGACTAAATTTTCTATAGAAATAAATATTTGACAAAATTTTTCATAAAAATAAAATTTTGACAAAATTTTCTATATAAATAAAATGTTGACAAAATTTTCTATAGATAAAAAGTTGACAAAATTTTCTATAGAATAAAAACTTTTGTTGTTCTATAGAAATAAAGTTTTGACAAAATTTTCTATACCAATTAAATTTTAACAAAATTTTCTATAGAAATAAAATTTTTTACAAAATGTTCTATAGAAATAAAATTTTGACAAAATTTTCTATAGAAATAAAATTTTTACAAAATTTTATATAGAAATAAAATTTTGACAAAATTTTCTATAGAAATAAAATTTTGAAAAAATTTACCATAGAAATAAAATTTTGACAAAATTTTCTATGGAAGTAACATTTTAACAAAATTTTCTAAAGAAATAAAATATTGACAAAATTTTCTATAGAAATAAAATTTTACAAAATTGTTTATAGAAAAAAATTTTGACAAAATGTTCTATAGAAATAAAATTTTGACAAAATTTTCTATAGAAATAAACTTTTGACAAAATTTTCCATAGAAATAAACTTTTGACAAAATTTTCTATAGAAATAAAATGTTGACAAAAATTTCTATATAAATAAAATTTGCACTAGGAGTACAATTAGTAGTGTAGTCAAGTGTTCCAAATTTTATTGAAATCGGTTCAGATTTAGATATATCTCCCATATATAGCTTTCGCCCGATTTACACTCATATGACCACAGAGCCTAATTTTTTGATCTAATTTAGTTGAAATTTTGCACAGGGAGTAGAATTAGCATTGTAGCTATGTGTGCCAAATTTGGTTGAAATCGGTTCAGATTTAGATATATCTCCCATATATAGCTTTTGCCCGATTTACACTCATATGACCACAGAGGCCAATTTTTAACTCCGATTTAGTTGAAATTTTGCACAGGGAGTAGAATTAGCATTGTAGCTATGCGTGCCAAATTTGGTTGAAATCGGTTCAGATTTAGATATAGCTCCCATATATATGTTTTTCTTATTTCGACAAAAATGGCCAAAATATCAACATTTTCCTTGTAAAATCGCCACTGCTTAGTCAAAAAATTGTAAAAATGACTCTAATTTTCCTAAACTTCTAATACATATATATCGAGCGATAAATCATAAATAAACTTTTGCGAAGTTTCCATAAAATTGCTTCAGATTTAAATGTTTCCCATATTTGTTTACTAACATTGTGTTCCACCCTAGTGCATTAGCCGACGTAAATTTCGTGTCTATAGATTTTGTAAAAGTCTATCAAATTCTGTCCAAATCGAGTGATATTTAAATGTATGTATTTGGGACAAACCTTTATATACAACACCAACACCAACACATTTGACGGATGTGATATGGTATCGAAAATTTAGATCTACAAAGTGGTGCAGGTTATAATATAGTCGGCCCCCTCCGACTTTAGACTTTCCTTACTTGTTAATAAGAAATTTTAAATTATTTTGTTTCAAATAGGTTAAAAAGAGAGTAAAAATTAATAAAATGGTACAAATTATTTAAATTTTATCGAAAAAAATCTAATCCATTCTAAAAAAATTGGACATTTTTGAAAATATTTGAGGTCAAACGTTTTAGACAAGCGTTATAATGCATTAAAAATCATAAAAAAATTATTTATTTGGCAACATATCACACAATTTTATAATTCACATCCAAAACATTGAATTCGGACCACATCTTAAAAAGTGATGCAAATTCAGTGCAACGGCCACACCAATGTGGTATCTAAATGAGCCTGACATATCGGGCTGCCACCTAACCTAACGGCTGTTGAAATGGTGGACATCCGTCCTATGACAAGCCTATGTTAAATTCATCGCTTCTGCGCCAATTTTTCACCACTTCCGGATCCAAAAAGAACATTTTCACTCCATTTTTGGGGATGCTTTTTTTGCTGGGTTGTTCTGGATGATTTCGATTAGAATATTATATTTAATCTAGGTTCAAAATTATCATACCCTGAACACTTAGTGGTTTTGGATATAAAATAATTCCATTGACTTGTTTCATTTTCTCCTGACAACATCAACTAAGGAGCCTTTTCACTTCATCGTTTAAATTTTATGTGCATAATGGATTCAATATCAATGTCAAGCTATAATCTTAAAATTATCCTTATCAACTGCAACATAATCAAATCTCACAAATGCACAATTTAAATTATTCAATACGACAAAAAAATGTATGTTTATACAAATTCTATCTTAAGCCGATAACTGCATATAATATTGTCAGATATAAATAAAATCCAGTATCTAGTAATAAAATATGCTTCGAATTACAAAGACTTGTCCTGGCTCAACTTTACCTTTTGCCATAGCTTTTCGCCTACCGCCCAAAGGACTGAATTTCTATTGAAACTCTTCTCGTTTTAGGTTTAGCGGTTTTTTTTCCTTTTCTTTTGTTATACTTTTAGCTGGTAAGGGATTTTATATCTACATATTCTACAGTTTGTTGTTATTGGTGGTGGTGTTGTTTTTCCTGTTGATTTTTTTTTGTCATTGTTGTCATTCAACTTTTGCTCAAAATGGAGATTTGTTTAAAGCCACAGGTTATTCAAAAGGTTTTCCATTATCAACCAATCGAAGTTTCTTCTTTAACGTTCGATGGCCGATTTGCATCCTAGCCATAACTAAAATGCACTATTTGCATTTGTGTTGGAGTTCCTATGATAGCGGATAAACGACCATAACCGGATATTTTCAAATTGTGTTGGGCATTTTTTGAAGAATGAATGGTTGACTTTTATTTTCGATCAAGTGAAGTAGTACTTCTGTGGACATAAAGTAAGAAGCCGATTTTTTTCTAATGGAATGGAAAGTTAGTAATTTATTTTATCCCCCTTAAAGTAATTACCTCCCTATAAAATACACTAATTCCAACGATTTCTCCAATAGTAGAAACATGCCTTTCCAACATAGCTTCAATCGAATCGAAACGTGTTCCCGCAATGGTCTCTTAAGTTTTGAGAGTATCCTGAAGTAAAACGGAATTAACACCCATGTTCCGATATCCACTTCAATTCCACTTCCACTATTCACATCAAATCCACGAACGTGAAAATTTGGTGTTATTAATTCCACGTTCTTTTTTGAACTTTTCTGTAACCAGCTGGGTTGCACAAATCATCCAAAAATTCACCAAGGCGGAAATCAAAATAAGTGGAATCAATAGACTTATTATAATTTATTATTTTTTAATTAAAAATGACGCAGTTTTAATAAAACTCATGTATAAAATATAAAATATTTCAAATTTTTTACGCGAGTACTTTTTTTTTA
Organism: Haematobia irritans; assembly: GCF_050003625.1. Lineage (NCBI taxonomy): Eukaryota > Metazoa > Arthropoda > Insecta > Diptera > Muscidae > Haematobia > Haematobia irritans. The sequence continues at coordinate 102,268,003 of NC_134401.1, read as the reverse complement.
ACCGGAAATATTCCCATCTTGGACATAATTCATCTTTCACTAAGAATTTTGCAAGTGAATTGATTTCACTAAAATTCCGGTGAAAGTAGATTGTAGGACACGAAAATCACATTCACCCGGAATTGGATTAGGGAACATGGGCATGAATCAGGAGAATACCATGGTTTCGAAACGCTCTACTACTACGAGGGTTCTCTTATATATTTAGGTTATACGTACTCAGAACTTTTTGAGGAGCGTTATTTATGTTTTTTTTTTTTTTTTAAATATTCATCTCGCCCAAAACATGAAATTAAATTGTGAAAATTGTCTTACAAATTTCAACCTGATGTGACCTATCGTGAGATTGAGACATCATAAATATTTGACAGTCAAAAAAAATTGCTAGCGTTGGATCTACGGTTTCCACTGGTGTCAGAAATAATCTATCAAAATTTGAAGAAAATTTTACAACAAATCTACCAAATTGAAAAAAAAAAAAATATGTTTTTGATTTGGGTTTATAAATACTGTATTGTGAATGTGTCGATTTTTAAATGTATTTATAGCTTCCATCAACAACGGGACTACACCAACAAAACTCAAAATTCCTATATCCATAGAAAATTTCATCAACTTATTTCTAAAGAAAATTTTGTCAAAACTTTATTTCTATAGAAATTTTTTTTCATAATTTTATTTCTATAGAAAATTTTGTCAAAACGTTATTTCTATAGAATTTTTTTTTCATAATTTTATTTCTATGGAAAGTTTTTTTCAAAATTTTATTTCTATAGAAAATTTTCTCAAAATTTTATTTCTATAAAAAAGTTTGTCACTATTTTATTTCTATAGAAAACTTTGTCAAAATTTTATTTCTATTGAAACTGTTCTCAAAATTTTATTTCTAAATTTGTCAAAATGTTATTTCTATAGAAAAATTTGTCAAAATTACTTATCTATAAAAAATCTGTCCAAATTTTATTTCTACAGAAAAATGTTTCAAAATTTTTAGGTCTATAGAAAATGTTTCAAAACTTTTATGTCTATAGAAAATTTTCTCAAAATTTTATGCCTATAGAAATTATTTCTATAGAAAATTTTGGCAAAATTTTATTTCTATAGAAAATTTTCTCAAAATTTTATTTCTATAAAAAAATTTGTCAAAATTTTATTTCTATAGAAAAATTTGTCAAAATTTTATTTCTATAGACAAATTTCTCAAAATTTTATGTCTATAGAATTTTTGTCAAAATTTTTTTTCTATAGGAAATTTTCTCAAAATTTTTTGTCTATAGAAAATTTTCTCCAAAATTTTATTTCAATAGAAAAATTTGTCAAAATTTTCTTTCTATAGAAAATTTTGTCAAATTTTTGATTTCCAAAGAAAATTTTGTCAACATTTTATTCTGCAGAAAATGTTGTCAAATTTTTATTCCTAAAGAAAATCTGCCAAAATTTTATTTCTATAGAAAATTCTGTCCAAATTTTATTTCTATGGAAAATTTTGTCAAAAACTTATTTCTATGAAATATGTTGCCAAAATTATTTTCTATAGAAATTTTTAAAATTTTATTTCTATAGAAAATTTTGTAAAAATTTTATTTCCATAGATTTTTTTTCAAAATTTTATGTCTATAGGAAATTTTATTAAAATTTTATGTCTATAGGATACTTACTCAAAAATTTTTGTCTATAGAAAATTTTCTCCAAAATTTTATTTCTATAGAAAATTTTGTCAAAATTTTATTTCTATAAACAATTTTCTCAAACTTTTATCTCTTTTTACATTTTTTTATTGCTATAGAAAAATTTCTTACAATTTTTTTTTCTATAGAAATTTTTTTAAAAGTTTTATTTCTATAGAAAATTTTCTTAAAATTTTATTTCTATCGAAAATTTTGTCAAATTTGTATTTCTATAGAAAATGATGTCACAATTTTATTTCTATACACAATTTTGTCAAAATCCTATTTCTATAAAAGATTTTGTCAAAAAGTTATTTCTATAGAAAAGTTTGTCACATTTTTATTTCTATTGAAAATTTTGTCAAAATTTTATTTCTATGGATTTTTTTTTTTTTTCAAAATTGTATGTCTATAGGAAATTTTATTAAAATTTTATGCCTATAGGAAATTTTCTCAAAATTTTTTGTCTATAGAAAATTTTCTCCATAATTTTATTTCAATAGAAAAATTTGTCAAAATTTTCTTTCTATAGAAAATTTTGTCAAATTTTTGATTTCCATAGAAAATTTTGTCAACATTTTATTCTGCAGAAAATGTTGTCAAATTTTTATTCCTAAAGAAAAGTCTGCCAAAATTTTATTTCTATAGAAAATTCTGTCCAAATTTTATTTCTATGGAAAATTTTGTCAAAAACTTATTTCTATGAAAAATGTTGCCAAAATTATTTTCTATAGAAATTTTTAAAATTTTATTTCTATAGAAAATTTTGTAAAAATTTTATTTCTATAGATTTTTTTTCAAAATTTTATGTCTATAGGAAATTTTATTAAAATTTTATGTCTATAGGAAACTTACTCAAAAATTTTTGTCTATAGAAAATTTTCTCCAAAATTTTATTTCTATAGAAAATTTTGTTAAAATTTTATTTCTATAGAAAATTTTGTCAAAATTTTATTTCTATAGAAAATTTTGTCAAAATTTTATTTCTATAGAAAATTTTGTCAAAATTTTATTTCTATAGAAAATTTTGTCAAAATTTTATTTCTATAGAATTTTTTTCAAAATTTTATGTCTATAGGAAATTTTATTAAAATTTTATGTCTATAGGAAATTTTATTAAAATTTTTAGTCTATAGAAATTTTTCTCAAAATATTATTTCTTTAAAAAATTTTCTCAAATTTTTATTTCTATTGAAAATTTTATTTCTATAGAATTTTTTCAAAATTTTATATCTATAGAAAATTTTCTCAAAAAACTAAAAAAATTTTGTCAAAATTTTATTTCTTTCATTCGTTTTGTTTTGTTATTGTTGGTTTTTGTTCTTTAATCATTGTTGTTGTTTTTTTGATTTCAGCTTAAAACCATACATTGACTAAACTACAAGTGTAGCTTAACCAACAGAGGAAAAGAATGTTTGTCAAATTTATTTGGGCAAAGCCCTATAGACTGCAAGATGGTTGGATGGACGCACATTCGGAATTACCACATTCCTCATCAGCATCCTCTACTTGCAGCAAAACTATCAACCAATTATCAGAATAAATTCAGACAGTTCATTAAACCCAACAATAAACCACACTTTTTTGTCTATAGAAAATTTTCTCCAAAATTTTATTTCTATAGAAAATTTTCTCAAAATTTTATTTCTATAGAAAATTTTGTTAAAATTTTACTTCTATAGAAAATTTTGTCAAAATTTTATTTTGTTGGACCAATCCCGAAAATATATATGTTTGAAGCAGAATGTGTTTGTGAGTATACATTACAGAAGTAATTTTTTATGAACTTAGTAAACCATTCTGTGAGCTACCCTACGATGGCAGTTCCGAAACTTCTTAGCCTAGCACAAAAAGCGCGGTATAAACAGAAAAAAGTTAAGTGTTTTGGAAACTTCCATCTCTGTTATGAACACATGTTAAATTTTGTTTCGATCTGGCAACTTCTTCATATAGAAAAAAAAATCCTCAATTCTCAAATAAATAAAAAATGTTGTCAACATTTTATTTCTATAGAAAATTTTATCAAAATTTTATGTCTATAGAAAATTTTCTCAAAATTTTATGTCTATAGGAAATTTTATCAAAATTGTCTATAGAAAATTTTCTCAAAATTTTATGTCTGTAGAAATTTTGACAAAATTTTATTTTAAGTGCAAGCATAATGTTCATAAACAATACACACATATTTTATTAAGTTTGTTTATTTATAACATTATTGTGTTATATTTTTGTAACATTATTTTGTTGGACCAATCCTGAAAATATATATGCTTGAAGCAGAATGTGTTTGCGAGTATATATTACAGAAATATTTTTTTTTTTGAGGGTGTACCAGTATGAACTTAGTAAACCATTCTGTACTAATAAACCATTCTATACTAGTTACTTAACCTCGTGTTAACCCCATCAACGGATTCAAAAACTGCAACACTAGAATTATTGGCAAAACTTGGTAAAAGCGTTAGCGAATAGTCAATATTTGCTTCACACCACAGAAATTGGTTTTCATAAAAAAAAACTGGGATCAAAAATTTGATAAACCCATAGGCCAATTAATTGCGATGACGTGCGGAGTATTAAAACCCCTCTGAAACACATATTTCAATTAGATGTCTTTATATGAAAATATAGCTGTGGAAAACTATTTAGGAAAATGAAATTAATTCAATTTTTAGCCAAAAAATCAGATGTCATTCAAATGTTCCTCTCGAATCGAGTGGTTGGATGAACTATTCAATTGAAATATAGTTTTCATCAAATGGAACAGATACGCTTCTTTTTGTACCGGCAAATTGAATCAAAGATATTGAATTTCCATTTCAAAAGTCATAGTGAAACAAAGTGACTCAGAAAAAAAGCAACCGGTAGAAAATTAAGAACCCAAACTCTCAATGTTAATTGAAGTATAAAGAAAGCAGTATTTTACCTCCAGCAAAAAGAGAACGACATGAACTAAAATAAAACTCTTTTTGTTCATGAAATTAGTTTATTTTAGTTAAATTTTGCCAAATGTTGGAAATTTTTCTTATTTTAATTATTTTATTCTTACTTTAATGACGTGAACTAGAAATGATACAAATGAAATGAAATACAAAATTTTACTAAATATGAAAATTGTTCATATTTTCCTAAAATGGGTGAAGTTTGTTGGAAATGAGTTTATAAGTTTCTCAAATTAATACTTTTTATTTAATTGTGTCTTTCTGGAACTTCGTATAGCGCTACAGACATTTTAACAATTTTTAATTCCGATTTTTTCTTCCGACATATGGAATTTTATTAAACAACAGAAAAAAATATTATTTGTAATAAATTTTCTTCTAACTATTTATTTGTATTATACTGCTATTACTACAATATTTTAGTTAACATTTTCTAAGTTAAAACTAAATTTTCTTTCATGGTGAGTTTACTTTTTTTGGGAGTAGGAATGAGCTGAATTAGAAAGAGTCCGGCTAGACAAAAAGCACATACTTGGACTCTTTGTATTGAAAGAATGTAACCCAGAACAATAATTGTCAAATATAAGACAAAATTACTTATGCAATTATGATAATATATATCAACAATATTTTTAAAATTAAAATTTTGACAAAATTTTCTATAGAAATAAAACTTTGACAAAATTTTCTATAGAAATAAAATTTTGACAAAATTTTCTGTAGAAATAAAATTTTGACGAAATTGTATATAGAAATAAAATGTTGGCAACATTTTCTATAGAAATAAATTTTTGACAAAATTTTCCATAGAAATAAAATTTTGATTAAATTTTCTATAGAAATAAAATTTTAGAAATAAACTTTACCTAAATTTTCTATAGAAATAAAATTTTGACAAAATTTTCTATAGAAATAAAATTTGGAAACATTTTCTATCGAAATAAGTTTTTAATAAAATTTTCTAAAGAAATACAATTTTGATTAAATTATCCATAGAAATAAAATTTTGGCAGATTTTTTTTAGAAATTAAATTTTAGAAATAAATTTTAACAAAATTTTCTGTAGAAATAAAATTTTGACAAAATTTTCTATAGAAAAAAATGGCTCTATTAACCATGTTCCTTAATCTATATCTGTCCATAAAGCTCGAAAAATAATTGTATGATTCGATATAATGCATTTGGACGTCAATTGCCTATTTTCGGTATCAGGCTAACATGAAATATGAAAAAAAATTTTGGCAAAATTGTCTATAGAAATAAAATGTTGGCAACATTTTCCATAGAAATAAGTTTTTGACAAAATTTTCCATAGAAATAAAATTTGGACAGAATTTTCTAGAGAAATAAAATTTTGACAGACTTTTCTTTAGGAATAAAAATTTTACAACAGTTTCTACAGAATAAAATGTTGACAAAATTTTCTATAGAAATCAAAATTTTGACAAAATTTTCTATAGAAATAAAATTTTGACAGAATTTTCTATAGAAATAAAATTTTGCTAAAATTTTCTATAGAAATAAAATTTTGACAAAATTTTCTATAGAAATCAAAATTTTGACAAAATTTTCTATAGAAATAAAGTTTTGACAAAATTGTCTATAGAAATAAAATTTTGCTAAAATTGTCTATAGAAATAAAATTTTGCTAAAATTGTCTATAGAAATAAAATTTTGACAAACTTTTCTGTAGAAATAAAATTTTGACAAAATTTTCTATAGAAAAAAAAAATTTGCTAAAATTGTCTATAGAAATAAAATTTTGACAAAATTTTCTATAGAAATAAAATTTTGACAAACTTTTCTATAGAAATAAAATTTTGACAAAATTTTCTATAGAAATAAAATTTTGACAAAATTTTCTATAGAAATAAAATTTTGCTAAAATTTTCTATAGAAATAAAATTTTCACAAAATTTTCTATAGAAATAAAATGTTGACAACATTTTATATAGAAATAAAATTTTGCAAAAATTTTCTATAGAAATAAATTTTGACAAAATTTTCTGTAGAAATAAAATTTTGAAAAATTTTCTATAGAAAAAAATTTTTCTAAAATTTTCTATAGAAATAAATTTTTGACAAAATTTTCTATAGAAATTAAATTTTGCTAAAATTTTCTATAGAAATAAAATTTTAACAAAATTTTCTATAGAAATTAAATTTTGCTAAAATTTTCTATAGAAATAAAATTTTGACAAATTTTTCTATAGAAATAAAAATTTTGACAAAATTTTCTATAGAAATAAAATGTTGACAACATTTTCTATAGAAATAAAATTTTGCAAAAATTTTCTATAGAAATAAATTTTGACAAATTTTTCTGTAGAAATAAAATTTTGACAAAATTTTCTATAGAAATAAAATTTTGCTAAAATTTTCTATAGAAATAAAATTTTCACAAAATTTTCTATAGAAATAAAATGTTGACAACATTTTCTATAGAAATAAAATTTTGCAAAAATTTTCTATAGAAATAAAATTTTGAAAAATTTTCTATAGAAATAAAATTTTGGCAGAATTTTCTATAGAAAAATTTTTTCTAAAATTTTCTATAGAAATAAAATTTTGACAAAATTTTCTATAGAAATAAATTTTGCTAAAATTTTCTATAGAAATAAAATTTTAACAAAATTTTCTATAAAAATTAAATTTTGCTAAAATTTTCTATAGAAATAAAATTTTGACAAATTTTTCTATAGAAATAAAAATTTTGACAAAATTTTCTATAGAAATAAAATGTTGACAACATTTTCTATAGAAATAAAATTTTGCAAAAATTTTCTATAGAAATAAATTTTGACAAATTTTTTTGTAGAAATAAAATTTTGACAAAATTTTCTATAGAAATAAAATTTTGCTAAAATTTTCTATAGAAATAAAATTTTCACAAAATTTTCTATAGAAATAAAATGTTGACAACATTTTCTATAGAAATAAAATTTTGCAAAAATTTTCTATAGAAATAAAATTTTGAAAAATTTTCTATAGAAATAAAATTTTGGCAGAATTTTCTATAGAAAAAATTTTTTCTAAAATTTTCTATAGAAATAAAATTTTGACAAAATTTTCTATAGAAATAAATTTTGCTAAAATTTTCTATAGAAATACAATTTTAACAAAATTTTCTATAGAAATTAAATTTTGCTAAAATTTTCTATAGAAATAAAATTTTGACAATTTTTTCTATAGAAATAAAAATTTTGACAAAATTTTCTATAGAAATAAAATGTTGACAACATTTTCTATAGAAATAAAATTTTGCAAAAATTTTCTATAGAAATAAATTTTGACAAATTTTTCTGTAGAAATAAAATTTTGACAAAATTGTCTATAGAAATAAAATTTTGGCAACAATTTTTCTATAGAAATACATTTTTGAAAAAAATTTTCCATAGAAATAAAATGTTGGCAGAATTTTCTATAGAATTAAAATGTTAAAAATAAATTTTAACAAAATTTTCTGTACAACTAAAATTTTGACAAAATTTTCTATAGAAATAAAATTTTGACAAAATTTTCTATAGTAATAAAATTTTGACAAAATTTTCTATAGAAAAAAAAATTTGATAAAAATTTCCATAGAAATAAATCTTGGGCAGACTTTTCTATAGGAATAAAAATTTGACAACATTTTCTACAGAATAAAATGTTGACAAATTTTTCTGTAGATATCAAAATTTTGACAAAATTTTCTACAGAAATCAAAATTTTAACAAATTTTCTATAGACAATAGAAACAAAAATTTAGACAGAATTTTCTATAGAAGTAAAATTTTGACAAAGTTTTTTATAGAAATAAAATTTTGACAAATTTTCTATAGAAATAAAATTTTGACAAAATTTTCTATATAAATAAAATTTTGACAAAATTTTCTATAGAAATAAAATTTTGCTAAAATTTTCTATAGAAATAAAATTTTGACAAAATTTTCTATAAAATAAAATGTTGACAAAATTTTCTACAAAAATCAAAATGTTGACAAAATTTTCCATAGAAATAAAATTTTGATAAAATTTGACATAGAAATAAAATTCTGGCAGAATTTTCTATAGAAAAAAATTTCTACAGGAATAAAAATTTGACAAAATTTTCTACAGAATAAAATTTTTACAAAATTTTGTATAGAAATCAAAATTTTGCAACAATTGTCTATAGACTAAAATTTTGCAATAAATTTCTATAGAAATAAAATTTTGCAAAAATTTTCCATAGCAATAAAATTTTGCCAAAATCTTCTATAGAAATAAAATTTTGCCAAAATTTTCTATAAAATTAAAATTTTTACAAAATTTTCTATAGCAATAAAATGTTGCCAAAATCTTTTATAGAAATAAAATTTTTACTAAATTTTCTATAGAAATACAATTTTGCCAAAATTTTCAATAGAAATACTATTTTGCCAAAATTTTCAATAGAAATAAAATTTTGACTAAATTTTCTTATTTTTTGTTCTTTAGAAATAAACTATTGCCAAATTATTCTGTAAAAATAAAATTTTGACAAAACTTGTTATAGAAAGAAGAAAGAAATTGTTATAGAAAGAAAATGACGCAAGCTAAATCGTTAAAACGTTTAAAATTCGACACATTTACAATTCAGGGGATATTTATACACCCACAAAATTCTCCCTAATAATATATACATACACAAACACAAACTTAAAAAAAAAGATTTTTATTTTAAATTTGTTATATTTGTGTTAATATTTTATTCAAATTGTGGTAGATTATTTTTGGCACAAGTAGCAACCGTGATTACGAATCAAATTTTAATCGTATCGGATGAAATTCTCTCTTCCACTAGTCTCCGGAAGACAAATCTTGAGATCGATTTATGTGGAGAATTATAACTAAAAGTGATCCGATATGCCCCATTTGCAATACCGACCTAAATCAACCATTTAAGCCAAATTGTTAGTCGGTAACTTTTCCGGAAGTTAACATGATTTCAACAGACGGGCGGGTGAATGGACATTGCTAAAACGACTTAGAATTTCACCACGACCCAGACTATACATTATATTTCGATGTGTTACGACAATTCTCATCGAATTTTCAAAATTCTACGAAACTTTGATCTTTCGAGCTATACATTTTAATTTGAACCCACTGTCCTAGTACAACCCTTGCACTAGTTTACCTGAACTTCTCTTGGGTATTGTTGTCATAATTTTATTACCAGTGTAGTCAGTCAATCATTGAGTTCTTAAAGTGCAGCATACTCTATAATTGCAAGCAAAAACCACATGAGAATACATTAACAAACAATGATGTTTGAACATTTAATCATATTAAAAAGTTCATAATCATGTTAACGGTTTGTTGTAACATCAGTTCCATCCATATACACGCAATGCTTACACAGGAAAAAAAAAACAGTGGACTGTTTCATGAGAAAAAATTTAATATTTCCATATTTTATTTCCACAATATGTTCAAAGAAAACAATTGTCTTCAATCACCAAATTAATTGATCCCACTAAGTTTTCATTGAAATTTGTTCAATCTTAGCAATAATTGTACCAATTTCCAATTTTAATCAAAAAATTGATTGATCCAATTTTAATTTTTGTGATTGTTTTTTTTTTCTTTTATTATTGAAAAATTAAGTTTTTAATTGTTATCTTTTTTTAATTCTATAAAAATTGTACTTGGAAAAATATTGATGATATATTTTTCAGTGTTGTCAAAGCAAGGAAAATTTAATGACCTGGTATTTGTTTTAGCTACGAGCAAAACAAAAATTATTTCATTCCTCCCAAACGAAATTTTAGACTAGGTTAGGTTAGGTTAGGTTAAAATGGCAGCTCGATTGAGATTCAGGCTCACTTAGACTATTCAGTCCATTGTGATACCACATTAACTAAAAGTACCTATTACATATGGGCACTTCTTTAACCGCTGAACCTTCTTTATTATTTTTCTTTGTTGAACCAACAACCAGATTGTTCCAAAATCATTAGCAGACTGCTTAAGTTAACGTTTTCCAGATCCGCCAGTAATCTGAAGGTATATGCTCCTAAAAGTTGCTTGCGCTTTACACAAAATGCAAGACACTCACACAAGAGGTGTTTGATTGATTCCTTTTCATCCGCATCATGACAGCTCATACAATAGTCATTATACTTCGCGCCTATAGTTTTTGCAAAATCGCCTATCAGGCAGCGACCCGTTATAGCAGATATCAGGAGTGATATCTGACGTCTCGAGAACCCTAGCATATCTAGTGTGCGGTTTAAGTTTAAATGGGGCCATATTTGCTTGGTGTCGGTACAGCCCTTGCAATTCTCCCATCGAACATTTGCCATCATAACAGCCTTCTCACGCAGCATGCACCCAGAGAAATGATTGGTTGGAATTCGATTAGGACAACAGTTTGATAGTGGAGACCCACAATTTTTAATTGTGTGGAATAATTGTTACTTATTTCTCTTGTTTGATAGTTTATATAATCAATATAACGGTGGTGTGACCAAAAGTTGGTACACACGACCAAACATTGGTCGTTATTTATACATTGAAGTAACTAACTATTTCAATTTATTCCACCCTGTTGTGATAACTGATTTGTTTTACCAATGTGTCACTAAACCCAACTGAAAGTCCGCCTAGCCAATAAGTTGGTTGTGTTAACAAATTTTATAGTTATAAAGGAATTTGTTGCTATGGACTACATAAGTATGACAACAAATAAGTTGTTGTTTGATTTCATTAATTATAAACTCTAAATTCTCAAAATTTCAATACAATTCAAATTTTTCATGTCGAGTACCCAATATTAGAGAAAATTCTGGCCATAAAGACTTGCTGTGAATTAGGTATATATTCTTTTTAATTCGGTAGCTGCATTCTTAAGTGGTGAGTAACATAATCATCAAATAACATTAATACCACTCACTCACTTACGTTCTTCCCTACTAGAGATATTTTAACAAATGTGACGATTTCCGAGGATGTGAATGGTAAATATATAGATTGGCTACCTCGCCATCGAACTTAAAATCGATCAGAACTGAAGAAAGATTCTGGTGCAAAGACATAAGAACATTTCAAGGTCCATGCGTGAGTCACGATCGAGTAATTGTGAGTGGAGCATCAGCAGCATCTGCATCATTTCCATTCAGTTTTTAATCTCTGTTGGGGTTTTGGGTACATTGGGGTACTGCCACTCAAATCGAATGACATATATAACCATGTAAGGCGTGTACTATTAGACAAACTTTGCCAACAGAACACGATCAAAGGTACTTTTTTAACGTTAACGCATTTTTTTTTTATATTATGTCTGCTTTTCTTCCAGAAATTTAAAAAAATATGTTTTGACCTCCTTGGACCTGAAAATTGTGTAGATTTCGCAACTCTTGCTATTTCATGAAGTTTCTTTGGCAGTTCATAAAAGGTTCTAAAGATGACGATGTTTTATTAGGTCAATAGTCAATAAAAATATTAATATGTATTAAAATTAAATACAGACTAAAATTAATTCACCAAATGGTTTCTTTAATTTCTCAAGTATTGGTTGTCCGAAAATAATAAATAGTTGTTTCAACAAACGAATAAAATCTTATTGGTTGGGATTACCAATTAGACTTATAATGTGCCCAAATTTTAGTTATCCAACCAATTTGATATACTGTTGTGCAAGACAACAGTTGGTTGCTTTGACAAATTTTGTCAGTTATATTCTGGTAGTAGATGGGACCGAATAATTTGGTTGGCAAAAGAATTGGTTGGCACAACAAATTTGTTTTCTGTGTGTGAGCTTCCAGGTATACCAACAGATTCTAGTTCCCCTGGAATATGTAAGGTAGTCCCTAGCCTTGCCAACTCATCCGCTTCGCAGTTCCCCGGTATGTTCCTATGGCCAGGCACCCATATTAGGTGAATATTGTACTGCTCAGCCATCTCATTGAGAGATTTGCAGCAGTCGTTGGCCGTTTTCGAGTTGAGGAACACAGAGTCCAAGGACTTTATTGCAGGTTGACTGTCTGAGTATATATTAATGCCCACATTTTTTGGAACATTACTTCTCAGCCAGTTCGCCACCTCTCTTATTGCTAATATTTCAGACTGAAAAACACTGCAGTGATTAGGTAATCTTTTCGCTATTCGAAGTTCCAGATCTTTAGAATATACTCCCAATTGTCCATTTTAGAATATACTCCCAATTGTCCAAATTTTTGCACGGTAATTAGAGAGCCAAATTTCAACGGGATCGAATGAAACTTGCACCTGCAGGAAGCTCGGGAAATCAAATCTGAGGTCAAATTGGTTTATATGGGGCCTATATACAATTATGGACCGATATGAACCAATTTTTCCATGATTTTAGAGTTTAATGAAGTTTTCAACTGCATGAAATCAAATCTGGGGATCGGTTTATATAGGGGCTATATATAACTATGCACCGATTTGGATCAATGTTTGCATGGGCCAAATTACAACCGTATCAGATTAAAATTGCACCTCCAGGAAGCTGCTGAAATTAAATCTGGGGAAATTAAATCTGAACTCAGTTTAAGCAAACTTCTGCCATTTTAGGAAAATTGTGCACTATATTTGTATACAACTTTTTTTTTGTTATTTTTAGTTCACGTCATTAAATATGAGTAACATTTACTCATATTTAACTAAAATCAAAATTTAACTAAAATCAAGTAATCATCATGAACTAAAATAAAGTTCAGTTGGCATTAGAGCCCCTTTTTTCTGGGTGTAGTGAATAGCACCCCTAATCTTCCCTGAAAATTCTTGAAACTTTCCTTCTAGGATGGGGCAAGGAAGGTTGCCTCTTCGTTCATAACCTTCCCCCAACTGCCTTTGTAAAATTCAAGAAACCTTAAGATTTTTTTTTGCAGTTTTAGAGGAGGACCTCCTCCCCGACCAAATATTGAAAAGTGATGTAGTGTATCTTTTGTAAACGTCCCAGAAAATGTCATGCAAATTATAAGCCTAAAGGGGCGGCCTCTCTTCCGTCCAAGTATCACAAAATCAGATATCAGCTATTAATATCGTAACCTCTCCGTAGTCCTCTGTAAATTTCAAGTAACTCGGTAAAGTTTAATTGTTTCTCTGTATGTACATAAGAGAAGCGGATGTCTCCCTATGCCCTTTTATTTTTATTAAAAAATCAGGAACCTGATATAAATTTCATAACCTCACCCATTTTTTCCGTAAAATTTCAGTCGGGGGATTTTAGTTTTGTTTTCACTGTACTTTAAAAAAAGTCGGGCAAAGGGGTGGTCCCCCTCCCCGACCAAATATCGAAAAATAATGTAGCGGATTTTTGTCTAGATGCCAACCCCAACATTCAATGAAAATTTCAAGCAAATCGCATAATTTTGTTCCAAGTTTCAAAAAGTAGGGCAAGGGGGAGGTCCCCCTCCACGTCCACATATAAAATCATCCGGTACCTGATATTAATTCCATAACCTCACCGCATGTTCTCTGTAAATCTCAGATAATTTAGAGAATTTTAGTTTTTTCACTGTACTTTAAAAAAAAAGTCGAACAAAGGGGAGGTCCCCCTCCGCCGACAAATATCGAAATATAAAGTAGCGGATCTTTGTCTAGATGCTAACCCCAACCTTCAATGAAAATTTCAATCAAATCGGTCAACTTTGGTCTAATTTTCAAAAAGTCCGACAAAGGAGAGGTCCCCCTCCGCGACCAGGTGTCAAAAAATGAGGTACCCTATTTTTTTACCACATGAACGCCCCCTACGATCTCTGAAAGTTTCAAGTAAACCGGTTTAGCCGTTTCGGAGCCAACTCGGAACATACAAACAATCAAACAAACAGATAATATTATATATATATATTGATAGATGAACCAATATGGGCCACTTTGTATTTACATGGTTGTTAGAGGCCATATATTAACTCCACGTACCAAATTTCAACCGAATCGGATGAAATTTGTTCCTCCCAGAGGATCCGCAAGCCCAATTTTTGCATGGTTGTTACAGGCCATATACTAACATCACGTACCAAATTTCAATTTCAAAATTTGCTCCTCTTAGAGGATCCGCATGCCCAATCTGGGGATCGGTATATATGGCGGCTATATATATATAATTATGGAACGATACGGCCAATTTGCAATACCATCCGACCTACATCAATAACAACTACTTGTGCTAAATTTCAGCTCGATAGCTTGTTTCGTTCGGACGAACGGATAGACATCGCTCGATCGACTCAGAATTTCATGACGATCCAGAATTTGATGTGTTACAAACGGAATGACAAAGTTAATATACCCCCATCCTTTGGTAGAGGGTATAAAAATTAATTAAGTATTGCAATTAACATCAATTAAATGTTCAATTGAATCAATCCAAAATATTAAATGAAAATTGCTAATGAAATCAATTAATTGTGTGTAGTGATTAAGGATATTTTAATTAAAAAACAAGTAAGGAAAGTCTAAAGTCGGGCGGGGCCGACTATATTATACCCTGCACCACTTTGTAGATCTAAATTTTCGATACCATATCACATGCGTCAAATGTGTTGGGGGCTATATATAAAGGTTTGTCCCAAATACATGCATTTAAATATCACTCGATCTGGACAGAATTTGATAGACTTCTACAAATCTATAGACTCAAAATTTAAGTCGGCTAATGCACTAGGGTGGAACACAATATTAGTAAAAAAATATGTGAAACATTTAAATCTGAAGCAATTTTAAGGAAACTTCGCAAAAGTTTATTTATGATTTATCGCTCGACATATATGCATTAGGAGTTTAGGAAAATTAGAGTAATTTTTACAACTTTTGGACTAAGCTGTGGCGATTTTACAAGGAAAATGTTGGTATTTTGACCATTTTTGTCGAAATCAGAAAAACATATAATGGGAGCTATATCTAAATCTGAACCGATTTCAACCAAATTTGGCACGCATAGCAAAAATGCTAATTCTACTCTCTGTGCAAAATTTCAACTAAATCGGAGTTAAACATTGGCCTCTGTGGTCATATGAGTGTAAATCGGGCGAAAGCTATATATGGGAGATATATCCCAATCTGAACCGATTTCAACCAAATTTGGCACGCATAGTTACAATGCTAATTCTACTCGCTGTGCAAAATTTCAACTAAATCGGAGTTAAAAATTGGCCTCTGTGGTCATATGAGTGTAAATCGGGCGAAAGCTATATATGGGAGCTATATCTAAATCTGAACCGATTTGGCTGATATTTTTCAAGTTTTGCGAGACTCATAAAATATTTGGATGTACGGAATTTTAGGAAGATCGGTTGATATACACGCCAATTATGACCAGATCGGTGAAAAATATATATGGCAGCTATATCTAAATCTGAACCGATTTTTTCCAAAATCAATAGGGATCGTCTTTGAGCCGAAACAGGACCCTATACCAAATTTTAGGACAATCGGACTAAAACTGCGAGCTGTACTTTGCACACAAAAATACATCAACAGACAGACAGACGGACGGACGGACAGACAGACAGACAGACAGACAGACAGACAGACGGACATCGCTAAATCGACTCAGAATTTAATTCTAAGCCGATCCGTATACTAAAAGGTTGGTCTATGATTACTCCTTCTTGGCGTTACATACAAATGCACAAACTTATTATACCCTGTACCACAGTAGTAGTGAAGGGTATAATTAATGAGATCAATGAAATTTGAATTTTTTTCTTTGTACTCATCAACACACAAATATCCCTATAGTCATTAGCACATACGTAACGCATACATTCAAGCATGTCTATTTTTAGACCAATGCGTAAAACACACACAAGCACATTTAAACAATCTAAAAGCAAATAAACAAATTTTGTAGCAACGATATATGCACCTAATACAGCAAAATTGGCAATAAAGTAATTTTACGTATATTCGAAATTCGTAAAATTTGAAAGGGCAAATTTACACTCAATTATGGAAAATTTTAACTTATATGTATTATTACAAAAATTATCACAAAAATTAGAGGGAATTTCATAGTTTGAAAGAAAAAATGTGTGTTCAAAAATGCTAAAATATCTTTATAATTCATTTGTGTATAATTTTTCCACCTTTTTTAGTTCTTTTAACAAATGTTCACAAACAATTATTAAAGTGTAGGAAAATGTTTCATATTGGAGGAATTTTACATTGAATTTATTTGTACGGTCATTGAAATTTGACAAATTCAAGAAAAGTTTTTAATTATTTTTTTTTTAATATTTCATAGAGAGAATTTCATAGTTTGAAAGAAAAAATGTGTGTTCAAAAATGCTAAAATATCTTTATAATTCATTTGTGTATAATTTTTCCACCGTTTTTAGTTCTTTTAACAAATGTTCACAAACAATTATTAAAGTGTAGGAAAATGTTTCATATTGGAGGAATTTTACATTGAATTTATTTGTACGGTCATTGAAATTTGAATTTAGTTTATAAAAATGTTTAAGACACACTTGAGCTGGGAAAAAAATCTTAAAAACGTTTAAAACTAAACTAAAACAAATTATTTATTTCTTTGCAAGAAAAATAATTTAATTTTAGTATCAGTTTAAAACTCCGTTATTATATTTCTAAGTAGCATAAATTTTACCATAGCCTTTTTGCCTTTTTTAACCATCATTAGCATCGTTTACAAGAAGCTGCCTTTGCTTCACATCTTTCATCATTATATGCTCTATTTACATTTAGCCTAACATTTTGCAGAATTTCTATGTAAGCCTTTAAAAATCATTTACTCTCAAAAATCTTCTTGCAAAAACCCATAACTTGGAATCTTATCAAAGGCTCAGAAAATGCATTAAAAATGTATGTAAGTGAATTGAATGTTTATGTGTACAAATAATGCGTGTAAGAGGGACAACAAAGATACACAACCTTTAGAGCAGGCCTTTGTAAAGGATAAGACTAAGGGTTTGGTTATACTGGAGAAATTTTTTGGCCAAAATGAGGTTCAAATTTTTTCCAAGAACATTTTCAAAATAACTTGACACCATTTCCGAAAAAGTCCCCATCCATGATGTTATATATTCAATATGAGCTAAAACTGTATGGTAATTTGACTGCATCGACAAAAAGGAGTGTTCGGTTCAAAAAAAAAAAAATGCGGCAATAATTTTGGTACTGATTCCGTGGAATTGTAATAATGATGCATTTGAAATTTTCTTACACTCAAAAAAAAGTTTACTTGGATTCAAAGATTTTGACCTTCCTTTAAGGATTTTGGTATTGATTCCGAGCCAAAGATGTGCGTTCTTTAAAATAAGGAAATTTTTTTGCGACCTATCTGGCTTTAAATCTAGGATCTATAAAATTAAAATTAGGATACTGATCTCATTTATCGAATTTTCATTCTATTTTTCCGGTATATTAATAAAGCTTTTCACGTACAAACAAATGCCAGTTTAAAAATCCAAATTATGACGGATACTTCGAAGTAAAAAATATTTTCTTAAATCCTCAAAATAAGTCTTAGCCTATATTTGAAGCGTATTTATCTTAAATCCGAAGATTCAATATTTCAGTTAATTTAAGGACGATTTCTTTAAATCAAAAATGTGTTTCTTTACTATAAAAAAAATTTGCCTTAGTTTAAAGTCATGCAACTTTAACGAAGGGACGCAAATTTTCAAAATGTATGTCCTAAATTTCATGAAAAAAATTTTTGAAGCAAAGATTATAAACTTTCTTGTAATTAAAATTTTATTATTTTAAAGAAATTTGTCCTTAATAGTGTGTAAATTGCGCATCCTAAAATTGAGGTATATTAATAAAGCTTTTCACGTACAAACAAATGCCAGTTTAAAAATCCAAATTATGACGGATACTTCGAAGTAAAAAATATTTTCTTAAATCCTCAAAATAAGTCTTAGCCTATATTTGAAGCGTATTTATCTTAAATCCGAAGATTCAATATTTCAGTTAATTAAAGGACGATTTCTTTAAATCAAAAATGTGTTTCTTTACTATAAAAAAAATTTGCCTTAGTTTAACGTCATGCAACTTTAACGAAGGGACGCAAATTTTCAAAATGTGTGTCCTAAATTTCATGAAAAAAATTTTTGGAGCAAAGATTATAAACTTTCTTTTAATTAAAATTTTATTATTTTAAAGAAATTTGTCCTTAATAATGTGTAAATTGCGCATCCTAAAATTGAGGTATATTAATAAAGCTTTTCACGTACAAACAAATGCCAGTTTAAAAATCCAAATTATGACGGATACTTCGAAGTAAAAAATATTTTCTTAAATCCTCAAAATAAGTCTTAGCCTATATTTGAAGCGTATTTATCTTAAATCCGAAGATTCAATATTTCAGTTAATTTAAGGACGATTTCTTTAAATCAAAAATGCGTTTCTTTACTATAAAAAAAAATTGCCTTAGTTTAAAGTCATGCAACTTTAACGAAGGGACGCAAATTTTCAAAATGTGTGTCCTAAATTTCATGAAAAAAATTTTTGGAGCAAAGATTATAAACTTTCTTTTAATTAAAATTTTATTATTTTAAAGAAATTTGTCCTTAATAATGTGTAAATTGCGCATCCTAAAATTGAGGTTGCGTAATCTTTAATATCACGTAAATATTTTTTCCAGTGTAGTAGGACAAAGAAAAAATCATTGATACTGGTAAAGCCTTTTTTCAGTATACTATGAGATTTCTCAACAAACCAAATGCGGTCATGATAAGCGTGTATGTGTCGAAGTGAGGCGAACCAGATTCGTCACTTTTTTTCGCCCTAACCTAACACCGAAATAAATGTTTCGATTCAAACACGAAATAATTATTCAGATGAATTTGTAAATTGAAATTACTTCAATCACGAAAATTATGGTATCAATCACAGAATTAATTAGAGATACAAAATTTAACTGACTTCTTCGGTACTTTCAATTAATTTTTTATAATTAATTCAAATTAAAAATGTAATTATTTTTATGAGAAACTAATTATTTCCGAATAAACTTTTCAATTATATTTTTAATCGGACAAATTTATTATCTCATTAAAATACTAATTGGGACTATTAATATTTTAATTAAAATCATAAATATTTTCTATAATTTTTTTTAATTGACCTTATTTTTTGACTACAGAAAAAGAAAAATAAAAACAAAAATATTTTATAGCAAATAAAAAAGATTAGAAAAGTAGTTGCATAGCTTCCCAGCAAAAAATTTGGAAGATGCTCCAAAGGGACAATTTTAAAAGCACTTCCGAAAATGTTACTACACAGAAACTTATTTTACACCCAGAGAAGGAATATGATCACCTCAAACATGTTTTAAGAGCAAAATGTTATTTTTGGGTGGTGACCATGTAACATGGTTTTCGCAACCATGTTATTTTCTCGGAAATCATGTATCTGATTTCGGCAAGCATAACATTTCGGCAAGAAAATAACATTTTAGTGACAAACATGTTACATGGTCACCATACAAAAATAACATTTTGTTCTTGAAACATGTTTGAGGTGATCATATTCCTTCTCTGCGTGTAGTTGAATTTTTCATAACTCACTGTTTTCATATTTTTAATGGTCAATTCTAACTTGTTTAGTTTGAAATGGTTTAAAAATGTTGTCGAAAAAAATACTAAATCCAATCTAGTTAAATTGCGATTTTTTGAAAATATTTTAGGTCAAACGTTAGAATGCTTAAAAAATCATTAAAAAAAATTATAAAAATTATTTATTTGGCAAAATAATTCTTAAGTTTGCAGAAAGTTTCCTTTACTTTAATAATTTTTTGAGTATTAGTTAAATGAACTAAAAAAGGGGGAAAAAATTATACACAAATGAAGCATAAAGATCTACTAAATTCGCACTTCTCAGAAAATGGTTCATTATTTTTTTTTTTAATTGTAAATTTTACTACAAATGCGCCGATCGGTCTATATAGAGGCCTTACCAAATGAATCGATAAAAACTAAATCCGATACACGTCTTAGGCCCACAAAAACGTGTATGGGATTTAGTTTTTATCGATTCATTTGGTAAGGCCTCTATATAGACCGATTTCACATCTTCAGGGCAAATTGGATAAAAACTACGGTTTCTATAAGGCCAAAATCCCAAATCGGGAGGTCGGACCGATATAGCCCATCTTCGAACTTGATCTGCCTGCAGACAAAAGTTTGTGCAAAATTTCAGCAAGATTGCTTCATTATTGAAGACTGTGGCGTGATTACAACAGGCAGAGAGACAGACGGACATGGTTATACCCATACAAAAAAAAATATTTTTGTCTTTAATCACTATATTATTTGATCCAATTAATTTGTAATTGAAATGGCTTCAATCACAGAAATGATAGTATCAATTAAAAAATGGTTTGAATTTCAATTAAAAAATTAATTGACCCAATTAAAAAATAGTTGATACTATTCATTTTTGTGATTGATTTTTGTTTCAATTAAAAATTTTGTTGAATCAATTAAATTTTTAATTGAATATTTTTATACCCACCACCATAAAATGGTGACGGGGGTATAATAAGTTTGTCATTCCGTTTGTAACACATCGAAATATCGATTTCCGACTATATAAAGTATATATATTCTTGATCAGGGAGAAATTCTAAGACGATATAAGCATGTCCGTCTGTCTGTCTGTCTGTCTGTCTGTCTGTCTGTTGTAATCACGCTACAGCCTTCAATAATGGCGCTATCGTCCCCAAATTTGGCACAGATTAGTTTTTTGTTTGCAGGCAGGTCAAGTTCGAAGATGGGCTATATCGGTCCAAGTTTTGATATAGTCCCAATATAAAACGACCACCCGATTTGGGGTCTTGGGCCTATAAAAACCGTAGTTTTTATCAGATTTGCCTGAAATTGGAAATCCAGAGGTATTTTTGGACCATGAAGAGGTGTGTCGAAAATGGTCCGTATCGGTCCATGTTTTGGTATAGCCCCCATATAGACCGATCTCCCGATTTTGCTTCTTAGGCGTTTAGAAACAGTATTTTCTATCCGATTTGTCTGAAATTGAAAATCTAGAGGTATTTTAGGACCATAAGAAGGTGTGTCGAAAATGGTCCGTATCGGTCCATGTTTTGATATAGCCCCCATATAGACCGATCTCCCGATTTTGCTTCTTGGGCGTCTAGAAACTATATTTACCATCCCATTTACCTCAAATTGGAAATCTAGAGGTATTTTGGGACCATGAAGAGGTGTGTCGAAAATGGTCCGTATCGGTCCATGTTTTGGTATAGCCCCAATATAGACCGATCTCCCGATTTTGCTTCTTAGGGGTCTAGAAACAGTATTTTCTAGCCGATTTGTCTGAAATTGAAAATCTAGAGGTATTTTAGGACCATAAGGAGGTGTGTTGAAGATGGTCCGTATCGGTCCATGTTTTGGTATAGCCCCCATATAGACCGATCTCCCGATTTTGCTTCTTGCGCGTCTAGAAACAGTATTTTCTATCCGATTTGTATGAAATTGAAAATCTAGAGGTATTTTGGGACCATAAAGAGGTGAGTCGAAAATGGTCCGTATCGGTCCATGTTTTGATATAACCCCCATATAAACCAACCTTCCGATTTGGAGTCTTGGGCCTATAAAAACCGTAGTTTTTATCCAATTTGCCTGAAATTGGAAATATAGAGGTATTTGAGGACCATAAAAAGGTGTGCCGAAAATGGTGCCCATCGGTCCATGTTTTGGTATAGCCCCCATATAGACCGATATCCCGATTTTGCTTCTAGGGCTTCTAGAAACTATATTTACCATCCGATTTGCCTGAAATTGGAAATCTAGAGGTATTTGAGGACCATAAAAAGGTGTGCCGAAAATGGTGCTCATCGGTCCATGTTTTGATATAGCCCCCATAGAGACTGATCTCCCGATTTTGCTTCTTGGGCTTCTAGAAACTATATTTTCTATCCTATTTTCCTGAAATTGAAAATCTACAGTTCTTTTGGGACCATAAAAAGGTGTGCCGAAAATGGTGCCCATTGGACAATTTTTTGGTATAGCCCCCATATAGACCGATCTCCCGATTTTGCTTCTCGGGCTTCTAGAAACTATATTTACCATCCGCTTTGCCTGAATTTCTTGAGCTTCTATAAACTGTATTTATTACCCGATTTGCCTGAAATTCGAAATCTAGAGGTATTTTTAGACCACAAATAAGTGTGCCGAAATTTAGGTATATCGGTCCATTTTTTGGTATAACCCTCATATAAACTGATCTCTCGATTTTTACTTCTTGGGCGTCTAGAGACTATGTTTTCTAGCCGATTTGTTGGAAATTCTGGAGGTATTTTAAGATAACAAATACGTGAGTAGCAAATGGTACCCACTACGACGAAGAGTTTTCAAAGAAAACTATCATATTTGATTCATGGTGGTGGGTATTTAAAATTCGGCCCGGCCGAATTTACTGTTGTATATACTTGTTATAACTCAATTAAGACTTTAATTGGGAAAATTTTTATGAAATATTTTTTTTAATCGTCTTAGAATTTCTCCCTGATCAAAAATATATATAGGGTAAGTGTAGCAAATGTGGTATCCCATTTGTTTTTCGATAGCCAAAATTTTTATTTGTCTGACGAGGCTAATATTTTACCACATTCATTTTACTAGTTTTAGCCATCCACGCAACTATGAGCGAAAAATATAAAATAATTTCAGATATATTTGCGAATTTATTAAAAAAAAAACAAGTGTATACGACCTAAGTTCGGCCAAGCCGAATCTTATGTACCCTCCACCATGGATTGCCTAGAAACTTCTACGAAAGACTGTAATAGTTGCCGATGGCAAGGAATGTTAAAACTCCTTAACATCGTCTTCTAAATTGGAATTTAGTCCATAAGGGGTATATATTTGGCCAAAAAAAAAAAAAACAGATTAAAATGCTATATAATTCAGTCCTTGACCGGTATATAATTTTGGGCGGTAAAAAAGAGGCAGAAGTGCAATATGTGGGTCGGTTTATACGGGACTATATACAATTATGAACCTATCTGGTCCAATTTTTGTGTAAAAATTGCTTATTCAGGAAGAAGTAAAATCTGGAGATCGGTTTATCTGTGGGTTTTATATAACTATGGTCCCACATGAACCACTTTTGGCATGGTTGTTGACATGACCATATACTAACCAAATTTCAGCCGAATCTGATGAAATTTTGCGCCTCCAAGTAATTTAATCTCCAAGAGCTTCCCGAGGACAATTTTGGAGATCGGGGCCTATTATGGGGCCTATTATAAACCGATATGGTTGTAAGAGACCATATACTAACACCACGTACCCAATTTCAACCGCATCGGATGAATTTTGCTCCTTCATGGGACTCCGGAAGTCAAATCTGGGGATCGGTTTACATGGGGGCTATATATAATTATGGACCTATACAGACCAATTTTAGTATGAATGTTAGAGACCATAGACTAACACCGCATACCAAATGTCAACCGTATCGGATTTAAATTTGCTCCTCCAAGGGGCTCCGAAGGTCAAATCTGGGGATCGGTTTATATGGGACCTATATAATTATTGACCGATTTTGACAAATTTTTTCACGGGTGTTTGTGGCCATATATTAACACCACGTACCAAATATCAACTGAATCAGATGAATTTTGGTCTTCCAAGAGGCTCCGGAGATCAAATCTGGTGATCGGTTTATATGGGGGCTATATATAATTATGGAGCGATGTGGACTAATTTTTGCATGGTCATTAGAGTCCATATACTAACACCATATACCAAATATCAGCCGGATCGGATGAAATTTGCTTCTCTTAGAGGCTCCGCAAGCCAAATCGGGGGATCGGTTTATATGGGGGCTATATATAATTATTGACCGATGTGGACCAATTTTTGCGAATGTTAGAGACCATATACTAACACCATGTACCAAAATTCAACCGGATCGGATGAAGTTTGCTTCTCTTAGAGGGTCTGCAAGCCAAATCGGGGGATCGGTTTATATGGGGGCTATATATAATTATGAACCGATGTGGACCAATTTTTGCATGGTTATTAGAGGCCATATACTAACACCATGTACCAAATTTCAGCCGGATCGGATGAAATTTGCTTCTCTTAGAGGGTCTGCAAGCCAAATTTGGGGGTCCGTTTATATGGGGGCTATACGTAAAAGTGGACCGATATGGCCCATTTGCAATACCATCCGACCTACATCAATAACAACTATTTGTGCCAAGTTTCAAGTCGATAGCTTGTTTCGTTCGGAAGTTAGCGTGATTTCAACAGACGGATGGACGGACGGACGGACATGCTCAGATCGACTCAGAATTTCACCACGACGCAGAATATATATACTTTATGGGGTGTTAGAGCAATATCTCGATATGTTACAAACGGAATGACAAAGTTAATATACCCCCTATCCTATGGTGGAGGGTATAAAAACTAAATCTGATACACGTCTTAGAGCCACAAAAACGTGTATCGGATTTAGTTTTTATCGGTTCATTTGGTAAGGCCTCTATATAGACCGATTTCACATTTCAGGGCAAATTGGATAAAAACTACGGTTTCTATAAGGCCAAGGCTCCAAATCGGGAGGTCGGTTTATATGGGGACTATATCAAAACATGGACCGATATAGCCCATCTGCAGACAAAAGTTTGTGCAAAATTTCATCAAGATTGCTTCATTATTGAAGACTGTGGCGTGATTACAACAGGCAGAAAGACAGACGGACATGGTCCCAATAATTTTTAATTGAAATGTCTTCAATCACAGAAATGATAGTATCAATTAAAAAATAATTGATACTATTAATTTTTCGGATTGATGTTTGTTTCATTAAAAAATTTGTTGAATCAATTAAATTTTTAATTGAATATTTGTATAACTCAATTAAGACTTTAATTGAGAAAAATTTTAAGAAATATATAGGGTAAGTGCAGCAAATGTGGTATACCCATTTGTTTTTCGATAGCACAATTTTTTGTTTTTGTCCGACGAGGCAAAGATTGTACCACATTAATTTTACTAGTTTTAGCCATCCACGCAACTATGAGCGAAAAATAGGAAACCCATAATTTCAGATATATTTGCGAATTTATTAAACAAAATCATTAAGGACGAATTCATAAAATGTGCATAAAATTCATAAAATGTGAAATGTATACATCGCAATTGCATACATTTTATGCTTATTTAGTACTCGTCAGTTATTTACATCCGCAAATTAATAAATTGAAAATATACCTTCACACAAAACGATATGATTAAGAATCAAACCAAAAAAAAACCATTCGAGCACAGGCAAATGTGACTTTTTCAGCTGACACAAAATAAGAGTTGCAAAAATCTGATGATCTTTTGTTGTTTCATTCTCTGAGTTGGGGACTTGGGGATTTGGTGGAGAATTTCCATAAATTTGGGGATTCCTATAGACAATTTTGTGAAAATTTTATTTCTATGAAAAAGTTTGTCAAAATTTTATTTCTATAGAAAATTTTGTCAAAATTTTATTTCCATAGGAAATTTTGACAAAATTCTATTTCTATAGGAAATTTTGCCACAATTTTATATCTATACAAAATTTTGTCAACATTTTTTTTCTATAGAAAATTTTGTCAAAATTTTATTCGTATAGAAATTTTTGTCAAACTTTTATTTTAGTATAGAAAATTTTGTCAAAATTTTATTTCTATGTAGAAAATTTTGTCAAAATGTTATTTTTATATAGACAATTTTGTAAAAATTTTATTTCTAAATTAAAAAATTGTCAAAGTTTTATTTCTATAGAAAATTTTGTCAAAATTTAATTTAATTTAATTTTTATTCAAAATGTTATTTCTATATAGAAAATTTTGTCGGATGTTTATTTCTATAGAAAATTTATGGTGTACCTCTTTGCAAAATCTACCAAAACATCAAACATTCCAATCTACAAAACAGTAAAAAATCTACACTTTCTGGTAGAATTCTATCAACTTTAGCAACGTGTCTACCACCCAATTTTACTACATTAATATATAGAAGTAAACTTTCTTAAATACAAGGTGACCGAACTCCCATTTTCATATATTCAGCATTCAGCATTTGGAAGACGATCTCCAGACTCTTGGTGTTGTTTTTCGAAATCTTGATGTTATTGCAGCTTGCAAGATTTGACAAAATGTTAATTTTTAAATTATTACTGATTTTCAACAGTAGAGCCAAAAATAAAGAAAATTTTTGTTGTTTTTTTTCAAAAAAAAAAATATATCAAAAATGTATTGGGGATTTTTGTAAAAAAATTTAACTTTAAATTGGGGATTTTTGGGGACGAAAACATTATAATTTGGGGACAAGACCCAGAAAAATACTGGCAACACTGACAGCCACAATATATTCAGCTTTGTTTAGTTATTCGAATGTACACTGAAAAAACAGTGAACCCACCAGGAAGAAAACATTTAGTTAATTTTAGAAAATTTTTAATATTTTTAGAAAATTTTAACTAAACAGTATTACGCTGACATCACGCCGATTACCACAAAAATAAGTAAATAATTTTCGACAAATTCAAGAAAATTTATTAGACATAATTATTTTTTTCCACTTGTTAAAGAAAATTTTGTAGTTTGAAAGAAAAAATTGGAGTTCAAAATTGCAAGAATGTCTTTAGTGACATACGAAGTTCATGATGGACGAATTTGTAGTAAAATTTACAAATTTAAAGAAATAATGAACTATTTGGTGAGAAGTTAGAATTTAGAAAAACTTTTTACTTCATTTGTGTATATTTTTCCCCGTTTTTTAGTTCATTTAGCTAACGTACGCAAAAAATTATTAGTGTAAACGAAACTTTCTCCATATATAATAATTCCATGAACTAAAACAAAGTTAAATTGGCTTTAGTGAAATAGAGAGTTCACTTTTTTTTGAGTGTATGTTGTTAGCTGCTATACCACATTACCAGCCTGTACCATATTTGCTGCACTTACTTTATTTTATATATGTTCGGAAATCGATATTTCGATGTGTTACAAACGGAATGACAAACCTAATATACCCCCATCACCATTCTATGATGGTGATTGTAAAAACTACAAATGTTTTGATTTTCCAAAGGCCCTTCATTGATGTGGTAATCTCACAACGCTACATACTTTGTAGCTATATTGGAGTAGCATATTTAGTTCCTTGTAATGCTATTTCTACCAACAATTATATGACTCATATTTTTTTTAGTAAATTTTAATACTCAACAACACCAACAACAACAAAATAAATAGTCGTTCATAATAGTGGTAAAGGCTTACTGATTGTTGAAAACGTTATCCGTTCGTATGGTTAACATACATATATCGGAAATCCTTTCTCAACAAGATTTTTATAATTTCCTTTTTAATATTAAATAGCATACGAATACAGAATACAACAATAAATCAATTTTTCTTCTTCGAGGCAAAAAAATACAAACAAAACTGGGAAAATCTTAATTTGCATATGTATATATATGTAATATATCTGCGTGTGTGCGAGTCAGTACATGACAAAAGGGTAACGGTGATTACCTTTGTCTACAAATTGATTATTTATGAGACATGGACACCATTAATTGCGAATTGATGTAAATACCTCATTGATGCACATGTAGGTAGGTTTTATTTAAGAAGATTTCCCTTAGGGTAGGGAGAGCTTAAATGCTTTTGATACAGAACGTCTACAAAAAAAAACCTTTAAAAATGGATATATACCTTATTCAATTTCATGGATTACTGTTACCCATTAACTTCTACCACGAAAATAAATGTAAATCTAACAAACCCCATAAAACATCCGTAGATTTGATTTGATTTTAAATTAACCAAATAAACACATACATTTGAGAAATTCTTATATTCAAAACGCTCTCGTTTTTCAAAGAATTGCTTCAATTTGAGAAATTGTTGAGAAAATCGCGTTCTCAACAAAACGCAGAAATTATCCTCAACAGTAAAATTCAACACGTTAGCAACAACTTCTCAGATTGAAAGACAATTTAAACATATTGGAGAATTTCTTGAAAGCAAACAAAATACAAGACCAGTTGAATTCATGTTGATGGGCGATGGGGTTAATCATCATCAAATGAATATGGTGTTGCATATGGAAAGCTCTCATCCTTGTATTTATTGGTAAAGTTGCGCATATCAAATGCAACACTTAGGCTTACAAATTACTTGCTGTCAACACATTCTGTAATCAGTTTGAAATATAGTAAATAATTACAATTTCACAAGTTGTTACTAATATATTGAAAAGTCGTTGCATATTGAATTCTATTGTTGAGGGTAAGGATTTTTATTGAGAACGCGAAATCTCATTTGATTTTTTTATACTCACTACACACAAAAAATTTTTTCTGATTCAATCGCGAAATTGATTGATCCAATTATTTTTTTAATTGAAATGTCTTCAATCACAAAAATTATAGTATCAAATAAAAAATTAATAGAAAGTCAATTTAAAAAATTAATTGATCCAATGAAAAAATTAATTGATCCAATTAAAACATTGATTGACACTATAAATTTTTGTGATTGATTTTTGATTTGTTGAATCAATTGAATCAATTAAATTTTTAATTGAATATTTTTTAAAACTCAATTAAGACTTTAATTGGAAAAATTTTCGTCAATTTTTTTTCTGTGCACCATAGAACGGTGACGGGGGTATAATAAGTTTGTCATTCCGTTTGTAACACATCGAAATATCGATTTCCGACTATATAAAGTATATATATTCTTGATCAGGGAGAAATTCTGTCTGGCTGTATGTCTTTCTGGCTGCCTGTTGTAATCACGCTACAGTCTTCAATAATGAAGCAATCGTCCTGAAATTTGGAACAGAATCTTCTTTTGTCTGCAGGCAGGTCAAGTTCGAAGATGGGCTATATCGGTCTAGGTTTTGATATAGTCCCCATATAAACCGACCTCCCGATTTGAGGTCTTGGGCTTATAGAAACCAGGGCTGTGGAGCCGGAGTCGGAGTCTGAAGATTTTGCTGGAGTCGGAGTCGTAAAAATTTTGCTCGACTCCGACTCCGACTAAACCAAATTGTTTAAAACACTTCACAGTTTTGTAACTAAGCAAGTTTTTACGCAAGTTAGTTTTCATTGCGTTATTCATTCGATCAATGTACAGCATGATTATAAATGAAATCAACTTCCAATTACGACTATCTTTTTATGTTTCCTAGAATGTTAGACTAGCAGATGGGCTGGATCGATCCATTTTAATGGCCATATCAATTTATTTAAAATATATCGAACAATCGAAATTATTTTTTTTTTAATTTTATTTTAAGGCCATATACACCCTCAAAAAAAATCGCTTCTCTAACATATGTTCCAAACATATTTTGCAGGAAGCGCATATATTATTGGATACTGCCGAAACATTAATATGTTTGTTTTATGTGAACATATTATATGTTTGGAAGCATTTTGAGCCCAAAAATATTATATGCTTGGAAGAATTTCCCCAAAGAAGATTGTGCTCATTCCCTAACATAATTTTCACTTCCACGAAATTTTTAGTTCTTGGTACCTTTTTCTGTAATACAAATAATGTTGAAGAAATTATTCAATTTTATAATTTTTTTAATTTTATCTTTCGCCTGGACGGAGAATCGAACCGAGGACCATACAGTTTGTAAGCCAACACACTATCCACTGGGCTACGTTGCAGTTATAGTCACCAGTAGATAATTATCGTTATAAGTTACATTTATATAGCATAGTTTGCAGCGCCCACGAGCCCATGCAAACATAACATTATTTAAAAGAAACATGCATTTGTTTGCCACGTGGAGCAGTGGTCAGCATGTCTGCCTTGCATTCAAAGGGTCGTGGGTTCAATTCCTGCTCCGACCGAACCCATTTTTTTTTGTAATTTAGACATTTATACTATATTAAATTTTTATAATGAAACTTCAAAATGTGGGTTATTAAAGATGTACAGTCAGAAACAGTGCTTGATATAAACGAAATGGCTTTTGAATAAAACATTATTATTTTTTTGCAAAAATAACAATTTTATAACAAAAAACTGTTCTTGGTATAAAAGTTTGAAATTTTGGAAGAAAATCAAAAACTCTTACAAAAGAAGTGTATAAACATACATAAATAATTTTATAATGTACACATAAATTTATTTAGGCATGAACCGTTTTTTACTAGCATTTAATACCATTTTAAATGCCTTTAAAACTTATCGTGTTTTGTACTTAATTACATTTTTATCTTTAAGGCCGTTAAAAAATATGTGTCCATAATGCCAAAATGATAAACAAAACCCTTGTCCACACATACATAAAATTCTCCTCTCAAGGCGAAAACACATGCTCAAATCTCTATGCTCTTGGTTCCGAATGTCTATTCTCTTTACTCCGAATACTCATTCTAATATTCAAATTAAATAATATTTAGACTTAAGCATATCAAATTTATGGCCTTATCATAAAGCAGTTTTCCGAAACAACATACAACCGTTTCACAGATATATGTTTACTCTAAATTTGTACATTTATATATGTTTACATACACACATTATTTTTATGAAACATTCATGCCGCAAACATAATATATTTTAACATATTAAAATATGTGTCCCAAACATTTAGTGTTAGTTTAGGAACATTACATGTTTGCACTTAAATATATTGTGTTTTAAAATTGTGCCCGAAACACATTTTCTTTATATCGGAACATATGAAAAACATATTTTTTTAACAGTGTACATATGTGAAATATATAGCAAATTTTGTCAAAATTTTATTTCTATAAAAAATTTACTCAAAATTACTATAGAAATATTTTTTTCTATAGAAAATTTTGTCAAAATTTTATTTCTATAGAATAGTTTGCAAAATTTTATTTCTATAGAAAATTTTGCAAAATTTTGTTTGTTACACAAAATTTTATTTCTATTGATAATTTTATTTCTATAAAATTTAAGTCAAAATTTTATTTCTATAAAATTTAAGTCAAAATTTTATTTCTATAGAAAATTTTGCCAAAATTTTATAGTAATAGATTGTTTGTTACACAAAATTTTATTTCTATTGATAATTTTATTTCTATAAAATTTAAGTCAAAATTTTATTTCTATAGAAAATTTTGCCAAAATTTTATAGTAATAGATTTTTTTATTAGAAAATTTGGTCAAAATTTTATTTCTATAGAAAATTTTGTCAAAATTTTATATCTATAGAAAATTTTGTCAGAATTTTTCTGTAGAATATTTTGCAGAATTTTATTTACTACACAAAAATTCTTCTAAAATTGTATTTTTATTGATAATTTTTTCAAAATTTTATTTCTATAAGAAAAAATTGTCAAATTTTATTTCTATAGCAAATTTTCTCAAAATTTATTATAGAAATATTTTTCTATATAAAATTTAGTCAAAATTTTATTTCTATAGAAAATTTAGTCAAAATTTTGTTTCTATAGAATATTTTGCAAAATTTTATTTCTATAGAAAATTTTGCAAAATTTTGTTTGCTACACATTTTTTTTGTAATTGTATTTCTATTGATATTTTTTTTAAACTTTTATTTCTATAAAAAATTTTGCCAAATTTTATTTCTATAAAAATTTTATTCAAATTTTATTTCTATATATTTGGTCAAAATTTTATTTCTATAGAAAATTTAGTCAAAATTTTGTTTCTGTAGAAACTACTTGATGTATTTACTAGAACAAAATTTTTCCAAAATTGTATGCTCACTGATACTCACTGATAAGTCGAAAACTTGTAGAAATGACTCAAATTTTCAAAATTTTCAATGAATGAATCATAAATGCATTTTTGCGAAATTATCTAAACAATTATAAATATTTCCTAAATATTGCCCGAGATTTTGTAGAAGTCTGATTTGAGATTTTATCAAAATGTTGATCTAAATACAAAGTTGTGCAGAGTATATTATAATCGGCCCGCCCGACTTTAGACTTTCCTTGCATTTTTATTTTTTGTTAAAATTGTGTTACGTCCCATAACGTTAGATTTAAATTTTAAGTACATAGATTTTGTAGAAGTATATACAATTTTGTCTAAATCGATTCAGATTCAAATTCATGCATATGGGAATATAAACCTTTATATAGCTCGCAACAAATTTAAAGGATTTGAGATAGTATCAGTAATTTTGGTCCACAAATACATATACTGTTGGTATCTTCTCATATTATGATGGGTATTTATATCATTATTTTATTTCCCAGCAAAAAAAATTGGAAGTTGTTCCACAAACATTTCTTTTAAAGCCCATCCCCCATCGAGTTTTTTCAACTTCCGATGCAGTCCTTTTGGACAAGTCCACAAACATTTCTTCTAAAGCGCATCGTGGGATGCCCCAATAATTTTTTTCCACTTCTGATGCAGTCCTTTTGGACAAGTGCACAAACATTTTTTCTAAAGCGCATCTTGGGATCCCCCAATGATTTTTTTCTACTTCCAATGCAGTCCTTGTGGACAAGTGTTAGAAAAAACGCAATCAAGCTATTTTAAGTGCAAATTTTGGACAATTAAAGTTTACAAAAAAATAGAAAACTAATAAAAAAAAAACAGAAAATTAATAAAAAAGTAAAAAAATAATAATTAAAAAAAAAAATAAATTTCATCGCCGCTGGGATTTGAACCTGTGCCATTTGACTTTTTCGCTTCCATGGAAGTTCTTTTGAGAAGGTTTTGCAAATTACGAGAATTTGTAATTTTTTGTTGATTTTTAATGGAAAAAATATATTTATACGAAAATATATGCCGAAAATAAAAAATAAAAGCGATGCATAACATAAAAAATATTTTTTAGAAAAATATTTGATAAAAAAAATTGCCGCTGGTAAGATTTGAACCTGCGTTTCTTATTTTTTCGTTCATACTAATAAAGAACATCTCGAGAAGCAATTACAATGTTATTCCTTGGTGTCGTATTACAATCATATCACAAACATTTGAATTGACCTTTTGACGCTTAACGTTCAATGGCGTTTGTGGCTGAGTGTGCTAAGGCGTTCTGTTATGGTGCCAGCAAACCCAGGTTCAATCCCTGGTCGCAGCGAAAAAGTTTTTCAAATTGTAAAAATTAGATAATAGAAAAATAATAGTGTAATAAAACATATGGATGAAAAAAAGAGTGAAATTGGTAAAATTTTTTTTTTCGCATTTTAAATTTCTTCATTCAAATTAACTTGCAGGGCACAACTTCTACAGCAATGCAAAGGATCCAAAAAGGGAGTACTTCCGTCCTATGACAAGCCCATGTAAAATTCATTGGAGATGATCCAAGTTTGCACTACTTCCGGATCACTGATTGGGGATCCAAACTACTTTTTTGGGAGCTCTTTTTTTGCTGGGTTATTAAACATTGCCCTAAATAAATTTGAAATATAGAGTTCAATTGGCATCTAATGTGAAATTAAGACCTTTTTTGCACACATAAATAAATACGATACTTTATATCGATCCACTTACAGTACCCCCACAATAGAACTACAAATTAGTGGTATTAAAATGAGATTTAGTTATATTACCCGGAGTCGAGCTGATGAAAAATGCTGCAGTCGGAGTCGAGCAAAATTGGCTCGACTCCACAGCCCTGATAGAAACCGTAGTTTTTATCCAATTTTCCTGAAATTGGAAATCTAGAGGTATTTTAGGACCACAAAGAGATGTGCCGAAAATGGTGAGTATCGGTCCATGGTTTGGTATATCCCCCATATAGACCGATCTCCTGATTTTACTTCTTGAGCTTATAGAATTCATAGTTTTTATCCAATTTGCCTGAAATTGGAAATCTAGAGGTATTTTAGGAACATAAAGAGGTGCGCCGAAAATGATGAGTATCGGTCATTGCCCCCATAAAGACATAGAACCCATAGTTTTTATCCGATTGGCCTGAAATTGTAAATATACTGGAATTTTGGACTCACAAAAACGTGTATCGGATTTAGTTTTTACCGGTCCATTTGGTAAGGCCTACATATAGACCGATTTCACTTCTTGAAAATTGCTTGAAACTGAATGTAAAATGTCCAGATTTAACCTCTCGTAATCATTTAAATAAAGGGGGGGGGGAAATCTACAGATTCTAGATTATTATTTAATCATTTTCTTGCACACTTACAAGAAATATTAATGATTCCTCTAAAACTCAAACAAAAATGCCAACATTTTCCTTGTTAAATCGCCACTGCTTAGTCGAAAAGTTGTAAAATGACTCTAATTTTACTAAACTTCTAATACATATATGTCGAGCCATATATATTTTGTAGAATTCTATCAAATTCCGTCCAAATGGAGTGATATTTAAATGTATGTATTTGGGACAAACCTTTATATATAGCATCCAACACATTTGACGGATGTGATATGGTATCGAAAATTTAGATCTACAAAGTGGTGCAGGGTATAATATAGTCGGCCCGCCTGACTTTAGACTTTCCTTACTTGTTTTTCATTAAATTTAGGACACACATTTTTAAAATTTGCCTCCCTTCGTTAAAGTTGCATGTCTTTAAACAAATTTCCCTTAAGTAAAGAAACATATTTTTGATTTAAAGAAATCGTCCCTAAATTAACTGAAATATTGAATCTTTAGATTTAAGATAAAACGTATCAAATATAGGCTAAGACTTATTTTGACGATTTAGTATCTTTGGTTTAAAGTTTTTTTGGAATTTAGAAAATATTTTTAACTTCGAAGTATCTGTCATAATTTGGATGTTTAAACTGGCATTTGTTTGTACGTGAAAAGCTTTATTAATATACCGGAAAAATAGAATGGATATTTGATAAATGAGATCTGTATCCTAATTTTATTTTTATAGATCCTAGATTTAATAAGAATCCTAGAATTAAAGATAGGTCGCAAATTTCCTTATTTTAAAGAACCCGCATTTTGGCTCGGAATCAATACCAAAATCCTTAATATAAATATTAGTCTTATACCTCACAT
This sequence comes from Haematobia irritans, assembly GCF_050003625.1. Classification (NCBI taxonomy): domain Eukaryota; kingdom Metazoa; phylum Arthropoda; class Insecta; order Diptera; family Muscidae; genus Haematobia; species Haematobia irritans. Next base: position 102,232,480 of record NC_134401.1, on the reverse strand, counting down.
TATTAAAAAATTATCTAATTCCAACCAACCCTGAGAAGTTTTTTTGTCACAGATTTCGGACCAGATATCTTTATAGCTCCCAATTTTGGCAAATATTACACTCTAAAAAAGTTTTCTTGGATCCAAAGATTTTGATTTTTCATAAAGGATTTTGGTATTGATTCCGAGTCAAAAATGGTATTTCTTTAACATAAACGTAGATTTAAATCTAGAATTTATGGATTTTTTTCTTTTCCCCGAAGGAACAAAATGTTTTCTTAATTTCAAGAAAACAACTCTTGGCACATATTTGAAGTTTTTTATCTTCAATCCAAAGATTTAATATTTCACTTATTTTAAATATTATTTCTTTTAAGCAAAAATGTTTTATTCTTAAACGGAGGGTAACAAATTTCAATGATTGGTGTCTTAAATTGAATGGGAAAATTTTTTGAAACAAAAATTATGAAATATCTTTTTATTAAAATTTCTCTGTTTAGATTGTACACTCAAAAAAAGTTTGCTTGGATCCAAAGATTTTGAGCTTCCCGTAAGTATTCTGGTATTGATGCTGAACCAAAGAATCAATACCAAAATAAAGAAATTTTTAGGGACCTATGTAGCTTTAAATCTAGGATAAATAAAATTAAAATTACGATACAGACCTCATTTATCGAGTTTTGGATCTCTTTTTGTGATACGAGGGCAGTTCGGAAACTTCTTAGCCTAGCGCAAAAAGCGCGATATAAACAGAAAAAAGTTAAGTATTTTGGAAACTTCCATCTCTATTATGAACACATGTTAAATTTTGTTTCGATCTGGCAACTCCTTCAGGTGTTCAAAAAAGACGCATCCGCAATCTTTTTTTACAATGGAAAAATTAGAAATGCGTGCTGTCATTAAATATTTACATAAAAAAGGTTTATCGGGACAAGAAATTCATAATGATATGGTGAATGTGTTAGGTGAAAGTGCTCCTTCATATGCAGCAGTAAAAAATTGGGTTGCTGAATTTAAACGTGGTCGTACAAGCATTGAAGATGACCCACGTAGTGGACGTCCAAAAACAGCAGCAACAACAGAAATTGTAGCCAAAGTGCATGATATGGTATTAAATGATCGACGAATAAAAGTGCGCGAAATTGCTAATATCATGGGCATCTCAAATGATCGAGTCCATTTAATTTTGCATGAAGAACTACAGATGAAAAAGCTTTCTGCAAGATGGGTGCCGCATTTGTTAACAGTCAATCAAAAACGCATAACATAAGAATGAAAATTTCTCAAGCTTGTTTGGATCGTTTTAAGATAAATAAAATGGATTTTGATGAGACATGGATCCACCACTATACTCCAGAGACTAAAGAACAATCCAAACAATGGACTGAAGTTGGAGGAAGTGCCCCAAAGAAGGCAAAAACAATTCAATCGGCTGGTAAGGTTATGGCAACGGTTTTTTGGGACTTCAAAGGTATTTTTTTTTATTTTCTTGAGGAGCTGAAAGAAAATTTCGAAATATGGGATTCTATAAAAACTTTTCTTATTCCAATCCAAAAGGAGCTTTGGAACTAAACGATGTAACTAGTTCCTTTTTAGGAACGGATCTGAAAAGACCGATCACTTTAGAGAGCCGGGATCGCCCACATCTATTCCTCGCCACTGTAAGTGCTGTTGGTCTAAGTTCCTTTACAAACCCAAATGAAAATTTCTCAAGTTGGTTGAATTTTACCAAAAATTTTAGATTTTTACTGTTTGGCCGCGAAAACGGCTGAACCGATGTACTTGAAACTTTCAGAGATCGTGGGGGGCACTCATGTGCTGAAAATAGGGTACCTCATTTTTTGACATATGGTCGCGGAGAGGAACCTCCCCTTTGTCCGACTTTTTGAAAATTAGACCAAAGTTGACCGATTTGCTTGAAATTTTCATTGAAGATTGGGGTTGGCATCTAGACAAAGATCCGCTACTTTTTATTTCGACATTTGGCGGCAGAGGGGGGCCTCCCCTTTGTTCGACTTTTTTAAAGTACAGTGAAAAAACTAAAATTCTCTAAATTATCTGAGATTTACAGAAAACATGTGGTGAGGTTATGGAATTAATATGGAGTACCTGATGATTTCATATGTGGTTGGGGAGGGGGACCTCCCCCTTGCCCTTCTTTTTGAAATTTGGAACAAAATTATGCGATTTGCTTGAACTTTTCATTGAATGTTGGGGTTGGCATCTAGACAAAAATCCGTTACATTATTTTTCGGTATTTGGTCGGGGAGGGGGACCTCCCCTTTGCCGATTTTTTTTGTTTGTTTTGAAAGTACAAACAAAACTAAACTCCCCCGACTGAAATTTTACGGAAAAAACGGGTTATGAATTTTATATCAGGTTCCTGACTTTTTAATAAAAATAAAAGGGCATAGGGAGACATCCGCTTCTCTTAAGTACGTACAGAGAAACAATTAAACTTTACCGAGTTACTTGAGGACTGGGGAGAGGTTACGATATTAATAGTTGATACCTGATTTTGTGATATTTGGACGAAAGAGTGGCCGCCCCTTTAGGCTTATAATTTGTTTGACATTTTCTGGGACGTTTACAAAAGATACGCTACATCACTTTTCGATATTTGGTCGGGGAGGAGGTCCTCCTCTAAAACTGCAAAAAAAAAATTAAGTTTTCTTGAAATTTACAAAGGCTGTGGGGGAAGCTTATGAACGAAGAGGCAACCTTCCTTGCCCCACCCTTGAAGGAAAGTTTCAAGAATTTTCAGGGAAGGTTAGGTGTGCTATTCACTACACTCAAAAAAAGTGAACTCTCTATTTCACTAAAGCCAGTTTAACTTTATTTTAGTTCATAGAATTATTATGTTTGGAGAAAGTTTTCTTTACTCTAATAATTTTTTGTGAGCGTTAGTTAAATTAGCTAAACCCGAGGAAAAAAATATACTCAAATGAAGCATAAAGATTAACTAAATTCGTGTCTTCCACAAAATAGTTCAGAATTTCTGTAAATTTGCAAATTTTACCAAAAATGCGTCCATCATGAACTTCGTATGTCACTAAAGACATTCTTGCAATTTTGAACTCCAAGTTTTTGCTTCAAACTACAAAATTTTCTTTACCAAGTGAAAAAACTTAGTTAAGTCTAATAAATTTTCTTGAATTTGTCGAAAAATATTTACTTATTTTTATGACATCGGCGTGATGCCAACGTTTGTAATACTGTTTAGTTAAAATTTTCTACAAATATTCAAAATTGTCTAAAATTAACCGAAAGTTTTCTTCCTGGTGGGTTCATTGTTTTTTCAGTGTACGGTGTTTGTCGATATTGTATCGGGGAAAGTGACGTCCCTTTAAAAAAATAGAGCAAAATTTAAACATCGACTATCTACTTGAAATTTACAGGGAACGTGGGAGGAGGTGATTAAATTTATACATGATTTTTAAATTGGTATATGATTTTTCGATATCTGGTTGGGGAAGGGGAAAATTGAAATAAACTTTGTCGATTTACTTCGATAGAATTTATAGGGACCATTGAGTAGTTGCGAAATTAATATAGGGTACGTGATATCAGGTCGGAGTGGTGCGAAGGTGGGGTGCCCTTTTGTCGGTTTTTTTTTTTTTTTTTTTCTTAAATTGAAAGTAGAGGGTTGTCCATAAATGGGAACTCGGTACATAATTTTATGATTTTTGCACAGGCTTCTGTCAGACTTCTGTTTAGTAAAGAACTTAAATTTACATGAAATTGGTAGCCAACGTTTTAGCAAATGTTAATGTGGTACAATTTTTTACTACGTTTGCTTTTTCCGATTTATTGGATAATATAGTGCTTAATTTTCAGATTTGTTGAGGAAAAGGATACCTTTCCTTGACAAACCACACTTAAAATTCACAAGAAATATAGAAGATTGTCCAACTACTTGAATACAGAACATTATTAAAAAAATTTGGAGGAAAGGGTACACCCTCTCCCGCCGTATTGTACCTATAAACGAAAAATCAAGTAGTCCGATTTGTTTAAAAGAATTCAAATCTTTTCGAATTTGTTTTCAGCACGAAGGATATAGTTGACTAAGTTAACGCAAAATGTTCCTCCAAATACGCTTCGGAAGGCGCAGCGAAGCGGGCCGGGTTACGCTATTTTCTATGTAAACAAAAATGTTTACAATATTTTCTATAAAAATAAAATTTTGACAACAATTTCTATAGAAATAAAATTTTGACAATAATTTCTATAGAAATAAAATTTTGACAATAATTTCTATAGAAATAAAATTTTGACAAACATTTTTCCTACACTGAAAAAACAGTGAACCCACCAGGAAAGAAAATTTTAGTTAGTTTTAGAAAAAATATATTAATTTTAGAAAATTTTAACTAAACTGTATTAGAAACGCAGATGTCACGCCGATTTCACAAAACTAAGTAAATAATTTTCGATAAATTCAAGAAAATTTATTAGACATAATTAATTTTTGTCACTTGTTAAAGAACATTTCGAAGTTTGAAGGAAAAAAATTGGAGTTAAAAATTGCAAAAATGTCTTTAGTACCATACGAAGTTCATGATGGGCTCATTACTGGTAAAATGTACAAATTTTAAGAAATTCTGAACTATTTTGTGAAGACCCGAATTTAGTTAATGTTTATGCTTCATTTGTGTAAAACTTTTTCCTTTATTTTAGTTATTTTAACTAACGTACGCAAAAAATTATTAACGTCATGGAAACTTTCGTAAAACGTAAAATTCCCATGAACTTAAATTAAATTAAATCAGCTTTAGTGAAATATAGGGTTCACTTTTGTTTTGAGTGTACGTTTCCTCTGTTGGTTAAACTACTTTTGTAGTTTATCAACTCATGGTTTTAGACATAAGATTTTCGATAGGAATACAATTTTGACCAAATTTTCTATGGAAACAAACATTTTGCAAATAATACTTTTTTGTTTGGTAGTTTTTTTGGTAACATTTTCTCCAAATGTTGGTAGATTATTTATGACTCTAGCAGCAATCATGTGATAGGTCATATTCCTGAATATGTTTCAAATCTATGTATCAAATCTCGTAATCGCACTTTGTACGAAAATATTTTTCGAGTGTGGCACATAGATAATTTTGATTACACACAAAATTTTTTTTTTCTGATTCAATCACGAAATTAATTGATCCAATTAATTTTTTAATTGAAATGTCTTCAATCACAGAAATGATAGTATCAATTAAAAAATTAATTGAAGGTCACTTAAAAAATTAATTGATCCAATTAAAAAATTAATTGATACTATTAATTGTTGTGATTGATTTTTGTTTCAATTAAAAAATTTGTTGAATCAATTAAATTTTTAATTGAATATTTTTTAAAACTCAACTAAAATCTTAATTGGAAAAATTTTCGTGAAATTCTTTTCTGTGTATATGCACTGAAAAAAACCATGCCCGGTTCCAAAGATTGTCTTTACTTTAAACATTTTGGTATTGATTCCGAGCCAAAGAAGCGGAGAATACAAGTAAGGATACTTTTAAGACACAATTCACTTTTAAATTTGGGTTTTGTGTACTTGCTTCTAGGAAGCAAATTTTAATTTTTCACTTTTTCAGCTTTTTTTCTTCATACGCTATCAAAGTCCTTTAAAAACGAGTTAACGACAACTTTATTTTCCAAATTAAGACTCGACTTCCAGTAGAAATTACGCTATGTTTTAAGTAAAAAATGCCTTTAAAATAAAGTGTTGAAAAACATGTCCTATATTTGAACGATTTTTTGCTTTGTAGTCAAGATGCAAAAAGACAACAAATTTAAAGACAATTTCATTAAATTTAAATAATTTTTCTGAATTATTAAAGTCAACTTGACCTTAGCCTATAAATTTTTTCTTTCATGTTAAGATACCCATTTTTAAGTCAAATCACTTAATTATAAGGACAATATGACTTCATTGAAAAGTTTATCGACTTTTGGACAAGGAAAATAACTTTATTTTAGAGAAATGCGTCTTCTATGCTAAGCAAAATTTGCATTCGTATTTTAAAGACATGAAATCTTTGACCTCACGACAAAATGTTTTTCAGTGTGTAATTATATCACATCATATCTCTGTATATCGGTTCAGATCTAAATTTGATATCTAATAAGTTTCTCCAATTTTTACACGCGTATATATAATGATATCTGCGACATTAGATCTATGCCAATAGCGTGATATGACCAGATATAATTCCACAGTAATTAGATGTTCTCACACTGAAAAAACGCTTACCGGTTCCAAATATTTAGTCTTTAAACTAATGATTTTGGTATTAATTCCGAGCCAAAAAAGCGGAGAATTGAAGTAAACATACATTTAAGACACAATTCTCCTTTATATTTGAGTTTTGCGTAATTTATACTAGGAAAAAAATTTTAATTTATTCGTTTTTTTATGATTTTTTTCTTCATGTCTCGCCTTCGAGTAGAAATTATGCAATATTTCAAGTAAAACCCGTATTTAACGTATTGAAAAACATCTCCTATTTTTGAACCCTTCAAAAAATTTAAAGACTATTTCATTAATTTTAAAGAAATTTTCAGATTTATTAAAGCCACGTTGACCTTAGTAAAACAAAAATTTCTTTCATGTTAAGATACCCATTTTCAAGTGGAATCACTTACGGTTTATCGACTTTTGAACAAAGAAAAAACGATCGACTTTTGAACAAAGAAAAAAATCAGGAAATGCGTCTTCTATGCTTTTGAACAAAGAAAAAACCAGAGAAATGCGACTTCTATGCTATTCACATTCGTATTTTAAGGTCACAAAATCGTTGACCTCGTAACAATATTTCTTTTAAGTGCAGATCTTACCAATTTTGGATATGCTCAAATCTAAAATAGCAAATTGGAACTTTGTAATTTTAAACGGGTGAGCAAAACAATAGATTTCACATTTCTATACCTTTGAACACCAAAACAAATATACATTTCTGTCTTTCGTTAAAAAAAAATTAGACACAGTTCACAAAATTTTGCTTTTTGGAAAACCCCGTTATCATCTAAAGTTTTTTTTATAATGTACTTTCACTTTAAATCTTTTGAAGCGGTGTGTAATTTTAAGACCATTCATTTTTATTTCTTTCACTTCTCTCAAATTGTTCTGGTCGAGAATTTTTTTCTGGTTTCTTTTTAAACTTCAAAGTCCACTCAAATATTTGACACCATAATTACACACCATCCAAACCAAAAATTGCTCTATAATTTGTGTCCTTGTTGTTTGTACCTTATATTTCAGTTTTTTCCTCTTATTCAAAATTAAAAAAAAAAAATAATAAATAACAACACTCACTTTGAGAGCACAGTAATATGAAGCAATCACCACAATAATTATTTCGTTACACCTGTAGCTTTTGACAGTATTGCAAATGGATCCACTTGTCTTGTATTCGAATGTCTGTTTTTCCGGGTGAGTGCGAATATATGTGGTATTTTTCTATAACGGAAATATAAGGATTTGAAACTGACTAACTGACGAGGACAAGATAGACTGATAGCACTACTACTCACTCACTTTCGCACGTTTCAAATGAACAGACTTGAATGAAGAACATCCTGTTTGTGGTCTTGCCTTTTATATCGTCAAATTGAAAGGTGTTGCTGTTGGTTCTTAACACGCACACACACAAATAGCCGTATATAAAAAAAATGCAACAGCAATGATTGTGTGTTGACTGTTACAAATGTTGAGTGTTGAACGAATGACACATACACACACACACTCGCCATCTCGCACTTGAATATACTCAATAAAACATCTGAAACCAAATATCCACAACAGGTTTGTTGAGAAACTTAATCTCAATGTAAGCATGTGTGTGCTTGTAAAGTGAAACATCATAAATTGTGCGTATGTGAAATTTGTATTGCTACAAATGTTTTCTTTCCAATGATTATTGCTGCAGCAACATGTTGCTAGTGCTATGATGAACAGTTTAGTCTTGTTTGCGCTTCTGTCCTCTTCTTCTCTATTATATTTTTAGTTTGATTTGTGATTTCCGTTTCTTGTTAATAGTTTCATGGTATTTAGTTACCACAAGTTTATGGTGGTTTGTGTGTGTGTGGTCGTATTACGTTTTCTTTACCTTTTGTGTGCAATGCTGTGGAGGAGTATGTGGTATAATAATGCAAACGTACATGTTGCTCATACGCTTCGATGTCACAGAATGAATGTTGATCATAATTTTTAGACCCTACACCACTATGAGAACAAGGTATAACAATGATGATGTATCTCACAAAGAATATCACAAAATTTTTCTTCATATAAAAACATAATTAAAATTGCAATAATTAGAATTGGAGTGGATAATCGTGACGTAAAAAGTCGACTTTTTAATTATTCCAAAAATAGAATGCCGACTTTTCAAAACTTCGAAGTCGACTAATTTTTGAAAATATCGGCAAGTCAAAAGCGTACAAAGGTAAAATAGTCGAAAGTCAACTTTTTAAACTGTTTAAAAAATCAAAAATTCAACTCTTCAAATTTTAGAAATGGTTGAAAAATCCACTTTGTAGTAACTTTACAATCCCTCCTATACATGATTTAAAAATGGTTCTTTTCCCTACTTGGCCAGTGACACTGGTTACATACCTTTAAATATTATCATGTCTATTTGTCTCTGTGTCCCATTATCAATATTTGAATTTGACCACTACTGTATTATTGGAATTGGATTTACATTACATAGTTGATGCTCTTTCGGTGTATACAAAAGCAACAATTGTAAGCTTTAAATAAGCAATACAGTCTCAGTCCACTTGACCATTGAGTAGGGATATTCTGCCGAGAGTTGCCTTGTATAAGAAAGAGTTCCATAATATTTATCTATAGACCACTCTAGAATCGGAAATAATGACAATTAGGATAAGCTCATTGAACAGATACCATGTTAAGGCGAGATAGAGAAAGTTCCAGCTTTAAGGATGAAAATAACCGCTGTATACAGGATTAACCAAATTATAACAAATACTTCAAAGAAAAAAAAAAACGATCTCTTAATTAAAAAAAAATTAAACAACGAGGCAAAAACCTCAAAACAAATCTTACACCGAAAAAAAGTGAACCCACCATGAAAGAAAATTTAGGTTTATTTTAATTTTAAGCAAAATAGTTTTCTAGCTGGAACATGTTACAAATAAGTTTATACTTTTTGTCATATTGAAGAAAATATTTTTTTTTTCAATTGTTTAAACAAATTTCATATGTTGAAGGAAAAAATTGGATTTAAAAATTGTTGAAATGTATTTAGCGCCACACGAAGTTCAAGACAGGTACAATTTTAGTAAAATTTACTCATTCTCCCATTTTAGGAAAATATGAACTATTTTATTATACCCACCACCATATAATAAGTTTGTCATTCCATTTGTAACCCATCGAAATATCGATTTCCGACTATATAAAGTATATATATTACTGATCACGGAGACATTTTAAGACGATATAACCATGTCCGTCTGTCTGTCTATTGTAGTCACGTTACAGTCTTCAATAATGAATCAATCGTGCTAAAATATTGCACATAAAATATTGTCTTTTGTCTGCAGGCAGGTCAAGGTCGAAGATGGGCTATATCCGTCCAGGTTTTGATATAGTTCCCATATAAACCGACCTCCCGATTTGGGGACTTGGCCTCATAGAAACCGTAGTTTTTATCCAATTTGTCTGAAATTGGAAATCTAGAGGGATTTTAGGACCATAAAGAGGTGTGCTGAAAGTGGTGAGTATCGGTGCACGTTTTGATAAAGCCCCCATATAAACCGACCTCCCGATTTGGGGTCTTGGCGTTATAGAAACCGTAGTTTTTATCCAATTTTCTTGAAATTGGAAATCTAGAAGTATTTTAGGACCATAAAGATGTTTGGCGAAAATGGTGAGTATCGGTCCATGTTGTGATAAAGCCCCCATATGGACCGATTTCCCAATTTTACTTGTTGAGCTACTAGGATCCGTAGTTTTTTATCAAATTTGCCTGAAATTGGAAATCTAGAGGTATTTTAGGACCACAAATAGGTGTGGCAAATATATTGTGTGTCGGTACAGTGTTTGATATACCCCCTTTATAAATCGGCCCTCCGATTTGAGGTCTAGATCCTAGAACTACAATTACATTTTGACCGAAATTGTAAATATACTGATATTTTAGACCCACAAAAACATGTATAGGGTTTAGATTTTATCGATCTATTTGGTAAGGCCTCCATATAGACCGATTTCACTTCTTTAGGGTACAGAAGGGAGCCACCGTGGTGCAATGGTTAGCATGCCCGCCTTGCATATACAAGGTCGTGGGTTCGATTCCTGCTTCGACCGAACACCAAAAAGTTTTTCAGCGATGGATTATCCCACCTCAGTAATGCTGGTGACATTTCTGAGGGTTTCACAGCTTCTCTAAGTGGTTTCACTGCAATGTGGATCGCCGTTCGGACTCGGCTATAAAAAGGAGGTCCCTTGACATTGAGCTTAACATGGAATCGGGCAGCACTCAGTGATAAGAGAGAAGTTCACCAATGTGGTATCACAATGGATTGAATAGTCTAAGTGAGCCTGATACATCGGGCTGCCACCTAACCTAACCTAGGGTACAGAAGATACACTGATCATTTCATTTATTTATTTTGGTTTCCTAATACAAAAGACATATATCTTATTATGAGTATTAGAAGCAGTTATGTTATAACAAAATATAATAAGTAGAAAGATAATTTAATAAAGATAATAACAATAATAATGAATAGGGATTACATATAATATGATACTAAATTAGATATTAATATTGTTTTTATACATATTTTTATACCCTTCACCACTACTGTGGTACAGGGTATAATAAGTTTGTATGTAACGCCAAGAAGGAAAAGTCTGAGACCCATCGTTTAGTATACCGATCGTTTTAGAATTAAATTCTGAGTCGATTTAGCGATGTTCGTCTGTCCGTCCGTCTGTCTGTATATGTAACTTTGTGTGCAAAGTACAGCTCGCAGTTTAAATCTGATCGTCCTCAAATTTGGCTCAGAGGTTTACATTGGCTTAAAGACAATCGCTATTGATTTTGAAAAAAATCGGTTCAGATTTAGATATAGCTGCCATATATATTTATCACCGATCTGGTCATAATTTACGTATTTATAAACGTATTTCGGGCAGCCAAATATTTTGGGGCTTTCGTAAGATATGCAAAATATCAGCCAAATCGGTTCAGATTTAGATATAGCTCCCATATAACATATATCTTTCGTCCGATTTGAACTTATATGGCCTCAAAAGCCAGAGTTTTGCCCTGATTTGCTTCAAATTTTGAACAAGGAGTACGTTTAATAGCGTCATTAAGTTTACCAAATTTCGTTGAAATCGGTTCAGATTTAGATATAGCTCCCATATATATTTTTTGTCTGATTTTTACCTATATGGCAAAAAAAGCCAGAGTTTTATCCTGATTTGCTTCAAGGAGTACGTTTAATAGTATTGTTAATTGTGCTGAATTTGGTTGAAATCGGTTCAGATTTAGATATAGCTCCCATATATATCTTTTGTCCGATTTGCACTTATATGGCTGCAAAAGCCAGAGTTTTACCCTGAGTTGCTTCAAATTTTGCATAAGGAGTACATTTAATGTTATCGTTAAGTGTGCCAAATTTGGTTGAAATCGATTCAGATTTAGATATAGCTCCCATATATATATCTTTCGCCCGATTTACACCTATATGATCCCGGAGGCCAAAATTATTCTCCCATTTACGTTTTTTGCTGAGATAGCAGGATTATTATTCTAACTATGTATGTCAAATTTGGTAAAAATCGGTTCATATTTAGATATAGTTCCCATATATATGTACGCCAGAGTAGGGGAAATAAGGTAGAATGTTTCATATTTTACACCCATTTTCAATGGGAGTTTCCTCCACGCACACAAAAACCATGTTTGGACATGGTTGTCGCATTCATTTAATGCTTATCTAGAGCATGTAATTGCCGCGAAAACCATGTATTTTGTCTTTTTTAAAAATAGTTTTCGAGCGGAGAAAAATGTATAAGCATTTGAATGGTTCTCAAATACCGCAAACATGTTCTATTATTTAAATGATAGAATTTGATACCATTATATGATCGGGAAAATCATGTACCTGTCCATTCAATTTTTTTACTTTTTTGCCATTACATGGCCATAAAGACCATGAACATTGTTTTCGTAACCATTTAATTTTTTAATTTTTTTTTTGCAGCGAAAATAATTTTATAAAAACATTGAGCAGGTACACGCGATTTTCAATTTGCGCATCAGTCGTGTGTTGATTGTTTCTATTTATTCAGAAGTGGCACGTGGTTTTATGTGAACACAAAAAAGACAAGTGTAATTGAAAAAATGTAGCTGTTTTTTGTTCTGCCTTTTTATATATGGTATAATTTATTTTTATTTGCAGTTACACACAAAAAAAAATTTTTTGATTCAATCACGAAATTAATTGATCCAATTAATTTTTTAATTGAAATGTCTTCAATCACGAAAATGATAGTATCAATCACAGTTTTAATTGGGCATAGAAAAAATTCTTGATTAAAAAATTAATTGATTTCATTGCCCAATTTCAATTAATTTTTTTATTGATTCAATTAAAAATTTAATTGATGTTGATTGCAAAACTCAATTAATTTATTAATTAAAAAAAGGTAACTATTTTCAATTACATTCTGAATTGGCTTAGAATTTTTATTTGGATTAACAATTGATTGTTTGAAAAAAATTGTAATTAAAAATTTAAAAAAAAATGTTCATCATCATCATAAACTGACTTCCGAATTTGATCAAAAGTTTATTGTATCAATTAACTTTTTAATTAAAAATTTTAAAATTTTCAATCATTGAATTAATTAACTTAATGTTTCTATCTTTATTAAAAAGTTAATTGTACCAATTAATTTATTAATTGAAAAAAATTTCAACTTCAATTAACTTTTTAATTGGAAATATTTTGGTGTTATTTTTTTCTGTGTACATGATGTCTGCATTGGTACATTTGATGGGCACGAAGTAAATTTGGAATGATTACTTATAAAAACAAATAAATAAGGTTAATTTTGTGTTTTCTTTTCTCAAGTGGCGTCCTTTTTTCGACGATGAAAAAGTTTTTTTTCATAAAGATCAAAACATTTTAGGTTGTGACCATGTTCTCTTAACTGAAAGAAAAACATGTTTGACGAATACCATAATATTTTAGATTGTGACCATTGTCCTTTAATGGAAACAAAATTCTTTTTATCAATATAATAACATTTTAGATGAGGACAATTTTATTTTTCTTGGAACCATGTTCACTGAGCCAACATGGTTGCAGGTGAAAATGTTACATGGTTGCCGCAAAAATAGCTCCTATCATATTATTTTGCTCTTCGAATATGATTGTGACAATCATGTTTCTTCTCTGCGTGTATTGGAGAAAACATTTTTGGAAGTGTGCCTTTAAAAGTGCCTTTAGAAGAACTTCCAAATTTTTTTGCTGAGTATATACACATTTCGAATATTGGCAGACAATTTTTTTCAAAAATTTATTTCTATAGAAAATTTTGTCAAAATGTTATTTCTATAGAAAATTTTGTTAAAATTTTATTTCTATAGAAAATTTTGTCAAAATGTTATTTCTTTCGTTTTGTTTTGTTTGTTTTCATTTCAGCTTAAAACCATGCATTGACTAAACTACAAGTGTAGCTTAACCAATAGAGGAAAAGAATGTTTGTCAAATTTATTTGGGCAAAGCCCTATAGACTGCAAGATGGTCGGTTGGACGCATATGGGGATATAAACCTTTATATAGCTCGCAACAAATTTAAAGAATTTGGGATGGCATCAATAATTTTGGTTCACAATGTGTTGAATGGTATACTACAATGAGCCCCGTCCGACTTTGAACTTTCTTTATTTGTCTATAAATACATATACTGAAGACTGTTAGTATCTGCTCATATTGTGATGGATATTTATATCATTATTTTAATTATTAAACATAGGACCGACATTGACTTACATTTGAAATATATAGATCAATTGGCATCAAATGTGAAATTAAGATCTTTTTTGCACACATAAAGTTCTCATTTTCAAGATTAGCCTGCAATTTAATTTTTTCGTTCCTTTCCTGTAGAAGACAATTTGTGCAGGTTGGTAATTCGTTTTCAACAACTAGAACTGTTGTCAGAGGGGTACCTCAGGGTTCGGTGTTGGGTCCGGTTTTATTTAGTCTTTATGTTAATGACATTTTCGATATTCTAACTGGGATGACCTGTCACTTGTATGCTGATGATCTGCAGTTACTTGTTATGTCTGAAAAACACGACTCCCTTAGACTTGTACAGAATATCAATAGTACATTATTTCGTATTGAAGAATGGTGCTATAGTAACTTTATTACTCTGAATATTTCGAAATCGAAAGCAATGATATTTAATGGTATTGGTGTGAATATCCCGAATATAGCGATTGGAGGTGGAATCATAGAATATGTTGACTGCATTAAGACCCTTGGTTTTTATTTAGATAATAAACTGAGTTTCGATGTTCATATCAACCATGTGTCGAGAGGAATTATTTTTGGACTTCGGAAACTCTACGGTATTAATGTATTTTTACCACTTAAAGTGCGTAAAATCTTAGCTAGTGCTTTTCTCTTGCCTCAAATTTCTTACGGTTTGGAGGTATATTCTGGTACAAGTGCCACAAATATAATGAGATTGGAACGTTCTTTTAACAGGATTGTACGATATGTGTATGGTTTATTTATTTATATGTGTATGGTTACTCATGATCACGTAACTATATACACGAAAAAAAAAAAAACGTTTGGAAAACGTGTACCGAAAACGTTTTTCTTTTGTTAGAGTTTTTTGAATTGCTTCGAAAATTTTAAACTTTTATCACCAAAAAAAATTCGTTTGTTACAAAGTTTTTATTTTTTCAATAAAAAAAGTTATTTTTGAAACAACAACAGAGTCCATTTCGTTTATATCAAACACTCTTCTTTTCTGACTTTTGGTCTTTAATAAAACACATTTTACAGTTCAAAATTTAATATAGTACAATGTAATGTTGAACATTTTTTTCGGAATCTTCCGAACATATGTAGAATGTATGTAAAAAAAAAAAAAAAAAACTTTGGTCGAAGCAGGGATCGAACCCACGACCCTTGGCATGAGAGTCAGACGTAGCAACCACTGCTCCACGGTGCCAAACTAAATGTTTGTGTCTGTTAAATAAACTTTGTTTATTCGGTTCGTGGGCGCCGCAAGCTATGCTATATAAATATAACTTATATGGATATTTATCTCTTGATGACCATAACAGGTACATAGCTCAGTGGTTAGTGTGTTGGCTTACAAAGTGCATGGTCCGCGGTTCGATTCTCCGTCCAGGCGAAAGGTAAAAAAATTTTAAAAATTTATAAAATCGTATAATTTCTTCTACATTGTTTGTATTACAGAAAAAGGTGCTAAGAACTAAAAATCTTCGTGGAAGTGAGAAAGATGTGAGGGAAAATGCAATTAGCCAGAAAAAATTTTTTTTTGAGTTAGTCTTTATGAAATTGTTTTTACATCCTGGAAAAGGGGGGGGGCTTCCATATCCATGATGTAATACACTTTAGTTTTAATTATATAATTAAATTATATAGTGTCATTAGTAAAACAATGTAATCAATTTGGCTTGTATGGCTCATCGATTATTAAATGAATAAATGAAATAAATACGATCATTTATATCGTTCCATTTACGGTACCCCCCCACAATATAACATAACTACAAATTAGTGCTATTAAAATGAGATTTAGTTATATTACCCGGAGTCGGAGTCGAGACTGATGAAAAATGCCCTGCTTCAAACTATGAAATTTTCTCTAATAAGTGAAAAATAATAATTTTGTTTAATACATTAACTTAAATTTGTCGAAAATTATTTACTTATTTTTGTGAAATCGGCGTGACATCTGCGTTTCTACAACAGTTTAGTTAAGATTTTCTAAAATTAATCTATTTTATTTTTTAAATAACCTGAAATTTTCTTTCCTGGTGGGTTCACTGGTTTCAGTGTAGGTCGATATTTTTTTCTATGTACATGGATCTTGAAATTCATTCATAAATGTTATAACAACTATCATATATGAGGAATTTTATAGAATGTTGTATCTATTTCTCTCTACTATCTTGTAAATGCTAATTTTATATAAAAGTTTTACTCTTTTCCCCTCTTATATTAAGGACAGGCCAAGTAATAATAATTGTTTTCAAACATTTCATTTTGTTCATCTAATTAAATTCACATTACCCTCATACTCTCATACATATCATATAATTGTGTGTGCGTGTGTGTACATAAGAATACACCTATTTAGTGTATGTGTGTATGGGTTTGTGTGAGAATATTTGCAAAATATAAATAAGGACAATGATGAAAGCCCACATAATTATCACAACAAACCTAACCATATAACCCTCACACTCTGCCACATAGATGAGAAGAGAAACAAAAAAGACAAACTTTTGTCCCGGTGCCTACTTAGCACCACTCACTGACATCAGAGAAAACAACTAGAACCAATCAGAACATCTTATTCCATTACATCACAAAGTGAGTAGTATACGAGTATATGTATGTGTGGGTGTTTTGCGTGTATCTTCCTTGAGAATTCTTCAGTCGTAACAATTGCATTGTTGACTCTATTATGGTTATTCGATACGATTTTTTATGAGTTTTTAATTATTTCCTGTTAAAACAAAAAAATAATAATAATAATGCAATGACGTTCAAATAAGGATATGAAAGTAAGATAAAACAAACATACATTTCTTCTTCGTTGATGATTTTAATATCTTTTTTGTATTGAACTTAGACTTAGTTGCATTCGTTTGTGATGCATTTAGCCTTTGGTATCTTCTATTTGATTGTCCACAAACTCCTAAACATATGGCCTAAAGTGTAATGGCATCATTATTTGAAATGAAAATAAGTACAAATTAGTAAATACGACAATTAAGGAAATCATAATCATCCCAGAGTAAACAAGCAGGACTCCTCGGATAGCAAAAACGTCAGGGATGAACGCGAGTATAAATTTTCAATAACATTATAACAACACAGATTCTACAAAATTCATTTTGCTTTTTAAAAAAATTACTCGGATGATTTCGTTAAGTCCACTAAGTCAATGATTGCATTTTTATACCCTCCACCATAGGATGGGGGTATATTAACTTTTATACCCTCCACCATAGGATGGGGGGGTATATTAACTTTGTCATTCCATTTGTAACACATCGAAATATTGCTAAGACCCTATAATGTATATATATTCTGGGTCGTGGTGAAATTCTGAGTCGATCTAAGTATGTCCGTCCGTCCGTCCGTCCGTCTGTTGAAATCACACTGTCTTCCGAACGAAACAAGCTATCGACTTGAAACTTGGCCAAGTAGTTGTTATTGATGTAGGTCGGATGGTATTGCAAATGGACCATATCGGTCCACTTTTACGTATAGCCCCCATATAAACGGACCCCCAGATTCGGCTTGCGATTGCTCTAAGAGAAGCAAATTTCATCCGATCCAGCTGAAATTTGGTACATGATGTTAGTATGTGGTATCTAACAACCATGCAAAAATTGGTCGACATCAGTCCACAATTATATATAGCCCCCATATAAACCGATCACCAGATTTGGCTTGCGAATCCTCTAACAGAAGCAAATTTCATCCGATCCGGCTTAAATTTGGTACATGGTGTTAGTATATGGTCTCTAAAAACCATGCAAAAATTGGTCCACATCGGTCCATAATTATATATAGCCCCCATATAAACCGATCCCCCGATTTGGCTTGAGGAGCCTCTAAGAGAAGCAAATTTCATCCGATCCGACTGAAATTTGGTACATGGTGTTAGTATATGGTCTCTAATGACCATGCAAAAATTGGTCCACATCGGTCCATAATTATATATAGGCCCTATATAAACCGCCCCCCCATAATTATATATAGGCCCTATACAAATCCCCAGATTTGACCTCCGGAGCTTCTTGGAAGAGAAAAATTCATCCGATTCGGTTGAAATTTGGTACGTGGTGTTAATATATGGCCTCAAACACCCATGCAAAAATTGGTCGAAATCGGTCCATAATTATATATATATAGGCCCTATATAAACCGCCCCCCATAATTATATATAGGCCCTATACAAATCCCCAGATTTGACCTCCGGAGCTTCTTGGAAGAGAAAAATTCATCCGATTCGGTTGAAATTTGGTACCTGAAGTTAGTATATGGTATCCAACAACAACGCAGGAGTTGGTTCATATCCGTCCATAATTATATATAGCGCCCATATAAACCGATCCCCAGATTTGACCTCCGATGCCTTTTGGAGAAGCAAAATTCATCCGATCTGGTTGAAATTTGGTACGTGGTGGTAGTATATGCACCCTCAAAAAAATCGCTTCTTTAACATATGTTCCAAACATATTTTGCAGGAAGCACATATATTATTGGATACTGCCGAAACATTAATATGTTTGTTTTATGTGAACATATTATATGTTTGGAAGCATTTTGAGCCCAAAAAAATTATATGCTTGGAAGAATTTTTCCCAAAGACGATTGTGCTCATTCCCTAACATACTCGTTATTTTCACTTCCACGAAATATTTTAATTCTTGGCACCTTTTTCTGTAATACAAATAATGTTGAAGAAATTATTCACTTTTATAAATTTTTTAAATTTTACCTTTCGCCTGCACGGAGAATCGAACCGAGGACCATACAGTTTGTAAGCCAACACACTATCCACTGGGCTACGTAGCTGTTATGGTCACCAGCAGATAATTATCGTTATAAGTTACATTTATATAGCATAGTTTGCAGCGCCCACGAGCCCATGCAAACATAACATTATTGAACAGAAACATACATTTGTTTGCCACGTGGAGCAGTGGTTAGCATGTCTGCCTTGAATGCAAAGGGTCGTGGGTTCAATCCCTGCTCCGACCGAACACTGTTTTTTTTTTTTTTTTTTTTTTTAATTTACACATTTATACTTATACTATATAAAATTTTTATAATGAAACTTCGAAATGTGGGTTATTAAAGATGTATAGTCATTAACAGTGCTTGATATAAACGAAATTGACTGATTTTTGGATAAAATATTATTTTTTATTGCAAAAATAACAATTTTGTAACAAAAAACTGTTTTTGGTACAAAACTTTAATATTTGGAAGGAATTCAAAAACTCTAACAAAAGAAGAACATGGAGTCGAGTAGTAACATACATAAATAATTTTATAATATAAACATAAACTTATTTAGGCGTGAACAGTTTTGTACTAGCACTTAACACCATCGGTCTAAAATGCCTTTTATTTTTCTTTAATAATTCATTTTAAAGAAAATAAACTTTTTAAATTGTTTTAGCTGCAAAACTCGAACTTAATGCCCGCTTTTATATTTGAAGGTGTCCGTCAACTCCTCTGGGACTACTTATTAATAAAGAGGAACTAAACTTTGTGTTTATACATTTTACTGTGTAATTTTTCACTATTTCCTCCTTATTTCATTTTACTGTCCCAACTCTAAAAAGAGTATAGTGCCCTTTCGTTATTTTTATGAAGACCCCTGATTTCTTTTAACGCACCAAGAAAAAAATTGTTCCCATAATGCCAAAATGATAAACAAAACACATGTCCACACATACATAAAATGCTGCTCTCAAGGCGAAAACACATGCTTTTTTTCAAATGTCTATTCTCTTAATTCCGAATGTCCATTCTCTTTATTCAAATTAAATAATATTTAGACATAAGCATATCACATTTTTGGCCTTATCATAAAACAGTTTTCCGAAACAACATACAAGCAGTTTCACAAAAATTTCTCTCTTTGGATTCTTTCGCTGTGTTATGTTGATATCTTTCGTCAACTCTCCCGGTTTCCATATCTATTTCTTTCTCTATACTCTCTGTCGCTTTGGATAAAATATCACAACATATGTATGCTTAGTCGAAATTTGTAAATTTATATGTTTGCATTCACACATATAATTTTTATGAAACATTTATGCCCCAAACATAATATATTCTAACATATTAAAATAGATGTCCCAAACATTTAGTGTTAGTTTAGGAACATTACATGTTTGCACTTAAATATATTGTGTTTTAAAATTGTGCCCGAAACACACTTTGTTTATATCGGAACATATGAAAAACATATTTTTCTAAGAGTGTGATATTTAACAACTATGCCAAAAGTGGTCCATATCAGTCCATAATCATATATAGCCCCCATATAAACCGATCCCGAGATTTGGTTTTGGAGCCTCTTGGAGGAGCAAATTTCATACGAGTCAGTTGAAATTTTGTACATTGTGCTAGTATATGGCCGTTAACAACCATGCCTAACTAGTTCTATATCGGTCTATAGTTATATATAGCCATCAGATAAATCGATCCCCAATCACACAAAAATTGGTTCATAATTGTATATAGCCCCCAAATAAGCGACCCCCATATTTCAATTCTGGCTCTCTACGTATTGTCTAATACATACCACGCATGGACTAACTCACAATTTAGAAAACGATGTTAAGAAGATTTAAGATACCACAACCCAAGTAATTCGATTGTCGATGACAGTCTTTCGTTTCTACGCAATCCATGGTGGAGGGTACATAAGATTCGGCTTGGCCGAACTTACGGCCGTATATACTTGTTTTTATTTATTTATTTACACGGCTGATAGCAGCCGGGACATTACAAAATATAACTTTTCAATTCAATTAAATATAAGTCAATATTCCAAGTGGGCCAGAAGGGACCCTATAGACAGCGAGCAGATGGGTCAGAAGGGACCCCATTGTACCAGACAAAGTTTAAAAAGTGCCACCATGGACGGTAAGGATAATAGAAACAGCAATTGGATGATCAGGATCAAAATTTTTTTTATAATACAGCTGGAAATTTAGAAGGCAACATCCCTTGGATCAGAAACTCTGTTGTTAAAATTAAGAATAATTTCCTTGATGGCAGGAATCGGATCGGTTAAA
Organism: Haematobia irritans; assembly: GCF_050003625.1. Lineage (NCBI taxonomy): Eukaryota > Metazoa > Arthropoda > Insecta > Diptera > Muscidae > Haematobia > Haematobia irritans. The sequence continues at coordinate 102,211,403 of NC_134401.1, read as the reverse complement.
GAAATCAATGAATAGACCGAATTAAAGTTTTTACACAAAACATAATTATTACATAATTCATAGTTATGTCTGCAAAATTCAATCTTTATTGGAACATTGTAGCAAATTCTCGATGTCAAGTAGTGTGAATCAATAAACCGTCTACGTTCAAGAGATGGAACATCAATTAACATAAGACGACTAGAATATGGAGGCAAATCGTATAAATTATTCCAGCCAAGCCTCCTCAAAGCAAAAATAAGAAACTGCTTCTGTACAGATTCAATACTATCAATAGAACAACGATAACTCGGTGACCAGATAACACACGCATACTCTAATATTGGTCTAACTAGAGTCGTAAAGAGCCTCTTCGTAAGATAAGGATCAACAAATTCCTTAGACCATCTCTTAATGAAACAAAATTTTAATTTAAAAAAATAAATTAACTTTTTAAACAAACTCGAAATACTAAGTCAGTTAACAAGGTGATGGCAATTTTTAAATTTTTAATTAAAAATTTATTTCAAACATTCAATCATTTAATCAAACAAAAACACAAAGTCAGCTAAGAAAATAATTCGAAATGGTTACGTTTTTATTTAAATCAAGTATAAACAGCAGTAAGTTCGGCCGGGCCGAATCTTACATACCCATCACCATGAATCAAATATTATAGTTTCCTTTGAAATTTCAGGGGGGTTTGATGACAGATATTCTCCCAACCAGAGTAGTTCAACTTGTACACTTCCCGAAGATAAATTTAAATATTTTACCTATGAAGATTATATCAGGTTCAGGATTTGTAAGAACCATTTTTGTTTGAGTTTTAGAGGAATCATTAACATCTCTTGTATGTGTGCAAGAAAATTATGAAATAACGCCTTGATTTGAAATCTAAAATCTATAGATTTTTACCCCAATTATTTAAATGATTACGAGAAGTAAAATCTGGAAATTTTACATTCAGTTTCAAGCAATTTTCATGATCAGTGCACCTTCTGTCCCCTCAAGATCTGAAATCGGTCTATATAGAGGCATTACCAAATGGACCGATAAAAACTAAATCCGATACAATCCGATAAAAACTAAATCCGATACCAGTATATTTACAATTTCAGGCTAATCAAATATAGGTTAGGTGACAGCACCTAGGTTAGGTTAGGTTAGGTGGCAGCCCGATGTATCAGGCTCACTTAGACTATTCAGTCCATTGTGATAACACATTGGTGAACTTCTCTCTTATCACTGAGTCCTGTCCGATTCCATGTTAAGCTCAATGACAAGGGACCTCCTTTTTATAGCCGAGTCCGAACGGCGTTCCACATTGCAGTGAAACCACTTAGAGAAGCTTTGAAACCCTCAGAAATGTCACCAGCATTACTGAGGTGGGATTTCAGGCAAATTGGATAAAAACTATGGTTTCTAGAATCCAAAACAATAAAATCATTTCTCGCACACCTATTTATAGTCCTAAAAAAGAAACCCAAGGAGTAAAACCGGGAGATCGGTCTTATGAGGGCTATACTAAAACCTGTACCGATACTTACCGTTTTCGGCAAACCTCTTTATGGTCCTAAAATATTTCCTGATTTCAAATTTCGTCCAAATTGGATAAAAACTATGGTTTCTATAAGCCCTAGAAGTAAAATCAGGAGATCGGTCTATATGGGGGCTATACCACAACATGGACCCATACTCACCATTTTCGGCACAACGTTTTATGGTCTTAAAATACCTTTAGATTTTCAATTTGATGCAAATTGGATAAAAACTACGGTTTCTATAAGCCCGAGAAATAATATCGGGAGATCGATCTCTATGGGAGCTATACCACAACAAGGCCCGATACTCGCCATTTATGGCACACCTCTTTGTGTTCCTAAAATACTTCAAGATTTCCATTTTCAGGCAAATTGGATAAAAACTATGGATTCTATAAGCCCGAGAAGTAAAATCAGGAGCTCGGTCTATATGGGGGCTATACCACAACATTGACAGATACTCACTATTTGTGGCACACCTCTTTGTGGTCCTAAAATACTTCTAGATTTAAAATGTCAGGCAAATTGGATAAAAACTATGGTTTCTATAAGCCAAAGACCCCAAATCGGGAGATCGGTCTATATGGGGGCTATATCAAAACATGGACCCATACACCTCATTTTCAACACACGTAGTTGTGATCCCACAATTCCTTTAAATTTCCAATTTCAGACTATGAATTTTAGAAGCCCAAGAAGTAGAATCGCGAGATCGGTCTATATGGGAGCTATATCAAAACATGGACCGATACTCACCGTTTTCGGCACACATCTTTATGGTCCTAAACTACCTCTCGGTTTCCAATTTCAAATCAAATCGGATAGAAAATACGGTTTCTAGAAGCTCAAGACCCCAAATCGGGGGATATACCAAAACATGGACCGATATAGCCCATCTTCGAACTTGACCTGCTTGGAGACAAAAAACGAGTTTGTGCAAAACTTAAGCAAGATAGCTTTATTATTGAAGGCTGCAGCGTGATTACAACAGACATCCAGACAGACAGACGGACATGGCTATATCGTCTTAGAATTTCTCCCTTATCAAGAATATATATACTTTATACAGTCGGAAATCGATATTTCGATGTGTTACAAACGGAATGACAAACTTATTATACCCCCGTCACCATTCTATGGTGGTGGGTATAAAAATATTGAGTTCTGCAATCAACATCAATTACATTTTTAATTAATAAATTAATTGAAATTTGCCCAAGAAATTAATTAGTTTTTTAATCGAGTATTTTTGTATGCCCAATTAAACTGTGATTAATATCATTTCTGTGATTAAAGACATTTCAATTAAAAAACTAATTAGATTCATTACACCATCACAAAAATCCGGAAATTCCTAAACCTATAGAAGCAAACATAACCTGAAGACTAAGTCGTCATAGGTGTCTAGATCTAAAGAGCAAATTTGCCCAGCGAAATCGATATTAAAAATATTTCGGCAGGTAAGAAGACAAAATGAATGATGCAGAAATTATTCTTGGGTATAGTTTCACATACTGTTCTCAGAATTGAGTTGGCAATCAACAAACTGAAAAATGTTGTACTGTGTAAAGTAAAGAAAAACATTTTTGAAGAAATAATCTTTAAATCAGCCGAGAAACCTCTACTTTTTGGAAACCTCTACTCTCAATTTGATCTCATCGACTGGTCTCAGATATATGTGATGGATAATGTAGATGAGCAGATCTCTTTTCTTCAGAATAATATAGTATATTTGTATGAATTGTGTGTCTCTGTTAGGACTTTGGTTACGAGACCAAGGTCTCATCCGTGGTTTACGAACGATATAAGACGGGCCATTGATGCTAGGGATTTGCTCTACTCGAGATGGAAACGATTCAGGACTGCGACGCTTCATGATGAGTTTCGGGAGGCGAGAAGACGTGTCAATTCTCTGATAAAGCACGCTAAATCGGCATATTTTTCGAACCGATTTAGGTTCGCCTTGGGGACGAAGGATACCTGGAGGGTCATTAGGGATATTGGCATAGGTAAATGTGATAGAAAGGAGTGTCACATGGACCCAAATGTTTTGAACGATGCATTTGTGAACTTGCCATTTGTCTCACTTGACACGGAGTTTTACAGCGACTTGTCTATGCCCTCATCGGGTTTGGATGTCACGAACTCATTCGAGTTTGGCAGCGTGACACAATATGACGTTCTTCGTGCCTTCACTCAGGTGAAGTCGGATTCGATGGGATACGACCATATATATCCCAAATTTGTGAGAATTTTGCAGCCACTGATCCTGCCATATGTCACCCATTCTTTCAATTCTATTTTGACAACGAGTACTTTCCCCGGTCTTTGGAAACATGCTAAGGTCATACCCATACCTAATGGTAAATCGGCGTTTCGGCCAATATCACTGCTTTCCTTCTTTTCCAAGGTGTTCGAGAGACTTTTGAATGGGCAAATGCAGGAATTTCTGAATCGATATTCCCTGTTATCTTCAAGGCAATCGGGTTTTCGTTCGGGCCACAGCTGCATAAGTGCTCTGGCTGATGTGTGTGAGGCTTTAAGATCTGATCAGGATGAGGGAAGAGTCAATTTTCTGGTGCTGCTGGACCATTCGAAGGCGTTTGATTCGGTGGATCATTCCCTTTTATGTTTGAAGCTAAGGAACCTTTTTAATTTCTCGGCCAGTTCGGTACGTCTTCTGCATTCCTATCTCGTTGACAGGAGACAGTCAGTATACACGGATATTGGTACTTCGGATCCCTTAATTGTTTCAAGAGGCGTACCGCAGGGTTCAACTCTTGGTCCTCTCCTTTTTTCTCTCTATATAAATGATTTGCCACATGTTTTGAGATATAGCAGGGTACAGATGTACGCTGATGATGTACAAATACATATGAGCAGCGATATCCGTTCTTTGAGCGCCGGTATAGACATGATCAATGACGACCTCCTTTCTGTGAACAACTGGGCTACAAGAAATTGATTACTCCTGAATCCAAGGAAGTCTAAGTGCCTAGTGATACATGGACGTGGTATTCAAGTCCCTAACGACATTGAGGTTAAGATTGACGGACAACAGATGGAAATTGTTTCCACGGCCAAGAATCTTGGTGTAGTATTGAATAGTAACTTGTCTTGGGGGGATCATATAAACTACATTGTTGGTCAGGCATATGCGAAATTAAGAACTTTATGGCACACTCAGCGATTTATGCCGCTCAAGACAAGGGTTATATTAGCTAAGAGTTATGTCTTGCCAGGATTGTTGTATGGAAGTGAACTATTTTCGGATTGCGATGCCGGAAGCAGACAGAAGTTGAATGTTGTTTACAATAATATTGTGAGATACGTTTATGGATTGAGGCGCTTTGACCATATCACCAGATACAGGGAACTTCTTTATGGCGTGTCATTCGATAACTTGTTGAGAATCCGACAACTTTTGTTCCTTCATAGAATTATTTATACACGCGAACCTAGGTACCTATATTAGAGGCCTCGCTTCGCGAGGTCTAACAGGGGTAAGAAATTCGTTCCTTTGCGGCATCGAAGTCTGGTTTCAACTTGGCATTTCTTCACGCATGCGATAAGTGTCTGGAATGTGCTCCCTCATAACATACAACGAAACAGCAACACATTAGATTTCAAAAACATATTATTTTCCCATTATTCAAATTTATTATCAAACTAATCTTAACAGCATATGCTACATTTCTTTTCATTTGTAATTATTTTTTATACCCTCCATCATAGGATGGGGGTATATTAACTTTGTCATTCCGTTTGTAACACATCGAAATATTGCTCTAAGACCCCATAAAGTATATATATTCTGGGTCGTGATGAAATTCTGAGTTGATCTAAGCATGTCCGTCCGTCCGTCCGTCTGTTGAAATCACGCTAACTTCCGAACGAAACAAGCTATCGACTTGAAACTTGGCACAAGTAGTTGTTATCGATGGTATTGAAAATGGGCCATATCGGTCCACTTTTACGTATAGCCACCATATAAAGGGACCCTCAGATTTGGCTTGTGGAGCCTCTAACAGAAGCATATTTCATCCGATCCGGCTGAAATTTGGTACATGTTGTTGGTATATGGTCTCTAACAACCATGCAAAAATTGGTCCACATCGGTCCATAATTATATATAGCCCCCATATAAACCGATCCCCAGATTTGGCTTGCGGAGCCTAAAAGAGAAGCAAATTTCATCCGATCCGGCTGAAATTTAATAATTGGTCCACATCGGTCCATAATTATATATAGCCCCCATATAAACCGATCCCCAGATTTGGCTTGCGGAGCCTCAAAGAGAAGAAAATTTCATCCGATCCGGCTGAAATTCGGTACATGATGTTGGTATATGGTCTCTAACAACCATGCAAAAATTGGTCCATATCGGTCCTTAATTATATATAGCCCCCATATAAACCGATCCCCAGATTTGGCTTGTGGAGCCTCTAAGAGAAGCATATTTCATCCGATCCGGCTGAAATTTGGTACATGGTGTTGGTATATGGTCTCTAACAATCATGCAAAAATTGGTCCACATCGGTCCATAATTATATATAGTCCCCATATAAACCGATCCCCACATTTGGCTTGCGGAGCCTCAAAGAGAAGCAAATTTCATCCGATCCGGCTGAAATTCGGTACATGATGTTGGTATATGGTCTCTGACAACCATGCAAAAATTGGTCCCCATCGGTCCATAATTATATATAGACCCCATATAAACCGATCTCCAGATTTGGCTTGCGAAGACTCAAAGAGAAGCAAATTGCATCCGATCCGGCTGAAATTTGGTACATGGTGTTGGTATATGGTCTCTAACAACCGTGCAAAAATTGGTCCACATCGGTCCATAATTATATATAGCGCCCATATAAACCGATCCCCAGATTTGGCTTCCGGAGCCTCAAAGAGAAGCAAATTTCATCCGATCCGCCTGAAATTTGGTACATGATATTGGTATATGGTCTCTAACAACCATGCAAAAATTGGTCCACATCGGTTCATAATTATATATAGCCCCCATATAAACCGATCCCCAGATTTGGCTTGCGAAGTCTCCAAGAGAAGCAAATTTCATCCAATCCGGTTGTAATTTGGAACATGCACACAAAAATTTTTTTTTCTGATTCAATCACGAAATTAATTGATCCAATTAATTTTTTAATTGAAATGTCTTCAATCACGAAAATGATAGTATCAATCACAGTTTTAATTGGACATAGAAAAAATTCTTGATTAAAAAATTAATTGATTTCATTACCAAATTTCAATTAAGTTTTTAATTGATTCAATTAAAAACTTAATTGATGTTTATTGCAAAACTCAATTAATTTAGTAATTAAACAAAGGTAACTATTTTCAATTACATTCTGAATTGGCTTAGAATTTTTAGTTGGATTAACAATTGATTGTTTGAAAAAAAAATTAATCAAAAATTTAATCACTTTTATAACTGACTTAGTCTTCCGAATTTGATTAAAAGTTAATTGTATCAATTAACTTTTTAATTAAAAATTTTAAAATTTTCAATCATTGACTAAATTAACTTAATGTTTCTATCTTGATTAAAAAGTTAATTGTACCAATTAATTTATTAATTGAAAAAAATTTCAACTTCAATTAACTTTTTAATTGGAAATATTTTGGTGATATTTTTTTCTGTGTGGTGTTAGTATATGATCTTTAACAAGCGTGCCAGAATTGGTCCATATCGGTCCATAATTATATATAGCCCCCATATAAAACGTTCTCCAGATTTGACCTCCGGAGTCTCTTGGAGGAGCAAAATTCATCCGATCCGGTTCAAATTAGGAACGTGGTGTTAGTATATGGTCGCTAACAACCATACCAAAATTGATCCAATCACACAAAAATTGGTCCATATCGGTTCATAATCATGGTTGCCACTAGAGCCAAAAATAGTCTACCAAAATTTTATTTCTATAGAAAATGTTGTCAAAATTTTATTTCTAGAGAAAATTTTGTTAAAATTTTATTCGGTTCATAATAAAATTTTCATCATTGTCAAAATTTTATTTCTATAGAAAATTTTGTTCAAATTTTATTTGGTTCATAATCATGGTTGCCACTCGAGCCAAAAATAATCTACCAAGATTTTATTTCTATAGAAAATTTTTTGTGAAATTTTTATTTCTATAGAAAATTTTGTTAAAATTTTATTTCTGTAGAAAATTTTGTCAAAATTTTATGTCTACTTTGTCAAACTGAATTATATACGTATTGGATCGATCTTTTTTGATTTAATATATACCACGTATGGACTTACATACAATTTAGAAGATGGTGTTAGGAGGTTTTAAGATACCTTGCCATCGGCAAGCGTTACCGCAACTTAAGTAATTCGATTGTGGATGGCAGTGTTTAGATGAAGTTTCTACGCAATCCATGATGGAGGGTACATAAGCTTCGGCCTGGCCGAACTTACGGCCGTATATACTTGTTATAATTATTTTTGTTTCCTTTTAAATTATAATACTTTCTCTTAATTCTTTAATTGTATTTTTAGATTTTTTGTTTCGATTTTCTTTATTTATATGAACCTAACGTAACTTGTTATTAAAGTACTAAGAGGAAATACTTTTTTAATGAAAATTCCTGTACAGTAAATATAAGTCGTAAGTCTTGTTGTGCAGGATAAATAAATAAATAAATAAAAAAATTGATACCACAGATATTGAATCTTTGGATTAAAGATAAAAAATCTTAAAATAGAAGCTAAGACTAAGACTTAAATAGAAGACTTAAAATAGAAGCTAAGAAGCTAAGCTAAGCTAAGAAGGAATAAACACCAGTCCTCAATATCTAAACCCACTCTCAAAAAAAAAAAGTTTACTTGGATCCAAAGATTTTGGCCTTCCTTTATGGATTTCGGTATTGATTCCGAGCCAAAGATGCGGGTTCTTTAAAATAAGGAAATTTGTATGCAAATTATCTGGCTTTAACTCTAGGATCTATAAAATTAAAATTGGGATACAGATCTCATTTATCAAATTTTAATTCTATTTTTCCGGTATATTAATAAAGCTATTCACATACAAACATATGCCACTTTAAAAATCCAAATTATGACGTATACTTCTAAGTAAAAAATATTTTCTTAATTCCAAAAAAACTTCAAACCAAAGATGCTAAATCCTCAAAATAAGTCTTAACCTATATTTGAAGCGTTTTTATCGTAAATCTAAAAATTCATTATTTCAGTTAATTTAAGGACGATTTCTTTAAATCAAAAATATGTTTCTTTACTTTAAGGAAAATGTGCCTAAGTTTAAAGATATGTAACTTTAACGAAGGGACGCAAATTTTCAAAATGTGTGTCCTAAATTTAATGAAACAAATTTTTGAAGCAAAGATTATAAACTTTCTTTTAATTAAAATATAATTATTTTAAAGAAATTTGTCCTTAATAGTGTGTAAATTGTGCATCCTAAAATTGAGTTTGCGTAATCTTTAATATCACGTAAATATTTTTGTCAGTGCAGAAAAACGTAAACCCACTATTAAAGAAAATTTAGGTTTATAATAGAAAATTTTAAATAAAATATTTTAGTAATTGCAATAAGATTCAAATAAGTTAATAATTTTTTAAATTGAAGAAACTTTATTAAAAATAATAAATTTTTTCCGTTGTTGCATATTTTGGAAAAATTTCATATTTTGGAAGAAAAAATTGGAATTAAAAATTGTTTTAAATAGCTTTAGCGCTATATGACACAATTTAAGTAAACTTCACCCATTTGAGAATCTTATGAACTCAGTTTCTTCACTCTTCTTCTCAACTTCACTCAATTTAGGAAAATATTAACTATTTTCATGTTTATTAAAATTGTGTTGTATAAAACTTTTTTTAGTTCTCGTCATTAAAATAAGCAAGAATAATTAAAATAAGAAAAATTTTCTCACATGTGCCAAAATTGAACTAAACTCAACTAATGTTCATGAACTAAAATAAAGTTAAATCGGCTATAAAAAATGTTATTGTCTCTTTTCTGTGTGTAAGCACACGCTGAGAAGGAATCTGATCATGTTTCAAGAGCAAAATGTTATTTTTGTATGGTGACCATGGAACATGTTTGTCATTAAAATGTTATTTTATCGTCAAATATAACCTGCTTGCCGAAATCAGATACATGATTTCCGAGAAAATAATATGGTTGCGAAAACCATGTTACATGGTCACCACCCAAAAATAACATTTTGCTCTTAAAACATGTTTGAGGTGATCATATTCCTTCTCTGGGTGCATACAATCCACTATCCATTTCGACATCGGTACAAAGTATCCATCTCTGGAATGTCACTGCATTCGTTCCGATTATCTTTTTACGTGCTGCAACAGTGTTCATAAGTGACTAAAGTGATCAAAAATTTGTTTGTTTGGAACTTTGTATAGCGCTTAAGACATTATAATAATTTTTAGCACAATTTTTATACCCACCACCATAGTATGGTGACGGGGGTATAATAAGTTTGTCATTCCGTTTGTAACACATCAAAATATCGATTTCCGACTATATAAAGTATATATATTCTTGATCAGGGAGAAATTCTAAGACGATATAACGATGTCCGTCTGTCTGTCTGTTGTAATCACGCTACAGTCTTCAATAATGAAGCAATCGTGCTGAAATTTTGCACAAGCTCGTCTTTTGTCTGCAGGCAGGTCAAGTTCGAAGATGGGCTATATCGGTCCAGGTTTTGATATAGTCCCCATATAAACCGACCTCCCGATTTGGGATCTTGGGCTTATAGAAATCGAAGTTTTTATCCAATTTGAAATTTTAAATCTAGAGGTATTTTATGACCATAAAGAGTTGTGCCAAAAATGGTGAGTATCGGCCCATGTTTTGGTATAGCCCCCATATAGACCGATCTCCCGATTTTACTTGCTGAAATTGGAAATCTAGAGGTATTGTAGGACCACAAATACGTGTGCCGAAAATGGTGAGTATCGGTCCATATTTTGGTATAGCCCCCATATAGACCGATCTCCCGATTTTACTTCTTGGGCTTATAGAAACCGCAGTTTTTATTCAATTTACCTGAAATTGGAAATCTAGAGGTATTGTAGGACCACAAATACGTGTGCCGAATATGGTGAGTATCGGTCCATATTTTGGTATAGCTCCCATATAGAACGATTTCCCGATTTTACTTCTTGGGCTTCTAGAATCCTATTTGCCTGAAATTGGAAATCTAGAGGTATTTTCGGGCCATAAAGATGTGTGCCGAAAACGGTGAGTATCGGTCCATATTTTAGTATAGCCCCCTTAAGAACAATCTCCCGATTTAATTCCTTGGGTTTCTAGAAACCGTAGTTTTTATCTGATTTGCCTGAAATTGTAAATATTCTGGTATTTTAGGCTCACAAAAAAGTGTATCGGATTAAGTTTTTATCGGTCCATTTGGTAATGCCTCCATATAGACCGACTTCACTTCTTGAGGGTGTAGAAGGCGCACTGATCATGAAAATTGCTTGAAACTCAATGTAAAATTTCCAGATTTTACTTCTACAGATGTAAGATTTCAAATCAAGACGTTATTTTATAATTTTCTTGCACACTTACAAGAGATGTTAATGATTCCTCTAAAACTCAAACAAAAATGGTTCTTATAAATCCAGAATCTGATATAGTCCTCATAGGTGAAATCTTAAAAATTTTTCTTCGGGAAGTGTCCTCAAGTCCTCAAGCCCTCCTGAAATTTCAAAGGAAACCCTAATATTTGGTTCATGGTGGTGGGTATTTAAGATTCGGCCCGGCCGAACTTAGTGCTGTATATACTTGTTTTCTTTCAAGATATGAAATTTCCTTAAACAAACGATTTTTTTAATAAATTTTCTTCAATTTCACAAAGAGTATTTATTTACTTCTATCATTTTGTAATTAATAAAATATTTTAGTTAAAATTTGCAAAAAACCATGACATTTTCCTTTATGGATCTAGTGTTTTTTGGGATATAAAATAAGTGTTTGTTTTGGGGGGTAAGTGTTTGTTTCCAAGATATGGCTTAATCAAATTAGTAGCACGCGTAGCAGATAAATGGAAAATCCATGTTCTACAATTAGTATGCAATGTTATCAAATTCGTAATAAAAAGATAATCAACCTTCCAAAACAAAAATGGAATTTCCTAATATTAACCAGAAAATTTTACTGGATAACTATTTATTATATTAATAAAATATGATTTGATTTTTCCCCAGAATAAACGTATTTTAATGTTGTTCCTTCTATTTAGAAGTTACGATATTCGCCAAATACGTTTGCTATCAGTTAACAAATAATAGTCAACAAAATGCATTAAGATCGGATACCATGCGTATAATGAATAGGTGGAGGGATAGACAGCAGTAGATTATAAATCTAGCATTGCGAAAGGGTAGAAGTTTCTGGTAGACAAATTCAATCAAATATGTCAATGTTAATATACCCTAACATAGTCATATACACTGAAAAAATAGTTACGTAATATGAAAGATTATGCAGCCTAAATTTATACACAGTTTACACAATATTAAGGACAAATTTTTTTAAAAGAATTTTAATTAAAATCAGAGCACGAATCCTGCAACCCTCCTTTAAAATCGTTTGACTTTGAGCAAAGGCAAAATTTCCTTAAAGTAAAGATAAACAATTTGATTTAAAGAAATTGTCTCTAAATTAACAGAGATATTAAATCTTTGGATTAAGGACAAAAAAACTTCAAATATTATTTTGAGAATTTTGCATTTTTGGTTTAAAGTTTTTTTTTGGAATTAAAAAATCATAGTATCTGTTACAAATTGGATTTTTGAATAGGGCATTTGTTTGAACGTGAAGAGATTTATTAATATATCGCAAAAAGATAATGAAAATTCGATAAATGAAATTTAATATTTTTTTATTGCTCCTAGATTTAAATTTGGACAGGTCCCTAGAAAATGTCTTTAATTTAGAGAAGCTGCATCTTTGCCTCGGAATCAATACCAAAATCCTTAAACTAAGGTTAAAATCTTTGGATCCAAGTAAACTTTGTTTTTGAGTGTAGAATATAAATAAACTCAAAAACCAAGTGGACCAACCAGGGAAGAAAATGTAGATTAATTTTTGAACCTTTTAACTAAACTACCCTAAAGGTTAGGTGTCAACCCGATGTATTAGGCTCACTTAGACTATTCAGTCCATTGTGATACCACAGTGGTGAACTTCTCTCTTATCTCTGAGTGCTGCCCGATTCCAACCCAGTAAAAAAAGCGTCGCCAAAAAAGTACTGCAACTTGGCGCAGAAGCGATGAATTTAACATGGGATTGTTGTACACTGAAAAAAATATTGTCGTGAGGTCAAAGATTTCATGTCTTTAAAATACGAATGCAAATTTTTCTTAGTATAGAAGACGCATTTCTCTAATATAAAGTTTTTTTCCTTGTCCAAAAGTCGATAAACTTTTCAATGAAGTCGTATTGTCCTTATAATTAAGTGATTTCACTTATAAATGGGTATCATAACATGAAAAAAAATGTTTGGGCTAAGGTCAACTTGACTTTAATAATTCAGAAAAATTCTTTAAATTTAATGAAATTGTCTTAAAATTTGTTGTCTTTTTGCTTCTTGACTACAAAGCAAAAAGTCGTTCAAATATAAGACATGTTTTTCAACACTTTATTTTAAAGACGTGTTTTACTTGAAACATAGTATAATTTCTACTAGAAGTCGAGTCTCAATTTGGAAAATAAAGTTGTCGTTAACTCGTTTTTAAATGACTTTGATAGCATATGAAGATAAAAAGCTGAAAAAACGAAAACTTAAAATTTGCTTCCTAGAAGCAAGTACACAAAACCCAAATTTAAAAGAGAATTGTGTCTTAAAAGTATCCTAACTTGTATTCTCCGCTTCTTTGGCTCGGAATTAAAGTAAAGTCAAAATCTTTGGAACCGGGCATGCTTTTTTTTCAGTGTAGGACGGATGTCCACCATATCAACAGCCGTTGCACTGAATATGCATCTCTTCTTAAGGTGAGATCCGAATTCAATGTTTTGGATGTGAATTGAAAAATTTTGTGATATTTTGATAAATAAATAATTTAATTTTTAATGCATTCTAACGGTTGTCTGAAACGCTTGACCTTAAATACTTTCAAAAATTCGCAATTTTTCTGGAATGGATTTAGCATTTTTTCGACAAAATTTAAATAATTTGTACCATTTTATTCATCCTTACTCTGTTTTTAACCTATTTTAAACAAAAAATGTTAAAATTACCCTTGACAAATATGAAAAAGGCGAGTTATAAAAAACTTAATTAAAAGAACTTCCGGCATTCAACATTGCAGCGAAGCCACTTGGAGGAGCTTCGAAACCCTCAGAAATGTCACAAGCATTACTGAGGTGGGATAATCCACCGCTGAAAAACTCTTTGGTGTTCGGTGGAAGCAGGAAACGAACCCACGACCTTGTGTATGCAAGTCGGACTTGTTAACCAGTGCAACACGGTGGCTTGGGAGCCTTATGTCCAAAACTAACATTTTCCGTCACATTGGCAAAATTTTCTATAGAAATAAAATTTTGGCAAAATTTTCTATAGAAATAAAATTTTGGCAAAATTTTCTATAGAAATAAAATTTTAACAAAATTTTCTATAGAAATAAAATTTTGACAAAATTTTCTATAAAAATATAATTTTTACAAAATTATCTATACAAATAAAATTTTGAGAAATTTTTCTATACGAATAAAATTTTGAGAAAATTTTCTATAGAAATAATTTCCTAGTTTAGAGCCACCAAAAAGTAAAAATTATTAAAAATTGTGTTCATTGAAAAACTCCCTACAAGACGCTATAAAAACCTACACAGATAAAAATAAGTTTGAGAACCAATAACTTTTGTTGGAAAACCAATAACAAAATTTTTTAATTTTCCTGCAACAAACTAATTTGTACTTTTAATAACCATTATTACAAAAAAGTTGTTAGCAATCGTTACCATCAGAAGGCAACAAATAATTTGTGTTCTCAATAACATAATTTGTAAGTAATTTGTTGAGCTTCCAACAGTACAAAATATTTGTTGTTGAACGTTACGTTTAATCCTCAACAAATATTTTTGAATTTGAACGAAAAAATTTGTATGTGGTTTGTTGGAGTCTATCAATGACCTGTAACAAATTTATTGGTGTATTGACAACAATTAAATTGAAATTGACAGAATTATTGCACCAAAATTGCAAAATTGCTGGAACAATTTTGGAGATATTTTGTTAAGTACATACAGAGAATGAATATGACCAAAATGCTATTTTTGGACGGGGAACATGTAACATTTTTGTGTCGAAAATCCTATACTCAGTTTTGTAAATGTATGACGATTTTAAATTTGAATAGTCCAGGGTCTAGCAAGCATTTTGACAACTTTTTGCCCAGTGATATATATTCTAGTTAATTAGAATTGTAATAACTCTAATCCCGATATTAATATGGTTTTATTAATTATCTCATACAAAAAACACATTTAAGAAACTACCAAATTGAAAAATATAAATTTTTCACAGACATTTATAAATGTTTTTCTGTATTCTCTGTTTAATGAGCTCCCCTTCAGTTCTTGGGACTGGTCCCAAACCGGTCGTTTCACCTGTCCTTTATAGCCGGTACAGGTCCTTTAACTGGTTACGTGACCGGTGAAATTAACATGGGGTTGTCATAGGAAGGGTCAATTGACCCCCACATAGATACCTACAAACCAATCCTTTAACCGGTTGTTTTCAACCCATCAATTAACCAGTTCAAATAGACATGTTAGAGAGACAGATCTAAAAAAACAAATTTTTCCACCAATTTTACTTTTTATTTCTATCAATGTTGTTTTTTACTTTTATTTCTCTTATTATCTAATTTTTACAATTTGAAAAACTTTTTCGCTCCGCCCAGGTTTTGAACCTGGGTTTACTGGCAGCATAACAGAACGCCTTAACGCATTCAGCCACAAACGCCATTGAACACACAACGTTGAAACGTCAATTTAAATGTTTGTGATATTGGTAGAAAATGAACAAATGTAGCGAAAATATAACAGAAAAAAAATCTAAAAATAGAACTGTCCCTGTTATAGATGCAAAAGGGCCAGAAATGTGTTAATTAACCCTGTGATAGAGACATTTGAACCGGTTAGGGGATGGGTTCATTGTGGTCTAGAGACAAATGCATGAAGTGGCTACCAATTGGCTAAATACAACCAGTCCCATGACCGGTATAAAATTCCAATTGCTTGGAAAAAGGGGTCAATTGGCACCAAAAACACTGAAGGGTCTTTGCTTGCTATCATACACGTGCATGTGCTCATACTCATTTTGTTCTAACGGTATTCTTCGCATACTTCTTTTAGCTTTCGTACATGTTCTCAGCGATGTGCGCGTAACCAAAAACAATGGAAGCTGAAGATGGGAAAATGGCAGCAGAGGGTATCAAACCATTGACGGCGTTCGATGCAAACGTGTCGTTTATGATTTTTTGTTCCACAAATTAAACTAAGAATAAAAAGAAATTTATATCAGGGAATGACGTAGAACAATCGGTCAAAAGTTTCTCATTATTATTTACACAAAATTTAACATCATTTGTGAGTTTTTTAACAAAAAATATTGCAAATTAAAAATGAACGAACGTGTATGTATCGAACACCGTAAATGCAACTTTTGGTATGACGTCGCCCATTTTCCAATCTTCCTTTTCTATTGTTTTTGCGCGTAACCAGTCTTGTATTTTTGTTTTTGTTTTCATATCGATAGCAGTCAACTATTTTCGCAACAAAACAATTTGTTGAAAATTCTGAATATTTCTATTATTTCCTCTGTCAAGCATCTACAAACACATTTCAACAACAAATGCCTCATATTCAATAGACAAATTTGTTGAGCATCAGCAGATTTTACATACAAATAAAGTTGTTAATATTTATTTGCAGTTATTTTTTTGTGTATACATATTTTTCGATTCATAATAACAATTTATTGTGACTAATTTGTCGAATAACATATAATTCAAAGTACAGTGTCATAAATAATCGCAGACGTAAACATTTGTTACTCGTTGGGCACTTAATACATTAAAAATCTAGGATTTCACTAGTTTTCTGTGATTATTTTTAAACAGCCGATACCAGTGTTGCACATTTTTGGACATGTCCTGGATAAACGAGTAGTCTGTTTTCTTTTAGTTCGTCACAGCTTGGTAGCGATGGGTATAACATCGAACTTTGAAATGTAGCAGGGCAACCATGGCTATCATGTGTTAAACTAGGGCAGTGCTGTACACTACTCATGTTCGACGTGGGTCTTTAAGATATTGTAACTGATGTAACCATTAGCGTAGCTAGACAATTTTCCTAGGGGGGGGCTATAGCCCCCCTAGCTAAAACTTTATAGACTGAACTTATAGGTTCAACTAATGTTTTATTCATAAAATTCAATAAAAAATAGACATCAAAATAACTCGACAATCAATTTATAATAAAGCAACTAAAAATACCCTACGGGGAAATTGGTGCAAATTTCCACTGAAATTGAAAGAGATTTCTAAGAGTTTGTTCGAGACTGGTTCCTGAGGACCTGTATATGGGTTGCTCCTGCTAAATTATCCCAGGACGTGTCCTTTGGGATGAGTCCAAGACGCGTCCTAAAATGTAAGTTTACTCCGTCAACGACAAACCCATGTTAAAGTAGACGGTCCCTTCCATACGTTTTGATCAGAACTGGGACTGGTCCATGCACACCAGGGACTAGTCCTGTACCAGTTCTGTGGTTGATTCATTTCCCGTAGGGTAGTTCCACACTTTTCCCAGCAAAAAATTGGGAGTTGTTCTAAAGGCACAACTTTAAAACCACTTCCAAAAATGTCTTCACAAAGAAGTTAACTATTTTAACTACACAGGAAGTTTTTTTACTTCATTTTTTTATATTTTAATGCGTAATTTTTTGTTTTTTTTTTTCAAATAGTTTAAAAAAAGAGTAAGAACAAATAAAATGGTACAAATTATTCAAATTTTGCCACAAAAATGCTAAATCCATTATAGAAAAATCGATAATATTTGAAAATATTCGAGGGAAAACGTTTCAAGCAAGCGTTAGAATGCATTAAAATCATAAAAAGTATAAAAATTATTTATTTGGGAAAATATCACAAAATTTTTAATTCACATTCAAAACGCTGAATTCGGATCACACCTTAAGAAGTGATGCAAATTCATTGCAACGGTTGTTGAAACGGTGGACATTCGTTCTATGGCAAGTTCATATTACATTCATCGCTTCTCCGCCAATTTTGTATCACTTCCAAACCCAAAAAGAACATTTTCACTTCTTTTTTGGCGACGCTTTTTTGCAGCATTATTAAGATATTAATTTATGAAAGAATAGTTTTAATATCAATTACTATTTTTTATTCAACTAAATCATAAGTTCAACCACAGCCTTATTTCATAAATATCAGACTTCTACCACAACCCAAGTAATTCGATTGTGCATGAAAGTCTTTAGTGAAACTTTGTGCGTTGTACGAGTATATACTTGTTTAATTTTTATAAAAATGTAAAATCGTAAATAGGTTTTCAAATTCTGGGGGGGGGCTAAAATTTTTCTGGGGGGGTCTAAGCCCCCTCCCCAGAGGCCTTCCTACGCTTATGGATGTAACTACACAGTTAATTTATTAATAGGGCTGTTTTCTTTTAGCACTGGATGCAACATTTGTATGGGCTATCCAGAACATCGTTGCACTGGTGTTCTATCCAGAACATCTCATCAGTGCAAGTCGCGCCGATCTTGCCAGATTGCGTTTTGATAAAGTGACGCTTCATCGATTCACAGTAGCATTTTATTGTGACTAATTTATCGAAAAACATGAAATTCAAAGTGGTATAGTGTCATAAATAATCGCAGCAGTAAATATTTATTACTAATTGGAGCATTTCATACATTAAAAATGCAAGATTTCACTTCTTTTCTGTGATTGTTTTTGAACAGCTGATGACAGTGTTGCATATTTTTGGAGATGTCCTGGATAAACGAGTACTCTGTTTTCTTTTAGTCCTTCACTGCTTAGGGTATCCAGTGCTAAAAGAAAACAGCCCTAATATTTCAGATGATTACATCTCCCAAAAACGTAAAAAAGTGAATATAAAAATATTTCTGTTTTGTGAAAATCTTGAATTGGAAATGACCCACGCATCAATTGTGTAAAAATTACGTTCTTTGAAATTAATTAATTGTGATATTAAATATTGGACATTGTAACGGCTTTTTCGTATTATTAGTTTTACACATGTTGGCCATTGTGCGATTCGATTTAAGTTATCGAACAATGACAGCTGTCATCGAATTTCAGGTGTGCCAACCTAGCGATAAAAAAATTCTTTTTGTCAAATTTGTGAATTCTTCGCGCAGGGTGAATTTTTTGCAGGTAATTTAATCGCTGGTTTTCTAAAACATCCATAAGAAAAATGTGAAATATCTGCAGCATACATAAAAGTCAATGGCATAGAAATAAAAATGAATATACATTTAAATGTGGACAGGCCAATAGCCGAAGAAAATGCTTAAAAACTGTTTGGAGTTTGATCGACCCCCACTGTCGTAGTTGTGCAAAAAATGTAAAGAACCGAATGAATGAAAGTGAAGGGATTTAAAAGCCGGGTGGTGGAGTTTAGAGCTATGAGTCAATAAGAAGTGTTTTTTTTTTTTGTTTTTGTTAAAATTTGTGAATAATTGTATTTGTTTTGCTTTGTTGTATTTTATTTTAGTACCACATCAAAATGCCAGAACTTACTGAAATCAAGTCTGATGCTCCCACTACCTCAACTGCTCCAGCTGCTGAGGCTAAACCCGCTCAGGATGTTCGTGTAGAAGATGATGGCAGTGATAGCGACTCTGAGGATACCATTCCCGAGTTGGAAGATGCTGGTGCTGGTGCCACCCAATTGGGAGGCGGTGCTACCGGTTTGCCTATTGATTTGGTCTCCAAGGCCAAACAGTCTCGCGGTGAAAAGAAGGCCCGTAAGATTATGTTGAAATTGGGCTTGAAACAAATCCAAGGTGTTAACCGTGTAACCATTCGCAAATCCAAGAACATTTTGTTTGTCATCAACAATCCCGATGTATACAAGAATCCCCATAGCGATACCTACATTGTATTCGGTGAAGCTAAAATTGAAGATTTGTCGCAACAAGCTCAAGTTGCTGCTGCCGAGAAATTCAAGGCCCCCGAAGGTGCTAGTGCCGCTGACACCATTGGCACAACCTCATCCGTTGCTCCCATTGCCGAAGAAGACGAAGAAGAAGTCGATGAGACTGGTGTTGATGAGAAGGATATTGAGCTGGTTATCAGTCAAGCCAATACTACCCGCGCCAAGGCAATCAAGGCTCTTAAAAATAATAATAATGACATTGTCAATGCCATTATGGATCTGACGATGCTTTAAACGAGACTAGTGCGTGCGCCTACCCAGTCATAATACTCCAATCTAGATATGATGGAGTTTAATGGCCTGCATTTTAAGTTTAGTACCCGCCTCAGCAAAAACAACAACAACAACACGTAATCACATTTAATTAATCATAATATATGAAAAAAACAACAACAAAAAATATTTACTATTATTCAGACTATAATGTTCATAACGTAGGATATTTTTATGGGAAAATAGTTCCTTCTTTGTTTTGGAAATAATTATCGTTGATCGTAAAAAAAAGAAATTTAAAAAAGGGAATTGATCATATTACAACCTTCCAGTTAGTTAATCCATTTCTTTCCCTCAAGAATTTGTAATTGGCACAAACTCTGTGGGTTTGTTTCCTTAGCACATATATATCTATCTGTATATGGTATGTAAGTTTCCATTTCAGTCTATTTATAATTTGTAATTATAGATGGAGCGAAAAACAACAAGAAAGAGAACAACAAAAATCAGAAGACATGTCTCTATAAAAGAAAAAAACTTCGAGTTATTTTTATTTCAAAATAAAAACAAAACTACCAAATACAAATCGTATTGTACCTATTTTGAGTTCCTAATGAAATGATCGAAAACAATAAGCAGCTGGGATGTGATTATGCTTAGATTCTTACCTACATATATGGAGACCACATCAATTGGATAAATTAACATTTGGTGTGATGTCACTAAAATCTGTGATGACTCACGATTTTTTTTTTCATAATAGGGAGATATGTTTTAAGATGTCTGCGTGAAAGGCATATAATTTGAATGTTATGTAGATATTAGAGTTTAGTTGTAGAATTGATTGGAAGTAAGGACTATTTTGTGCCGGGTATAATACTGCCGCTGAGATCTTGAGATATATGCATGGTTGGAAAGTAGTATTCAAGCATATTTTATTTTTATTCTATTTGCCTAATATTAAGAAATCTAATAGGCATATTAGGTCCACAAAAAGCGCAGTACATGTTATACATGACCCATAGACCTATTTGGTTCTTGAGGATGTAGAAGCAGTAATGCTCCTTAAATTGTCCAAATTCGGATAATCTGTTATCACCGACCAAAAAATTATAGTTTCCATGGAAATAAAGTATGGATCAAGTGTATAGACTGTTCCTCCGAATTGTTCAGTGTTGGTATGAACCCAAAAAAAATTGGTTTAAAAAAAGTTAACCCACCATAAAAGAAAATGTAGGTTTAGTTTAGAAAATGTTAAACTAAAATAGCACCATGTTACAAATAAGTTTGTCAAATTGAAGACAAATTATTAAAAATAATACTATTTTTCAGTTGTTTAAGAAAGTTTCATATGTTGAAGAAAAAAATTGGATTTAAAATTGTTAAGATGTCTTTAGCGCCATACGAAGTTCAAGACAGCTACAATTTTAGTAAAATTTACTCATTTGAGAGACTTATGAACTCAATTTAAGCAAACCTCTAACATTTTAGGAAAATATGAACTATTTTATTATACCCTTCACCACTACTGTGGTACAGGGTATAATAAGTTTGTGCATTGGTATGTAACGCCAAGAAATAATTGTCATAGACCCCATCTTTTCGTATACCGATCGGCTTAGAATTAAATTCTAAGTCGATTTAGCGATGTCCGTCTGTCTGTATATGTAATTTTGTGCACAAAGTACAGGTCGCAGTTTAAGACCTATCGTCCTCAAATTTGGCATAAAGTCTTTCTTCGGGTCGAAGACAATCGCTATTAATTTTGGAAAAAATCGGTTCAGATTTAGATATAGCTGGCATATATATTTATCACCGATTTCATCATAATTCACGTACACACAAATTTTTTTCTGATTCAATCACGAAATTAATTGATCCAATTAATTTTTTAATTGAAATGTCTTCAATCACAGAATTGATAGTATCAATTAAAAAATTAATTGACAGTCAATTAAAAAATTAATTGATCCAATTAAATATTTAATTGATACTATTAATTTGAGTGATTGATTTTTATTTCAATTAAAAAATTTGTTGAATCAATTAAATTTTTAATTGAATATTTTTTAAAACTCAAGATTTTAATTGGAAAAATTTTCGTGAAATTTTTTTCTGTGTATTTATGAACCGATGTTCTTCAAATTTCGTACATCTGAATGTTTTGCCAGACCTGTAAAATCAGCAACATATCAGCTAAATCGGTTCAGATTTATATATAGCTCCCATATATACCTTTCGTCCGATTTGGACTTATATGGCCCCAAAAGCCAGAGTTTTGTCCTGATTTGCTTCAAATTTTGCACAACGAGTACGTTTCATAGTATCGTTAATTGTGCAAAATTTAGTTGAAATCGGTTCAGATTTAGATATAGCTCCCATATATATCTTTCGTCCGATTTGGACTTATATGGCCCCAAAAGCCAGAGTTTTGCCCTGATTTGCTTCAAATTTTGCACAACGAGTACGTCCCATAGTATCGTTAATTGTGCCAAATTTAGTTTAAGTCGGTTCAGATTTATATATAGCTTCATTCACTCGATTTGGTCTAATATAACCACACAGGCAAAAGTGAAATTTTGCAGAGGGAGTAAAATTGAACTTGAAACTTTGCACAGGGAGTAGAACTAAGGTTCTGCATATGCGCGTTAATTTTGGTTGAAATCGGTTCAGATTTTGATATAGCTCCCATATATAACTTTCGCCCGATTTTCCGTCATATGACCACAGAGGTCAAAGTTGTAATCGGATTTACGTGAAATTTTGCAGTAGATTCAACATAGGAACTATGCATGTGAAATTTATCGGTTCAGATTTCGATATAGATTCCATATATATGTATGTTTTTCCTATTAGGCAAAACTGGCCGAAATACACACATTTTCCTTATCAAATCGCCACTGCTTAGTCGAAAACTTATCTAAATGACTCAAATTTTCCTATTACTCTAATACACATCTATCGACCGATAAATCATAAATACACTTTTGCGAAGTTGCCTCAAAATTGGTTACTATTTAAATCAAAGACAAAAACACGAACAAAAAGAGATAAAAAAACAACAATTGACAAATAAAGAAGTTAAAAGAGGGAAACATTTTGAATTGGTCGCTACTACGGGCGTGTTTCCAAAATTAAAACTGTAATGTAAAAATTCCTATTTTCTCAGAAAAACTGTAGAAAACTTAACGCAGAAAGAATGTTTGAATGTCGAAATCGCGGCAAAACGGCCCCATATGAAGGAGAAAAAAGTGTTGTTCCACCAAGACAACGCACCATGCCACAAGTCATTGATAATGATGGCAAAAATTCATGAATTGGGCTTCGAATTGCTTCCCCACTCACCGTATTCTCGAGATCTGGCCCCCAGCAACTTTTTCTTGTTCTCAGACCTCAAAAGGATGCTCGAAGGGAAAAAATTTGGCTGCAATGAAGAGGTGATCGTCGAAACTGAGGCCTATTTTAAGGCAAAACCGAAGGAGTACTACCAAAATGGTATCAAAAAATTGGAATATCGTTATAATCGTTGTATCGCTCTTGAAGGGAACTACGTTGAATAATGAATGTGTTTTTCTTTGTTAGACCGGGAACTTATCAGCCAACCTGTTACATCCTAACCCCCACATAACGATACAAGTTAACGTAAACTTTAAACCTACTATTACCATACCAATATCTTCGATAAACTGTTATTAAATTATTATGAATATGGGCATAACAGTCTATGAATTGTTTTCCGCTAGATCACAAAATACAAAAATATAACAGCAAAAACCGTCGGGGAAAATTAATTTTTGAATTTAAATTCCTTAAATCACGAAAATGATAGTATCAATCACAGAATTAACTAGAAAAAACAAGTATATACGGCCGTAAGTTCGGCCAGGCCGAAGCTTATGTACCCTCCATCATGGATTGCGTAGAAACTTCTTCTAAACACTGCCATCCACAATCGCATTACTTAAGTTGCGGTAACGCTTGCCGATGGCAAGGTATCTTAAAACCTCCTAACACCATCTTCTAAATTGTATGTCCATACGTGGTATATATTAAATCAAACAAGATCGATCCAATACGTATATAATTCAGTATGACAAAGTAGACATAAAATTTTGACAAAATTTTCTACAGAAAGAAAATATTAAAAAATTTTCTATGGAAATAAAATTTTCACAAAATTTTCTATAGAAATAAAAATTTTGACAAAATTTTCTATAGAAAGAAAATTTTGACAAAAATTTCTACAGAAATAAAATTATAACAAAATTTTCTATAGAAATAAACTTTTGACAAAATTTTCTATAGAAATAAAATCTTGGTCGATTATTTTTGGCTCGAGTGGTAACTATGATTATGAACCGAATAAAATTTGAACAAAATTTTCTATAGAAATAAAATTTTGACAAAATTTTCTATAGAAATAAAATTTTGACAATGATGAAAATTTTATTATGAACCGAATAAAATTTTAACAAAATTTTCTCTAGAAATAAAATTTTGACAACATTTTCTATAGAAATAAAATTTTGGTAGATAATTTTTGGCTCTAGTGGCAACCATGATTATGAACCGATATGGACCAATTTTTGTGTGATTGGACCAATTTTGGTATGGTTGTTAGCGACCATATACTAACACCACGTTCCTACTTTGAACCGGATCGGATGAATTTTGCTCCTCCAAGAGGCTCCGGAGGTCAAATCTGGAGAACGTTTTATATGGGGGCTATATATAATTATGGACCGATATGGACCATGTTCCAAATTACAACCGGATTGGATGAAATTTGCTTCTCTTGGAGACTTCGCAAGCCAAATCTGGGGATCGGTTTATATGGGGGCTATATATAATTATAAACCGATGTGGACCAATTTTTGCACGGTTGTTAGAGACCATATACCAATATCATGTACCAAATTTCAGGCGGATCGGATAAAATTTGCTTCTCTTTGAGGCTCCGCAACCCACATCTGGGGATCGGTTTATATGGGCGCTATGTATAATTATGGACCGATGTGGACCAATTTTTGCACGGTTGTTAGAGACCATATACCAATACCATGTACCAAATTTCAGCCGGATCGGATGCAATTTGCTTCTCTTTGAGGTTTCGCAAGCCAAATCTGGAGATCGGTTTATATGGGGTTTATATATAATTATGGACCGATGTGGACCAATTTTTGCACACTTGTTAGAGACCATATACCAACACCATGTACCAAATTTCAGTCGGATCGGATGAAATTTGCTTCTCTTTTAGGCTCCGCAAGCCAAATCTGGGGATCGGTTTATATGGGGGCTATATATAATTATGGACCGATGTGAACCAATTTTTGCATGGTTGTTAGAGACCATATACCAAATTTCAGCCGGATCGGATGAAATTTGCTTCTCTTTTAGGCTCCACAAGCCAAATCTGGGGATCGGTTTATATGGGGGCTATATATTATTATGGACCGATGTGGACCAATTTTTGCATGGTTGTTAGAGACCATATACCAACACCATATACCAAATTTCAGCCGGATCGGATGAAATATGCTTCTTTTAGAGGCTCCACAAGCCAAATCTGAGGGTCCCTTTATATGGGGGCTATACGTAAAAGTGGACCGATATGGCCCATTTTCAATACCATCCGACCTACATCGATAACAACTACTTTTGCCAAGTTTCAAGTCGATAGCTTGTTTCGTTCGGAAGTTAGCGTGATTTCAACAGACGGACGGACATGCTTAGATCGACTCAGAATTTCACCACGACCCAGAATATATATACTTCATGGGGTCTTAGAGCAATATTTCGATATGTTACAAACGGAATGACAAAGTTAATATACCCCCATCCTATGATGGAGGGTATAAAAATACATGATTAAAAATTAATTGATTTCTTCGGCACTTTAAATTAGTCGGAAAAACTCAATTATTTTATAGATGCAATCAATAATTTTACTATAATTATTTCTCCTTTAAGGTGAGTATTAAATTCGAGTTTAGCCGCTAAAGTGAAAACTAAATCAGCAAAAAAAAATCATCCAATTATACATAGTTGTTGCAAATTTTATTATAACTTGATGGGGAATAGCCCAAAGCAAATGTTCGTAAAGTTTGTTTTCCTTAAAGTGGATTAATTCAGAAAAGTAATCGTGAAAAAATGGCGATTTTAGCGGCTAAACTCGAACTTAATACCCACCTTTAGATTAAATAATTTTCTTGTAATTTTACATGAATTTTCCCATTTAATTATAGTTGGATTTTTTCAATTATGTTTTTTATAAGACATTTTTTAATTTGATTAAAAACTTAATTGTATCCGTAATTTTTTAATTTATGTTTACGTTTTTAACTTCAATCTACATTTTAATTGAAAAACATTTTTTCCGTGTGCGCAAAGAAATTTACCAAACCGAATTTCTTTTTTTTAAACCTTGAGTACCAAGGTTTACCAATAATATTTAAGAATCAATAAGTGTACTTGGTTCACAACTTTGGCTCAAACCGTGAATATGGTTGCTGTCGAATCGGAGAAAAATGAAGATGAAGAATGATGTAAAAAAACTTCATAAGTGCCAAAAGGTAAGCACTATTTCACTTCTGTATTAACCTATTATTTAAAATTATAATTTCTGCTCCAGATTTATTTGCTACAACATCATACAGTAAATATTTTCAATTGATTAACTTTTCTTTTATTTTTGTCGCTCTTTTTTGTTAGAATAATAACCTCAGCTTGAAAAAAAACATTAATTTATAATTTTTAATAGTTTTTTTTAGTAAAAAACAATCAAACTCCCTTCAATATGACCAACATTCAAAATTTACGCGAAAAAAGGAAAATTAATTTAAAAAAAATGATGGAAATTTGACTATGGGATAATGATAGTGAAAGATTCCTTCCTCATCTCCAACTCCTAACATTACGTTTTGATACATATATTGAATAGTCGTTCATCTGATCTGGTGTATAGGTAATCCCTAGTCCACCTTGTTTGCGTTTTGTTATCTAGGAACTCACACTAAGCTTTAGTGGTTGTGCGTTTGTTGTTTAAATCAGTGTGCATTTGTTTATTATTAAAACCGCACCTTCAAATCTGGACATACATATTGGAGATAACAATCTAAACAAAATCTATATATAAAACCATACTTGTTATTCAATTTGCGACGCATTACGTAATTATAGGAAGAACTTACCTTATCATTTCAAAAATAAAACAAATATTTTTTCATACACATAGATATGTTATTACTTCATTTACTATACATACATTGATAATCGTTCCTAACTACAAATCCAAAAAATATCGTACTTAAAAAATATATGTGAAATGTTATTATTAAAATAAATTCTAAGTGGTAAAATATATGCGGTATATAAATGACTTCTGATGCTTAAAAAAATTGAGAATAGTAAAAAAGGATAGACCCCAAGAGATTCGAATGAAAATTTTTTTCATAGTATATATAAGAGGGTGGGAGCATCCTTTTTTCCATTATAATTATATAGAAATATTTACTATGAAATACAACTTGGTTTTAAGTATAAAAATATTTAAAAAAATAAAAGTAACACTGGATTTTTGGAAAACAATCAAAAAACAATATCAATAATGAAAAATACTTATAAAGCCATTAAGTACAAGAACCCGTTCCTTGGTATTAGATAAAAGTGTCTAGATATTTAAAAAAAAAAAACTTTTGAAGTTATGACATAGAAATGCTTAGTAGTACTAATAAATCGAGGACCGGAGAATTAGGTCGTGGGTGGATCTATAAAATGCTTCCGATGACAATTCGTGTTTCTTCTCAAGATTCCAATTTCAGCATACGAACTTGTCCGCGAGATGATAAATGTAATTCAGCTGGAACTTGCATCCAAGGTTCACCATCAGCTTGCATGGGGCAAGTAGTTTTAATTACAAGCTTAAATATAAAACATCAAATTAAAATCGAGCAAAAATTATACAATAAAATATTAACAATATAAAATTTACTAATATGCTGGGATGTCTGAAAATCTTTGAATTATTTATTAAATTCTTGCTTTCAGCTTTGCCTGAAACATAACAAGTGTGTTAACACCAATTGATGGCAAATCTTAAAAACACCTACAGTAGAAAATATAGAAAAATTATAGTTTACAAATTTTATCCAAATAATCTAGCTGACGACCTCATTTACTACAGCTTAATCGTGGCCATGTGATTAATCGAATATGGCAATCTTCAAAAGCTAGGTAATTGATATGAAATTTCCCAGATATTCTATAACGATGAACAACAGCGGGACAATTTTCTTTGCTTAAATGATGTTTACGATACGTTTTTAAAACTGCGAAAAATGTTATCTATTCGATTAGAAAGAAACTCCCTCCCCTACCTTGGAAAATCTCAACAATTGAACGGACAAAAAAAAAATATTTGCTGGATAGCTGGAATGATAGCTGAACGTTCAAACGGCCATATTTGTTATAAGTGTGTTGTTGGTATGTCCAAGGTATACGATCAATATCTTTACATGCCCACGGCTCTCAATAATAAATCACATTTACTTCGATGCCATGCTGGATGAAAATGATTGTAGAGCAGCGATGGGCAGTCACAGCTATAAATATCATCACTTGAACTCCTTTGCTTTTTAGAGACTTCTCGTTTTTAAAAATATGCTGCATCCTTTCTTGGATAACCTAACCATGTCGTCCACTTTCTGTTGGTTGAGCTCTCCAAAAATAGCCAATTGCAATTTCTTCACGAAAAAAAAATTTAAATAAATAAACATAGATGTATGTTCTTGTTGTAATGGCATAATCTTCTGCTTTTTATAGATAACGCTAAAAATTTTTTTTGGGTTACATTTCGGCAATTTTTTTAATTAGGCCGAGTCGATTTTAATCTTACTAATGACTGGGATTGCTGAAATTTAAAGCATAATATCCATTTGCAAACCCCCGAATTTAATCAAATTATCCCTGCCCCCAACTAATCCAACATATGGCTTAAAATATTCTAAGAAATATGTTAGGATAATCTAATAAAATACTCACTAAAATGTTTGCCTAATATAGATGAGTTTCAAGAAATCGTTATTTTTTACATTTTTGAAGATTTTCTACGGCTATGGAGTTTAAATCAGCTAACTCAATGCTACTTTACTTGTTTGGAATTTGGACTCTATAAGACTATTCAAAAGTATTCTAAGAAATTTCGATTGCATATACAAAGTAATTTTTATAGATTAGCATAATTTAACTTACTCTTATATTTTTTGCTTGACCTATTCTTATTGGTTTACTTATACCACACTGTAGTTGAGCAATATGAAATGACGACACAATACCAAATATTTCCATTGCACCATCTGAGATCGAATTTATCAATTTGGGAGCATCTTCGTCATTATTGCTTAGTTCTAAATTAAGATAAAATTTTACAAGAAAAGTTTTTAAAAATAAAAAAACTTTCAAAAATAATGCATACCACACAATTTACACCCAGCTCCCCAGGAATCAATATTGAGAAACACGATTGATTGTAATTCTGGCAATTGAACCAAACGGTTATCCAAATATAATTCTATTTTCTTTTCCAAGCCCTCGCAATCACGTTGAACTATTTGTTGAGTACCAAAACCAAAGTAAATTAACTGAAAAGAAAAAAATATATATCATGAGTTAAAACTATCCTATACGAATTATTATTTGCATTATATGAAGTTTGAGGGTCTATTACTGATTACATCTGTCATACATTAAATATTGATCATGTTTACTCGCAACTTTTCAGCTGTGATAAATTTCATTATGGTCGTTATTAGAACCACAGACATTACAGTTCCTTTAACTCTACATAACACTTGTATCAAATAAATAATTTACCTTGTTGAAAATTCTACTACTCAAAACATAGAACTTTGATTCGCGAGTTTTATGGAAATTGTACGTAACCAAAGCATCAACTCCCATGCTAAAATAATTATAAACATTTATCGTTTTTATTGGATGTCTTTGGATGGGTAAACGATAGTGGACTTTTTCTATTTGCAACGAGAAACGGTCAAGATTTATGGAACGTGCTTTCTTTATCTAGAAAATAAAACAAATTACAAATAAATCATATTATCTATAAGCATTGAAATAAAATATATATACTCACATTTCTTAGAATTACTAGTGGATCTAAAGTAGATGGTGGTTCGGCTCCCCAGCCTAAAACTCGGGACAAATCATTACCCGTACCCAAAGGCATTATGGCTACAGATGGAGTAGGCTAGATTCGAGTAAAGAAAATATAAATAAATTGTTGATATATATTGCATTCTTATAATTAATTTCAATAAAAATATGCAATTAAAATTCTCATATTCACCTTTATATTTAAAGTGTACATAGTATTTAAAACCCATCCAATTGTTCCATCTCCACCAGCTACCAAAATGCGACATGGTCTCGGACTAGCTTTTGCCGCCCACTGCATTGCATCTTGTGGGCCCCGAGAACCTAATTCCATTACTTGTAATGGATGTAGATAACCTCTCAACAAAGATACCACATCAGATCCCGTACTGCTTCCAGATTTAGTATTGGCAATTACTATCAAGGGTTCCCAATTCTCAATGTAAGGAGGTTTAATTCCAGCTAAATGTAATCGCATAGATTCTCTCGTTCTTGCAGCAACAATTGTGTACGGTGGAAAGATCATATCGCTGAATTCTCCTAAATCGCATTCGCCACGCGAATCTATTTGTTTGTAACAATTTGTGTGATAGCATCTTTGACACCAGGCGCACCGCCAGCCGCTTAAACCTACTTCTTCTACATCTTCGGAACATTTATCACATACTGCACTAAGTGGAAGATTGCCTTTTACCCACAAATGACGCATTCCCGTTTCGTTGTGGATCCATTTTTCTTTGCACTTGAATAGTTTATCAGCTTTACGTGTGCATGGACGTGAAGCATGGGAACAAATGCCACAACAATCACAAAAGACTCCAGCTGATGGTGTCAGAAGAATTTCACAAACATTGCAATAACATGCCTGTAGAAGGTAAAAAATATGGAGGATAAGTCATTTTAAATCAATGGCTATTCCAAATTAACTATGCACTAGCAAAGATTTGAACGTTACGATTATCCGTCGTTCACATTGCAAACAACATAGTTACTGCATACATAATACTGTTTAATCATCACTCATATATAATTGTGCTGCGCCACAGTTATTCCGTAGTAATAATCATGTCAGATATCTACAACATCCTTCTACCTTCTAATTGCCTTTTCATGCAACATGCGATGTACTTACTCTATCCAGGATTTTTATCGATTTCCAACCATGTTTGCTTTTACCAGTTACAAGGATTACATCCTCCAATAACAAACTACGACAAAGAGCAAAAAGGGCACCCAAAGCAAATAAGGATCCGATTAAAGCTTCCAAACTTAAATCGAATGATATCAGCTCCATAATGAGCTCACTTTACAAAGAGCCAATAGACTATTCACAGGCTATTTATTGGATTATCAATCCATAATTCTCCGAAATGTTCAAAATAAAAATCAATACAAACTGACTTGTTGTTTTGATTCTCTTCCTTCTATGGGGTATACTGCGAAGCACAATAGAGACGTTTTGCGTTTGAATAATGCGTCTTACAGACTATATCCCAATAAACACAAGATGAGCGTTTTTCAAATGCAACACCTTTTCAGTTTGAGGGTAAATATCATTTTCAACATAAATTCAACTTGACTTGAAACATGTAATCTTCAATACATTTTCAAATTGTTTGCGAATTACTTCCAAACCGCCAAAATGTTGAGGAAAACTTTGAAAATGTGTTGAAGATAATTGGAGAAAACTTTGACAAAACACTACCCTGAAATGCAACTTTCCAAATGGAATAAAGTGATAGTTTTTCAAATATTTTTCCAAACCGCTGCCTCCATTGGGAATAAAAACACTGGCTGATAGACGCTACAACATGTAACTTGCAACTTGTAACTCAACATCAATCTTTTATTAATGCATAAAATATGTTAAATGTGATGTGGTAGTCGTATAAATGTTATATTTATGAGAATTTATAAATGTTTTATATAAATAATTAACATCTAAACAATCGTGTTTTACTTGACCACAATGATTCTTTTACAGTGGGGATTCTCAGAAGCGCCCTCAAA
This sequence comes from Haematobia irritans, assembly GCF_050003625.1. NCBI lineage: Eukaryota > Metazoa > Arthropoda > Insecta > Diptera > Muscidae > Haematobia > Haematobia irritans. The sequence continues at coordinate 102,179,255 of NC_134401.1, read as the reverse complement.
TTCAAAAAATGTTGGCAGGGACGTGGTCAGTTGGAAGAAATACAAAAATTTGAAATATTTTTGACATTAGACTGAAATTAATCCAAAAAGTTAACTATAATTGGTAAGTCGAAATAAAAAGTGAAATGAAAACGTTCTGGAAATCAAAAAACTCGATTGTTTTGCAGAAAACTAAAATCCTTGGATGCTATATTCTCGGAAGATGTTGGCTGATGAAAAAATGATGAAGGAAACAACAAAGAAAAGTTTCCAAAAAACTTGCAAAGTGCAACCAATTAAAACAATGTGCAACAATTCCTATATCAAGAACTTCTGGATGAAAATTTGCATTACATCAATTTACATCCCGTCATCAGTTTAATATTTTGTGAATTCCTCTTGCTGGAATCTATTCTAACTCGTAGGCCAGCAAATTCCTCGATAGTAATTATTTCAAATTGCCATCATATTAATTAATAATTAATTAATAGTTATGTAACACCAACATTATGGAGGAAATCGAATTATACATGTAAAAATGGTTAAGATATTTAAAGTTGTATTGATAGTTTTATTTATTAATACGTTTAATAAGATAATTATGTTTTGATTAATATTATATTATTATTATATATATTATTAACGTTATTTTTTAATATTATTATATTTTTTAACGAAACAAATTAATAAAATTTACAATATCCCTAGAAATTTAGTGTTGACTTTTAGAACTGGAATAGAGTTTCAGAACTGGAATAGACTTTCATACAAATTGTGGTTAGAAAATATTCGCATCAATGTTATTTTTTATTTTGTCTCATATTGAAAACTTTTTGAGAAATTATTGAGTAGCGATACATTTCAATTTGAGGATTACAATTGAGAAATTATTGCATTGTGTTGAATTTGTCTGTTTTTTGTTGAGAACGCGATTTTCTCAACTTGAATATCACCCTAATCCTTTGAAAAAATGTTTGAAAAATTGTTTGAATTTTAGTATTTTTGAAACGCGTGTGTTTATTGGGAAATCACTTTTTTGTGAAAAGATATTAACCATTAGTACTAAGCAATACTGGAAAGATACATGAACATACCTAATATCAAACCGTAGCTATTGACACGCTCTATTTAGCTTCTTCATTTGACAACCGCCATCATTCATTTGACATATATCGTTTACTGTTTTTGATTGCTCTCTCGGAACCCACGTGCATTTCATTTCTAAACGATCCAATTGTATATTGCTTTAGACAAATAAAAAATTAACAATTTTATCAAATACATTTAAGGCTAAGCACTATGGGAAGGAAAGCAGAATACAGTGAAAAGGTTAAAAAGGGCCCTGGACGCAAGGCACGGAAGCAGGGCCCACCATCTTTCCCCAAAAAAAGTTTTGGTATGGTATTTAAAAATGCTTGTTGGAAGGCACATTTATTTAAATCTTGGTTTTTCTCTAGCTCCCCTGGAAGAGGAAGAAAAGAAGTTGTCTCACCGCCAGAAGCAAAGATTGGCCAAGAGGCAGAAAACCAAACAGATAATAAAACAAAAACAAAAGTTGGCCAAAGAAAAGAAGGTGCAGAATCGAAAACAAAAGGAATACAACAGTGATAGTGAGGAGGAGGAAATGGAGCAACAAGTCGAAAATGGCAGTGCTAGTGAGCAAGAGACCGAGGAATCTGATCACGAGGAGCAACCTGTTATTATTAAAGGCAAGAAGAAAAATGGTGTTGCTAAAGGCTTCACCGATGAAAATCAAGAATGGCTTAAGCCCAAACAAATCAAAAAACAACTGGTTCAAGAGGAGGATGAAATAGAAAGTGACGATGAAGATGAAGAGAGTGGTGATGAAGAAGACAGTAATGACGAACAGGACGATGGAAGCGATGAAGAAGAAGATATTGATGAGAGCGATGATGAAGGTATTGAGCAAGAAGAATCAGATGACGAACAGGAAGTGAAATTGGGCAAGTTGGATGACTTATCTGATGGCGATGATGATGAAGAGAATTCTGATGACGACTTTGATGTATCGGGCGATGAAAATAATGAGGAAGACAGCGATAATGTTGAGGAAGACGATGAAGATCTGTTACCCATCGAAAAGGCGAATAAGAAATTGAAGAAACGCGAGGCAAAGGAGGCCAAATTAGCTGCAGAAGAAATGCAAATGTCTGTGGATCAACAGGAAATTTTCAAATTTCCTGAAGAAGATGATGAAACAGAAATCACTTTGCAAGAAGTACAACAACGAATTAAGGACGTAACTTTGGTATTGTCTGACTTCAACAAATATCGTCAACCGGATAGACCTAGAAGCGATTATATGGACCTTCTACGTAAAGATCTTTGTATCTACTACAGTTACAATGAATTTTTAATGGGAAAATTGATGGATATGTTCCCCTTAACAGAGCTCATGGAATATCTGGAAGCATCGGAAGTTGCCAGGCCTTTAACCATAAGAACAAATACCTTGAAAACAAGAAGAAGGGATTTAGCAGCCGCTCTTATTAACAGAGGTGTTAATCTGGATCCTCTAGGAAAATGGACTAAAGTTGGCTTGGTAATTTACAGCTCGCAGGTACCTTTGGGAGCCACACCGGAATATCTTGCTGGTCATTATATGATACAAGGGGCTTCTTCCATGCTTCCAGTTATGGCCCTAGCACCTCAAGAAAATGAAAGAATTCTTGATATGTGTTCGGCACCTGGAGGAAAAGGTTCTCATATAGCAGCCGTAATGAAAAACACCGGTGTACTGTTTGCCAATGATGCCAATAAAGATCGTATTAAGGCCGTCGTAGCCAACTTTCATCGTCTGGGAGTTGTAAACTCCATAGTCTCATGCGAGGATGGTGCTAAATTTAGGCAAATAATGACAGGTTTCGATAGAATTCTTCTGGATGCCCCTTGTACTGGTACTGGTGTCGTATCAAAGGATCCCAGCGTGAAGACAACCAAATGTGCCGTTGATGTCCAGAGATGTTATAATCTACAGCGTAAACTTTTATTAACCGCGATTGATTGTACAGATGCCAAGTCTTCAACTGGAGGTTATATAGTGTATTCAACTTGTTCCGTATTGCCGGAAGAGAACGAATGGGTTATCGATTACGTTCTGAAGAAACGTAATGTGAAATTAGTACCAACTGGATTAGATTTTGGTGTTGAAGGTTTCACCAAATATCGACAATATCGGTTCCATCCATCATTGAATTTGACTAAACGTTATTATCCTCATACTCACAATATGGATGGCTTCTTTGTAGCTAAGCTAAAGAAATTCTCTAATACTATACCAGTAAGCAAAGAGCAACAAGAGGAAGATGAGAAACAACTGGATGAAGGAATTGCCACGAATGATGAGGACAATGTGGCACTTCTTAATGCTGATGACAATGAAAATGAAACAGAAGATTCCAAAACGAAAAAGGCTGGTAAACGAGCGGGAAAACCAGTACTTAGCGAATATGATTTAGCAGCAAAGAAACAAAAGCTGGAGCAAAGTAAAACTAAATATATAGCTAAGGTATTTGAACCACCCGTTAAAGTACCCAAAAAGAAGAAAGATGTTTCAGAACAAGATCAAACTCCAAAGGAGAAAGGTAAAGAGAAGAATGTCAATAAATCAGTGGAAAATAATGAGGAGAAACAAAAATCTACTGAAAAACAAATGAAAAAGAAAAAGCAACCAAAAGAAAAGCAACAATCTACAGAAGGTAATAAACAGACAACGGAAACGAATCAAAAAGTAGAGAAGAAACAAAAGTCCAAGGATAATGAGTCTAAGGAGACCAAAAGCCCTAAAGAAAAGTCAGCAGAAAATCAACAAAGCAATAAAATATCAACCAAACCTCAAAAGAAACAGAAATTAAATAAGCAAACGGCAAATGGTCATTCCTCATCACATAACACGAAAACTATAACGCCGGAAGATATAGATGGTGATTCTTCAACATTATTAGAAGGGAAACCTATCAAACAAAATAAGCTAAAGCAAAAATCTAAGCAAATGGGAAAATTCAAACAAAATAAAAAGCAAAAGTAATAAACAAAAATTTTGAAAATTTTACTATTTTTAATTTGAAAATTCATAATTTTTATTAATAATATAGATAACATAGATTTGATAGTTCATTTATCAGCTTTAAGTGGAAAAATACATATGTTGTTAAAAATATTTTTTACTCAATTGTATATCTGTTTTTTTTTTTTTGATAAAGGCAAACTCTTTTTAGATTTTTAAACATTTTTAAGCAGACACGATTTTTTCTTCAAATTCAAATTTCGGTAATTTTTTATTTATTTATTTATTTTTTTTGTTATTTTAACAGAGTTTTCTGCTGTGGTATTTATTTATTTATTCTTTCTTTATGAATCCAAGCCGCTTGACCATATATTTGTTTGTATAACAGCAGACTAGACCCAATTACCTTGCAAACTACAAACTACTTCGTTAAAATAAAATTTGAACAAAGATGGAATTTGCGCATTTCAGAAAATCTGTGCAATTTTTAGATTACGGACATAAAAAATTTCACATGTCTCGCCTTTACTGCAATAAAACGTAGTAATTTGTGTGCTGAAAAACACCAATCGAGATTTCTACACCCAAAGAAATTTGTTAATAAAAACAGCAGAAATGACGGCTAAAACATCAAAAAGTCCGCTGAAAAAGGGAAAGCAGTCACTGTTTGCTAACATATCAAACATCAGCTATTTTTACACTAAAACATGTTTTAGTTTGGCTGAAACAAATAAAAATGTCTACTTAGGGACTATCGTAACACAATTAAAACAATATGTTATTTATATCTATAGTATTTGCCCAAAAATCCGAATATTTATCAAATTGAGGCATACCAGCAAACAAAACATTTTGATCGCATTAAGGAGCTTGTAAGTATATTACAGTGCAAGAATATACCAAAAACTACTTTGGTTCTTAAATATGCTTTGGGGAAAAATGTATAACCTTAAAATTTTATAATTTGTTGTTCGTTAGACCATGAAGTACAAAAATACACCCAAAGAAATTTGTTAGTAGGGACAGCAGAAAAGTCTGCTAAAACAGCAGAAAGTTTGCTGAAAAAGGGACAGCAGTCACTGTTTGCTGAAATAACAAACATTTCCTGCTATTTTTGAAGCTCGATTACTCTAAAACATGTTTTATTTTGGCTAAAACAAACAAAAAATGTCAACTTAGGAGCTATCCTAACATAATTAAAAATTATATTTTATGAATATCTATAGTATTTGACCAAAAATCTGAATATTTATCGAATTGAGGCATAACAGCAAACAAAATGTTTGCTGATCGTATTTAGGAGCTTGTAAGTATATTACAGTGCAAAAATATACCAAAAAAACTACTTTTGGTTCTTAAATATGCTCTGGGGAAAAATTTATAACCTAAAAATCTTATAAATTGTTGTTTATTAGGCCCTGAAGTACAAAAATATAACAGCAGACATCGGCTGCTGTTTTTAGCAAACTTTTTTGTATGAGTGTATAACAAAATAAAAACTTTGAAAAAAAATCCTCAATTAAACAAGCGATTGAAAGAATTCACATCTAAAATTAAAAACAAAATAATTCAATTAATTTTTTAATTAAAATTAATTCAATTTTTTATTTAAAATTAATTAATGTTTCAATTAAAAAAATACGGACATTTTTACAGTTTTAAATTAAAAATTTAATAGGTCTAATCAATTTTTAAACAAAAATATATTAAAATATTTTTAAATAAATTTCATTTTTAGATTACGGATATAAAAAATCGACGTTTTGTAATTTTTCAACGAAAAAATCGACATTTAATTAAAAGGCTATTACGGTGGAAATATTTCTATGGTAGTTTAGGTTAGATATATTGGCAGTCCGATATTTCAGGGCCACTTAGACCATTCAGCAGCATTGCCACAATGAATTTTTATTTTGGACCAACATCTTTCCAAAATTGGACCAAAATTCGCACCAGCGGACCTTATTTCCAAATTACATTAATATCCCTGCCAACATTTTTTGAATTTGACGGCGCTTCTGAGAATCGCCACCACGTCGAAAACAATCGTATACGACATCCAAAAACACTTCGGAAAAGCGCCGTCACTATTGAGATGTTGTACCACGCCAAGTTACTACAAAAAGTATCGCATGAGTGCAATTATTAGGTGCCTTTTTTAATAAATTTAGAACGACGCCAATAAGAGCTCCTTCAATCAAAAAAGTTGTAAAAGAATCATTGTGGTCAAGTAAAACACGATTGTTTACATGTTTATTAATTTGATTAAACATTTCAAAATTCTTATAAATATATTTATACCACTATCACAACACATTTAACATATTTTTTTTTCATTAATAATAGAATGATGTTGATTTACAAGTGGCAAGTTACATGTTGCAGCGTCTATCAGCCAGTGTTTTTATTCTCGATGGAGGCAGCGTGTCTGTAAAATATCTGAAAAACAATGACTATTCCATTTGGAAAGTCAAAAATTGTTCACCAATATACCTTTTTTACAATTTTAAGCGAAATCACTATGTTTTCAGCACTTTATTAGAAGAAGCTAGTTGCGCTTGGTGTTTCACAAAGTATAAAATGGCTCTTATAACAATAGTGATGGCAAAATACTCTCATGTACATTTCATAATTTTCATACGCTCCATCACAGTTGTCGATTGTTGCAGTGTCACTTACGAGTCTGTGGTAGCGATGAGGATGAAATGGAACTTTGAAATGCTGGCAGGGATAATTTAAAAGTTAAATTTTTTCCAATTTTTTTCTCCGATAGAAAATTTTGTCAAATGTTTATTTCTTTTCAAAAATTTTATTTTTTTCTATAGAAAATTTTGTCAATTTATTCTGATAATTAGTTGATAGTTTTGCTGCAAGTAGAGGATGCTGATGAGGAATGTGGTAATTCCGAAACGTGCGTCCATCCAACCATCTTGCAGTCTATAGGGCTTTGCCCAAATAAACTTGACAAACATTCTTTTCCTCTGTTGGTTAAGCTACACTTGTAGTTTACAACAATGCTTAAAGAACAAAACAAAAAAAAATTATTTCTATAGAATATTTTGTCAAAATTTTATTTCTATAGAAAATTTTGTCCAAATTTTATTTCTATAGAAAATTTTCTCAAAATTTCATTTCTATAGAAAATTTTGTCAAAATTTCATTTCTTTAAAAAAATTTGTCAAAATTTAATTTCTATAGGAAATTTTGTCAAAATTTTATTTCTATAGGAAATTTTGTCAAAATTCCATTTTTATAGAAAATTTAGCCAACATTTTATTTCTATAGAAAATTTTGTCAAACTTTTATTTCTATAGAAAGTTATCGCAAAATTTTATTTCTATATAAAACTTTGTCAAAATTTCATTTCTTTAGGAAATTTTATCAGAATTCCATTTCTTTAGAAAATTTTGTTAAAATTTTATTTCTATAGAAATTTTAGTCAAAGTTTTATTTCTACAGAAAATTTTGATAAAATTTTAAAAATTTTGAAAATTACAGATTTGACCGACCATCGGACCAAATTTAAAATTTAATAATTTTTGGACCAATTTTGGTCCGATCGGACCAAATTGGCAGCACTGCTATTCAGTCAATTGTGATAAAATTTTATTTCTATAGAAATTTTAGTCAAATTTTATTTCTACAGAAAATTTTGTCAAAAATGGCCCTGTAAAGGCTTTGAATTGCTTAAATAAATGGAAATAAATAAATAAATAAATTTTAAAAATTACCGATTTGACGAAAATGGACGAAAAACAAGCAAATTCCATTTGGTCCGATCAAATTTAAAATTTAATAATTTTTTGGACCAATTTTCGTCCGATCGGACCAAATTGGCAGCCCTGATATTCAGTCCATTGTGATACCACAGTGGTGAACTTCTCTATAAATATAACTGAGTGCTGTGCAATTCTAAGTTCAGCTCATCTCTAGGTGGTTTCGCCAACGACTCCACTTAGAGATGCTTTGAAACGCTCGAAAATGTCACCAGCATTAATGAGAGAACTTTTGGATGATTGGTCGAAACTGGATTTGAACCCACGACCCTCTGTGTATGTAAAGTTATGGGTATGCTAACAATTGAACTACGGTGGCTCCCTATGGTAACTCGGGAAGTATGTGTAGACGATATCTGTTGGGGGCAACACTACTTCACACTGATCTGGCATCGCCGTATATGACAAGGATGCATATACACAATTTTTGTTTTTTTCTCTATCTCTTTTTGGATTTAAGTTTCTTCCCGCCGAAGCGCGAGTTTTTTAGTTTTTACTTTCTTGTGAAATAAAAGGTTGTAGCTATTTTGTTTAACCCACAAATTGAGCTTTTATTAATGGTAATAGGAGTACAACAACTGGCGACGAGGACGGTGAACGAATAATCTACAAAACATCAAATAGCAAACATCAATAAGCAAGTGAACATGTCGGACGAGAAAATCGAAAAATTGTTAACTGAGCAACAAGCGGCAATGAGCATGCAAACACAACTCCTGCAACAATTGACCGAACTTCTCAAATTGCAAGGTACTACTAGATCTGATGGAAATATACCAAGTCCCAGCACTTCAAAAGCGGCACTAATGGAATCTCTCGCACATTCCATGTCGGACTTTTTCTATGAGCCGGAAAGTGGACTAATTTTTCAGGCATGGTACAATCGCTATGTACATGTTTTTGAAAAAGAAGCACTCACTTTGGAGGAACACGACAAAGTTGCCTTGTTGTGGAGGAAAATGTCTAACACCGTGCACGAGAGATTCAGGAATTACGTATTGCCTAAGAATCCAGCAGATATGTCACTGAAAGACACCATAGAGAGACTGAACAAACTCTTTGGTAAAGTGGAAACCGAGGTATCACAACGCTACAAATGCTTGCAGATGACCAAGCAAGAAAGTGAAGATTTTAAAGAATACGCAGGCAGAGTTAATTTACAATGCGAACTCTTCAAGCTAAGGGAAATGCATGTTGATCAATTCAAATGCTTAATATACGTCTTAGGCCTAAAATCCAGTCGCGATAATGACATCCGCCTACGATTACTCAAGTTGTTAGACGAGGCCAATGATTCAACAACGCTTGACACACTGGTGGACGAGACGCAAAGAATTTTGGATTTGAAGATGGACAACACGCTTATTGAACATCAGACAAAAAGCATTTGTGCTGTTAGTAAGTCATGCAAGAAACAGAAGCAGTCCAATAAAACTCCAAAAACACCCTGCTGGCTTTGCGGTGAAATGCACTACGCTAAGTTTTGCCCATTTCTATCTCACAAGTGCTCAAAGTGTCAACAAATAGGCCATAAGGATAATTATTGTGCCAGTGCCAAACGAGGAAACCCATCGAAAGTTACGCCAAAGTCAGAGAAAACGAAATTCAATGCGAGAGCTGTCTTCTCTTCAAAGAGGATGCAGGTTAAAAATTTGAGAAAATATATCAGCATTGAAATCAACGGAACAGCTGTAACGTTGCAGATTGACACTGCATCCGACGTCTCCATTATATCTCGTTCTACCTGGAATTCGATTGGTAAGCCAAATATATACAAGACTAACGACACTGCTACTGATGTCAACAGCAATAGCATAAATATCATTGGAAAATGCGAGTGCAACGTCACAGTGGCTGACACGACCTTATGCCTGCAATGCTATATAACGGAAATCGACAATCTCAACATACTGGGCATCGATTGGATTGAACATTTCCAACTGTGGGACAAACCAATATCTGCCTGGTGTCGCAAAATTACTAACGATGAGTACATCACCACCATGAAAGAAAAATTCGGATGTGTGTTTGACAACAGCTCTCTTGGACTCTGCACCAAGATAAAGGTCCATATAAAACTGCTTCCAGGCGCAAAGGAGACATACGTGGCTAAGCGTCCAGTTCCTTACGCTGTGAGAACTGAAATTGAGACGGAGTTGGACAGACTCGAGAATGCGGGTATAATCACACCAGTAAATTCTTCAAAATTCGCCGCGCCGATAGTGGTCAGTAGGAGGAATGGTAAGATTCGTATATGTGCGGACTATTCCACTGGTCTAAACAATTCAATTGAGCCAAACCAATACCCACTGCCAACACCTGAAGAAATTCTCGCTGACTGTCACGGCTGCATCATATTTAGCCACTTGGATCTTTCAGATGCCTATCTGCAAGTAGAAGTGGATGATGAGAGCAAAGATTTATTGACGATAAATACTCACAAAGGCTTGTACAGATTCAATCGCCTCACACCGGGAATAAAATCCGCCCCTGGAGCTTTCCAGCGTATTATGGACCAGCTGTGCACAGGTATTGAAGGAGCTAAGGCTTATATAGATGATATTGTTTTGGCAAGTAGATCATTAGAGGAACACAAAGATAATTTGAATTTATTATTACAACAAATTCAAGATTTTGGCTTTCGTCTTAAATTCGAAAAATGTCAATTCTTCAAGACATCGATCAAATTTCTTGGTCAGATTGTTGACAAAGAAGGCATTCGCCCAGACCCAGAGAAAATCCGAGCAATTCAAGATCTCAGAATTCCACAAAACGTTTCGGAAGCCAGGTCACTATTAGGTTCCATTAACCACTACGGAAAATACGTGGCCAACATGAGAAAACTTCGGAAGCCAATCGACGATCTTTTGAAAAAGGATAGCAAATTCTCATGGACGACGGAGTGTCAGAGGTCTCTCGATGAATTTAAACGAATTTTAACATCCGATCTACTTTTGACGCATTACGATCCGAACCTGCCGATACACATCGCCGCAGACGCATCATCGCATGGTATTGGTGCGGTCATATACCACAAATATCCGGACAACTCTATCAAAGCCATTCAGCATGTATCAAGATCACTAACACCTACGGAAAGGAACTATAGCCAAATCGAAAAAGAAGGGTTAGCTTTAGTGTTTGCAGTCCAGCGTTTTCACAAAATGGTCTTTGGTCGTAAGTTTACGCTTTACACGGACCACAAGCCTTTGCTTACGATTTTTGGTTCTAAGAAAGGTATTCCCGTGTACACAGCTAATCGTCTACAAAGATGGGCTTTGATTCTCCTAACGTACGACTTTGATATAAAGTACACAAGTACTAATGAATTCGGTCATGCCGACGTTTTGTCAAGATTGATTAGTACACACGAGAAACCATCGGATGAGTATATTATAGCATCCATCACTCAAGAAAGCGACATTCGCTACGACATAAACGAAGCTGTTTGTACACTTCCCGTGAATTTCAATATGATAGTTGAAGCTACAAAAAAGGACTCAATTCTAAGAATCGTTGCAGACTACGTGGAAAACGGGTGGCCACATAACAAAAAGGACATTGATTCTTCTATAATTCCGTATTTTAACCGTATGGAATCAATTTCTAACGTCGATGGCTGCCTGATGCTGAATTCTCGAGTAATCATCCCTGAAATATATAGAAAACGAGTTATTAAACAACTTCACCGTGGACACATTGCAGCTGAACGGAGTAAATCCATCGCTCGTAGTTACGTTTATTGGCCAAACGTCGATAAGGACATTGAGGAAAACAGTAGGAAATGTGGCAACTGTCAACTCGCAGCCAAGAGCCCAATAAAAACAAATCTCTGTCCTTGGCCTACCACAACCAGAGTTCTTGAACGTGTCCATATTGATTATGCTGGACCAGTAAATGGTGTATACTACCTCATCATAATAGACGCACACTCTAAATACCCAGCTATTCTAGAGACTTCATCAATATCGACAACAGCAACATTGAAATTGTTAACGAATTTTTGCGCACTATTTGGAAACCCATCGCAAATAGTATCGGACAATGGGACGCAATTCTGCTCGACACAGTTTGAGGATTGGTGCAACCACAGGGGTATTGAACATACCAGAACCGTCCGTTATCACCCCAGCTCCAATGGTCAAGCGGAGAGGTTTGTAGATACACTCAAACGTGCATTGAAAAAGGCAGAAGGGGAAGAGAAGGCACCAGAGGCTCTTCAAACCTTTCTGGAGGTTTATCGCTCCACCCCCAATCCAAATTCACCCAACGGACTATCACCGGCTGAAGCATTCTTGGGTAGAAAAATGAGAACAGTGTTCGATCTCATTCTGAAGCCTCAAGTCGCCAGCCAGGAGAGAGATGTACGAATGGAGGAACAATATAACCGTAAACATGGCACACGTAATAGACGTTTCAAACACGGAGAACTGGTATTCGCCAAACATTTTAAAGGAAATAAATTTTACTGGGTGCCAGGGGAAATTATCGAGAAAATTGGAAATGTAACGTACAACACCCTAATTCAAGTTGAGGACAGGAACATTCTTGTGCGAGCTCATGCGGATCAGCTGCGATCTAGAGAAACTCACCAGGACAACCCAAGATCTGAGGCAAGAATTCCATTAGATGTCCTACTCGAAGAATTCCAAATTACAACGCCCTCCAATGAGGAGTTTGAAACACCTCCATCATCACCTCATTTTGCTCCTCAACGAATTACCTCTAGGAGACATCCTGTGGAACCCCTATCCAGGTCACCACACAGGACTTAAACAGGGAGATGTTGGGGGCAACACTACTTCACACTGATCTGGCATCGCCGTATATGACAAGGATGCATATACACAATTTTTGTTTTTTTCTCTATCTCTTTTTGGATTTAAGTTTCTTCCCGCCGAAGCGCGAGTTTTTTAGTTTTTACTTTCTTGTGAAATAAAAGGTTGTAGCTATTTTGTTTAACCCACAAATTGAGCTTTTATTAATGGTAATAGGAGTACAACAATATCATTTATTTAATAAAAAATATATTTTTCTTTAATTTTAAAAGGTAGGCGAGTGGAAAAGTGTAATTTTCCAAATTTTGAGAACGTCGAAAGAACGACTTTTACAGATTGTGGAAATTGTGTGATTGACTATTTATATTGCCAATGATTTATATTTAAAATACGTATGTACATATTTTATTCAAAAAAATATTTTTGAAAAATTTTCCTAAGTGTAAGTCATTTTTCTATTTTCTTCATTCTTAAAAAATAAAAATATGCAAATTGTTGAGTTATTTTTTTGTTTTTAGCTATACAATAGAAGTAATACAGAAAAATGCCAAAGTTCAGCAATTTTCAGGTTTGAAATTGCAATAACACGAAACACAGGAATCTTTCTTTCATTTTTAGCACATTTTATATAAGATATAACGTTTCGATATTATCAACGAAATGTCAAAAGCGCTGACCCACTATGTCACACATCTCCTGACCTGACGTCCCATTTCAAGAAAAACACATTTGTCTAAGATATAGTAAAGGAAAATATTTTGTATATTTATATATATGTATATATTTTTCTTTGTTTTTCTTGGTAATAGTAATAATATAAAGTAAAAATTATAATGGAATGTACATTCTATAAGTCTTACGAATACATATAAAATAAATTATTTTAGATATTATTTGTAGAAAAGAAAACTATGTTCTAAATATGAACAAAACTAAACCAAGGTTATTCTTAAAGTAAAGAAAATTCTTCAATTGGCAATATTAACTCATCGTAGGAAAATCCAAAAAGGTTTTGTATTGATTAGTTTCTTTTTTTATATATATAAACTTAATAATTATTTGTGGTAACATACTCATTTTATTTCAAAAAAACAATTTCCACATCAAATGCGATTCAATGTGACTTTGTGGTGTACATATAACAAAACAATGATGGCTTCATCTTCTCCATATGCTTCTTTATTGTAACAGTTTGCTTTTCCTTCATTATCATTTGTAAATACACCTGTTTAACACGCGATTCCATAGCTTAGCGATAATTAAACGAAGGTTTTTATTTTAAAGTTAGTTTTCCGCCTTTGTTTTTGTTTTGTTCTTCATGTTGTAGTTCATTATATTTTCAAGTGCATATATGAAATAGTTAATTTCAAATAGATGAGCAAATTAATTGGTTTGTTGGTGTTGTTTTTTTTCTTTTTAGTTTAAAACTAAAATTGAATGAATGTATATTGTGCGAATTTATGGAATATGCATATAGGATTAGAGAGAAAAGTCTTTGAGAAATTTATAAAAAAAAAATTAGAAACTTAATTTATATTAAAAAAATAATAAGGAAATTTATAATTTCTTTTTTGTTTAAGGTGTGCTGTTTGTTTAGTTTTTGGGTTATCCCAAATTTTGCTTTTGTAGATTTGCGTTAGTAATTAGTAATACGTTTGTTTGTTTTCTTTTCTTAGTTAATCTTAATCTTAAGATCCATTTAAAGATATTGACCTAGTCTTGACCTTTAAGGAAATTCTTTAAACGTTCTGGCAATGGTAATTTGTCAATATTTTGTGGCTTTATATTTAGCAGAATAGCATCACGGCAAGCATTTTGTAACGATACAACTAATAAAGAGGAAAGAAAATAGTGAAAATAATGACTAATTTTTGGAAATATGTTTAACAAATTGTTTACAATATGCTTCCAACTTACTTCCATATAGTTGTATGATACGTATTTGTTTTGTTGTACCATAAACATCTATGACCACATGCAAAGGTGGTGCCTTATCCAATGGTATATCCTTAGTACATGGTCCTTGATCCACACCATTTATAATGAAATGCATTTCACCTTTTGTTTTATCATTTTCGGTGGGCACAAAAACCACGCCAATTCGTGATCCTTTATCGGTCAAAAGTATTCCATCAGCTGCCGAAGGTCTTAATAAACGTTTCGGTATCATGCCCCTCGGTGTGCGTACATACATTGATTCACCTAAGATGCTACCTAAAAATATTATTGTGAAATGACGTTGATTGTAAAGTAATTTTCAAATAGCAATAAAGAACTAAAGTCGAGAGGTGCTGGATCATTGATCATTTCCGTGATTAATGAAAGTTCAATTACAAATTAATTGGATTTATTAATTAAATTAAGACCGATTAAAACCAACAAATATTTTTTCCGTATATGATACCAGGGATGGAAAATACAATTTTTAAGAAAGTACAAAAAAGGTATTTTTTGAACGGAAAGGCACTTTTTACTAAATTTCAACAAAAATTTCACTGCAAGATTATTGTCAAGAGACTGAATTTAAAGAAAATGAAACTTTGACAAAATTTTCTATATAAATAAAAATTTGCAAAAATTTTCTATAGAAATAAAATTTTGCAAAAAAATTCTACAGAAAAAAAATTTTGCAAAATTTTTTTCTATAGAAATAAAATTTTGCAAAAATTTCCTATAAAAATAACATTTTTACAAAATTTTCAATTGAAATAAAATTTTGACAAAATTTTCTATAAAAATAAAATTTTGCAAAAATTTTGACAACATTTTCTACGGAAATAAAAAATCGATAATATAAAATCGCATTCTTTTTTCGACTAAAACATTCTTGAAGTTCAATAAAATCCGGCTTTTGACTATGTCTTTTACAAAATCGAGATTTTCTTCCCACATGAACATGTCTGTTTTGTTATATTTGTAAAAGACTATTAGCAAATAAGGTTGAAAAAGACTTTCTCAAAATATTAAAATATTTTGTCAAAGCTATTGTACCATAAATCTGATATCGACTCAAAAATGTCTACACAAAAGGTACTAAATTCTTCGCGGGGGTACTACGGTACTGACCGGGGTGAAAAAGTATTGAAAAAAGTACTATAGTACTGCATTTTTCATCCCTGTATGATACCCTAAATCACCACTATTGCAATTTGTTTTATTTATTTATTTAAGTCTATGGATTACAGACTAGCAGAATTAAAAATAAATTAAATCTGAAGTAGAGTTAGAATTTTTTAACGACATTGCAAAGTCCAAATCATTCAATTTATTAAACTTTAAGTGCTCTCAAGATTGTTCATGATTTGCATAGTTACTTCTATTTATGTTAAACAATTGCTTTCGTATTATAAATATTTTTTGTTGTGCAATAAAGGAAATCTGAAATCAATTGGATTCGTATTTTTGCCCGGTTAAAAGTGGGTACTAAGTTCGAGTTTAGCCGCTAAAATCAAAACTAAATCTGCAAAAGTAGTATAAAATTATATCTTTTTGTTGCAAATTATCTGTATTAGATTATAGATTATCTTGAGAAGGGAAAAACCATCAACAGTGACTATTATATGGCGTTATTGGAGCGTTTGAAGGTCGAAATCGCGGCAAAACGGCTCCACATGAAGAAGAAAAAAGTGTTGTTCCACCAAGACAACGCACCGTGCCACAAGTCATTGAGAACGATGGCAAAAATTCATGAATTGGGCTTCGAATTGCTTCCCCACCGTATTCTCCAGATCTGGCCCCCAGCGACTTTTTCTTTTTCTCAGACCTCAAAAGGATGCCCGCAGGAAAAATTTTGGCTGCAATGAAGAGGTGATCGCCGAAACTGTTGAATATTAAAAACGAATTTTGGCAAAAAAATGTGTTTTTCTTTGTTAGACCGGGGACTTATCAGCCAACCTGTTATATATATGGGAGCTATATCTAAATCTGAACCGATTTCTTCCAAAATCAATAGGGTTATATTCTGAGCCAAAACACATACTTTTGTCAAATTTGAAGTCGATTGGACTAAAACTGCGACCTAGACTTTGATTATAAAAATGTGTTCACGGACAGACGGACATAGCTATATCGTCTCAGGAGCCCACCCTGAGCATTCTTGCCAAAGACACCATGTGTCTATCTCGTCTCCTTCTGGGTGTTGCAAACATATGCACTAACTTATAATACCCTGTTCCACAGTGTGGCGCAGGTTATAAATATATAAATAAAATATTTACAAATTTGCTAGATTTAGGATTTTTGTGATTTTTCTACCCAACAAGAGAAATTTTTTAAAAGACGCAAAAATTTAATCTCTTATTTCTTCGCATTATTTTTGGTTGATTATACACATTGTACAATATTGAATGAAAAAAAAAACGAAATTCTCCTATATTTGTTTAGAAATATTTTCCCCTATATTTATAATAGCAAGGGGAATTCGGACGAAGGACATCAATTGTTACAAATTTCGACTCTAACCGTACCCAATTTAAAAAAAAAAATATTGTACAATTTATCTAAATATTACTTTTAATATGCATTAACTCCGAAAATTAAAGATGACTTCGCATCGGAATCAGTCCCATCTGGGATAAAAAGGCGAAATGCCTATATTTTTTAATTTTGTACAAAATTAAAACAACAATAATCAAATTCTAATATTTTATTCAAACTTCATAAAGAAGAAACGTGACATTCATACATTTACAAATTAAGGCCTAACGAAGCCAACTCCCCTTACAGAACTTCCGCATATATAAATTCGAATTGAATTTAAAATAATAAGTTCAAAGTCATCATTTAAAAACGCTACTTGCATAAAACAAGTTTAGTATGTCTCAATATGAAATTTAACTATATTTAATTCCTCGCTCGCCTCAAAGGTGTGCAACCATATTAGAAAGCATATATGTCTTACTTACTTTTAACTGTTCCCCCAGCTGAACTTGTTGAAGGTCGATCACCATCAGGATCCGAAATATTACTTCCATCTACACCTCCCCCTCCACCACCACCACCAACCTCACCACCATTAGATCTCGATTGCAATGTGTGAGATTCAAATTTCGAAATTGGATATATCCAGCAGGTACCCAAATTTGCTAAATCGGGCAAGGCGAATTGAGGCAGACCATCTTCCATGGAACCCAAGACATCTGGAACAAGTTGGGTTAATCCCAAGCGCATATGACCTGACCAACCTCTTTCATTCTTTTCGATTTCCACCAAAAATATTTCACCCATTTGCAAAGGTTTTTCGGAAAAAGTAACTGCATCGGCAAAGCTAGCTTTACGGAATGCAACTGTATTGTCATCGCAGAGAATAATATTTGCACCATGATAAGGATGAAATCTGGATAGTTGGCGTGTTCTATTGGTTAAGGTGGTGGTGGGTGATGTCGAATTAGAAGTGTTGGACTCTTGTACGTTCATAGTGAATTAACGTTTACACTTAACAATTAAATAAATAGTAATAAACAACAATAACACGTATTTTTAACTGAAAATAATAATAATACGACTATTTTGTTGTTGCTTTGCCAATTTTTTGCCTGGACACATTATCACAAATAAAAACGCTCCAGTGCACAACTACCCCCCCCCCCCCCACACACACACACACATAACAAATTTTCAGTTTCCCCAATAAACACAAGGATGAGCATTTTTCATAGGTAACGCCATATCAATTTGATAGTGAATCCCATCTTCAACTTTAATTCAAATGGCCTTTTAAATTGCTTGTTTTCAACAATTTTTCAAATAGGTTTGAAGCATTAAAATGAAATTTAGTTTGAAAAGTTGTTGCTAATATGTTGAGAAATTGTTGCTAACATGTTGAATTCTACTGTTGAGGGTAATATCTGTTTTTTGTTGAGGACGCGATTTTCTCAACAGTTTCTCAATTTGAATTCTAATCTAATTCTTTGACAAAAGGTTTGAAAGCATATTGAATATAAGCATTTCTCCAATGTTTGTGTTTATTGGGTTAGGGTAAATATAATTTTCAACATAAATTCAACTTGACTTGAAACAGCTCATCTTCAATACATCTTCAAATTGTTTGCGAATTACTTCCAATTTGACAAAATGTTTGAAAAGGTGTTGAAGAAAATGAAAATCTTTGGATTCTTGCTAACATTAAGAAGTTGGCCGATGAAAAACGAAAAAACTTGATATTATTCCATATCAGTTTAATTTACATCCTATTATCAGTTTAAAATTGATATTTTATGAATTTCTGCTGCTGGAAATCTATTCTAATACACGATCCAGCAAGTTCCTCTTCAAATTGGCAGCATATTAATTAATTTTAATGCAGTTTTATAACACCAACAGGAAACAAATCGAATTAAGCAAATGTGTTTACAAATAATACTCTGCCAGCATTTCAAAGTTCCATTTCATCCTCATCGCTACCCCAGACTCGTAAGTGACACTACAACAATCGCCAACTGTTATGGGGCAACCATATCAAAAAGTACAAAATGTACATGAAAGTATTTTGCCATCTTTTTTTATTTTGTGAAACGCCAAGAGCAACTATAGGGCTGTTTTCTTTTTGCACTGGATACAACATTTGTATGGGCTATCCAGAACATCGTTGCACTGGTGTTCTATCCAGAACATCTCATCAATGCAAGTCGCGCCGATCTTGCCAGATTGTGTTTTGATAAAGTGACGCTTCATCGATTCACAATAGCACTTTTTTGTGACTAATTTATCAAAAAACATGAAATTGAAAGTGGTATAGTGTCACAAATAATCGCAGCAGTAAATATTTATTACTAATTGAAGCATTTCATACATTAAAAATGCAAGATTTCACTTCTTTTCTGTGATTGTTTTTGAACAGCTGATGACAGTGTTGCATATTTTTGGAGATGTCCTGGATAAACGAGTACTCTGTTTTCTTTTAGTCCTTCGCGGCTTAGGGTATCCAGTGCTAAAAGAAAACAGCCCTTATGTTATTATAATTTATTTAAATAAAAACGAAAATGAAGGACTGAAAACATAATTATTACGCTTAAAATTGTGAAAGGTATTTTGGTGAATAATTTTCGAATTTCCAAATGGAGTAAAGTGCCTCCATCGAGAATAAACAAACTGGCTGATAGATTCTGCAACATGTAACTTGCTACTTGTAACTCAACATCATTCTTCTATTAATGCAAAACATTATGTTAAGTATGAAGTGATAGTCGTTTAAATGTTATATTTATACGAAATTATGTTTAATCAAAAAATAAACTTCGTGTTTTACTTGAATTTACTTGACTTGAAAAATTGTTGAAATTTATCATTTTTCAAACGTTTGTGTTTATTGGGTGCATGAGAAACTCTCTCGTGTTGAGTTGCCAATCTTCGTTCAGTTTTTTTTTCACAACAATATCAGCTGTCCGTTTGTTCCTCCTTTCGTAACCAGATATTTGCTGGAATTTCAGGCTGTTTTAGTGATCAATAAAGTAAGTAATAACACAAGTACCACCTTAAATTAATGTATAGTTATGATGCAATAGTTACTCGACAGAATGCGTGTTCCCACTGCTGTGTATATGGCCAAAAAAGCTCGCACTCCACAAAACGAAGCGAATGTGCCATTTCAAGAGATTCTACCTTTGCGCATAAGGAACTCTGTTAGTGGAAAAGCTGATTCCGGTTCCGATGTAGCCTGTCTTCAAGAGATGACCGTACTTTTTGCCTGCCTCAAGGATAATGATTTTGCAGAGAAAATGTGCAACAAGGAAATATCACAGTTCAAGAAATGTTACAAAGTGTATATGGACCGTAAGACGGCGGCAAAGGAAACAATTAATAAGGGTATAATAACACCGGGCAATCAATTAAATTATAAACAATTAAATAAGTACTTGAGACGGTTCCCTAATCCTGAATAGGTAATTGTTGTTCACTAGAAGAATGTTGGTAATAAACACTCTTTATACTTTATGAATGAATTATCTGTTGTTACTGTTAGTAATAAAAAATGTTCTTTAGTAAATATTTTTTAAATATTCATTCGCTTTTATAATTAATCGGAGTGTATTGATTTTCAAAATGGGCATCTATTATATTATTGTAATGACAACGCCATAGTTCTTAAGAGGTCATAAGTAACTGCAATAAAATCAAGAGATTTTAATGAAAATGAAACAAAGAAGGCGGTAAGTTTGGCCAATAGTGGACGCAGCTGTAAAGTTTGATGAAAACAGCGAAAGTTTGATGGAAAGGGAAAACCGCCACAGCTAAGATAGTAAAACTTTTTTTCTATTAAGAAAAACATCTATATATAAACATTGGTTTATGTGGTGCTTAATTGTTTGTGGCTTCACATTCGGATTCATCTCTTAAAACATGGATTTTCGGTTAAGTTATTCTAACTCCTTCTAGTGGAACAATACGTCCGATTTCTTTTGGATGGATGCGTCCATACCTAAGGTAAGGAACATAGACAGCGGAATACAAACTGATGGAATGAGGAAAAAGAATAAAAGCGGTAAGTTAAATCTACAATGTATTTAAAAAGAAATGTAATTTGTTTAAATTAAAATAGATATGTTTGTATACACAGTTGTAGTATTTAATAAACAACATCTGCATCACCTAGTCCACCACCAGATGATGTACTACAGCCTGGCGATGATTGACTGAATACATTTAAATAGCTATTCGTATGCCTTGCCAGACCAGAACGTTGCTTCATTTCAAATAATTCCGCTAATAAAGTCTGTTTTTCTCGTTCCAACATAACAATACGTTCACTCTTTAGGTGACCCTCGTTGGCTAGTAAACGATTTTGTTGGCGAAGACGATCCGTAATGCTATTGCTAAGAGATGTAGCCGTTCTATTCGAGGAAACTTTAGGTGGTGCTCTAAAGGCTAAATTAAAATGAAAAGGAAAACCTCCCCTTTCCCAGGTATCGGCCAAAACTGAAAGACTCCGATTGACTTCCAGAACACGGGCTCGTTGGAAGTTCAAACGTTCCTGTTGAACTTCGGACCATTGTTCCTAGAACGAAATAGGGGAATATTAAATTGTGGATATTTTATAATACTGCCACTTTATCACTTACATTCGAAGAACCCATTCTTCCTAAATATTTGATTTTCTCTTGCACATTAACCAATTGTTGCATATACCAATCACGGGCCTTATCCACAGCATTTAACCCAAGTAGTAATACTTCTCTTTCTTCTTCGAATTGTTTCAGTCGTTTTAGCATGTTATAGTCTATACCATTTTGTAGAGTATGTCTCCGAGGCTCCCTTCGCCTGATGGTGGTCTTTTTTAAAGGTAAATTTGAAAAATTTCCGCTATCTGTGGCCGATGAAGAACCACCATCGGCACTGCCTCGATATCCACATTGCTGTAGGAAATTTGTGGGCTTCTGTTTATCCTTAGCATCGATTTCATTTCGTATCACACCCATTTGCCAATTTTGTAAAGCATTTCGTATTTCGGCCTTATCCATTACATTATTGGAGGATGTCAGTATACCACTACTGCCACCACTTGCTATCGGACCCGCAGTCAGCCCATTATTGGCAAGTAAAGCAGAAGCTCTTGGTGGTTTTGGTGGTGGTGGTGGAGTATTGTAAGGCGACCGTATGGTATTTGCAGTTGTTAAATCTCCATCTGAATCTGGACTTAATTGGGGTAAACTTAATGTTCTATTTCCTGACCAAGGATTTGTGGGTAGAGGATTTTCTATATCTAATGCTGGGGCCGATGGTGGTCTTTGAGATTTACTTGGCGACTTTGTTTTCCAATTGGTAGCATTATTAATGGGAGCATTCGATTTATTTTTACATTGCTCCCCCTGTTGTGTTCCTATTATTTGGGCATTTTGATTTCTCAGAAGACAAAGTTTGAGACCAGCACAAAAACGATCGAATGTCAATAGACCGTTCGCTGGTGTGACTTTTCTCAATGATTCCATAACACCTCGTGGCAGACCCTTACTACCATCATCTTGCCAGCCCTTTTCAATATCAACAAATTTCACATATCCCGTCCGTTGATCGTCCAAAATATCAAATAACGTCTTCATTGACTGAACAAACGCCTTGGGTAAGGCGTCACAGGCATTTATTGTTATATTTCCAATTGGACTATTCACTTGTTGTACATTGTTTAGGTTGTTCATCGTATTGTTTTGTATATTTATGCTTTGATTATTGGTTAATAATCCCACAAGGACATCTGAATCGGTGAGACGATGCATTCTTTATCGAAAAAGAGTAAAGAATGTGTTCACTGAAATGAAGAAAAACAAGAAGGGTCAGTAATTAATGTGATTGCATAAGGGGATAAAGGGAAATGAATTGATGATATGAGCACACAGTGGCCTTAAAGAACGCCAAGCCTAAATATATTGAGTATTGTGAAACGTTGTAACGGGATGACCTAAAAAAAATACTAGAGAACAATGCCTATGGACAAGCACATAGATCTGCGCCGAAAAAGATCAGTGGAAACGTGGGGCATGTTGTGAGGATATGGAGATTTTGGGAGTATTACCTATACCGCAACCGCGATATGTAAATCGCTCATTATGAGAAAAGTGGTGATTCAAAACCTGGCCCAGCTTGGAAATAGGTACTGGAAATAAATTGGAATATACATTCAAGGCCCTAGAATACGAGAAGAGTATGATGAAGCAATTTTTTTCCACATTAGAAATATAAGCGATGTCGACACAGATTTGAATATATCTTCTATATATGGTTAGGTTAGGTGGCAGCCCGATGTATCACACTCACTTAGACTATTTAGTCCATTGTGATACCACATTGGTGAACTTCTCTCTTATCACTGAGTGCTGCCCGATTCCATGTTAAGCTCAATGACAAGGGACCTCCTTTTTAAAGCCGAGTCCGAACGGCGTTCCACATTGCAGTGAAACCACTTAGAGAAGCTTTGAAACCCTCAGAAATGTCACCAGCATTACTGAGGTGGGATAATCCACCGCTGAAAAACTTTTTGGTGTTCGGTCGACGCAGGAATCGAACCCACGACCTTGTATATGCAAGGCGGGCATGCTAACCATTGCACCACGGTGGCTCTCCCATATATGGCCAAAACTGTTTAGGTGGCCGAATTCTGTTCAAGATGTAGTTATGTTTCATACTCTTAGAAAAAAAATCTGCTGATAGTAGTAAACACCGACTGCAGATTTTCGGCAGACGATTTATTGCAATTTTAAGTATTGACATTTTTAAGTGTAGCCTAATTTTCAATTAGTAAGAAAGCCATGGATAATACACTCAAAGAAAATCCTGTGGTATTTATAGTAAACATAAAATGCTGATGTTAATTTTTTCATTAATATTTTGTTTGATTAAGCCGAACTGAAACGTGTTTTAATGTAATCGAGTTTAAAAAATAACAGACAATGTTTTCTATTTCAGCAAAAAGTGACTGTTTTTCCTTTTTCAGCAGACTTTTTGCTGTTTTAGCAGATTTTTCTGCTGTATCTACTAACAAATTTCTTTGAGTGTAGTATTTTGGTGATAGGAGTTTCTTTTCAAATCAATCGGTAACCAAATCTTTAAATTCATTTAAATTATACACAGTAATAAAGAAAACTTCAATTAAAGTACCCTAACCTTGGAAGATCATGGTTGCCACAGTTGGTAGAATTCTACCAAAAATGGCAGATCTTTTACTGTTTGGTAGATTGGTAGAATTCTTGAAGTTTCCGTAGATTTTCAATTTTTTATAGAAATAAAATTTTCACAAAATTTTCTATAGAAATAAAATTTTCACAAAATTTTCTATAGAAATAAAATTTTCACAAAATTTTCTATAGAAATAAAATTTTCACAAAATTTTCTATAGAAATAAAATTTTCACAAAATTTTCTATAGAAATAAAATTTTCACAAAATTTTCTATAGAAATAAAATTTTGACAAAATTTTCTATAGAAATAAAATTTTGGCAAAATTTTCTATAGAAATAAAATTTTGACAAAATTTTCTATAGAAATAAAATTTTGACAAAATGTTCTGTAGAAATAAAATTTTGACAAAATTTTCTATAGAAATGAAATTTTGACAAAATTTTCTATAGAAATAAAATTTTGACAAAATTTTCTATAGAAATAAAATTTTGACAAAATTTTCTATAGAAATAAAATTTTGACAAAATTTTCTATAGAAATAAAATTTTGACAAAATTTTCTATAGAAATAAAATTTTGACAAAATTTTCTATAGAAATAAAATTTTGACAAAATTTTCTATAGAAATAAAATTTTGACAAAATTTTCTACTGAAATAAAATTTTGACAAAATTTTCTATAGGAATAGAATTTTGACAAAATTTTCTATAGAAATAAAATTTTGACAAAATTTTCTATAGAAATAAAATTTTGACAAAATTTTCTATAGAAATAAAATTTTGACAAAATTTTCTATAGAAATAAAATTTTGACAAAATTTTCTATAGAAATAAAATTTTGACAAAATTTTCTATAGAAATAAAATTTTGACAAAATTTTCAATAGAAATAAAATTTTGACAAAAATTTTCTATAGAAATAAAATTTTGGCGGACTACCGTGAGTTTGAGTGATAACCGTGTTACCAATGCGACGGGTCTTCCCGACAGAATGAAAGTTGCTGAATATAGAAGAAGCGATTTTTATTTTTAATAACGATATAGTAACGCTTTTACACTCAAAGAAAAAAGTCAGTAGTTACATTAAAAAAGATAATTGTTTCAGCAGCTTTTGTGTAATGGAAAAGAGAAAGCAGTATCGTTTGCAGCAAATTTACACCTTTAGTAACATTCATGAATTTATTTGATGGAAATTTTTAGAATCCTCAACATGTCAACAACTGTCGTATACGACTGTTAGCATGTTTTTAGGAGAATTTTCTCTGAGTGTATTTAAATGTACTGCTGAATGGTTTGATTCTCATTAATGTTCAATGATAGGGTTACTATGAGATAGTGAAAAAACAATTTGTTGTAAAAAATGTTTTGAGTGCAGTATAAAATTGCAGCTGTTACAATTGGAAATATTCTTAACACTTTGGAAAGGGTGTAATATTTCAAACCCATTCGAAATTCCAATCCAGTGTATCATGAACATCTACTTTCTTTGGTTGGCATTATAAAACATTTAATTTATGATATAAAAATAAAAATATGCACATATACAAATGTAAAATACACATCTCCACAAACTTATATCTTTGAGATGAAGAGAGTGAATTTCTTATTAATTTTAATTTTATGTTAATCAAAACAGTTAATTATTTGTTTATATATCGTGGCAGAAAAAACGACGATATTTCTTGTGTGTTGCGTGGGATTTTGACACACATATTTTCTTGTCGCAAGACATAGTTATAAATTTAGGTAAATCGGTGACGTGACATCGGTTGCCACTCGTGCCAAAAATAATTTACCAAAATTTGGAGAAAATTTTATCTCTTAACTTTTTGTGGTTAGATATCAAAATGTTTTTTCGAATGAATGAATGATCCCTCCTATTAACGACAATTTTTTGGTGTAGTTTTAACGATTTAGTTTGCACAGGACTATATCTACATAAAGGGAAAACTTACTCACAACTGATCGAGGTAACACGAAAATTAAAATTTTTAAAGAAATTGAATTTTGACAAAATTTTATTTCTATAGAAAATTTTGTCAACACTTTATTTCTATGGAAAATTTTGTCAAAACTTTATTTCTATAGAAAATTTTGTCAAAATTTTATTTCTATTGAAAATTTTGTCAAAATTTTATTTCTATTGAAAATTTTGTCAAAATTTTATTTCTATAGAAAATTTTTTCAAAATTTTATTTTTATAGAAAATTTCAAAATTTTATTTTTATAGGAAATTTTGTCTTCTATGAGAGGATGCAATTTCGTGAGTTGTAGTTTTTATTTTTATAGAAAATTTTGTCAAAATTTTATTTTTATAGAAAATTTTGACAAAATTTTATTTCAATAGAAAATTTTGTGAAAATTTTATTTATTTATATATTTATTTATTTATTATTTATTTATATAGAAAATTTTGTCTTCTATGAGAGGATGCAATTTTGTGAGTTGTATTTAAAAAGGGCATTAAATTTTCCTGGTTTTAACAACGCTTTGTGGAAATCTCAAAATGTGAAGTATAATTTAGTTACATTTTCGCACGATGTAGTTCCTTCTTGCTCTAAAACAGTTGACTTTTTTCTGCGTATGACCAGGGTTTTTATTTTGGTCATCCAACTTATATTACTTAAGTTGAATAGAGGAGTCAGTACACAAATATCACTTGCTATCAAAAACCATAACATTTAAAAGGTCATCTTACTTTTTATTATTATTGGTCATATTCATATGTGACAAAAAATTGTATTTCTTCACCTTTTCGATGATATTTTAAATGTGTCCCAACAAAAGCACTTCCCATCACTTGACGTTGTCTTGTCGTGTGGTATAATTAGTTTGTTGCCAAATTATTATTTTTTTATTTCTTTTGTTCACACCACATATTTCACTGGTTATTGCAACCAACAAATTAATTCATATCTTAAAGCCCTAAAGTACAACAATAACGTTTTCCAGTTTTAATTATGTGTATTTTTCTTACGTACGAATATGTGTTGCATTTACCTAAGCAAACAATGGTAATTTCTTGTATTAAATTGAAAGTGAATCTAGTTCAAATTGATCAAATGTAGAGTATTTCCAAGTGGTTAGAGTTTAGAATACTAGTGAAGTGCGATAAGTATAAAATAAAATTTTGAAAAATTTTCTATAGAAATAAAATTTGGACAAAATTTTCTATAGAAAGAAAATTTTGACAGAATTTCCTATAAAAGTAAAATTTTGATAAATTTTTCTATAGAAATAAAATTTGGACAAAATTTTCTATAGAAAGAAAATTTTGACAGAATTTCCTATAAAAGTAAAATTTTGATAAATTTTTCTACAGAAATAAAATTTTGAAAAATTTTGCTATAGGAAAACAAATTTCTATAGAAATAAAATTTTGATAACATTTTCTATAGAAATAAAATTTTGATAAAATTTTCTATAGAAATAAAATTTTGACAAAATTTTAATAGAAATAAAATTTTGACAAATTTTTCTATAGAAATAAAATTTTGAAAAAAAAAAATTCTATAGAAATAAAATTTTGAGAACATTTTCTATAGAAATAAAACATTGACAAAATTTTTATAGAAATAAAATTTTGACAAAAATTTCATAGAAATAAAATGTTGACAAAATTTTCATTGAAATAAAATTTTGAAAAAAAATTTCTATAGAAATAAAATTTTGACAAAATTTTTATAGAAATAAAATTTTGACAAAATTTTCATAGAAATAAAATTTTGACAAAATTTTCATAGAAATAAAATTTTGACAAACTTTTCTATAGAAATAAAATATTGAAAAAATTTTCAAAATTATAAAAGATATCTTTGGGTGAAAAAGACGTTTTTTTCATACTAATCACAAAAATTTGAACAAAAACTTCAAAAAAAGATTTTTTTTACATTTGGTAGCAGTGTTGCTAGTATTGGGGATTTTTTCCCAAAATGGGGATATTTTTTCGCGAATGGGGACGAAATTTCTGAGTTGGGGACTTGGGGATTTGGTGGGGAATTTCCATAAATTTGGGGATTTTTGTGGGGATTTTTCGAGAAATCAAAATGCTATTTCTATAGACAGTTTTGCCAAAATTGTATTTCTATAGAAAATTTTGTCAAAATTTTATTTCTATAAAAAATTTTGTCAAAATTTTATTTCTATAGAAAATTTTGTCAAAATTTTATTTCTATAGAAAATTCTATCAAAATTTTATTTCTAGAAAATAGAAAATTTTGTCAAATTTTATTTCTCAATCAAAAACCCATTTACAAAAAAATAAAAAAAAATACAATTTCTGGTACAATTCTACCAACTGTGGCAACATGTCTACCACCCAATTTTACTATTTGAATATTTAAAAGTACATTTTCGCGTATAAATACAAGGTGACCGAATTCCCATTTTCATATCTCCAGCATTTGGAAGACGAACACCAGTCTCTTGGTGTTGTGGTTCGAAATCTTGATCTTATTGCAGCTTGCTGGATTTGAAAAAATTTTTTTTTTAATTATTACTGATTTTCTACAGCAGATCCTTGTTCATATTTTTTACTTTTATGTTGGGGATTTTTGTGAGGAATATAAATTTAAATTGGGGATTTTTGGGGACGAAAACATCTTAATTTGGGGACAAGAGCCAGAAAAATACTGGCAACACTGTTTGGTAGGTTTATGGTAAAATTTTCTTAAAATTTTTGGCACGAGTGGCAACCGTGGTGCTTTCTCTTTTGCTCCATTAGGATCCCTTTTATGTATTTGTCTTCAGGCACAGAATCAGATCCTGGTTTATTCAGATATATACACTCAAAAAAAAAGTGAACTCTCTATTTCACTAAAGCCAATTTAACTTTGTTTTAGTTCATGGAATTATTATGTTTGGAGAAAGTTTCTTTTACTCTAATAATTTTTTGTTTACGTTAGTTAAATTAACTAAAACCGAGGAAATAATATACTCAAATGAAGCATAAAGATGAACTAAATTCGTGTTTTCCACAAAATAGTTCAAAATTTCTTTAAATTTGTAAATTTTACCAAAAAGGCGTCCATCATGAACTTCGTATGTCACTAAAGATATTCTTGCAATTTTGAACTCCAAGTTTTTCCTTCAAACTACAAAATTTTCTTTAACAAGTGAAAAAACTTAGTTATGTATAATAAATTTTCTTGAATATGTCGAAAAATTTTTACTTATTTTTATGACATCGGCGTGATGCCAACGTTTGTAATAGTGTTTAGTTAAAATTTTCTACAAATATTCAAAATTTTCTAAAATTAACCGAAAGTTTTCTTCCTGGTGGGTTCACTGTTTTTTCAGTGTAGTAATAATCCCAAAAGGTCCTCAAAAGAGAATGAAAAATATTATGAATAGGTCGAGCGCCAAGCTCGGAATCACAAAATCCTTAAATGAAGTACGAAATCTTTAGAGCCAAATTATTTTTTTGGAGCCTTTCGGTTTATAATCGCTAAAACACTTAGATTTCATATTACCGGAAATGCTACAGAATTGAAAATAAGTTCAAATTATATCCATTTTGATGTCTGACTGTAAAAGTTGATATTGTTAGATCTTTTGAATGATTTTATGTGGGTGGTGGATGGCATCGGCATCAGCAACATAAAATTCGAAAATTATTATTCAACAGGTCAAAATAAATACAAACTTGCAAACACCAATATTAAACGCCTACACTAAACATACTATATTTTGTATTTTTAATTTACACATTTGATACATTTCATTTATTTAGTTTTATTTTCATATTTGTTTAAACCGAATTTCTAAATTTCTAGTCATAAAAATTTCAAATATTTATTGCTATGGTTAATTGTGATAATATCCATAATATATTTAAAAAACAATATACACTTCACATAATACATTTCTTTGCATACCCTCTACAAAACTATGTATCAACTTTTTTGACAGGACCACATTTTCTATGAAAAACCACAAATATTTCAATTATTTTTGCTTTGTGCGGTTTGTTTTTAATTTTGTTATTGTTTTTTTTTTGTCTCAGTTTACTCAAACTCTTGCACCCGTTTGAGCATTTATTTGAATGATATGCTATCGATTAATACACAGAGTACAACGAAGAATCAGAAGAAATACACAAAATTTGTAAAAAAAACACGCTATGAGAAAAAAACAAACGGCGGTCAAACATGTTTGTTGGTTGTTAGAGCAGAGTCGAAAAACATCAAGCCAAAATGAAAAACAAAACAAAAGACTTAAGACACAAACCTGATTTCTTGAATGCACAAAACAAAAATCTTGTTTTTGGTGGTAGACAGATGGAGATGGATGGATCGATGGTAAATTTTATATGGTTGTTGTTATTATTGTGATTCTTGTTGTTTTGATGCTGGACTATATGTTAGCGCGGACATACATACATTCAAATATATACACGATATAGCTCGCAGCTAGTATATGAAATATTCATCTGTTCGATCGTATATGTTGGTTGGTTTTTGTATTAATAGTTTTAATTTTTTTTGTGTGTGCATGGCTTGTGCAATCAAGCATTAAATAATGCAAAATATTTTTGCAATTGATATTTCACACGTGCTTCTTTATCATATAATGATGGTTTTATAATTCTTTTATATGTCTCTTCATAAAACAAACAATTTTAATTCGTTCCCAATTCTTAAACAATTATATTTAGCACGTTCTATAGAACTTTCATGATTGAGATTTTACACCACACTGACATTTTCAAAATTTACAACGACTACTTGTACCTTCAGTTATCCAACAAAGATTTTGTTTGATTCTATACATTTCTATTTTTTTTTGGGATTTATGCTATTGAACGAAATGGTACTTCACCCAAGACAAGGTTATACTCATGTATTTATGCTTCATCTTCATCGCTCGTATTCTTGTTTAGGTATTTGCACTTTACCACAAAATATTGAACTTTTAGATATTCGAATTTACTATGTATGGGCGATTCCATTTAATAGTATTTTCGTGTTCAAAAGCTATAGATTTTCAATAGATGAACTAAAAAATTTTAATACATGTGCTTGAAGATTGACTGGCAGAGAAAATAATATTTCATTTCTTTAAGTTGAGAGGGGGAAAAGTCTGCCGTATCACTTCATATATATTTATAACACATTGGTTTTTGATGAGCCAAGTCCAAGTGCTAAATTTAACTTATTTTTATTGCAAAAAAAATATATATATAGTTAAATTTTATTATTTTTTCAAAATTTTTCACAATCCAATGCAATTTACCTTATCCCAAGTATGTCTCAAAAATTTTGTGAACTAAACTAAAACAGAAGAAAATTTTCGTACGATTCCAAAAAATAGTTAGTATGAATGAACTATTGCACCGTAAAAATGGTTTTGATGAGCCAAGTCCAAGTGCTAAATTTAACTTATTTTTATTGCAAAAAAAATATATATATAGTTAAATTTTATTATTTTTTCAAAATTTTTCACAATCCAATGCAATTTACCTTATCCCAAGTATGTCTCAAAAATTTTGTGAACTAAACTAAAACAGAAGAAAATTTTCGTACGATTCCAAAAAATAGTTAGTATGAATGAACTATTGCACCGTAAAAATGGTCATGATTTGACGCCAATGCCTTTTCTTTTACTTTTAGTTAATTTTTTCTTCGGGACAATAAGAGTTCACGATTGCTCTAGGTCTACTTCATATTAAAACCAAATCAGCCCCACTTGGTGAAAAATTTTAAATCACCATGTAAAACGTTGAAGTGAAGCGACGTGTGTTCCGAAATCGGATTATTTCAATTTCAATTGTGCACCGAAAAAAAATCTGGTTTATAGGAAGAATAAATAAGAAAAAACTCGTGAAAAAATTGAACTAAATTGTACTCTTTTTTGAGATTTCTACAAAGCGTTGTTAAAACCAGGAAATATGAATGCCCTGTTGTATACCCTCTCACATTAACTCAACATAAAGAAGAAAATCATCATCATTCCAACTATTTTTGGGAATCGTATGAAAATTTTCTTTTGTTTAAGTTCATATTCAACTTATGTGTGCGCTCATTGAACTTTATACCCACATTTAGTTCAAAAAATGTTTGAGACAATATGTTTGGGGCAACAAAAGTAATCTCTCCCAGCCAGATCTATACTAAAGGCTGTGGAAAGGTTCATTCGCCCGAACCGAAACATGTACAGTCCAGGCGTGTATAGATTTGTATCTGGCGTTTTCTTTTCAATGGCTCTATTAACCATGTTCCTTAATCTATATCTGTCCATAAAGCTCGAATAATAATTGTATAATTAGATATAATGCATTTGGACGTCAATTGCCTGTTTCGGTATCAGGCTAACATGTAATATAATAAGCAACGATGAGCCCGTCGTAAAACTAGGAAAAACACGACTAATGTACGTGTTAGAATTGTTGTTGTTTCCTGGAAACCAGTTTCTGTTAATTGTCATATGTTGTAGTTGACTGTAGAAACAATAAGCATTGTTCGACTGTTCACCACTTAGGTGAATTCTGACAAATAAGCTTTCTAAAAATAAATTTCGTGTTGTTGCATTACTATGTAACAAAACGAAATAAAAATAAGATTAAGGGACTTGTAAGTTATATGAAAAGATGATGTACAGTGGGAGAAAAGATGATTCAATTTGTAAGAGGAAATTTCCCAAATGTTTTCTCCATAAGGAGTTAGCATAAAGAGCCCAAAATTGAGTTATCTCTCCCAGCCAGATCTATACTAAAGGCTGTGGAAAGGTTCATTCGCCCGAACCGAAACATGTACAGTCCAGGCGTGTATAGATTTGTATCTGGCGTTTTCTTTTCAATGGCTCTATTAACCATGTTCCTTAATCTATATCTGTCCATAAAGCTCGAATAATAATTGTATAATTAAAAGTAAGTTAAATTTAGCGTTAGTTTAATTACGATTTTTTCTGTGTGATGGGCGTTAGGAATTCTTGAAGATGGCAAAAGGGAACGATCGCCGGATGAGTTTCCAACTTCTAAAAAGGATCAAAGATCGTTTGCAAAACACAGCCTTGTAATGGTTATCATTAACAGCAGAGCATTAGATGAGAACACAATGTCTGGTGTCTACCCACAAGTGCTGGAAAATTTTCCCGGTCCAAGTTCTCGATGGCAGGATGCTAGATGGTATCAACGACGTATATCTTAGTTGCTTTTGCGATCCAGGCTTTATGGATTGTTTGAAAGTTGAGTTGATGC
This sequence comes from Haematobia irritans, assembly GCF_050003625.1. Taxonomy (NCBI): domain Eukaryota; kingdom Metazoa; phylum Arthropoda; class Insecta; order Diptera; family Muscidae; genus Haematobia; species Haematobia irritans. The sequence goes on along the minus strand of NC_134401.1, from coordinate 102,145,895 downwards.
TATGTTAATTGGTGGAAGTTTTGCAAAGTGTTAGTCGAGAAGAAGGACATACCGGCTTGACCTGAAGCACATGCATGGATAGCAGCAAAACCTCCTGATCCCGAATCTATATTCAACAGAGTAAAATAATATAACCCAATATAACCCAAAATTTTTTTCTATCGAAAATTTTGTCAAAAATTTATTTCTATAGAATATTTTGTTAATATATTATTTCTATAGAAAATTTTGTCAACATTATATTTCTATAGAAATTTTTGCCAAAATTTTATTTCTATAGAAATTTTTGGCAAATTTTATTTCTATAGAAAATTTTGTCAAAATTTTATAGAAAATTTTGTCAAAATTTTATAGAAAATTTTGTCAAAATTTTATTTCTGTTGAAAATTTGTCAAAATATTATTTATATAGAAAATTTTGTCAAAATTCAATTTCTATAGAAAATTTTGTCAAGATTTTATTTCTATAGAAAATTTTTGTCAAGATTTTATTTCTATAGAAAATTTTATCAAAATTTTACTTCTATAGAAAATTTTATCAAAATTTTATTTCGTTATTGTTGTTTTTGATCTCAGCTTAAAGCCATGCATTGATTAAACTACAATTGTAGCTTAACCAACAGAGGAAACGTATGCTTGTCAAATTTATTTGGGCAAAGACCTATAGACTGCAAGATGGTTGGATGTACAGCTGTTTCGGAATTACCACATTCCTCATCAGCATCCTCTACTTGCAGCAAAACTATCAACCAATTATCAGAATAAATTCGGGTAATTCACTCAACCCAAAGTGAAATACACTTGAACCTTCCGATAAAGGGTTTAATAGTCGGCTACTGCCTAAACAAATTTGCAAGCATATCTCTTTTCCTTTGCCAAACTCAAATTTATTTCTATAGAAAATTTTGTCAACATTTGAATTCTATAGAAAATTTTGTCAAATTTTTATTTCTACCGAAAATTTTATCAAAATTTTATTTCTATCGAAATTTTTGCCAAAATTTTATTTCTATAGAAAATTTTGTCAAAACTTTATTTCTATATAAAATTTTGTCAAAATTTTATTTCTATAGAAAATTTTGTGAAAATTTAATTTATTAATTAAATTTTGTCAAAATTTTATCTCTATCCAAAATTTTATCAAAATTGTATTTCTATAGAAATTTTTTTCAAAGTTTTGTTTCTATAGAACATTTTTGTTAAAATTTTATTTCTATCGGAAATTTTGTCAAAATTTTATCTCTATCCAAAATTTTATTCCTATAGAAAATTTTGTCAAAATTTTGTTTCTATAGAAAATTTTGTTAAAATTTTATTTCTATCGGAAATTTTGTCAAAACTTTATTTCTATATAAAATTTTGTCAAAATTTCATCTCTATCCAAAATTTTATCAAAATTTTATTTCTATAGAAAATTTTGTCAAAATTTTATTTCTATACAAAATTTTGTCAAAATTTTATCTCTATCCAAAATTTTATCAAAATTGTATTTCTATAGAAAATTTTGTCAAAATTTTATTTCTCTACAAAATTTTATTTCTATACAAGATTTTGTCAAAATTTTATAGAAAATTGTGTCAAAATTTTATTTCTATCGAAAATTGTGTCAAACATTTATTTCTATAGAATATTTTATCAAAATTTTATTTCATTTCATGTTAGCCTGATACCGAAACAGGTATAATATATAATTAGAGAAAATTTTATTTCTATAGAAAATTTTGTCAACATTTGAATTCTATACAAAATTTTGTCGAAATTTTATCTCTATCCAAAATTTTTTCAAAATTGTATTTCTATAGAAAATTTTGTCAAAATTTTATTTCTATAGAATATTTTGTCAAAAGTCTGCTAAAACAGCAGTCGATGTCTGCTGTTATATTTTTGTACTTCAGGGCGTAATGAACAACAATTTATAAAATTTTTAGGTTATAAAATTATCCCCAGAGCCTATTTAAGAAACAAAAGTAGTTTTTGGTATATTTTTGCACTGTAATATACTTACAAGCTCCTAAATACGATCAGCAAACATTTTGTTTGCTGTTATGCCTCAATTCGATAAATATTCAGATTTTTGGTCAAATACTATAGATATTCATAAAATATTGTGTTAATTATGTTAGGAGAGCTCCTAAGTTGACATTTTTATTTGTTTTAGCCAAAATAAAACATGTTTTAGTGTAATCGAGCTTCAAAAATAGCAGGAAATGTTTGCTATTTCAGCAAACAGTGACTGCTGTCCCTTTTTCAGCAGACTTTCTGCTGTTTTAGCAGACTTCTGCTGTCCCTACTAACAAATTTCTTTGGGTGTATAGAAAATTTTGTCAACATTTGGTTTCTAAAGAAAATTTTAGTACTTCTTAGTTGGAGAGAAATATTTTGAAAACTCTACCAAAGCATCGAGAATTCTACAAACAGTAAAAAAATCTACCATTTTGGGTGGAATTCTACCAATCGTGGTAGTGATTTCTTTTTAAACCTTTAGTGTCCAATTAGTTTATACTCATTAATAATAACACAAAAATAGCTATAACTATTATTCAACCGATGCGCTTGAATCCAAGCACTTGAAGTTGGCTTATGCCAGTCGATATCCACTAAAACTGTGCCATCTGATTATGGACCTAATCAGATTTTCAATATTTGAGAGCCCTGTGTTTTTATATATGTTGTTAACCACATCCCAAATTAGCTGTTTAGTGCAGAATTTCTTGTATAATATAGAAAAATATCATCAATCATTTTCAACTAAAACCTTAAATAAACTTGTAAAAATTCTCAATTAAAAATTATTTGACTTAATTAATTAATTAATCAAGACCAAACAAACTAATGGACGTCTGTGATTGATATGGTCATTTTCATCGAAGCAATTTGAATTGACTGAAACAATTACGCGATTGAACCCATGAATATTTTGACTTTGAATATTTTCCTAAATTTTTTGTGGATATTCTGGATCGATACAAATTTGCCTATAGATCTACTGTATTATAACTCGTTTACTTTGTTTTTATCAACATTGTCTAATGTCGATTATCCTCTTTACCTATATACATACATGTCTAATGAGTGTAAAATTTGAATGAATAAATGAATTTAATTACACGGTTTCATGTAATGACCCATATTACCGGTTATTGTATCTGCATCTATATTACCTTGTTGTTTGCTGCTCTTTTCGTTTCGTTCTTATTCTTTTAATTCCATACCAATTTATCCACTTCCATGGTAGGAAAAACTAAACCACAAGAAAATTGCATACTTGTTTGTCATTACCATTAACATTAAGAACACATTTAATGGTCTGTCGGTATTCGGTTTGTCTATTTATAAATGGCTAGATATGGACATATGAATGTTGGCTCCATGCATCACCATTGCCAGTTATCACTTTATTATTATTTGCTCTCTTTGTTTTTTTTTTGTTTGCTTTGAAAAAAAGCCTTATTCCTTGTAATTATCTAAATGAGTAGTAGATTATCCTTTTCTATGCCCGCCTTTATTTCTGGTTATTGACTTCGATCTCGTTTTACGCATTTTCGTTTGGACCGTTTGGTTTAACAAGTTCACCGTTTTGTTTACGTGCGTTCTGCTTATTTGCTTTGCATGCACTAAACCACTAAAGTATTTTCTTCTTACCATTGGCATGCGTTTGAGCCACGCTCAAATGCTTAAACATATGTATGTGTACATACAAACACACTTATAAAAATGTTGGTTTTTAATGGCCTTTGATATACCCTACAATACTCATACCAAAAAAACACAAAAATATATATATAAATTAAATAACATTAACACTGAAAATATACATTTGATGAGAGGTGACTTTTCTTATGTATTTTGATCTGCTGAATTCGAAAAAAGTGTTAAAAAAATTTTTATGGAACACTTTTTGAGATATCCTATTATTTTTAGTTTTTCGCTCTTTTTTGTCACTAAACAAATTATACCTCAAGTTAGAAATGTCCGATCGTTGTTGGTACTTAAACGAAGGTATTTAGATAACGAATAATCGTATATAATTGGATCTGTGATAACCCAGCAAAAAAATTGGAAGTTGTTCCACAAACATTTCTTTTAAAGCCCATCCCAGAATCCCCCATTGAGTTTTTTCAACTTCCGATGCAGTCCTTTTGGGCAAGTCCACAAACATTTCTTCTAAAGAGCATCGTGGGATCCCCCAATGAATTTTTTCTACTTCCGATGCAGTCCTTGTGGACAAGTATTAGAAAGAACGCAATCAGGCTATTTTATGTGCAAATTTTTGACAATTAAATTTTCCAAAAAGAAAAAATAGAAAGCTAATAAAAAAAATAAAAAAAGATTAATAAAAAAAATTTAAAAAAATAATAATAAAAAAATTTATTTCATCCCCGCTGGGATTTGAACCTATGCCGTTTGACTTTTTCGCTACCATGGAAGTTCTTTTGAGAAGATTTTGCAAATTACGAAAATTTTTAATTGTTTTGTTGATTTTTAATGGAAAAATATAACAGGTTGGCTGATAAGTCCCCGGTCTAACAAAGAAAAACAAACGACCTTCCAATTTATTGATACCATTTTGGTAGTACTCCTTCGGTTTTGCCTCAAAATAGGCCTCAGTTTCGGCGATCACCTCTTTATTGCAGCCACATTTTTTCCCTGCGAGCATCCTTTTGAGGTCTGAGAACAAGAAAAAGTCGCTGGGGGCCAGATCTGGAGAATACGGTGGGTGGGGAAGCAATTCGAAGCCCAATTCATGAATTTTTGCCATCGTTCTCAATGACTTGTGGCACGGTGCGTTGTCTTGGTGGAACAACACTTTTTTCTTCTTCATGTGGAGCCGTTTTGCCGCGATTTCGACCTTCAAACGCTCCAATAATGCCATATAATAGTCACTGTTGATGGTTTTTCTCTTCTCAAGATAATCGATAAAAATTATTCCATGCGCATCCCAAAAAACAAAGGCCATTACTTTGCCAGCGGACTTTTGAGTCTTTCCACGCTTCGGAGACGGTTCACCGGTCGTTGTCCACTCAGCCGAATGTCGATTGGACTCAGGAGTGTAGTGATGGAGCCATGTTTCATCCATTGTCACATATCGACGGAATGTGTTTCGAGTTAACAGCTGCAAACACCTCTCAGAATCATCAATACGTTGTTGTTTTTGGTCAAATGTGGGCTCGCGCGGCACCTATTTTGCGCAGAGCTTCCGCATATCCAAATATTGATGAATGATATGACCAACACTTTCCTTTGATATCTTTAAGGCCTCTGGTATCTCGATCAACTTCATTTTACGGTCATTCAAAATCATTTTGTGGATTTTTTTGATGTTTTCGTCGGTAACCACCTCTTCCAGGCGTCCACTGCGTTCACCGTCCTCCGTGCTCATTTCACCACGCTTGAATTTTGCATACCAATCAATTATTGTTGATTTCGCTGAGGCAGAGTCCGGAAACTCATTATCAAACCAAGTTTTTGCTGCCACCGTATTTTTCCCCTTCAGAAAACAGTATTTTATCAAAACACGAAATTCTTTTTTTTTATTTTTTCACAATAACAAAAGTTACTTCACAAAAGACGCTCTATCTCACAAACTAATTGACTTACAGACGTCAAATTTTGACACGAATCATTTGAAGGTTGGTACTATATAAAAATAATATGCATTTAATACTGGCGACGCCATCTATGTGTCAGACCGGGGTCTTATCAGCCAACCTGTTATTTCTATAGAAAATAGTTGCCGAAAATATAAAATAAAAACGATGCATGACATAAAAAAATATTTTTTTAGAAAAATATTTGATAAAAAAATTGCCGCTGGTGAGATTTGAACCTGCGTTTCTTATTTTTTCGTTCATACTAATAAAGAACATCTCGAGAAGCAATTTGAATGTTATTCCTTGTTGTCGTATTACGATCATATCACAAACATTTGAATTGACTTTTCGACGCTTTATGTTCAATGGCGTTTGTGGTGGAGTGTGCTAAGGCGTTATGTTATGGTGCCAGAAAACCTAGGTCGGAGCGAAAAAGTTTTTCAAATTGTAAAAATTAGATAATAGGAAAATAATTGTGTAATAAAACATATGGATGGAAAAAAAGTGAAATTGGTTGAAATTTTTTTTTTCGCTTTTTAAATTTCTTCATTCAAATTAGCTTCCAGGGCACAACTTCTAAAGCAATGCAAAGGATCCAAAAAGGGAGTACTTCCGTCCTATGACAAGCCCATGTAAAATTCATTGGAGATGATCCAAGTTTGCACTACTTCCAGATCACAGATTGGGGATCCAAACTACTTTTTTGGAAGCTCTTTTTTTGCTGGGAAGTTAAACATCATTAAAATTTTTCCAACTAAAAAGTTGATTGAAGTTGAATTTTTGTTTTTTTCAATTAATACATTAATTGATACAATTAACTTTTTAATCGAGGTAGAAACATTAGGTTAATTAAGTCAATGATTGAAAATTTAAAAATTTTTTAATTAAAAAAATAATTGACTTAAGTCACCTTAAAAATTGGATGGACATTTTTTTTTAAATTTTTAATTAAAAATTTATGTCAAACAATCAACTGTTAATCAAACTAAAAACACTAAGTCAATTCAGAAAGTGATTGAAAATAGTTACATTTTTAATTAAAAATTTAATTGAGTTTTGCAAACAACATCAATTAAATTTTTAATTGAATCAATTAAATAATTGAAATTTTTAATCAAGTATTTTTAATGCCCAATTAAAACTGTGATTGATACTATCATTTTCGTTATTGAAGACATTTCAATTAAAAAATTAACTGGATCAATTAATTTAGTGATTGAATCAGACCAACTATTTTTTGTGTGTAATTTTAGGAGGTATCCTTAAAATAGAAAATAGTCACCGTAGGAGTTTACTCAACATTGTTTTTTGAGCCACAAATTATTTTTTTTTGTACGGTGAAGAATAGTCGACTTTTATTGAATACAGTTGCGTTTCTTATGTGATTATCTGTTTTCGCCTTTTTATTTCATCATACAAATGAAGTTGAAACTCATTGCTTGTTGAAATGTTGTGCCCAAACATGTTGTAGTTGCAACCATAAAAAAGGGATTGTTTGTTAGAGAATGCTAAATGCTTAACATTCACTCATACATTCATACTAAATCGGTGGGAGGGTTCTTGTCTTTGGGAACCACCTGCACGTTGTTGGCGGCGTACCACTCCATGGCCTTTTTACCGTAATGGCAAGATGCCAAATCCGGCCAAAACAGTACGGAACAAACGTGTTTCTTCAGGAAAGGCAGCAGACGTTTATTCAAACTCTCTTTCACGTAAATTTCTTGGTTGACAGTCCCGGAAGCTATGAAAATGCTGCTTTTCAAGCCACAGGTACAAATGGCTTGCCAAACCAGATATTTCTTTGCGAACTTTTACAGTTTTATGTGCTTGAAAATATCTGCTACGTTTCCCCCTCCTTTTGCCGTATAAAACTCCTGTCCCGGAAGCTGCTTGTAGTCGCCTTTAACGTAGGTTTCGTCGTCCATTACCACGCAGTCAAACTTCGTCAGCATCGTCGTGTACAGCCTTCGGGATCGCGCTTTGGCCGTCGTATTTTGTTTATCATCACGATTTGGAGTCACTACCTTCTTGTAAGTCGATAGTCCGGCTCGATGCACCGTTGTGGACGATACACCCAGCTTATTTGCGGTATCTCGGAGAGAGAGGTTAGGGTTTCGCTTGAAACTACCGGCAACTCTCTTTGTCGTCTCAGCGGCTTCCGGTTTTCGATTTCCCCCCGATCCAGACTTCCTGGCTGTCGACAAACGTTCCCCAAACACTTTAATTACATTTGTAACGGTTGATTTGGCAACTTTTAGCGATTTTGCCAGTTTTGCGTGCGAGTAGCTCGTATTTTCGCGATGCGCGAGCAAAATTTTGATACGCTGCTCTTCTTGCTTGGACGGCATTTTGACAACTGAAGAGTGAATTCCAAAATCAAAATAGGGGCAACATTCTACACACACACACCTTCAAAATGAGGGGTGTTCAGGTTTTTTAAATGCAAAATTGAAAGAAATACGTCAAGTTTATATTGACGAAATTTTGACCGTATCACCCTTTAAAACATTCGCATTGAATCGCATTGAATGGGTTTAAAATATGAAACAGTCTACCATATTTCCACAACTATGGTGTATATATATATGGAAGCTATATCTAAATCTGAACCGATTTTGACTAAATTTGACATGCATAGGTAGAATAATAATTCTGCTATCTCAGCAAAATTTAACGTAAATGGGAGTATAACTTTGGCCCCCGTGGTTATATGAGTGTAAATCGGACGAAAGATATATATGGGAGCTATATCTAAAACTGAACCGATTTCAAGCAAATTTGGCACACTTACCGACACTGTTAAACGTACTCCTTGTGCAAAATTTGAAGCGAGTCATGGCTTTTGAGGCCATATAAGTCCAAATCGGACGAAATTGGGCACATATAACTATACCATTAAACGTACCTTTGTGCAAAATTTGAAGCAAATCACGGAAAAACTCTGGCTTTTGCGGCCATATAAGCCCAAATCGGACGAAAGATATATACATCTAAATCTGAACCGATTTCAATCAAATTTACCAAGCTTTGGTAGAATGTCAATTCTATTCTGTGAAAAATTGCACGAAAATCGGTGGTAAACTTTGTCCTCTGTGGTCATATGAGTCTAAATCGGACGAAAGATATATATGGGAGCTAGTTATGTCTAAATCTGAACCGATTTGGCTGATATTTCGCAAGCTTTTCGAGGCTCATAAAATAATCGGGTGTACGGAATTTGAAGAACATCGGTTGATAAACACGCCAATTATGACCAGATCGGGAATAAATATATATGGCAGCTATATCTAAATGTGAACCGATTTTTTCCAAAATCAATAGCGATTGTCACTGTCCCACAAAACGACCCTATGCCAAATTTGAGAACGATCGGACTTAAACTGCGACCTGTACTTTGCACACAAAAATACATGAACAGACGGACGGACGGAGAGACAGACGGACATCGCTAAATCGACTAGAATTCAATTCTAAGACGATCGGTATACTAAACGATGGGTCTCAGACCTTTCCTTCTTGACGTTACATACAAATGCACAAACTTATTATACCCTGTACCACTGTAGTGGTGAAGGGTATAAATATGCAATTTTTACACAACTTCAAAAGTGTATTTATGATTTATCGATCGAATCTTACAATCATTCTTACAAATCATTCTTACAAGTTTTAGACTTAGCAGTGGCGCTTTTACAAAGGAAAAGTTGGTATTTTGGCCATTTTTGTTGAAAACAGAAGAACATATATATGGGAGCTAGTCTAAATCTGAATCCAAATTTGGTATGGATAGTTACAATGTTAATTCTACTACCTGTGCAAAATTTCAGGTAAATCGTATTACAACTTTGACATCTGTGATCATATGAGTGAAAATCGGGGGAAAGATATATATGGCAGCTATATCTAATATAAATCTGAACCGATTTCAATCAAATTTAGCACACTTAACTATACTACTAATTGTACTTCTCGTAAAAAAATTCAAGCACATCAGGGTGAAAATCTGGCTTCTGGGGCCATATAAGTGCATAACAGGTTGGCTGATAAGTCCCCGGTCTGACACATAGATGGCGTCGTTAGTATTAAATGCATATTATTTTTATATAGTACCAACCTTCAAATGATTCGTGTCAAAATTTGACGTCTGTACGTCAATTAGTTTGTGAGATAGAGCGTCTTTTGTGAAGCAACTTTTGTTATTGTGAAAAAATGGAAAAAAAGGAATTTCGTGTTTTGATAAAATACTGTTTTCTGAAGGGAAAAAATACGGCGGAAGCAAAAACTTGGCTTGGCAATGAGTTTCCGGACTCTGCCACAGGGAAATCAACAATAATTGATTGGTATGAAAAATTCAAGCGTGGTGAAATAAGCACGGAGGACGGTGAACGCAGTGGACGCCCGAAAGAGTGGTTACCGACAAAAACATCAAAAAATCCACAAAATGATTTTGAATGACCGTAAAATGAAGTTGATCGAGATAGCAGAGGCCTTAAAGATATCAAAGGAACGTGTTGGTCATATCATTCATCAATATTTGGATATGCGGAAGCTCTGTGCAAAATGGGTGCCGCGCGAGCTCACATTTGACCAAAAACAACAACGTGTTGATGATTCTGAACGATGTTTGCAGCTGTTAACTCGTAATACACCCGACCGGTGAACCGTCTCCGAAGCGTGGAAAGACTCAAAAGTCCGCTGGCAAAGTAATGGCCTCTGTTTTTTGGCATGCACATGGAATAATTTTTATCGATTATCTTGAGAAGGGAAAAACCATCAACAGTGACTTTTATATGGCGTTATTGGAGAGTTTGAAGGTCGAAATCGCGGCAAAACGGCCCCATATGAAGAAGAAAAAAGGGGTGTGGAAATATTAAAGGGTGTCGGTCAAAATTTGGTCAATATAAACTTGACGTATTTCTTTCAATTTTGCATTTAAAAAACCTGAACACCCCTCATTTTGAAGGTGTGTGTGTGTAGAATGTTGCTCCTATTTTGATTTTGGAATTCACTCTTCAGTTGTCAAAATGTCGTCCAAGCAAGAAGAGCAGCGTATCAAAATTTTGCTCGCGCATTGCGAAAATCCGAGCTACTCGCACGCAAAGCTGGCAAAATCGCTAAAAGTTGCCAAATCAACCGTTACAAATGTAATTAAAGCGTTTGGGGAACGTTTGTCGACAGCCAGGAAGTCTGGATCGGGGGGAAATCGAAAACCGGAAGCCGCTGAGACGACAAAGAGAGTTGCCGGTAGTTTCAATCGAAACCCTAACGTCTACATCCGTGCATCGAGCCAAAAACCGAGCCGGACTATCGACTTACAAGAAGGTAGTGACTCCAAATCGCGATGATAAACAAAATACGACGGCCAAAGCGCAATCCCGGAGGCTGTACACGACGATGCTGACGAAGTTTGACTTCGTGGTAATGGGCGACGAAACCTACGTCAAAGCCGACTACAAGCAGCTTCCGGGACAGGAGTTTTATACGGCAAAAGGTAGCAGATATTTTCAAGCACATAAAACTGTCAAAGTTCGCAAAGAAATATCTGGTTTGGCAAGCCATCTGTACCTGTGGCTTGAAAAGCAGCATTTTCATAGCTTCCGGGACTGTCAACCAAGAAATTTACGTGAAAGAGTGTTTGAATAAACGTCTGCTGCCTTTCCTGAAGAAACCCGGTTGTTCCGTACTGTTTTGGCCGGATTTGGCATCTTGCCATTACGGTAGAAAGGCCATGGAATGGTACGCCGCCAACAACGTGCAGGTGGTTCCCAGAATGTGGACAAGGTTGCTGTACAAAATGTGATGGCAGGTGTCAAGCGTGAGGCCCGGCAATTCGGATTTGGAAAAGTGAAAGCCTAACTGAATATTTTTCCTGAATTTTATACTAATTGAAATTGAAAAAGAAATTTAATTTGATTTTTTAAATAAACGATTTCACCGATTTACACGCGTTTTCCCTTGACCAAATTTTGACCGTATCACCCTTTATTTCTATCGAAAATTTTGTCATAATTTTATTTCTATAGAAAATTTTATCAACATTTTATTTCTATAGAAAATTTTGTCAAAATTTAATTTCTATAGAAAATTTCTATAGAAAATTTCTATAGAAAATATATATATAAATTTTCTACAGAAAACTTTCTATAGAAAATTTTGTCAAAATTTAATTTCTATTGAAAATTTTGTCAAAATTTAATTTCTATAGACAATTTATCAAAATTTTATTCTATAAAAAATTTTATCAAAATTTTGTCAAAATTTTATTTTTTACAGATAATTTTGTCAAAGTTTTACTTCTATAGAAAATTTAGTCAAAATTCTATATCTATAGATAATTTTGTCAAAATTTAATTTCTATGAACAATTTAGTCAAAACTTTATTAGTGTAGAAAATTTTGTCAAAAGTTTATTTCTATAGAAAATTTTGTTAAAATTTTATTTCTATAGAAAAATTTTATTTCTATAGAAAATCTTGTCAAAATTTTATATCTATAGAAAATTTTGTCAACATTTTATTGTTATAGAAAATTTTGTAAAAATTTTATTTCAATAGAAAATTTTGTAAAAATTTTATTTTTATAGAAAAGTTTGTCAACATTTTATTTCTATAGAAAATTTTGTCAAAATTCTATTTCTATAGAAAATTTTGTCAAAATTTGATTTCTATAGAAAATTTTGTCGACATTTTATTTCTATAGAAAATTTTTTTCAAAATTTTATTTCTATACAAAATTTTGTCAAAATTGTATTTCTTTAGAAACTTTTGTCAAAATTTTATTTCTATAGAAAATTTTGTCAAAATTCTATTTCTATAAAAATTTTTGTCAACATTTTATTTCTATAGAAAATTTTGTCAAAATTCTATTTCTATAAAAATTTTTGTCAAAATTTTATTTCTATAGAAATTTTTGTCAAAATCTTATTTTTATAGAAAATTTTGTCAACATTTTATTTCTATAGAAAATGTTGTCAACATTTTATTTTGTCAAAATTTTATTTCATAGAAACTTTTGTCAAAATTGTATTTCTATAGAAAATTTTGTCAAGATTTTATTTCTATAGAAAATTTTGCCAACATTTTATTTCTTTAGAAAATATTGTCAATATTTTATTTCTGTAAAAAGTGGAGAGGAACGTTTTGTAAAAATCTATAATTTTTGGCAGAATTCTACCAACTGTGGTAGAATTCTGCCAAAATAAATTTTCTTGTCGAAAATTGTATATTTATTTTTGTGATACCGGGTGTGTAGTAAAAGTTATAAAATAGTCGGTCCCGCCCAAATATTTGTTTTTGTATTGTAGATATTCTATATATTTTATTGGTATTTATGTTTAGTTATAATATTTTTTTTAGAATAATATATTTTCTATAAATATAAATGCTTATATATACGTATATTAGATCTCATGGATGTTCTCCACCCTATTGTATAATTGCATTAATACAAGTAGATATCTAAGAATATTATGAGGGAAAAATTATCAGTCGAAGAGATTTAGATGTTAGCAACGAAATTCAGACTCTTAAGAATCCCATAGAGCACGACATCCTAGACATTCGATAGTGAATTAAAAATGGGCTAAAGGATTTTCAGAATGTGATTTTCATCAAAGAAGAAAACTTAAATGGTAAATATGAGCTAATCGAGCAAATTAAATGGAACTTTAAAATGTACTTAAATTTAGGAGAAATTATTGTGTTATTAATAAATTAGGATAAGTTAAGCAAGGACTTGGCTATTAGCTAAAATGCTTGTAGGCTCTTATTGAGATGTCTTTGCTGCTGTGTGGTCTTTACAAATCAGCTACAGACTTCCGGCGTACATATTTGGCAAAGTAGTCGGGACGCCAACATTTACACGATCCAGGAATCAAGAACCAATCATAATACAAACGTACTTGGAAACAACCAATTTCATCATGGCCATCACAATGTTGATTGAAATCAGCAGAATTACCGCCATTATGGCCAGCATTACCATCAGATCCAGTGGCAACACCAGCACGTTTCTGTAAATACTGTTGATAGGCTTGGAAATCTTGCACAGAGGGTGCTTGAGTTGTTGTTGAGGTTTGCGGTACAGTATCCTCAGCATTGGGATAGAATATTTCGGCAACCAATAAACTAACCCAACGTGGTGATGATAGGCAACCACCATCCAAATAATGACATCTGGCTTGTATGCATCGTGTAACCTCAATGGTTTGGGTAAAGTAACCCTCATAGGGAATTTGTACAACATAACGCCAGGATCCTTGATAGTTTTTGGCAAATACAGGAGTGGCGTATTCTACTTTGGCTGGACAAGGAGTAGGGGGACCTTCGTAGCGTATGGGGCCAATTTCCTCACGTCTCTCCGCTGTCAAAGGTGAGGCCGAAGGAGCTGACGACGAATCACCTTGGAAGGCTTTGTAAATGGTACAGAATCTACAAAAACATAGAAATTGTGATCACTTCTTATTTTCAAAATTTCGATAACAATTCTTACATGCCACCACCATCACAGAATTTGCGTGGCTTGCGATCAGCCTCACTATGTTCCTTTTGGGCCCGTTCCTCTTCATCGATGGCCGGATCGAAATAGCCAAAATCATGACTTTCAATTTTTCCCTCTACTTTGGGGGCCACAGCTTCACGTTTATTCCGAACGCCATATCCTGTCTGGTCGATATTATTATTCTCCACTTGCTCCACAGGATCATCTCTAAGAATTTGTGTAACTTTTGGCAAGGTATCATCGGCTTGAAGAACGGGTAGAGTTTTGGACAAAAATTTCAAAGTATGATTACGTATCAATTCACTGTGAAATAGAAAACATTGTAAAAAAATTAATTCCATAACATACATTTGAATCGCATTACTTACAAAGGATAAGGTTCTCCAAGGACATTTTGTTTCATGGGATTCTTTGGAATCTGTCCTTTATTCAAATCACCACATATATTATTGACCGAAACGGCCACTTTTTTGGCATTAGCCACATTTTTACAATCAATATTGACATGCGTATAGGGTGGTGGCCTTACCTTGGGCGGTATGGCATTTGGAGATTCCACAAAGGCGTAATAACCCTCTGGTGGTTCTTCGCCACCATAATCTCCCTGTTGTGTTGGCTGTTGTTGTAGCGTTGGTTGTTGTTGTGTTGATACCGATGATGAGATGAGCATAAATGATAGGATTTTCTGGAATTTCAAAAGAAAATTTATATTAGAACGTAGAGAAAGAAATTTTTAAAAAGAATTTGAATTCGGTATTTGTAAAATATAAATATCCAAACGAGACCCAAAAATAAAATGATGATAAACCCCTAGAAACACGAAAAATTGGCTTTGTCGTCCATATATTTTTTATGGGGTTATCCTTTATTTAGGTTTTGAAGCTCATTATCATGGTTCTCTCCTTGACGAAATTTTAGAAAATGAAATTCCCCGTTGTTATAGGATATTTCCTTTAAGAGCAAATAAATCAGAATTTAGGACGGCGTTAAATGGTTGTCCTAATATATAAAACAAGTAAGGAAAGTCTAAAGTCGGGCGGGGCCGACTATATTATACCCTGCACCACTTTGTAGATCTAAATTTTCGATACCATATCACATCCGTCAAATGTGTTGAGGTTTGTCCCAAATACATACATTTAAATATCACTCGATCTGGACAGAATTTGATAGACCTCTACAAAATCTATAGACTCAAAATTTAAGTCGGCTAATGCACTAGGGTGGAACACAATGTTAGTAAAAAACATATGCACTAACTTATAATACCCTGTTCCACAGTGTGGCGCAGGGTATAAATATGGGAAACATTTAAATCTGAAGCAATTTTAAGGAAACTTCGCAAAAGTTTATTTATGATTTATCGCTCGATATATATGTATTAGAAGTTTAGGAAAATTTGAGTCATTTTTACAACTTTTCGACTAAGCAGTGGCGATTTTACAAGGAAAATGTTGGTACCTTGACCATTTTTGTCGAAATCAGAAAAACATATATATGGGATCTATATCTAAATCTGAACCGATTTCGACCAAATTTGGCACGCATAGCTACAATGCTAATTCTACTCCCTGTGCAAAATTTCAACCAAATTGGGGTAAAACTCTGGCTTCTGGGACCGTATTAGTCCATATCGGGCGAACGATATATATGGGAGCTATATCTAAATCTGAACCGATTTCAATAAAATTTGGCACACTTGACTACACTACTAATTGTAATCCTAGTGCAAAATTTCAACCGAATTGGGGTAAAACTCTGGCTTCTGGGACCGTATTAGTCCATGTCGGGCGAAAGATATATATGGGAGCTATATCTAAATCTGAACCGATTTCAATAAAATTTGACACACTTGACTACACTACTAATTGTAATCCTAGTGCAAAATTTCAACCAAATTGGGGTAAAACTCTGGCTTCTGGGACCGTATTAGCCCATGTCGGGCGAAAGATATATATGGGAGCTATATCTAAATCTGAACCGATTTCAATAAAATTTGGCACACTTGACTATAGTACTAATTGTTCTTCTTGTGCAAAATTTTAAGCAAATTAGGGTAAAACTCTGGCTTCTGGGGCTATAGAAGTCCATATCGGGCGAAATATATATATGGGAGCTATATATGTAAAATTCTGAGCCAAAACGCATACTTGTGCCAAATTTGATTGGACGATTGGACTAAAACTGCGACCTAGCCTTTGATTACAAAAATGTGTTCACGGACAGACGGACATCGCTATATCGACTCAGGAGCCCACCCTGAGCATTTTTGCCAAAGACACCATGTGTCTATCTCGTCTCCTTCTGGGTGTTGCAAACATATGCACTAACTTATAATACCCTGTTCCACAGTGTGGCGCAGGGTATAATAACAAGTATATACAGCAGTAAGTTCGGCCAGGCCGAATCTTAAATACCCACCACCATGATTTCCAATTTAAGGCAAATTAGATAAAAACTACGGATTCCAGAAGCCCAAGAAATAAAATCGGGAGATCGATCTATATGGGGGCTATAACAAATCATGGACCAATACTCTCCATTTTTGGCACACTTCTTTATGGTCCTAAAATACCTTTAGATTTCCAATTTCAGGCAAATTGGATAAAAACTACGGATTCCAGAAGCCCAAGAAATAAAATCGGGAGATCGGTCTATATGGGGGCTATAACAAAACATAGACCAATACCCACCATTTTTGTCACACTTCTTTATGGTCCTAAAATACCTTTAGATTCCCAATTTCAGGCAAATTAGAAAAAAACTACGGTTTCTATAAGCCCAGGCCCCCAAATCTGGAGGTTGGTTTATATGGGGACTATATCAAAACCTGGACCGATATAGCTCATCTTCGAACTTTGATGATTCAATTCCTTTATGAGCTCTAATTAGGCTGAATTTAATATTATTACAATTTGTTTTACTTAATATGTCTACAGCAATACATTTTTCGCATGTTTGTATTACATCGATGTGACTCAAGCTCTGATGAGTTATTGCTTGAAACGAAAGACTTAAGACACAAACCTCTTCAATGTGAAGAAAGAAATTTCTTTTTTTCAAATGGGATGCCATTGATACCAGTTGATATTAAATAAGAAATTTTCTATATCTTAGCTTGCAGATGTATTAAAATATTTCTACAAATTATGAATGTTATAAAATTATCTTTCACAGCGTACTCACATAATATTGTCAAATTATCACAAAATTATGAAGTAATTCTTGTAGAAACCCCTTTTGCAAAAATATTCGTTATGGAGTGTTAAATAAAATATATAATTGGGGAAAGTTGTTTGCTTGTGAATAAACAACAGAACAAGTCATCAAAAATACAACAAAATGGAACTTTGCTTGGTAGTTTTTTTTTTTAGCTCAAAGAAATGGTAGCGATTGTTAGAGTCGTTTTTTTGTTATCTTGCTCATGTATGACTAACATCTTAAGCAGCAGTAACTTCGGCGGCTGATGAATGGCTCCAATGGTAATAAATGGAAATTATGCTGATGTTAAGAAGATCTATCGATTGGAAAGGGCTTGGGTATATTAAAAAAGACAACAACAGCAGCATTAAGACTAATGGTACGAAACAACTCAAAGACGGCTTTCTCTTTCACAATCAAAAAGCTACACCAAGCACATAGTTAAATTTTTTGTTGTGAGGTATTTCAAGTTTTCTTTTAGAATTATAAACAAAATATTTTAGTTATTGCTGCAATAAATCATATAATTAACAACTAATTTTTCATTTCTTCCCTTTTCTGTATTCGTATATATTTTCTTTATTGTAGTTTTACATAAAAAATAATTTTCCATAGATTAACATGCCCTCCCCCCCCCCCCCCCTCCAAAGTGTAATGTCAGTAATTCTTTTATTTGCATTTCTCTTACATTACAAGCGAAGGCCTGCCATTAACGTCGGCATTGAGGAGTTTAACCAGAAAAGAGAAATTTTATCAGTGTCATGTGCCGAGTTGAGCACAGTTCATTTTGGTTTTGAATTTCAGTTTCGGTTTTGCCTGAAATGAAATTAAAAGTGACCCCTCAAGTGTTTTTTATTTTATGTTTATCATCATTTTTGGCCAGGGCACAGTGTTTCCAAAGCAGTTTAAAAGATCAAGCCATTTAACCTTTATAAAATTTGAGTTTGTTCTCACTTAGAGTTCAGACTTTCTGTTGGCAGTTTAAAACTTTGTGCAGTAAAAGGGAAAACCATGTGAAAATTCTTGAAGAAAGAGATCTAGGGATCGCCAAATGATTTTCTTATCGTGAAAGATATTCAATCCAAAGCACTTGCTCTTGGTGGCAAATATTAAAAATCATTGAAATATCCTAAAGGAACTGGTGCTGGAAAACGTGTACACGCTCACAAAAAATCGCTTCTGTAACATATACTCCCAAACATATTTTGCTTCAAGCATATACATTTTTGGCTATTGCCCAAACATTTATATGTTTGATCTCTTCCAATATATAATATGTTTGAAAGCATATTGGTCTAAACAATATATATTTGGGTAGTCAATTTCCAAACATTTTGTATTTTTGCATCCAAATTCAATAATGTTGTCTTCCAAAAAACAATATGTTATTATGTGAACATATAATATGTTTGGAAGCATTTTGCACCCAAAAATATTATATGCTTAAAAAAATTCTCCCAAACAATATTGTGCTCAAAATTTTATTTATTTATTTATATATTTACAATCATAATGAATTATGAAAATAAACAGGTAATATAGGTGCTAACAACATAGGTTTTCGACCTGAATGCTCAAAATTTTGTTTCTGCCTAATTGTATATTCCCCCACATCTTTCTCACTTCCACGAGATTTTTTAGTTCTTAGCACCTTTTTCTGTAATACAAACATTGTAGAAGAAATTATTCAATTGTATGATTTTTTTATTTATTTTAATTTTACCTTTTGCCGGACGGGGATTCGAACAGCGGACCACACAGTTTGTATGGATCAAAGAAGTAGCTGATCAATTGCCCAAGGAAAAATAAAATGTTAATTTTGTAATAACAAGCAACAACCACCAACTTAATTCAATATCGCTCCCTGTTAAATAGCGCTCCAAGCTACTAAACACATATATGTTTATAGGCTATTTCTAAATTAATATATGTTTGCATCCAAGCATATTATATTTAAAAACATTTTATGTCCCAAACATAATATGTTCTAACATATTAACATATATGTCCCAAACATGTTATGCTAGATTATGAACATTATATGCTTGCACTCAAAAATATTGTGTTTAAAAATTTGTGTTCCAAATATATAATGTTTATAGCCAAACATATGAAAAACAGTCTTTTTCATCCGTCTAGGATCGATAGATTATATCGATGATTTTTTTCTTCAACTGCCAAGGACAACATTGCCTTGGCCACAACCATAAGTACTTACTATTTCTATGTTAGCCTATTACTTTACTTTAATTACAATTTTAAATGCGAGCTAATTGGACATGAAGATTAGCTTAGCTTACAAGACAAGAGCAAACATTTTGAATAAAAGGACGTTTTATTTGTAAACGTAGTAACCATTTAAATCAATAACTTGCTACATTTTTTCAACCCGTCCAATTTTTTTAAAGGCCTGCAAAATAGAAACTTTTTAATACACTCAAAAAAAAAGTGAACACGCCAGCCAATTTAACTCTATTTTAGTTTATAGAAATTCTTATTTTTTAGTTAACATTTTTCCAATATTACATATAATTTATATAAGGAGAGACAAGCGAAATGGTGCTATTTTGAGCAACCGGCCCATATTTTTCGGACTATTGTTCTAAAGGAATAGTAGGTAAAGGAATTATCGTATATCCAAATATTTTATACCACCGACCGTAAAAACGCACTTTTTTCAAATTTGAAGACTGTCAAAAATTTCCCCTATAAACTCATATAAATTTGTGAAAACCTAACCAATTTTCAAAATTTATGATAAATAAGTTAAATTTAGCGTTATTTTAACTACGGAAATTTTATTTTATATTATTAGTATTTTTATTATAATAGTTTGGTAAAAATGTTGACAAAATATCTGTTTTGATGAAAATCGAATTTATCATAAAATACATAAAACTTGTCAGAAGGAAAGGTTTTATGCATAAAAATGAATTTGTTTACTAAAAAGTACGTAGTTCAAAGTGAGAAACACAAAATATAAGAATTTCTGATAGCCTGAGATATATTTTTTTTGTGAAAATGCCGTTTTTCAGTTTTTTTGGTATATTTTCTTGAAAATTTTGGAAAAATTGCAAATATTAACGGATATTAGAGTTTTATATCTTAAAATAAACGAAAATATTATAGCATTATAATATATAAATTTTACAAGATTTGTTTTTTAAGATTTTCTATATTATAAGCAGTTTTATTCGGAAAAAAACATTTTTGGGCAAATTCAAAAAATTTTTAAAAATTCACTAAAAATCGAAATATTAACGGAAATGAATGATTTCTATGTCAAACGATGTGTTTTACTTTGTTATATTTTTTATAAAAAAACAATTTAGGCTTTTTGGATACTTGACATAGTTTGTTTGAAATTATTATTTTTTTTAGAATTATTGGGAAATTAAAAAATTTCTTGAAATTTTGCCACAAAGAAGATAAAATTAACTCAAAAACAAACAAAAAATCATTGGCGCCAATTCATGACCATTTTAACCATACAGTAGTTCATTCTTACTATGAGAATCGTACGAAAATTTTCTTCTGCTTCAGTTCATAGAATTATAATTTTTTCTAATACAAATAAGTTAAATTTGGCGTTAGTTTAACTAGGGATTTTTTTCACTGTAAAAAACTGTGTGAAAATGAACCCTGACTGATGGAAAAATATGAAACTTTAATAAAAAACTAAATATGTGTTATTGAGTATATATCTGTTTGGAATCGAGCTAGTCAACTTTGTACTCTGTCCATAGAAGAAAATCGCGCAAAAACCACATCTGGTGCTATACAACAACATAATACTCAAAGCAACAAAAGTGTTTATAGTTCCCACCATTGTCAAATCCCAGAGAAGTTCACCAATATGGTATCACAATGGACTGAATAGTCTAAGTGAGCCTGATAAATCGGGCTGCCACCGTGCCTAACCTAACCTATTGTCAAATCCCAAAATGCGAAAATAGGCCCTTTTTGGAAAACAACCACAATCCCCAAAAGGAAATTTGAAATTCATTTTAATTTGAAATATTGGGGTTTATTTTCATAATGCAAACGGGCTCAAAAATGAAATGAAGTTACTCCCCAAAAACCATAAAAATTGGTTTTGTTGTTTTCCATATATTTTTTTTGGGGTCTTACTCACAGTTGCCACTAGTACCAAAAATAATGTACCAACATTTTAAGAAAATTTTACCAAAATCTACCAAAGAAACAAATTCATTTTTTGATAAAAATGTTGTGGTTAGTATGAAAAAATGTTTTTTCTTCTAAAGAAATCTTTTATTTTACAAATATTGAATCTATAGAAAATTTTGTCAAAATTTTATTTCTATAGAAAATTTTGTCAAAATTTTATTTCTATAAAATATTTTGTCAACATTTTATTTCTATAAAAAAATTTGTAAAAATTTTATTTCTATAGAAAATTTAGGCGAAAATTTTTTTCTATAGAAAATTTTGTCAAAATTTTATTTCTATAGAAAATTTTGTCAAAATTTTATTTCTACAGAAAATTTTGTCAAAATTTTATTTCTATAGAAAATTTTGTCAAAATTTTATTTCTATAGAAAATTTTGTTAAAATTTTATTTCTATAGAAAATTTTGTCAAAATTTTATTTCTATAGAAAATTTTGACAAAATTTTATTTCTATAGAAAATTTTGTCAACATTTTATTTCTATAGAAAATTTTGTGGAAATATTATTTCTATAGAAAATTTCGTCAAAATTTTATTTCTATAGAAAATTTTGTCAAAATTTAATTTCTATAGAAAATTTGATCAAAATTTTATTTCTATAGAAAATTTTGTCAAAATTTAATTTCTATAGAAAATTTGAGCAAAATTTTATTTCTACAGAAAATTTGATCAAAAACAAATTTGAAAAACATTATTTTCCTCTGTTGGTTAAGTTACTCTTGTAGTTTAGTCAACGCAATGGTTTTTAAGCTGAGATCGAAACAACAAATATGATTGAAGTACAAAACAACAATAACAAACGAAAACGAACAATTTTAATTCTATAAAAAATTTTGTCAAAACTTTGTTCCTATAGAAAATTTTGTAAAAATTTTATTTCTTTTATTTCTATAGGAAATTTTGTTAATTTTTTTATATATAATTTTGTCAAAATTTTATTTCTATAAAAAATTTCTATAAAAAATTTTGTAAACATTTTATTTCTGTAGAAAAATTTTTCAAAATTTCATTTCAATAGAACACTTTGTCAAAATTTTGTTCCTATAGAAAATTTTGCCAAAATTTAATTTTTTTATTTCTATAGAAAATATGTCAAAATTTTATTTCTTAGAAAATTTTGTCAATATTCAATTTCTATAGAAAATTTAGTCAAAAATTTATTTCTATAGAAAAAATTTTCAAAATTTAATTTCAATAGAACATTTTGTTAAAATTTTGTTCCTATAGAAAATTTTGTCAAAATTTTATTTCTTTATTTCTATAGAAAATTTTGTTAATTTTTTTATATATAATTTTGTCAAAATTTTATTTCTATAAAAAATTTTGTCAAAATTTATTCAGTTTCTATAGAAAATTTAGTCAAAATTTTATTTCTATAGAAAAAATGTTCAAAATTTCATTTCAATAGAACATTTTGTCAAAATTTTGTTTCCATAAAAAATTTTGTCAAAATTTTATTTCTATAGAAAATTTTGTTAATTTTTTTATATATAATTTTGTCAAAATTTTATTTCTATAAAAAATTTTGTCAAAATTTATTTCTATAGAATATTTGACAAAATTTTATTTCAAAATTCAATTTCTATAGCAAATTTAGTCAAAATTTTGTCAAAATTTTATTTCTATAGAAAATTTTGTCAAAATTTTATTTCTATAAAAAATTTCGTCAAAATTTTATTACTATAGAAAATTTTGTCAAAAATTTATTTCTATAAAAAATTTGTTAAAATTTTATTTCTATAAAAATTTTGTCAAAATTTTATTTCTATAGAAAAGTTTGTGTAAGTTTGTATTCCTAAAGGAAATATGTGTAGTAGCTGCTAATTGGAGAGGAATATTTTGCAAAATCTACCCAAAACATCAAGAATTCTACCAATCTATCAAACAGTAGAAAATCTACCAAGTGTGGTCGAAGTTTACCAACTGTGGCAACCGTGGTCCTACATCAATTAGGGTTTGGGACATAAATTTCAAAGATAAGACTTGATTTTTTTTTTGAAAAAATATTATAAAATTTCTTTAAATAAATTTTTTTTGCGAAAATGTTTTACCCGATTAGGTTGCATACTCGTTCATAGTAGATCAACATTTTCTTAGTATTGTGGCCGGCACAAGAAAGAATTTCCTAACATTTTTGAATTTTACCAAAAATGATATTTTCTTAAACAAGACAAAATTAATTATGTATAATTCGTTTTAAATATAATTGTATTTGCTTATTATATTTATATAATTCTAATTTTTTCTAGGGTTGGCTGACTTGGTCAACTTTTATTCACGGAGAGATTAAGATCACCTCTGAAACCACTGTGATACACAAAAAGATAAATTGCTGCTGCTGTAACTTTTGCCCGCATGGTGGGAGTATGCAGATCGCAAAGAAATGAAACTGAATCATAAAATATTCATGAAGAAATATTTTTAAAAAATTTCTCTTTCATTTCAATTCGTTGTTAATTTTTTTTTTCAATGAATACAAAATTACTTTGGGAAACGTTTCTTTGTTTATTTAAAATTTCTAAAGAAAGAATTTCTAAGGTGATTAAAATATTACCATTCATAGATGGGGTATTTGAGGGTGACATCAGCCATAAACATAAATTATTGATGTGTAAAGTGCTAGTGTTGATACCTATTTATTGTGGGGTTGAAATGGTTTATTTTTTGGTTTGCATTAAAATGTTGTTGCTGTAGCTTAACATATAGAAGAAAAAATTTCTAATGCCAGGAAATAAAGAAACAGAACCGGGGTGCAAAGTATAAAATAGTAAAAAAATACTTCCCTAGTTTATACCGTCTTTATGGTTACCCTTGCTCTATTTCTCCCGATTTTATTTGTTGTTGTAATATTGTCAAATAAAAACCCAAATTTATTATCATTTCTTGTGGCAATAGCAGTATCCAGGAATTTGGGTCATGAAATTAACATTCTTTCGGATGAATGTCAATTAAATTAATTTACACAAAAGTAAAAAACAAAACCTATCAGAAAAACGTGAATGAGGTGTTATTCTACACAAGTGTGCCATTAAACGTTTGTCACACATAACCGGCTTGTATGAAGACGAGTGTACTATATAAACTACTAGGATATTGATCAAGTTTGTGTCTAAAGTCTTTTGTTTTCCATACATTGTATCATTCTTGCACGACATCAAGCATATGCATTCTAATATTTATATTTATAAATAATCATATATCATGGCAATAAGCTCTGAACCACATACAAGGAAACTCTTACATAAAACAAAGTCCACGAAAGCTTTGGAGATAGAGAAAGGAACAAAGCATCTCCTCGATTGATTTTCGGACTACTATAAATATAAAATCACATGGTCTTCAATGTTGAGAAAAATGATCCTAATCATTTCACTCAGTTCCAGCAATGCAATGCTGTCGCTCTGGAGGCTATAGTAGTATAAGATTATGGGTATAGGTTAGGTAAGGTTATGTTAAAAAGAGGATTCCGATTCCCTTGTCTCATGTCGGCTGTCATACATCTTAGCCAATATTCGGCTTATTGTGTGCGCTAACTTCTTGTTTTCCCTTCCCTTCTTTTATTACAGAAACTCTCTGTCTCTAAGGAATTCCCTAAATTTTTCCAGTCCCTGTTTCCAAGCTAACAGGTTGGCTGATAAGTCCCCGGTCTGACACATAGATGGCGTCGCTAGTATTAAATGTATATTATTTTTATATAGTACCAACCTTCAAATGATTCGTGTCAAAATTTGACGTCTGTAAGTCAATTAGTTTGTGAGATAGAGCGTCTTTTGTGAAGCAACTTTTGTTATTGTGAAAAAAATGGGAAAAAAAGGAATTTCGTGTTTTGATAAAATACTGTTTTCTGAAGGGAAAAAATACGGTGGAAGCAAAAAATTGGCTTGGTAATGAGTTTCCGGACTCTGCCCCAGGGAAATCAACAATAATTGATTGGTATGAAAAATGCAAGCGTGGTGAAATAAGCACGGAGGACGGTGAACGCAGTGGACGCCCGAAAGATGTGGTTGCCGACGAAAACATCAAAAAATCCACAAAATGATTTTGAATGACCGTAAAATGAAGTTGATCGAGATAGCAGAGGCCTTAAAAGGAACGTGTTGGTCATATCATTCATCAGTATTTGGATATGCGGAAGCTCTGTGCAAAATGGGTGCCGCGCGAGCTCACATTTGACCAAAAACAACAACGTGTTGATGGTTCTGAGCGGTGTTTGCAGCTGTTAACTCGTAATATACCCGTGTTCTTCCGTCGATATGTGACAATGGATGAAACATGACTCCATCACTACACTGCTGAGTCCAATCGACAGTCGGCTGAGTGGACAGCGACCGGTGAACCGTCTCCGAAGCGTGGAAAGACTCAAAAGTCCGCTGGCAAAGTAATGGCCTCTGTTTTTTCGGATGCGCATGGAATAATTTTTATCGATTATCTTGAGAAGGGAAAAACCATCAACAGTGACTATTATATGGCGTTATTGGAGCGTTTGAAGAAGAAAAAAGTGTTATTCCACCAAGACAACGCACCGTGTCAAGTCATTGAGAACGATGGCAAAAATTCATGAATTGGGCTTCGAATTGCTTCCCCATCCACCGTAATCTCCAGATCTGGCCCCAGCGACTTTTTCTTGTTCTCAGAGCTCAAAAGGATGCTCGCAGGGAAAAAATTTGGCTGCAATGAAGAGGTGATCGCCGAAACTGAGGCCTATTTTGAGGCAAAACCGAAGGAGACTACCAAAATGGTATCAAAAAATTGGAAGGTCGTTATAATCGGTGTATCGCTCTTGAAGGGAACTATGTTGAATAATAAAAAGGAATTTTAACAAAAAAATGTATTTTTCTTTGTTAGACCGGGGACTTATCAGAACCTGTTAGGTCAGGTCCCGAATCACCTCTTCATAGATATGGATAACTTTTTGCGTAGTAAAGACGGAGCAGTGACAATGGTAGTGTTCCCAGGTCTCATTATCATCAAAACATGCCCTACATTCACCATCCTCTGCTGCTCTAATACGGCACATATATTTATTCTCTCAATTCTAGGTGCCCGGTTATTATTCCCACGGCTCTCTTGAGTAGTTCTCCAGACTTTTTCTTGCCTGCGTCACCTCATAGTAATTTCGTCATCCTTCCGACTGTCGCACGGTTGCCACGGTTGATAGAATTCTACCAACAATTTTAGATTTTTACAGTTTGGTAGATTGGTGGGATATTCGATGTTCTCTATAGAAATTAAATTTTGACAAAATTTTCTATACAAATACAATTTTGACAAACATTTCTATAGAAATAAAATTTTGATAAAATTCTCTATAGAAATTAAATTTTGACATAATTTTCTATAGAAATAAAATCTTGACAAAATTATCTATAGATATAGAATTTTGACTAAATTTTCTATAGAAGTAAAAGTTTTACAAAATTATCTGTAAAAAATAAAATTTTGATAAACTTTTCTATAGAAACAAAATTTTGATACAATTTTTTATAGAAATGAAATTTTGATATATTGTCTATAGAAATTAAATTTTGACAAAATTTTTAATAGAAATTAAATTTTGACAAAATTTTCAATAGAAATAAATTTTTGACAAAATTTCTATAGGAATAAAATTTTGACTAAATAAATTTTCTATAGAAGTAAAAGTTTTACAAAATTTTCGATAGAAATAAAAATTTGATAAAATTTTCTATAGAAATAAAATTTTAACAAAATTTTCTATAGAAATAAAATTTTGACAAAATTTTCTATAGAAATAAAATTTTGACAAAATTTTCTATAGAAATAAATTTTTGACAAAATTTTCTATTGGAATAAAATTTTGGCTAAATTGTCTATAGAACTTAAATTTTGACAAAATTTTCTTTAGAAATAAAATTTTGACAAAATTTTCTATAGAAACAAAATTTTGATACAATTTTTTATAGAAATGAAAGTTTGATAAATTTTCTATAGAAACAAAATTTTGATAAAATTTTTTATAGAAATGAAAGTTTGATAAATTTTCTATAGAAATTTAATTTTAACAAAATTTTCAATAGAAATAAAATTTTGACAAAATTTTCTATAGAAATAAAATTTTGACAAAATTTTCTATAGAAATAAAATTTTGACAAACTTTTCGATAGAAATAACATTTTGACAAATTTTCTATAGAAATTAAATTTTGACAAAATTATCTATAGAAATAAAATTTTGACAAGATGTTCTTATAAATAAAATTTCTATAGAAATAATAAAATTTTTTATAGAAATAAAATTTTGATAAATTGTCTATAGAAATTAAATTTTGGCGAAATTTTCTTAGAAATAAAATTTTGACAAATTTTCTATAGAAATTAAATTTTGACAAAATTATCTATAGAAATAAAATTGTGACAAAATTTTACAAAATTTTTTATAGAAATAAAATTTTGCAAAATTTTCTATAGAAATAAAATTTTGGCAAAATTTTCTTAGAAATAAAATTTTCTATAGAAGTAAAATTTTTACAAAATTTTCTATAGAAATAAAATTTTGAAAAAAATTTCTATAAAAATTAAATTTTGATAAAATTGTCTATAGAAAGAAAATTTTGAAAAAATTTCTTATAGAAATAAATAAAATTTTGGCGAAATTTTCTTAGAAATAAAATTTTGACCAAATTGTCTATAGAAATAAAATTTTGCACAATAAAATTTTTTGGTTTGGTAGCTCAGCAAAAAAAACTGGAAGTACTCCTAAGGGCACAACTTTAAAAACACTTCCAAAAAGTGTCCTCCAAATATGTTCTTTATTTTAACTACTCAGGAAGTTCTTTTATAACTCGTTTTTTTCATATTTGCAAGCGGTAATTTTAACTTTTTTTATTTCAAATAGGTTAAAAACAGAGTAAGGATTAATAAAATGGTAAAAATTATTTAAATTTTGCAAAAAAAAACAAAGCAAAATTCATTCCAGAAAAATTGCGAATTTTGGGAAATATTTGAGGTCAAAAGTTTCGAACAAAAATACTAAAAACTTATTTATTTGGCAAAATATCACAAAAGCGTTTAATTTACATCTAAACCACTAAATTCGGATCACACCTTAAGTAGTGAAGCAAATTTAGTGCAACGGCAGTGGAAATGGTGGACATCCGTTCTATGACAAGCCCATGTTAAATTCATCGCTTCTGCGCCAATTTTGCACCACTTCCTGATCCAAAAAGCACATTGTCACTACTTTTTTGGCGACGCTTTTTTTGCTGGGAGTGTGTTAGTAAAATGTTCTCCAAATTTTAGTAGATTTTTTTAGTCTCGAGTGGCAAACGTGTTTATGTGTCGCCCGTATCCATTCATCCAATTCAGGCCGGGTTGCATCTATGGGGTTTGAGTTCTCTAAGTTGACTTCTCAACGTATCCTAGCACTTATCGCTATACAGAAAAAATTTTCACGAAAATGTTCCTAATTGAGTTTCAAAATTGAGTTTTAAAAAATATTCAATTAAATTTAATTGATTCAACAAAATCACAAAAATTAATAGTAGCAATTATTTTTTTAATTGGATAAATTAAGTTTTTAATTGATATTATAATTTCTGTGATTGAAGACATTTCAATTAAAAAATTAATTGGATCAAATTTTTGTGTGTGTAGTTATCGCCTTTGCGTTTCCTTCGATTCCGGCATGTCGGGACATATAATAATAACCATATAATAATTGGTTTGCATTCTAATACGGCTCGTGATGGAAACGTACATTACTACCTTCATTGCATATTTCTGCGTTCTCCAGGTTTGCATTCAGGCCCCTGAGTCTTACCCATTCCTATGTCATACTTAGGGTCCTGTTTGCCCTTCTGCAGAGTCTGTTAGGATCCGTTCCCTGCAGTAATCATCGTCTGCATAACAGATTGGTTCAAATCCTCCCCTTAGCTATAATCCTTAGAAGGTCCTGTATCGGAAGTTGCGTACTCTAACTCTTCTTCATCGTCTGCAACCTGCTAAAGACAGTTTAACTACAATTGAATTTGATGGCCTACGTCCACTGAAATTTTTGAGGATTTCTGGTTATCCATTTACTTCTTAAAGGGATGATATTGAGATCTCTATCATTTCCCAGATTGCTCTTCTTGTTGATAGTAAATTTTTACTACAGGTAACTTCCTTATATACATTTCCCGTTTATCAATCAAATCTCAAAATGCAAATTCGCACGAGTTTGTTTTCTAAGTCTTTTGTTACAGGCCAACGGCAAACTATTTCCAATACTTCAAACATTCCAGATTTTTATTTTATTTTTATTCTCATCATTATTTTTACATTTCTCCCATTTTCTTCAGTGGTTTTGCCATTGTTTCGCCATCGCGTGTCAAAACAACCTGTAATACAACATTAAAGGCATTTCCCCCCATTTTCTTTACTTGTTTGGTTCTTTAGAATTTGACTCTCTTGTCAGCCATACAGTGAATGGTAGAGCATGTTTAGTGTTATTATTGCTTTCATTATGGCCATATAAATTACTCGTTCGTATCTATTGTTGTTGTTTTTTTTTAATATTAACATTTACAGCTATGCTTTTTTCCTGAATGTAGTCTTCATTTAATAACAAGTACTCGTAGTGGCTGTAGAAAAAGCTGCCAGGTTTGTCTAAATTGTTTTTTGTTTTTGTTACTTGCAGTTTACATGCAAAATTTCTAGAAAAACATCTCGAAGATTGTTTCTGCTAGTTTAGTTGTTCACCCATGGTGTCATAAGTATTTATGTTGCCCCATATGATGGTAACTGGCAAGAAACGACATTCCCGTTAAGTTCGTCTAAATGTGGGACTTCTGTTAAATTTAGCACAAATTTTGTAAATTGTGCAAGATCTCATAGTAGAATCTAGAACGATGGCATATTGCATACGGTGGTCTAATAATTTAATGGAGCTTTAAAATAAATTTACACTTAAAAAAAGTGAACCCTATATTTCACTAAAGCTAGTTTAACTTTATTTTAGTTCATGGAATTATTATGTTTGGAGAATGTATTAATAAAGCTATTTATGTACAAACAAATGCCAGTTTAAATTATAACGGATACTTCAAAGTAAAATAGGGTTTCTAATTCCAAAATTCCAAAAAGAAAAACTTTAAACCAAAGATACTAAATCCTCCCACCGTGGTGCAATGGTTAGCATGCCCGCCTTGCATACACAAGGTCGTGTGTTCGATTCCTGCTTCGACCGAACACCAAAAAGTTTTTCAGCGGTGGATTATCCCACCCCAGTAATGCTGGTGATATTTCTGAGGGTTTCAAAGCTTCTCTAAGTGGTTTCACTGCAATGTGGAGCGCCGTTCGGACTCCGCTATATAAAGGAGGTCCCTTGTCATTGAGCTTAACATGGAATCGGGCAGCACTCAGTGATAAGAGAGAAGTTCACCAATGTGGTATCACAATGGACTGAATAGTCTAAGTGAGCCTGATACATCGGGCTGCCACCTAACCTAAACTACTAAATCCTCATAATATGTCTTAGCCTACACACAAAAAAATTTTACGAAAATTTTTCCAATTAAAATTTCAATTGAGTTTTCAAAAATATTCAATTAAAAATTTAATTGATTCAACAAATTTTTTAATTGAAACAAAAATCAATCACAAAAATAATAGTATCAATTAATTTTTTAATTGGATCAATTAACTTTTTAATTGACATTCAATTAATTTTTTAATTGATACTATCATTTCTGTGATTGAAGACATTTCAATTAAAAATTAATTGGATCAATTAATTTCGTGATTGAATCAGAAAAAATTTTTTTTGTGTGTATATATGAAGCGTTTTATCTTAAATCTAAAGTTTTAATATACCAGTTAATTTAAGGACGATTTATTTAAACCACTAATGTGTTTCATTACTATCAGAAAAACTTTCCTTTCCATACGACTTTAACGGAGCGACGCAAATTTCCAAAATTTGTCTCTTAAATTTAATAATTTTTTTTTTTAAGTAAAGATTATAAACTTTTGTTTTAATTAAAAAAATTGTTGAATCAATTAAATTTTTAAGTGAATATTTTTAAAACTCAATTAAAATTTTAATTGGAAAAATTTGCGTGCAATGTTTTTCCCGTGTAATCTTGAATATCACGCAAATATTGAATTTAATACATTTTTGTTTGAAGTAAAGATTATAAACTTTTGTTTCAATTAAAAAAAATTGTTGAATCAATTAAATTTTTAAGTGAATATTTTTAAAAATCAATGTTGAATATCACGCAAATATTTTTTTTCAGTGCACATCTTTTAATAATCGCGTTGGGATGTGACACAGTTTTGTTTATACCCTCTACCATAGGATGGGGGTATATTAACTTTGCATTCCGTTTGTAACACATCGAAATATTGCTCTAAGACACCATAAAGTATATATATTCTGGGTCGTGGTAAAATTCTGAGTCGATCTGAGCATGTCCGTCCGTCCGTCCGTCCGTCTGTTGAAATCACGCTAACTCCCGAACGAAACAAGCTATCGACTTTAAACTTGGCACAAGTAGTTGCTATTGATGTAGGTCTGATGGTATTGCAAATGGGCCATATCGGTCCGCTTTTACGTATAGCCCCCATATAAACGGGCCCCCAAATTTGGCTTGCGAATCCTCTAAGAGAAGCAAATTTCATCCGATCCGGCTGAAATTTGGTACATGGTGTTAATATATGGTCTCTATCAACCATGCAAAAATTGGTCCACATTGGTCCATAATTATATATAGCCCCCATATAAACCGATCCCCCGATTTGGCTTTCGAAGCCTCTAAGAGAAGCAAATTTCATCCGATCCGGCTGAAATTTGGTACATGGTGTTAGTATATGGTCTCTAACAACCATGCAAAAATTGATCTATAATTATATATAGCCCCCATATAACCCAATTCCCCGATTTGGCTTGCGGAGCCTCTAAGAGAAGCAAATTTCATCCGATCCGGCTGAAATTTGGTACATATGTTCTCTAATGACCATGCAAAAATTGGTCAACATCGGTCCATAATTATATATAGCCGCCATATAAACCGATCACCAAATTAGACCTCCGGAGCCTCTTGGAAGACCAAAATTCATCTCATTCAGTTTAAATTTGGTACGTGGTGTTAATATATGGCCTCAAACACCCATGCAAAAATTGGTCGAAATCGGTTCATAATTATATATAGGCCCCATATAAACCGATCCCCAAATTTGACCTCCGGAGCCCCTTGGAAGAGCAAAATTCATCCGATTCGGTTGAAATTTGGTACGTGATGTTAGTATATTGTATCCAACAACCATGCAGGAATTGGTTCATATCAGTCCATAATCATGTATAGCTGCCATATAATCCGATCCCCAGATTTGACCTCCGGTGCCTTAGGAGAAGTAAAATTCATCCGATCTGGTTGAAATTTGGTACGTGGTGGTGATATGATATTTAACAACCATGCTAAAAGTGGTCCATATCAGTCCATAATCATATATAGCCCCCATATAAACCGATCCCGAGATCGGAGCCTCTTGGAGTAGCAAATTTTATCCGAGTCAGTTGAAATTTGGTACATTGTGCTAGTATATGGCCGTTAACAACCATGCCTAACTGGGTCCATATCGGTCTATAGTTATACACGCTCACAAAAAATCGCTTCTGTAACATATACTCCCAAACATATTTTGCTTCAAGCATATATATTTTTGGGTATTGCCCAAACATTTATATGTTTGATCTCTTCCAATATATAATATGTTTGAAAGCATATTGGTCTAAACAATATATGTTTGGGTAGTCTAAGTTCCAAACATTTTGTATTTTTGCATCCAAATTCAATAATGTTGTCTTCCAAAAAACAATATGTTATTATGTGAACATATAATATGTTTGGAAGCATTTTGCACCCAAAATATTATATGCTTAAAAAAAATTCTCCCAAACAATATTGTGCTCAAAATTTTATTTATTTATTTATATATTTACAATCATAATGAATTATGAAAATAAACAGGTAATATAGGTGCTAACAACATAGGTTTTCGACCTGAATGCTCAAAATTTTGTTTCTGCCCAATTGTATATTCCCCCACATCTTTCTCACTTCCACGAGATTTTTTAGTTCTTAGCACCTTTTTCTGTAATACAAACATTGTAGAAGAAATTATTCAATTGTATGATTTTTTTTTTATTTTAATTTTACCTTTTGCCGGACGGGGATTCGAAAAGCGGACCACACAGTTTGTAAGGATCAAAGAAGTAGCTGATCAATTGCCCAAGGAAAAATAAAATGTTAATTTTGTAATAACAAGCAACAACCACCAACTTAATTCAATATCGCTCCCTGTTAAATAGCGCTCCAAGCTACTAAACACATATATGTTTATAGGCTATTTCTAAATTAATATATGTTTGCATCCAAGCATATTATATTTACAAACATTTTATGTCCCAAACATAATATGTTCTAACATATTAACATATATGTCCCAAACATGTTATGCTAGTTTATGAACATTATATGCTTGCACTCAAAAATATTGTGTTTAAAAATTTGTGTTCCAAACATATAATGTTTATAGCCAAACATATGAAAAACAGTCTTTTTCATCCGTGTATATAGCCCTCAGATAAATCGATCCCCAATCACACAAAAATTGGTCCATATCAAGTTCATAATTGTATATAGCACCCACATAAGCAACCCCCATATTTAAACTCTGGCTCCCCTCTACCGTCCGTGCAAAAGTCCATATTGATTCGTAATTATTTGTAGACTTACCTACACATACCTTTTTTGTCTAATATATACCACGTATGGACTGACTCACAATTTAGAAAAAGATGTTAAGAAGTTTTAAGATACCACAACCCAAGTAATTCGATTGTGGATGACATTCTTTCGTAGATGTTTCTACGCAATCCATGGTGGAGGGTACATAAGATTCGGCCTAGCCGAACTTACGGCCGTATGTACTTGTTTTTTTTTTGGATCTGGCCAAATTGCACATTTTACATTTCTTAAGGTTTTCATATCATATTATGACATAGTCCTCATATGAAATGATCTTCCGATTTTATTCTTGGTTATACATAAATCACAATTTTAAGCCTAAGTTTTTTCATTTAAAGACATTATATTCTATAAGTATATAAATAATGGCCCTATTCAAGATCTAAATTCCGAATAGGAATATGGTCAGCTTAAACATTTTGACGATTTACGAATTAGAAGTTTCAAAAAATGATGGCCAAAAGTGAGTTAAACCGACATCAAAACATTATTAAATATGAATTCGTTCTCTGTGTTTTATTCATTCCTATCTGTGGAAGTTGTTGTGAGGATTACATTTTTAAACATTAACATTTCAATGAAGTTGTTGTGATTCGACTTAAAACTGGGTGTCTCTGCATTAAAGAATTTTTTTTGACTAAGGTCAACTTGACTTTAATAATTCTGAAAATTTCTTCAAAATTAATGAAATTGTATTTAAATTTGCTGGCTAGAAAGAAAAAAAGGCGTTTAAAAATAGAAGATGTTTTTAAACACTTTTTTTAAAGACGTTTGTTACTTGAACCATAGCATAATTTCTACTTGAATTCGTGTCTGAATTGGGATATTTACACCCAGAGAAGGAATATGATCACCTCAAACATGTTTCAAGAGCACCATGTTACTTTTTCACAGCGACCATATAACATTTTTGTCGCAAAAAATTTCTTTTCTCGTCAAACATAACATGCATTTCGCTATCAGATACATAATTTCCGAGAAAAGAATATGGTTTCGACAAACATGCTACATGTTTTCCGTGAAAAAGTAACATATTGATCTAGGAATATGGTTGAGGTGATCATATTCCATCTCTGCGTGTAAGTTGTCGTTAACAAGATTTTAAAGGAATTTGATAGCACATGAATAAAATAGGTGAAAAATCAAATAAATTAAAATTTATTTCTTAGAATCAAGTACGCAAAACCCAAATTTAAAAGTGAATTATGTCTTATAAGTATCCTTACTTCAACTCTTTGCTTCTTTGTGTCGGAATCAATACCAAAAGACAAAGACAATACCAAAAGACAATATCTTTGGAACCGAACATGTTTTTTTCAGTGTGTGATTGCTTTATATTTGAGTGGAAAACGACAAGTGCACGCACAGAAAAAACATGTTTGGACATGGTTGCCGCATATATTTAATGCTTATCTAGAGTATGTAATTGTCGTGAAAACCATGTATTTTGTCTTTGTAAAAATAATTTTCGAGCGGAGAAAAATATATGTTGGCAATAAGCATTTAAATGGTTCTCAAATGCCGCAAACATGTTCTATTATTTAAATGATAGAATTTGAGACCATTACATGGTCGGGAAAATCATGTTCCTGACCATTCAATTTTTTTACTTTTTTGCAGAGAAAAAAGTATTTTTATAGTTTAGGTATAGACATGTCTAGAACCATTACATGTCCATAAAGACCATGTATATTTTTTCGCGTCAGTCGCGTGTTGATTGTTGCTTCGAATGGACGGAGAATACGGAATTAATGTGTTTTGTGTTAATTTATTTATTCAGAAGAGGCACGTGGTTTTATGTAAACACAAAAAAGGAAAGTGTAATTGAAAAAAATTTACCTAGTTTTTGTTCTGCATTTTGCTTATGGTATAATTTATTTTTATTTGCAGTTACATGATGCCTGCATTTTTAAATTTGATGGGCACGAAGTAAATATGGAATGATTACTTATTGTTGAAATTGAACCAAAATAGAGTGTGTAAAAATATGTGATGTTTGCTTGCACGACATTTTAAATACAAATAATTAATGAATTAGTTTATAAATAAATAAAAACAAATAAATAAAGTTAATTTTGTGTTTTCCTTTCTCAAGTGGCGTCCTGTTTTCGACGACGAAAAAAGTTTTTTATAAAGATCAAAACATTTTAGGTTGTGACCATGTTCTTTTAACTGGAAGAAAAACATTTTTGACGAATACCATGACATTTTTGATCGTGACCATTGTATTTTGATTCAAACAAAATTCTTTTTATCAATATAATAACATTTTAGATGAGGACAATTTTATTTTTCTTAGAACCATGTTCACTGAGCTAACATGGTTGCAGGTGAAAATGTTACATGGCCGCCGAAAAAATAGCCCCTATCATATTATATTGCTCTTCGAATATGATTGTGACAACCATGTTTCTTCTCTGCGTGTGGCTATTTTTAGGCCTCTTCAGCATTTAAAGGTGAATAAATCTATTATTTTTCGTATTATTACCGTGATACTTGCATCGCTTCCAAAAAGTGGACGAAAAACAGCAACCACACCAGAAATGATCCGAAAACTGGAGGTGAGATTTGATCGTAATACTCGCCGCTGTGATAGAAAAGTTAACATTCGGCGAGAAAAAAAGAGCTGACCAATGCTGAAAATTTACACCTTCAATTGGCTATCAGAAGTTAAGCGCCACCGATGACAATTGGGCTACCCTAACGGCCTATGAATACTCCACGCTCACATTCATCGACCGTTTAAAATAAATGTTTAATCTTGTCGGGAAACTGCACTAAAGACAGTATTGAAGCCGTGGACAGACAAACATTTCGGTCACAGACCGTGAACAGGACGCAGACTCAAAGAGGATTTAGAACGATCGCACTCACAATCCCAAAATCTCCGGATTCTCAATCACGGTTGCCACAGTTGGTAGAATTATGCCAAAAATTTTAGATTTTTGGCATAATTCTACCAACATATTCTACAGGCATATTGGTAGAATTCTCGATGTTTTGATAGATTTTACAAATTATTCCGCTACAACTTAGAGGAACTTCATAAATTTTCTATAGAAAAAAATTTTGACAAAATTTTCTATAGAAATAAAATTTTGACAAAAGTTTCTAAAGAAATAAAATTTGGGCAAAATCTTTTTCTATAGAAATAAATTTTTAACAAAATTTTCTATAGAAATAAAATTTTGACAAAATTTTCTATAGCAATAAAATTTTCTTACCACACAGTGTGGTAGCAGCAACAGAAATGAGAGGATAACACCAGTGACATAGGTTTTATCTTTATATATTTATTTTATTTCCGTCGATGATTTCCGAAGGAGATCGAAAAAAAATAAAACAGAAAATAAAAATAAAACTGACCTCAAGCTTGAATTTACAAAAAAAAGAAAAAAAACATAAGGTAATAAACAAAAAGGATGAAAAACAAAAACAACAAACTTAGATGAAGTAAAATTTTGACAAAATTTTCTATAGAAATAAAATTTTTGTTTTGTTATTATTGGTTTTGTTCTTTAATCATTGTTGTTTAACCAACAGATATACAATAAAATTTTGACAAAATTTTCCATAGAAATAAAAATTTGACAAAATTTTCTATAGAAAAAAAATTTAACAAAATTTTTTATAGAAATACAATTTTGACAATATTTCTATAGAAATACAATTTTGACAAAATTTTCTATAGGAATAAAATTTTGATAAAATTTTCTATAGAAATAAAATTTTAACAAAACTTTCTATAGAAATAAAATTTTAACAAAACTTTCTGTAGAAATAAAATTTTGACAAAATTTTCTACAGAAATAAATTTAAACAAAATTTTCTATAGAAATAAATTTTTGACAAAATTTTCTATAAAAATAGAATTTTGACAAAAATTTCTATAAAATCAAAATTTTGACAAAAATTTCTATAAAAATAAAATGTTGACAAAATTTTTAGTTTTTTGGTAAAATTTTCTCCAAATGTTGGTAGATTATTTTGTCCTCGAGTGGCACCCGTGATCTCAATCCGTTGGAATTTTGCGCTTGTAGCATTTTTGAGAGTAATGTTGGCATTAACAAATACCAAAGTGTCGATCATCTCAAGACGGCGCTTCGGAATGTGCCAGAATACCGGAGAGCTCATGCAGTATATGCACCCAGAGAAGGAAACATGTTTCAAGAGCACCATGTTTCTTTTTCACAGCGACCATATAGCATTTTGGTCGCAAACATTTTCTTTTCTCGTCAAACATAACATGCTTTCTGAAATCAGATACATAATTTCCGAGAAAAGTGTATGGTTTCGACAAACATGACATAACATTTTGCTCTTGGAACATGGTTGAGGTGATCATATTCCTTGTCTACATGTGACGGCTTTGTTGGCCGTTTGACAGCCATAATTCGTGTCACAAGAAACCAATTTGTACAAAGGTTATTTCCTAAATTTTTGTTTTTAAACAATAAACTAAGAAAAATAAAATAAAATAAAAAAACATAGCGCTTTACTTTGTTGCATTATATAGTAGACACCATGCAAAACCGTATTAGTGTCGTTGAAGTTTCTCCAAAAACAAAAGACTTAGGACACAAACATCTTCAAGATCTTCAAGCAGTGAAAACAAACAATTTTTACATAAAAATAAAAATTTAAATACTTTCGAAAACAATTTTAACCCATTTCTCATAAAGGTCGTAACACTTTTCAATACAGACACAAAAAAAAATTCACACATTTTCACCTACCAATAATAAACGTTTATCCATTGTGTTTTTCTCGTTGTTCTTTTTTTATTGTTTAAATATTTTCGTTAAATGTTAGCACTCTTTTATTATTTTTTATATATTTATGTTGCCAGGCTTATCCAATAGCAAATCATATAGTTAACTGTTCTACACTTGTTTTTGTTTCTTCTTTTCTTTTTTAATTAGGTTTCTTGTTTTCTTATGGCTCAAAGGTAATTTCACCGCATAGCTTTCCTTAGGATGGGGCTTTTTTATCTGCTTTGCTTCTTGAACTTTTTTAACAGCACTTTTAATTTAATCCGGTATAGTAGTCACTTATGTTTTTAGGATCACCACCATGCTGGTGTATTGTTGCAAAAGAACTGACAATGAAAAGTCGTAGCTCTTAACTTGTTACCTTACCTTGAGTGGAGTGCAACATTTCTTTTATATGGCATAAGAAAGAAATGAATTTTTCATAATGGATGAACTTCACCAATGGGGCCTAATTTAAAATTCAGCCAAGACGAACCAACAATGAGTTGAATTCATTCATTCGTCTCTCAATGCTTGTTGAACATTGTCATGGTCATGGACGATGGTTTGCCAGTTTATGGATGGCATTAAAGAATCTACTATGCATTGAGTGTGATTTTGGTTTCTCTGAGAGGCAGCTCATTTTTTGTTTGTTTTGGATATGAGTGAAATTGTATCTAATGGCTGGCTTGGTTCGTTGGATGTTTTGGTTTGGGAGAATTTTGCTCTTTTAAATTCTTCATTTAAATTCTTCATTTGAACTTTCTTTTTGAGTGAGTTCACTGGACCTCTGTCGTAATGACATGATGACAAATACATAATGCCAGGGGGTTTAAGGCAGTTAATATCAGACAATTTCCATATTCACTGCAAAAAAAAATATTTACGTGATATTAAAGACTACACAATCTAACTTTGAGTATGCGCAATTTATAAAATATTCAGGAAAAATTTCTTTAAAATAATTAAATTTTAATTAAAATAAAGTTTATAACACAGGGGAACAAAATTGAACTTTTTTGTGTTGATTTGAAATTTATAGCAAATTTTTAGTAACTTGAGAAAATTATAAAATAATGCTTTGATTTGAAATCTTAAATCTGTATATTTTCACCCGAAAATTAAAATCTGGAAATTTTACATTGAGTTTCAAGCAATTTTATTGATCAGTGCGCCTTCTATACCCTCAAGAAGTGAAATCGGTCTATATGGGGGCATTATCAAATGGACCGATAAAAACTTAATCCGATACACGTTTTTGTGAGCCTAAAATACCAGAATATTTACGATTTCAGGCAAATCGGATAAAAACTACGGTTTCTAGAAACCCAAGGAGTTAAATCGGGAGATCGTTCTTATGGGGCTATACTAAAATATGAACCGATACTCACCGTTTTCAGCACACCTCTTTTTCAGCACACCGAAAATATCTCTAGATTTCCAATTTCAGGCAAATTGGATAAAAACTACGATTTCTATAAGACCAAGACCCCAAATCGAGAGGTCGGTTTATATGGGGAGCATACCAAAACATGGACCGATGCTCACCATTTTTGGCACACCTCATTATGGTTCTAAAATACCTCTAGATTTCGAATTTCAGGTAAATTGAATAAAAACTGCGGATTGTAGAAGCCCAAGAAGTAAAATCGGAAGATCGGTGTATATGGGGGCTATACCAAAACATGCAGCGATACTCACCATTTTTGGCACACCTCTTTATGGTCATGAAATACCGCTAGATTTAAAATTTCAGGCAAATTGGATAAAAACTACGATTTCTATAAGCCCAGGACCCAAATCGGGAGGTCGGTTTATATGGGGACCATATAAAAACATGGACCGATGCTCACCATTTTTGGCACACCTCTTTATGGTTTTAAAATACCTCTAGATTTCTAATTCCAGGTAAAATGAATAAAAACTGCGGATTCTAGAAGCACAAGAAGTAAAATCGGGAGATCGGTCTATATGGGGGCTATACCAAAACATGACCCGATACTCACAATTTTTGGCACACCTATTTATGGTTCGAAAATACCTTCAGATTTAAAATTTCAGGCAAAGTGGATAAAAACTACGATTTCTATAAGACCAAGACCCCAAATCGAGAGGTCGGTTTATATGGGGACCATACCAAAACATGGACCTATGCTCACCATTTTTGGCACACCTCTTTATGGTTCTAAAATACCTCTAGATTTCGAATTTCAGGTAAATTGAATAAAAACTGCGGATTGTAGAAGCCCAAGAAGTAAAATCGGGAGATCGGTGTATATGGGGGCTATACCAAAACATGACCCGATACTCACAATTTTTGGCACACCTATTTATGGTTCGAAAATACCTTCAGATTTAAAATTTCAGGCAAATTGGATAAAAACTATGATTTCTATAAGCCAAAGACCCCAAATCGGGAGGTCGGTTTATATGGGGACTATATCAAAACCTGGACCGATATAGCCCATCTCGAACTTGACCTGCCTGCAGACTAAAGACGAGTTTGTGCAAAATTTCAGCACGATTGCTTCATTATTGAAGACTGTAGCGTGATTACAACAGACAGACAGACAGACGGACATGGTTATTTCGTCTTAGAATTTCTCCCTGATCAAGAATATATATACTTTATATAGTCGGAAATCGATATTTCGATGTGTTACAAACGGAATGACAAACTTATTATACCCCCGTCACCATTCTATGGTGGTGGGTATAAAAATATCAGAAAATCCCTAACAATATTCTCTGTAAGCCGTCTTTACATTGTTTTTAAATTTTCCAAGTAGTTTTAGAGATATCGTTTAAGTTT
This sequence comes from Haematobia irritans, assembly GCF_050003625.1. NCBI lineage: Eukaryota > Metazoa > Arthropoda > Insecta > Diptera > Muscidae > Haematobia > Haematobia irritans. The sequence continues at coordinate 102,104,103 of NC_134401.1, read as the reverse complement.
TGAAAAAAATTTATATTTTTAACAAAAAAATGTTGTTCTTTAAAAATTCATAAAAAATCAAAATGGGACAAAATGCGCAGTTTTTTTTTACAATCGTTTTTCGTTTTCATTACAATCGGTGCACAACTTTTGATTTTGTTCACGATTTACTGAATTGATATAAATCGTGATTTCCATACAAAAATAACATTTTCTAATGTGCAAGTGTTTGTATGTAATAAGTTAGTTTTTTATTATTCTAAGAATTAAATAAAATTAAGTAACAGATTATTTTATGTTTATGGTGCGGTAGCAAACTCATAATGCCTATAAATTTTATTGTTCCTCTAAAAAAAACATACTTCCATTCTTTTCCGAAGACGATGAATTTCATTTCATTTATTTATTGCAATATTAAAAGCCAAAAAGGCCAATTTATCAATATTACATAGCATTATAATCCTGTTAAATATTAATTATGAAATCAAGTTATATACTATTTACAAACTACACCGAAAAAAAAGTTTACTATTTTTTATGAAAAATGAACTAACCCATAGTAAGAATGACCATGATTTGGCGCCAAAGATTTTTTTCATCTAGATAAGTTCATGATTTTCTTATAAATTAGTTCATGTATTACATCGTATTTTAGTTCATTATTACTATGCTGTGGGAAGAATATAGTTAAACTCATTCAAAATATTCCTGCTATCCGGAAAAATTAACAATTTTTTGGGAAACCTGTATTAAGAAATTGGTTTGAAATAAACTGTTTGTCGGTATAATTTTCAAAAAAGTAGAGAAATTGAGGAATCAAAAGTACAAAAAGCCTGTATACAACTAAGAAATTTTTCGTACAAAACAAGTCAATTTTCTATAACCACCAGTATTTTATTTCAAAGAATTATTATTATATTACACAAAACTATGGCTTATGGTATACAATAGAGGAAATATTTTTATTAGTACGTTGGACGCATTTACTTGTCGGTAGTTAGTAATTGCTTCTTCAAAAGAGTAATATTCTATGTTATTAGGACTAAACTAATTAATTTAAATGTCCATGTTTTCTATCCATATGAAAGATATATGTGGCATAAGTTGCTATATTCATTTGAATTGTCCAATTTCATCGATTTTGGCTAACTTTTGTTGGGCGGATTTGGCTTAGAGGCATCTGAAGTTATACAAAATATAAGAAAAATATTATTAATTAATTAATTCTATCGTTCATATTGATCTTTAACTTACGGTTTTCAAGAGTATTTCCTAGAGCCAATAAGGATATCAGCTTAATTAGTATTAAACAGTAAGAATATTCAAAAAATTACCATTACGAGACCTGCCTACCTGCAAGTGAAAAAAATAATTTTTAATAAATTGAAATTTTGGTTTTATTAAAAACGGACAAAATACCGTTTACAGAAAAACTTACCACATTGAAAAATCCATCCAGTAGGTACATTATTGGAATCATATCCATGGACAAATGGGACGTTATTGAAATTATTCTCAGAATATAATTGAAATAAAAAATATTATAAAATTAGACATAATTTCCACTTGTCAGTATAGCATTTAGTATTTAAGGTGGATATTAAGTTCGAGTTTAGCGGCTAAAATTGCAATTTCCATGATAAGTTTTCTTTAATAATCCATTATAAAAAATAATCTTTATAAAAAAAACTTGATTTGGGCTATTCTCCATCAAGTTATATTTAAATTTGTATCGAAGACGTATAATTTTATACTTTGCTTAGTGATTTATTTTTAATTTTAGCGGCTAAACTCGAACTTAGTACTCACCTGTAGGAATTGCTGTAACATAAAAAATATAGATTCAAAAAAATGGTTGCTTCTCAACCTGTGATCCAGATGTAGAATAAATATAAATCATCCTATTACCACTCATGTTGTATATTTTTTATGTAAATCAATTTAAAATCCGCACTAATTTTAAACTAACATATTAACAGAAATATACAGTTCCTTAATCTGTTATTTGTTTTTTTATCAATAAAAAGCGTTTTTGATTCCTCTAACATCACATCAGTCACTTCTCAGTTTCTAAAATGTTTCGAAATAAATGTATTTTCATTAATAAACACCAATACCGCACGTACAATTTTGCAAAATTAAATCCACGTGTGCACTTCATAAATGCATCAACATAACTGAATGCAACAATAAAACTGAAAGACACAAATAGTCATAAGGGATACATACCTGCCGTAAAGAAAAACAACTCCACACACACACACGTTCCCTTTCTGATCTTGCTATTGCAAAAAAAACAACTCTCACCACAAAAGATACCAACAACACACAAGGAACATTCCATTGTCTCTAGAATCAAAACAACCAACAACAGCATAAATGACGCAATAACAAACACAAACAATCATACGAGATATACACAAAATGTCTCTAAAAACTCCCTCGCATGATGCACTCACATTTTCCAGTAGCACGTTTATTCATTAGTAGGAATTCTATCTATAAGTTAAGGTAAAATATATACCAAATCTATGAGGAATCTATAAAAATTATATACACCTGTCAAGGATTATATTAACTAATTTTTATTCTATTTTAACTAAAATTTTCAATGTGAGTAAAAACACTCCAACATATAATAAAAAGGGAAATAATCTGTAAGTAGTCATCGTACGAATCGGTAATGTCGTTAAGTTAATTTTTACTACAAAAATTTTTTTTCCATACAAAATTTTGTCTTACTAAATTGTCCACATTTCGTAATAAGATTTTTATATTGCCCATGTATTTTTATAATAGAATCAACGATGCCTTAACTACTGTGTTGGAAATTTATTTAAGGAAAAATCCTTCCCATTTCGAAGTTAGTGAACTAAAAAACATTTACTGAATTTTTATAAGTTTTGCTTTAGCTAAGTTAATTTTCGTTGTGGTTACGAAAAATGAACTATATTACAGTAAATTTGTTGAACTATGTGGAAGTCAAAATGGTCCTTAAATTTACAAGACACTTTTTTTTTCTGTGTAATAATAATAAGAGAAAAAAATATTATTATAATAATAATCTGTGATTATATAAACAAAAGCATAAATATGGCTTCCCAGCCAAAAACAAACATTTAAATCAAAATAATGAGAAAAAGCCCATTAACAATGAATTAGGAATTGATTGCACTAAAATCCCAAAAACCTTTTGCGAAAAACAGAAGGTAAAAGAGAAAATAATTTCCAAATTCGGGACGTTCTAATTAGAAAAGATCGCTCATACATGCCAGAATGACACCGTGGCAAAATAATTTGAGTATTTCTTGAAGATCTAGAAAAAACAAACTGCTTCCTTAACAACGGCGGTAAATTCGAAGTAATTGATTTGCGGAAGCATTGCAATACACGAAGGTCAATATAAGTTTGGAAACGACATCCCAGAAATTTTACAACATATTCAGAAATATGATCAGAGCACCGGAGACGGTAAACATAGCGAACAATCATATGTACAATCCTCTCAATCCTGCGCAAATTTATCCCTATAGTGCCGGACCATACCTCAAGACAATAATTAATCTGTGACATCAAGCAAGCAAAAGCCACATTTTTTCGAATATTAGTAGGTAAGTATATGTTAGTGGAGTATAGTCTTCTAAGGAGGAAAACAACTTTAGATAAAACGGAATTCACATGCGATGAGTAGTCCAAATGGGTATTCAAAATAACCCCAAGACATTTCATTTCACCTACAAATTCAATCAACGTACCATTTATCCTAATACAAATATCATGAGTATGTGGTGAACCAAACAACATCCCAACATTTGTTTTTTGTTCAGATGTTTCTGGTTTAGTAACAGCGATGGGATAAGAGGAGTATGATCCAAATGACGATATCTCTTAAACGACTTGGAAAACGATATTCAGTTCTTAAGCAACAGAACCACTGTTCCCCTGTGTATTCTTTGCTTCATTTTTTTCATTAAATTGCAAATTGCGTCCCTCAGTTAAAGTTACATGTCTTTGAACTAAGGCAAATTTCCCTTAAAGTAAAGAACTCACATTTTTGAAATTTAATTTAAAGAAATCGTATTTAAATTAACTGAAATATTTTAAGATAGGTCGCTAAAAAATGACTTTATTTTAAAGAAGCCGCAGCTTTGTTTCGAAATCCATACCAAAATCCTTAAGGCAAGGTCAAAATCTTTGTATCCAAGTAAACTTTTTTTTAGTGTTGTTTTTGATCTCAGCTTAAAGCCATGCATTGACTAAACTACAAGTGTAGCTTAACCAACAGAGGAAAAGTATGCTTGTCAAATTTATTTGGGCAAAGCCCTATAGACTGCAAGATGGTTGGATGTACAGCTGTTTCGGAATTACCACATTCCTCATCAGTATCCTCTACTTGCAGCAAAACTATCAACCAATTATCAGAATAAATTCGGGTAATTCACTCAACCCAAAGTGAACTACACTTGAACCTCCCGAAAAAGGGTTTGATAGTCGGCTACTGCCTAAACAAATTTGCCAGCATATCTCTTTTCCTTTGTCAAACTCAAATCATCGATTTGAATGTATTTGGCTGGGTTTGTTTTTGAGCGTGCTTCCTCTATCTTCATTCTCTATCTTTTTTTTAGTGTGAAAATATATGCCATATTGCGTCTCCATCTCAAAGTATTTTAATTATCCCTTAATTCTGTATGATATAAAATTCTGGATAATATAAAATTTTACTAGGCTAGATAGTTCGCAACCCGAACACGCAGAGAAGAAACATGATTGTTACAATCATATTCGAAGAGCAAAATAATATGATAGGAGCTATATTTGCGGCGACCATGTAACATTTTAACCTGCAACCATGTTGGCTCGGTGAACCTGGTTCTAAGAAATATATAATTGTCTTCATCTAAAATGTTATTATATTGATAAAAGGAATTTTGTTTGAATGAAAAGACAATGGTCACGATTTAAAATGTTATGGTAGTCATTAAAATGTTTTGCTCCTAGTTAAAAGAACATGGTCACAATCTAAAATGTTTTGATTTTTATGAAAAAACTTTTTTTATCGTCGAAAAAAGGACGCCACTTGAGAAAAGAAAACACAAAATTAACTGTATTTATTTGTTTTTATTTATTTATAAACTAATTCATTGTTTATTTGTATTTACTATGTCGAGCAAGCAAACATCACATATTTTTACACACTCTATTTTGGCTCTATTTCAATAATAAGTAATCATTCCATATTTGCGTCGTGCAAATGAACAAACGCTGCTGTAACTGCAAATACAAATAAATTATCCCATATATTTAAAATGCAGAACAAAAAACAGGTACTTTCCCTTTTTGTGTTCACATAAAACCACGTGCCACTTCTGAATAAATAAATTAGCACAAAACACAGTAAATCCGTATTCTTCGTCCATTCCAAGAAACAATCAACACACGACTGACGCGCAAAATGAAAATCGTGTGTACCTGCTCAATGTTTTTATAAAATTCTTTTCGCTGCAAAAAAGTTAAAAAATTAAATGGTCTTTATGGCCATGTAATGGTTCTAGACATGTCTATACTTAACCTATAAAAATACTTTTTTCCCTGTAAAAAAGTAAAAAAAAAACTTGAATGGTCAGGTACATGATTTTCCCGACCATTTAATGATCTCAAATTCTATCATTTAAATGATAAAAAATGTTTGCGGTATTTGAGAACCATTCAAATGCTTATTGCCACCATACATTTTTCTCCGCTCGAAAACTATTTTTACAAAGACAAAATACATGGTTTTCGCGGCAATTACGGCTCTAGATAAGCTTTAAATGGATGCGGCAACCATGCCCAAACATGGTTTTTCTGTGCGTGAAAGTTTAGTTTTATGTAAAAAGTAGTGTCCATGCATGAAATAATTTAACATATAATAAATCAATACATAAAATAATAAAATCATTTCCAATAATCTACACTGAAACTAAGCATGCCCGGTTCCCGGATTTTGAGTTTACACTAATGAGTTTTGTATTGGATCCGAGCCAAAGAAGCGAAAAATTCAAATATGTGTTTTGCGTACTTGATTCTAGGAAACATATTATAATTTATTATTTTTTGGAGCTTTTTTCTTGATGTGCTATTAAAGTCCCTTAAAAACGCGTTAAAGGCAACTAAATTTCCAAATTCAGACTCGACTTCAAGAAAAAATTATGATATGTTTCAAGTAAACAACGTCTCAAAAAAAAAACATGTTGAAAAACATCTCCTATTTATAAACGTTTTTCAGCCTTATAGCCAAGATGCAAAAAAGTCAAACAATTTAAAGACGAGCCACCGTCGTGCAATGAAAAAAATATTGTCATGATGTCAAAGATTTCATGTCTTTAAAATACAAATGCAAATTTTGCTTAACATAGAAGACGCATTTCTCTAATATGAAGTTTTTTCCTTGTCCAAAAGTCATTAAACTTTCGTATTATCCTTATAATTAAGTGATTTTACTTAAAAATGGGTATCACAACATGAAAGAAAAAATATTTCGGCTAAGGTCAACTTGACTTTAATAATTCAGAAAAATTCTTTAAATTTAATGAAATTGTCTTTAAATTTGTTGTCTTTTTGCATCTTGACTACAAAGCAAAAAATTTGCTTCCTAGAAGCAAGTACACAAACCCCAAATTTAAAAGAGAATTGTGTCTTAAAAGTATCCTTACTTGTATTCTCCGCTTCTTTGGCTCGGAATCAATACGAAAATTTTAAAAGTAAAGACAAAATCTTTGGAACCGGACATGCTTTTTTTTTTTGCAGTGTGCAATGGTTAGCATGCCCGCCTTGCATACACAAGGTCGTAGTTTCAATTCCTGCTTCGACCAAACACCAAAAAGTTTTTCAGCGCTGGTAATGCTGGTGACATTTCTGAGGGTTTTAAAGCTTCTCTAAGTGGTTTCACTGCAATGTGGAACGCCGTTCGGACTCGGCTACAAAAAGGAGGTCCCTTGTCATTGAGCTTAACATGTAATCGGGCAGCACTCAGTGATAAGAGAGAAGTTCACCAATGTGGTATCACAATGGACTGAATAGTCTAAGTGAGCCTGATACATCGGGCTGCCACCTAACCTAAGACGATTTCATTAATTTTGAAGATTTTTTTCAGAAGTATTAAATCCAATTTGACCTTAGTAAAATGACATTTTCTTTCATGTTAAGATACCCAGATTTAAGTCGAATCACTTAACTGTAAGGAAAATTGCCTTATTGCCCAGATTTAAGTCTAATCACTTAACTATAAGGTTAAATGACTTCATTGCAAAGTTTCTCGGCTTTTGAATAAGGAACAAGTATATACGGCCGTAAGTTCGGCAAGGCCGAAGTTTATGTACCCTCCACCATGGACTGCGTAGAAACTTCTACTGAAGACTGTCATCCACAATCGAATTACTTGGATTGCGGTAACACTTGCCGATGGCAAGGTATCTTAAAACTAACACCGTAATATATACCACATAGTTCATACGTGGTATATATTGAACTAAAAAACGTAAAAAATAAAATTTTGACAAAATAAAATTTTGACAACATTTTTTATAGAAGTAAAATTTGGAAAAAAATCTATAGAAATAAAATTTGGAAACAATTTTCTATAGAAATAAAATTTTGGTAACATTTTCTATAGAAATAAAATTTTGGCAACATTTTCTATAGAAATAAAATTTTGACAAAATTTTCTATAGAAATAAAATTTTGACAAAAGTTTCTATACAAATACAATTTTGACAAAAGTTTCTATACAATTTTGACAAAATTTTCTACAGAAATAACATTTTGACAATGTTTTCTATAAAAATAAAATTTGGGTAGATTATTTTTGGCTCGAGTGGCAACCATGATTATGAACCGATATCATATGCTGACACCATGTACCAAATTTCAACCGGATCGGATGAAATTTGCTTCTCTTAGAGGCTCCGCAAGCCAAATCTGGGGAACGATTTATATGAGGGCTATATATAATTATTGACCGATATGGACCAATTCCTGCATGGTTGTTGGATACCATATACTAACACCACGTACCAAATTTCAACCGGATCGGATGAATTTTGCTCCTCTAAGAGGCTCCAGAGTTCAAATCTGGGGATCGGTTTATAAGGGAGCTATATATAATTATGGACCGATGTGGACCAATTTTTGCATGGTCATTAGAGAACATATACCAACACCATGTACCAAATTTCAGCCGGATCGGATGAAATTTGCTTCTCTTAGAGGCTCCGCAAGCCAAATCGCGGCATCGCTTTATATGGAGGCTATATATAATTATGGACCGATTTCGACCAATTTTTGCATGGTTGTTAGAGACCATAAACTAACACCATGTACCAAATTTTAGCCGGATCGGATGAAATTTGGTTTTCTTAGAGGCTCCGCAAGCCAAATCGGGGGATCGGTTTATATGGGGGCTATATATAATTATGGGCCGATGTGGACCAATTTTTGCATGGTCATTAGAGAACATATACCAACACCATGTACCAAATTTCAGCCGAATCGGATGTAATTTGCTTCTCTTAGAGGCTCCGCAAGCCAAATCGCGGCATCGCTTTATATGGAGGCTATATATAATTATGGACCGATTTCGACCAATTTTTGCATGGTTGTTAGAGACCATAAACTAACACAATGTACCAAATTTTAGCCGGATCGGATGAAATTTGGTTTTCTTAGAGGCTCCGCAAGCCAAATCGTGGGATCGGTTTATATGGGGGCTATATGTAATTATGGACCGATATGGACCAATTTCTGCATGGTTGTTAGAGACCATATACTAACACGATGTACCAAATTTCAGCCGGATCGGATGAAATTTGCTTCTCTTAGAACAATCGCAAGACAAATTTGGGGGTGCGTTTATATGGGGGCTATACGTAAAAGTGGACCGATATGGACCAATTTTTGCATGGTTGTTAGAGACCATATACTAACATCATGTACCAAATTTCGGCCCGATCGGATGAATTTTGCATCTCTTAGAGCAATCGCCAATTTTTGCATGGTTGTTAGAGACCATATACTAACACCATGTACCAAATTTCAGCCGGATCGGATGAAATTTGCTTCTCTTAGAGCAATCGCAAACCAAATATAGGGGTCCGTTTATATGGGGGCTATACGTAAAAGTGGACCGATATGGTCCCTGTACCATCCGACCTACATCAATAACAACCACTTGTGCCAAGATTCAAGTCGATAGCTTGTTTCGTTCGGAAGTTAGCGTGATTTCAACAGACGGACGGACATGCTCAGATCGACTCAGAATTTCACCACGACCCAGATATATATATACTTTATGGGGTCTTAGAGCAATAGTTCGATGTGTTACAAACGGAATGACAAAGTTAATATACCCCCATCCTATGGTAGAGAGTATAAAAAAACTTTATATCAAGTTAGGATAGGTTAAAGTGGCAGCCCGATTAAGTTTCAGGCTCACTTTGGCTATTCAGTCCATTGTGATACCACATTAACTAAAATTATTACCATTACATATGGGCACTTTTAGTTTTAACCGCTGAACCTTCTCGATTATTTTCTTCTGTTGAACCACCAGATTGTTCCAAAAGCAGAATGCTTACGTTAACGTTTTCCATGTCCGCCAGTAATCTAAAGCTATATGCCCCTAAAATTCTCTTACTCCTTACACAAAATGCAGGGCATTCACACAAGAGGTGTTTTATTGACTCCTTTTTCTCCGCATGATGACAGCTCATGAAATAGTCATTATACTTCGCGCCAATAGTTTTTTTCAAAATCGCCTATCAGACAGCGACCCGTTATAGCAGATATCAGGAGTGATATCTGACGTCTTGAGAACACTAGCATATCTAGTGTGCGGTTTAAGTTTAAATGAGGCCATATTTGCTTGGTGTCCTTACAACCCTTGCAATGCTCCCATCAAACATTTGTCATCATAATAGTCTTCTCACGCAGTAAGGGCTTCCAGGTAGCCAGAGGCATACCAACAGATTCTAGTTCCCTTGGTTGGATATGTAAGATAGTCCCTAGCCTTGCCAACTCATCCGCTTCGCAGTTCCCCGGCATGTTCCTATGATCAGACACCCATATTAGGTGAATATTGTCCTGCTCAGCCATCTCGTTGTGAGATTTGCGGCAGTCGAAGGCCGTTTTCGAATTAAGAAACACAGAGTCCATGGATTTTATTGCAAGTTGACTGTCTCAATACATACTAATGCCAACATTTTTTGGAACATTACTTCTCAGCCAATTCGCCACCTCTCTTATTGCTAATATGTCAGCCTAGAAACATTACAGTGATTCAGGTAATCTTTTCTCTATTCGAAGTTCCAGATCTTTAGAATATACTCTGAAACCCACTTGTTCGTCCAATTTGGGGCCATCAGGGTAGAATTTTATATGACGTTTATTCCCTGGGGTCTGAGTGCACCACGACTCACTGTTGGGAATTAGAGTTTTAAACTTTTTGTCGAAAAGTGGTCTAGCCAAAGTGTAATCCACTACGTTAAGCACATCTGGCATTATTTTGAGGACCGAACTGTGACTGTATATTTTTTCCGACCACAGCGAATGCTCGCGCAACCGCACAGCCGTTGTTGCAGCTGACTGTTTGGTCAAAATGTCTAAAGGCAATAGATTCCACCAGAGGGAGCCACCGTGGTGCAATGGTTCGCATGCCCGGCTAGCATACACAAGGACGTGGGTTCGATTCCTGCTTCGAACGAACACCAAAAAGTTTTTTCAGCGGTGGATTATCCCACCTCAGTAACATTTCTGAGGGTTTCAAAGCTTCTCTAAGTGGTTTCACTGCAATGTGGAACGCCGTTCGGACTCGGCTATAAAAAGGCGGTCCCTTGTCATTGAGCTTAACATGGAATCGGGCAGCACTCAGTGATAAGAGAGAAGTTCACCAATGTGGTATCACAATGGACTGAATAGTCTTAGTGAGCCTGATACGGGCTGCCACCTAACCTAACCTAACCTAATAGATGCAGCATGACATTAAGGGAATCTGTTTGTGTCTTACTGAATGCGCCTGAGACATACAAGCTCGCCATACGCTGAACTTTATCTAAACCTGTCGGTTGCTGAAGTGCCGGCCACCATTACAGATCCAACAACTGCCTTGTATAGCCAATGCACAATTTTCGGTTTTAATCCCCACTTTTTTCCTATCGCCTTTTTGCACGAGTACAAAGCTACCGTGTCTTTTCTCGCGCTTTTTTCAATATTAAGCTTAAAGTTTAGCTTCCTGTCCAGAATAACGCCAAGGTATTTTGCACACTCAATAAATGGTATTTCAATACCCCCTAAGGATATGGGCTTAACCGTGGGAGTTTTGCGATCTTTGCAGTACATGACTAATTCTGTCTTTGCAGGATTTACTCCAAGACCGTTCTCCTTCGCCCATTTCTCAGTTATCCGGAGGGCTCTCTGTATAACATCTCTGATTGTGGATGGGAATTTTCCCCAGACTGCTTGAGCCACATCGTCTGCGTATGCCGCCACTTTTATCCTTTCTTTTTCTAGGAAAACCAGAAGGTTGTTTATAGCAACATTCCAAAGAAGAGGTGATAGAACTCCTCCTTGAGGAGTGCCTCTGTTCACATACTTTTGTATGTTTGCTTGTCCTAGTGTGGCTGAAATACGTCTCTTCATTAGAAGTTCGTTTAACAGCCTAAGTATACCTGGATTAACATTCAGAGTTGTCAGTCCATTTAATATCGAGCTCGAATACACGTCATTGAATGTTCCTTCGATGTCTAGAAACGCCACGATTGTGTATTCATTGGCAGATAGTGAGCTTTCAATAAAACTGACTAGTTCATGTAATGCGGTCTCAGTAGACCTGCCCTTCGAGTATGCATGCTGTCGTTTCGAGAGCAAACTTGAATCGACGCTAGTTCTAAGATAAATATCTATCATCATCCTCTCCAGAGTCTTAAGTAGGAATGTGGATAAGCTGATTGGTGGGAAATCCTTCGCACTCCAGTGAGAGGCTTTTCCCGCTTTAAGTATGAAAACGACTTTTGTTTCCCTCCACTTTCCTGGAATATATGCTAAGTTGATACATCCTGTATATATCGCCGACAACCAGGGGATAGTTCTTTCAGTCAGTGCTTGTAACTCCGCCGGAGTAATTTCATCAGGTCCGGGGGATTTGAATGGTTCAAAGCTATTTAACGCCCATTTTATTCTAGATTGCGATACAATTTCCTCAATAGGAAATGACAGCTGAGCCGTTGTGGCACCGCCTGAACATGGTTCAACCGTCTGATTTCCAGGAAAATGTGTGTTCAATAGTACCTCCAGCGTCTCCTCACTGGACGTTGTCCAATTGCCCTCCGATGTTTTAATGGAAGCTGGAGCGGAGTTAGTGAATGCTGGTATCTTCCGTAGTCTGGAAGCCTCGGACGTATTCTCAATACTGCTGCAGTAATCATTCCAAGAGTTATGCTGTGCATTTCTCAGTTCTCGCTTGTATCCTCTCAGATTCTTCTTGTAAGCGTCCCAATCCTCAGGAGCTCTGGTGGATTTTGCTTTGTTAAAGATCTTCCTGCATTATTTCCTCATATTACTTAACTCCGTAGACCACCATGGTGGTCGATTTTCCCCTTGGCTTCCCTGTAGGGCATGCAGCTTTCAGTGAGATTTTGAAGGCCTTAGTAATCCGCTCCACTGTGTATTCGATATCTTGCACAGTGCTCATATATATCTCTGGTATTTCCGGTATCATCATATTGAACTATTCCCTATACCTATTCCAATCAGCTTTCCTAACATTTGGTGGAAATATGGTCTTGGTGGTATGAACATCAAATTTGAAACTGATGTAGCGATGATCTGAGAAGCTGTGTTCACTAGAAACATGCCACTCAGATATCATTTCATTCAGTTCTTGCGAGGCCAAGGTCACGTCCAAAACCTCTTGCCTGTTTTTAGTGACTAATAGTCTTGGTATTAAATGAAATAAAAAACAAAGGTATTCGCAACTCATGTAATTGGGTATATTTCGAATATGCTTTCTTGATTCTCTTAAACACGTGTCAACCAACTTTTTTCTGTCAACCGACTGATACGTTCCCCTATGCTATCAGAATACCAGGACACATATTAATAGCATACTTGACAGTCCATATCTGTTATGACAAATAATTTAAATAAACAAAATTAAATATTTATTTGAAATGCATTATTAATTTTATTATGTTTGATATGTTGTAAATTACATATACTCGTATATCTTTATACACCCAGAAAAAAGTGCCCTCGAAACTAAAGGGAACTAAATGTTCATCAATTTACTTTAGCCATTTTATTTCCATTAAGTTAAATTTCGTTGTAAAATAATAAAATTTACTTGTTGCACTAATAAAAAAAAAAATCCTAAAAGGGAAAGCAGTTAGAAATAGTTCATTAACTAGAATAACGAATGGAATTTCAAAAATACTGATTTCTTCTCGCAGTATAAGAATTAACAACTGCACAAGAAGTTTTTATTCACTGATAACAAAACATTCGTCAAAATACCCATTTTAGAAATTTAATAATATAGTGTCAAAAATTTGAAGAACATTTTGCCCAAAATCTACCAAATTTAAATGATTTTATTTTGAAGTTTTTGATCAAAATTTTACCAAAATTTTATTTCTCTAGAAAATTTTGCGAAAATTTTATTTTTTTCTAGAAAATTTTGCCACAATTTTATTTCTCTAGAAAATTTTATCATAATTTGGTTTATTTAAAAAATTTTAATAAAATTTTATTTCTCTAGAAATTTTTGTCAAAATTTTATTTCTGTAGAAAATTTTGTCAATTCTTTTTATAGAAAATATTGTGAAAATTTTATTTTTATAGAAAATTTAGTCAAAATATTATTTTTATAGAAAATTTTGTCAAAATTTAAATTCTATAGAAAATTTTGTCAAAATTTTATTTCTATAGAAAATTTTGTCAAAATTTTATTTTTATAGAAAATATTGCGAAAATTTTATTTTTATAGAAAATTTTGTAAACATATTATTTCTGTGGAAAATTGTGTCAAAATTTTATTTTTATAGAAAATTTTGTTAAAATTATATTTTTATAGAAAATTTTGTCAAAATTTATATTTATAGATAATTTTGTCACAATTTATTTTTTAAAGAAAATTTTGTCAACATTTTATTTCTGTAGAAAATTTTGTCAAAATTTTATTTTTATAGAAAATTTTGTCAAAATTTATTTTTTATAGAAAATTTTGTCAAAATTTATTTTTTATAGAAAATTTTGTCAAAATTTATTTTTTATAGAAAATTTTGTCAACATTTTATTTCTGTAGAAAATTTTGTCAAAATTTTATTTTTATAGAAAATGTTGTCAAAATTATATTTTTATAGAAAATTTTGTCAAAATCTTATTTTTATAGAAAAATTTGTCAAAATTTTATTGTTATAGCAAATTTTGTCAAAATTTTATTTTTATAAAAAATTTTGTCAAAATTTTATTTTTATAGAAAAATTGCGAAAATTTTATTTTTTTTTCTAGAAAATACGAACTTCAAGACAGGACTAATCGTACTAAAATGTTTAAGAATATAGTTTAAGTAAAATTTATTTTAAAATATATGAACTATTTAATGTAGGATATCCACTGTTGCTACTCGTGTCAAAAATTTGAAGAAAATATTACCAAAAACCTACCAAATTTAAATGATTTTGTTTTGAAGTTTTTGATCAAAATGTTACCAAAATTTTGTTTCTCTAGAAAATCTTGCGAAAATTTTATTTTTTTTCTAGAAAATTTTGTCAATATTTTATATCATTTTGTCATAATTTGATTTCTCTAAAAAATTTTGAAAAATTTTTATTATTCTAGAAATTTTTGTCAAAATTTTATTTCTGTAGAAAATATTGTCAACATTTTACTTTTATAGAAAATTTTGTCAAAATTTTAGTTTTATAGAATTTTTTTTTTAATTTTTATTTTTATAGAAAGTTTTGTCAAATTTTTATTTTTATAGAACATTTTGTCAAAATTTTATTTTTATAGAAAATATTGCGAAAATTTAAATTTTTTTCTAGAAAATTCGAACTTCAAGACAGGACTAATCGAACTAAAATGTACCCATTTTAGAAGTTTAATATAGTTCAAGTAAAATTCGCTTATTTTAGAAAAATATGAACTATTTAATGTAGGATATCCACTGTTGACACTCGTGTCAAAAATTTGAAGAAAATTTTACAAAAATCTACAAAATTTAAATGATTTTATTTTGAAGTTTTTGATTAAAATTTTATGAAAGCATTGTTCTTAAGAAAATCTTGCGAAATTTTAATTTTTTTGTTTCTAGAAAATTTTATTTCATTTTGTCATAATTTGATTTCTCTAAAAAATTTAGATAAAATTTTATCTCTTTAGAAGTTTTTGGTCAACATTTTATTTCTGTAGAAATTTTTTCAAAATTTTATTTTTATAGAAAATTTTTATTTTTATAGAAAATTTTGTCAACATTTCATTTTTATAGAAAATTTTGCCAAAATATTATTTTTCTAGAACATTTTGTCAAAATTTTATTTTTATAGAAAATATTGCGAACATTTTATTTTTTTTTTCTAGAAAATTCGAACTTTAAGACAGGACTAGTTGAACTAAAATGTACCCATTTTAGAAGTTTAAGAATGTAGTTTAAGTAAAATAAGAATATAGTTTAAGAAGATTTTACCAAAAACCTATCAAATTTAAATGATTTTATTTTGAAGTTTTTGATCAAAATTTTACCACAATTTTATTTCTACAGAAAATCTTGCGAAAATTTTATTTTTTTCTAGAAAACTTTGTCAAAATTTGATTATTCTAGAAAATTTTGTCATATTTGATTTCTTTAAAAAATTTTGATAAAATTTTATTTCTCTAGAAATTTTTGTTAAAATTTTATTTCTGTAGAACATTTAGTCAAATTTTTATTTTTATAGAATATTTTGTCAAAATTTTATTTTTATAGAAAATTTTCTCAAAATTTTATTTTTATAGAAAATTTTTTAAAATTTTTATAAAAAATTTTGTCAAAATTTTATTTTTATAAAAAATTTTGTCAAAATTTTATTGTTTTAGACATTTTTATTTCTATAAAAAATGTCAAAATTTTATTTCTATAGAAAATTTTGTCAAAGTTTTATTTCTATAGAAAATTTTGTCAAAATTTTATTTCTATAGAAAATCTTGCGAAAATGTGAACTTCACGACAGAATTAATTGAACTAAAATGTACCCATTTTTGAAGTTTATGAATATGGTTTAAGTAAAATTTATTTTAAAATATATGAATTATTTAATGTAGGATATCCACTGTTGCCACTCGTGTCAAAAATGTGAAGAACATTTTACCAAAAACCTACCAAATTTAAATGATTTTATTTTGAAGTTTTTGATCAAAATTTTACCAAAATTCTATTTCTCTAGAAAATCTTGCGAAAATTTAATTTTTTTCTAGAAAATTTTGTCAAAATTTTATTTCATTTTGTCATAATTTGAATTTTGATAAAATTTTATTTCTTTAGAAATTTTTGTCAAAATTTTATTTCTGTAGAATTTTTTTTTTTAATTTTATTTTTATAGAATGTTTTGTCTAAATTTTATTAAATTTTGTCATAATTTGATTTCTCTAAAAAATTTTGATAAAATTTTATTTCTTTAAAATTTTTTGATAAACTTTTATTTCTCTAGAAACTTTTGTCAAAATTTTTTCTTCTCTAGATAATTTTGTGAAAATTTTATTACTTTAGAAATCTTATTTCTATAGAAAATTTTGTCAAATCCTTTTTTATAAAAATTTAAGAACAAAAAATGCAAAATCTACCATAATTTCAAGAATTCCACCAATCCAACAAATAGTAAAAAATCTACCATTTTTGGTAGAATTCTACCAACTGTGGCAACCATGAGGATATCTGCAATAATTAATTTTTTTTGTTTTTGTTAAAATTTAAAATTTATATTTTTTTGACATTTAGAATTTCAAATTGAATGAAATCTAGGCCACCAATATTACTTAGAACCAAATATAATGATTAGCTAAATTAAAATATTTATTATAATGAATTTCTAATGGTCTACAATATGTTTACAAAATCAGTTGATACAACAAAAAATAAAATATTATTATTTAGTTTATGTAAATACAATGATAAATGAAATATAATCTTTGGATTACAACGATATAACTGTAACTGATAAATTTACCACAAAAACAAAAAAAAATCATGAGCCTCGTCCATCTTCTTGTTGTCATATAGTAATTCCAACTAATCATTTCTCTGGGTGCATATGTTTTAAGTTAATATTCCGATATGTTTCAAAAGCTATACCAAACTTTTTATATTTCTTTTGAACGACATAAACTCACAAGTTTTAAAATAAAATCAACATTGAAGCAATGTTAGTTACAAAACTGTCAGCTGTTTTTCGATTACATTTCTCAAGGCAATTTTAGTAATAGTATCACAGTCAGTCCTCATAAAATGCTGCTGAGTCATGTTTGAAATTCAAATAATTGGGCATTATTATTATTATTTCGAATGCAGTTTTATTGCAAGGATATAAAAGCTAGAATTTCCTAAAAAAAATGTTATACAGTTCTTGTGTAAATCCAAAACTTAAAAGCTGTCGCAGAAGTTTGTGTTGAAGGAATTTTGAATTTTTGTGTAAATTTTGAATATGCTGGAAGATATTCAATTGATTTATATGAGTGTGACAATTTTGAAATTTTGGTCTTTTCTGTATGATCGAAATTGGCGTCGTTATGCTACTCTTGTACCTTGTACATTTCTGGTTTTTACCCAATTCTATTACATGTTTATGACCAATGAAGGCATCGATGCCATAATACGTAATTCGTACATGTTGGTATTGTGGTTTAATACAATTTTGCGAGCATACATATTAATCAGAGATAATGACAAATATCAGAGATTAATCGAGGATTTAGAAAAATATTATTACGAATTACAGGTGGGTAATTTGAAGAGGTTTGTTTTTGTTAAAATTTCCCACTTTTTAGTCATAAATTGAAATTATGTTAAAATCTCTAAGCCTAATTGTTTTTATTTATATTTTTTAGAGAACCAACGATGCCTATGTGATGAATCTTTTGTCGGAAGCCAATTCCAGTGGTAAATTTATTTCGCAAGGAAATTTATTTCTGGGTTTGATTACCTGTATAGGGTTTGGCCTATATCCCCTGTTTACTGCGGAAAGAGGTATGTTAGCCTAGAGAGAAAATTTTACGACTTACATTGACAGAAAAGGTTTTTTAATATTAATGGAATTTGGAAAAATTTCATAAATACAATGAAACAATTTCATAAATACAATGAATTTTTAATTTTATTGTTGAATGTTTCATACGCCCAGCAAAAAAAGAGCTTCAAAAAAAGTTGTTTGGATCCCCAATCTGTGATCCGGAAGTAGTGCAAACTTGGATTTTACATGGGCTTGTCATAGGATAGTACTCCCTTTTTGGATCCTTTGCATTGCTTTAGAAGTTGTGCCCTGGAAGTTAATTTGAATGAAGAAATTTAGAAAGCGAAAAAAGCGAAAGCGAAAAATTTTTTTCAACCAATTTAATTTTTTTTTTTCATCCATATGTTTTATTACACTATTATTTTCCTATTATCTAATTTTTACAATTTGAAAAACTTTTTCGCTCCGACCAGGGAGTGAACCTGGGTTTACTGACACCATAACATAACGCCTTAGCACACTCAGCCACAGACGCCATTGAACATAAAGCGTCGAAAGGTCAATTCAAATGTTTGTGATATGATCGTAATACGACACCAAAGAATAACATTCTAACAGGTTCAAATCTCACCAGTGGCAATTTTTTTAACAAATATTTTTCTAAAAAAAAATATTTTTTATGTTATATATCGTTTTTATTTTTTATTTTCGGCATATATTTTCGTATAAATATATTTTTTCCATTAAAAATCAACAAAAAAATTAAAAATTCTCGTAATTTGCAAAACCTTCTAAAAAGAACTTCCATGGAAGCGAAAAAGTCAGACGGCACAGGTTCAAATCCCAGCGGGGATGAAGTTTACTTTTTTATTATTATTTTTTTTTTACTTTTTTATTAATTTTCTATTTTTTTAATTTTTTTATTAGTTTTCTATTATTTTGTAAAATGTAATTGTCAAAAATTTGCACTTAAAATAGCCTGATTGCGTTCTTTCCTATACTTGTCCACAAGGACTGCATCGGAAAAAAATCATTGGGGGATCCCAAGATGCGCTTTAGAAGAAATGTTTGTGTACTTGTCCAAAAGGACTGCATCGGAAGTGGGAAAAAATCATTGGGGGATCCCGCGATGCTCTTTAGAAGAAAATTTGTGTGCTTGTCCAAAAGGACTGCATTGGAAGTTGGAAAAACTCGATGGGGGACTTTCGTTGGTTCGTGCCAAAAAAATCTACCAAAGTTTGAAGAAACATTTACCAAAAATCTACGTTAATTTAAAAAAAAATCAAAATTTTATTTCTATAAAAAATGTGGTCAAAATTTTATCTCTATGCAAAATGTTGTCAAAATTATATTTTCATAGAAAATTTTGTCAAAATTTTATTTCTATAGAAAATTTTGTCAAAACTTTATTTCTATAGAATATCTTGTCAAAATTTTAGTTCTCCAGAAAATTTTGTCAAAATACTATTTCTATAGAATAATTTTTCAAAATTTCTATAGAAAATTTTCACAAAATTTTATTTCTTTAGAAAATTTTATTTCTATAGAAATTTTTCTATAGAAATAAAATTTTATTTCTATTGAAAATGTTCACCAAATATTATTTCTTTACAAATTTTTCACAAAACATTTATTTCTATAGAACATTTTCACAACATTTTATTTCTATAGAAAATATTCTCAAAATTTTAATTCTACAGAAAATTTTGTGCAAATTTTATTTTAATAAAAAATTTTATCAAAATTTAACAGGTTGGCTGATAAGTCCCTGTTCTAACAAAGAAAAACACATTTTTTTGTCAAAATTCCAAATTTTTCCCTGCGAGCATCCTTTTGAGGTCTGAGAAGAAGAAAAAGTCGCTGGGGGCCAGATCTAGAGAATACGGTGGGTGGGGAAGCAATTCGAAGCCCAATTCATGAATTTTTGCCATCGTTCTCAATGACTTGTGGCACGGTGCATTGTCTTGGTGGAACAACACTTTTTTCTTCTTCATATGGGCCCGTTTTGCCGCGATTTCGACCTTCAAACGCTCCAATAATGCCATATAATAGTCACTGTTGATGGTTTTTCCCTTCTCAAGATAATCTATAAAAATTATTTAATGCGGATCCCAAAAAACAGAGGCCATTACTTTGCCAGCGAACTTTTGAGTCTTTCCACGCTTCGGAGACGGTTCACCGGTCGCTGTCCACTCAGCCGACTGTCGATTGGACTCAGGTGTGTAGTGATGGAGCCATGTTTCATCCATTGTCACATATCGACGGAAAAACTCGGGTGTATTACGAGTTAACAGCTGCAAACACCGCTCAGAATCATCAACACGTTGTTTTTGGTCAAATGTGGGCTCACGCGGCACCCATTTTGCGCAGAGCTTCCGCATATCCAAATATTGATGAATGACACGTTCCTTTGATATCTTTAAGGCCTCTGCTATCTCGATCAACTTCATTTTACGGTCATTCAAAATCATTTTGTGGATTTTTTTGATGTTTTCGTCGGTAACCACCTCTTTCGGGCGTCCAGTGCGTTCACCGTCCTCCGTGCTCATTTCACCACGCTTGAATTTTGCATACCAATCAATTATTGTTGATTTCCCTGGGGCAGAGTCCGGAAATTCATTATCAAGCCAAGTTTTTGCATCCACCGTATTTTTGCCCTTCAGACAGTATTTTATCAAAACACGAAATTTCTTTTTTTTCCCTTTTTTCCATTTTTTTCACAATAACAAAAGTTTCTTCACAAAAGACGCTCTATCTCACAAACTAAAAAAATAATATGCATTTAATACTAGCGACGCCATCTATGTGTCAGACCAGGGACTTATCAGCCAACCTGTTATTTCTATAGAAAATTTTGTCAACATTTTATTTCTATAGAAAATTTTCACAAAATTTTATTTCTTTAGAAAATTTTCACATAAATTTTATTTCTATAGAAAATGTTCTCAAAATTTTATTTCTATAGAAAATTTTGTCAAAGTTTTATTTCAATAGAAATTTTTAAAATTGGTCAAAATTTTATTTTATTGGATATTTTACCAACATTCTTAAAATTTTATTTCTATAAAAATTTTCTTAAAATTTTATTTCGATAGAAAATTTTGTCGAATATTTATTTCTATACAAACTTTTTTTTTTTAAATTTTATTTCTATATAAAATTTTGTCAAAATTTAATTCTATTGAAAATTTTCCAAAAATTTTATTTCTGTAAAAAATTTTATTTCTATAGAAGATTTTGTCAAAAATTTTATTTATAGAGT
This sequence comes from Haematobia irritans, assembly GCF_050003625.1. Lineage (NCBI taxonomy): Eukaryota > Metazoa > Arthropoda > Insecta > Diptera > Muscidae > Haematobia > Haematobia irritans. The sequence continues at coordinate 102,082,632 of NC_134401.1, read as the reverse complement.
ATTTGGTCATCATTTTATTTTAATACAAAATTTTGTCAACATTTTATTTCTATATAAAATTTTGTCAATATTTTATTTCTATATAAAATTGTGTCAAAATTTGATTTCTATGGTTAATTTTGTCAAAATTTAATTTCTATAGAAAATTTTATATATAGAGAAATTTGTCATCATTTTATTTCTATAGAAAATGTTGTCAAAGTTTTATTTCTACAGAAAATTTTGTCAACATTTTATCACAATTTTATTTCTATTGAATATTTTGTCAAAATTTTATTTTTATGGTTCTTGGTCTAAATTGTATTTGTATTGAGTTGTATTTCTATAGAAAATTGATGTACCTCTTATTTGGAGAGGTATAGTTTCTCACTCCATTTCTACCGCAAAATTGCCACCAATCTCAGGATCTCAATCCGTTGGACTATTGCGCCTAGGCCATTCTGGAGAGTAAGGTTGGCACTAAAAAAAATGCCATGGTGCCGACTAATACGGCTGGAATGGGCCAAAATACCGCTGAGCCACTTTCGTGTAGTATGTTTTGGTTTTGTTTGAAGGCAATGACCAGCAAAAAAGAGCTTCCAAAAAAGTAGTTTGGATCTCCAATTTCTGATCCGGAAGTAGTGCAAACTTGGATAATTTCCAATGAAATGTGGAAGTTCTTCTAAAAGCACTTCCAAAAATGTCCTCCTAAAGATGTTCTTTATTTTAACTACACAGGTTACAAGTTCTTTTAATTAAAATTTTTATAACTCGCTTTTTCACCATTTTTTTGGATAATATAAACTTTTTTTGTTTCAAATGGATTAGAAACAGAGTAATACTTAATAAAATGGTAAAAATTATTTAATTTTTGTCCATAAAAATGCTAAATCCATTCCAGAAAGATTACAAATTTTTGAAAATATTTGAGGTCTAATGTTTCAGACAAACGTTAGAATGTACTATAAATCATAAAAAATTATGAAAATTATTTATTTGGCAAAATATAAAAATATTTTTTAATTCACATCCAAAACACTGAATTTAGATCACACCCTAAAAAGTGATTCAAATTCAGTGAAACGGCTGTTGAAATGGTGGACATCCGTCCTACACCCTCACAAAAAATCGCTTCTGTAACATATACTCCCAAACATATTTTGCTTCAAGCATATACATTTTTGGGTATTGCCCAAACATTTATATGTTTGATCTCTTCCAATATATAATATGTTTGAAAGCATATTGGTCTAAACAATATATGTTTGGGTAGTCTAAGTTCCAAACATTTCGTATTTTCGCATCCAAATTCAATAATGTTGTCTTCCAAAAAACAATATGTTATTATGTGAACATATAATATGCTTGGAAGCATTTTGCACCCTAAAATATTATATGCTTAAAAAAATTCTCCCAAACAATATTGTGCTCAAAATTGTATTTATTTATTTATATATTTACTAGAGGTCCCCTTCAGTTCTTGGGACTGGTCCCAAACCGGTTGATTCACCTGTCCTTTATAGCCGGTACAGGTCCTTTAACTGGTTAGTTATTCGATGCAGATCTGCATCGAATAACTTTTCACTACATGTATGCAATTCGCTGTCGAATATAGTACGTACACTGTCTTTCCCTCAGAGCGCAAGTAGTGCAGTGAAGAGAACGCTTGCTTGTCAAATACCACCAAGTACTTATCCGAAACAATATGTGTTCCGAAAAAAAGGAACAATAAAAATGTAAGTACTTGAAAAAAAGTACAACTTCACTTCACGTGGTACCACAAGTATTGCTCAGTTATGTGCGAAGCAAAACTTTCCATTGTTATTAATCATAGATATGTATGTATGTCACATATTTCATATATTTATGTATGTCACACACTTACCTTAACGTTTGCCGTTCTTTATAACAAACCAAAACATATATTATGGAGAGTAACTGTTTTCTTGTATTTCTGAAACTGCACGTGGTACATGAAGTACTATATGAAGTTTTGTTCTCGCAACATACTCGACGTGATCACTCTGAGTACACTTCAATAAGAGAGAAAGAGGAATATGTGTTTGTTGATAGTGAAGACATCAGAGTAGCAACAAGAAGTTACTCGTGGCTTTTGATGTTCATTAAAATGTGTACCAATTGTTTTGCGACTCTCTCAAATAGATGTACTCATTTAGCAAGTACACGTGTACTCTGCATTTACAAATGGAATTGTGCAGACCTCTAATATTTACAATCATAATGAATTATGAAAATAAACAGGTAATATAGGTGCTAACAACATAGGTTTTCGACCTGAATGCTCAAAATTTTGTTTCTGCCTAATTGTATATTCCCCCACATCTTTCTCACTTCCACGAGATTTTTTAGTTCTTAGCACCTTTTTCTGTAATACAAACATTGTAGAAGAAATTATTCAATTTTATGATTTATTTTATTTTAATTTTACCTTTTGCCGGACAGCGGACCACACAGTTTGTAAGGATCAAAGAAGTAGCTGATCAATTGCCCAAGGAAAAATAAAATGTTAATTAACAAGCAACAACCACCAACTTAATTCAATATCGCTCCCTGTTAAATAGCGCTTCAAGCTACTAAACACATATATGTTTATAGGCTATTTCTAAATTAATATATGTTTGCATCCAAGCATATTATATTTACAAACATTTTATGTCCCAAACATAATATGTTCTAACATATTAACATATATGTCCCAAACATGTTATGCTAGTTTATGAACATTATATGCTTGCACTCAAAAATATTGTGTTTAAAAATTTGTGTTCCAAACATATAATGTTTATAGCCAAACATATGAAAAACAGTCTTTTTCATCCGTGTATGACAAGGCCATGTTAAATTCATCGCTTCTCACTGAAAGGAAAATGTACGTCATCAGAACGAATTTTTACGTCCCGGTGACGAATTTTTCGTCAAAAATGAGCTAACGTAACATTTCATCCCGGTGATGAATTTTTCGTCATGGCGATGAATTGTAATTCATCACTGTGATGAACACTTTGACATCCCATAGATCATTATATTACGTCCAGGTGATGAAAATATTTCATCTATGCGATTATGTATTTCGTGTCTGCGATTATTCCCTTTCATCCATGCGATGATGAAATTTTTCATAAGTACAATTCTCCTTCGTCGTCGCTACAAACGCAATCGTCGCAGCGATGAATGCTTTTCCTAAATTTGACGTAATCCATTCATCAATATGATGTAATCGATTAATCCATTTGATGTAATCGATTCATTAATATGATGTAAACCACTCATAAATTTGATGTAGCATATTCATCAATATAAGTAAATTTGTGGTAAGGAGGAGAAATTTATATTAATGAATGGACGAATATAAGTCCACTAGATAATTTCCGTCCTTATCACAAATTTGACTTATATGGTGAATAGGTTACATTAAATTGATAAATGGATTATCAGAAATATTTTCTACGACACTTATGTTAATAAACAACCATATTGTTTTTTTAATTAAATTTAAATTTTATTTATTTGAAATAAGATACAACTAACGAAATAAATACGTACACAAAATGTATCATACAAATGCAAATATCTGCTTTTCTTCGAAAGCTGTTGATTTTGAAAAATTTACCATCAATATACACAAACATGCTGTTACCTTAATAGTGTTTAGATCACCAATAGCAAGGATGAAAAGTTTTTTGGTTCAGCCTATGGAGTAAAAAATTTATAAAGAAGAATTTAAAAATTGATATTGTGAATTATTGTAAAATATTTTCGATGCTAGTAGAATTTTGAACAAAATTTAACTCACCCTCTTCCTTTTGAAAATTTTGTTCATTCAATTGATCTTTCTCACAGAACGAAAATGCGGCAATTATCTGTAAATTTAGAAATACTTCCATAAACAAATAACATATAAATGTTTATAAAACAATAAATTTAAAATTACACTTGTTATCTTCGCAGGAACACTCCATTGTGTTCTTCAAAATAGTAGCGAATTAATGTTATATTTTTCTTTCTTGTAACGCAGACGCTTCTTCTTTATTAGATGAATGTTTTGTTCAAACATGCCTCTCAAAAAAAGAAGAAAAATTATACAAGGATAATGTCCCAAAACCTGTTCGACTGTCTATGTGTTTAAGCAAATGATAACATTTTAAATGCTTAAAATATTTTTCATTTTTGTTAAACAATTTATTGCATATAACACTACATGTCTTTTTACTCACTTTTTTGTTTTTCTTTTCACTATCACAACTTTATTCAATTAGCTCTTTACTTTCGGCATGCGCGACCACCTTCACACTTTGAACTGAACTCATCAACTGATAAGAAACATTTGAGAAATTCTTACCGCATAAAAAAAAACAACATTTCTACCACACAACTATATATGAATGTGTTTTTGCATTAGTATTTAAATACACATCAACGGAGTAGATGAAATGTTTCGTCTATTCGATTACTTTTTTCATCAATTTGAAGACTTTAGTTGTTCTCATACATCTTGGAAGCCGATTTAAAAACAACCATGTGAACAAATGTTTGCTCAAATTCTCGTTTGAGTTAAGTTAAATGTGGAGAGAGCAAGAAATACGCAACAAAAAAACTTTGCTCTCATTAATAAAAGCTGTGTACAGTTATTTGAAAAAAGAAACGTAGCAAGCGAATTTGGCTGTGTGTGTTTTTTAGGTAGAGAAATAAATGCACATCTACAGAACGTATGAATTTTATCATCGCATTGAACATTGCTTCGTCACATTGACGATTGATTCGACTTGTAGGTGTTTCACTAATGGATAAATGTAAATTACAATAATCCATATACTATATACCGTTTTATTTAATATTTGAGATTTTTTCGACACATATTTCAGAGAAAAGTGTGTTTCATCAATTTGAAGATTCTTTCATCGCATTGACGAAAACTAGCATCCTTGATACATCATGGAAATAAAACAGTTAAAACTTTTGTCCAACTTATATTAAAATGTGGAATTCATATAATGGGAATCGTTTATATGAAAATTAATTTAAACCAAAAAATAATTTTAATTAACTTTCCCTGAATCGGGAAGAAAATAATTTCGTCTCATTGACGAAACTAGATCGTCAATGTGACGAACTACGAAAAGAACAAAAATTAACTTTGATGATTGCTTTCGTCACGTAGACTACCGAAATACTCACATGGACGAAACTTTTCATCGCATAGACGAAATCGCATTGATGAAACTGCATCGTCAATGTGACGAACGCTTTTTCTTTCGGTGCTGCTACAATGTTACACCACTTCCGGATCCAAAAAGAAAGTAGTGAAAATACTTTTTTGGCGACACTTTTTTTGCTGGGATGGGCTTGTCATAGGACGGAAGAAAAGTTTGTGGAACAAAAATAAAAATTACAGCCTGCTCTATCGATCGACTGAAATGGAAACAAACAGCTGAATTTATAACCCAAAATCAGCTGTTTTTATGCATCTCAGTCGATCGATAGAGCTCGTTCGACATACAGAAACAGACTGTTAATTTATTCATAATCATATGTGCTCTATTTGTTTTTCTATTTCCTTTTGACTCGGCCCTGATTGTTTACCTATCGTGTGTTTGCCGTTTGGAAGTTCTACCATTTGGCAGCATGATTCCCGGGGTCGATCCATACAATTCACCTTTCTACGAATGCTGGTACATTTTTCAAATGATCATCACACCCATGGGCTGCTGTATGTATATACCCTATACCAGCTTAATTGTTTCCTTCATCATATTTGGCATTGTCATGTGTAAGGCATTACAACATCGTTTGAGAAACTTAAAACGATTTCCTGGAAATTCTCAATGGGTGCAGAAAGAAGTTATTGAGTGTATTAAATATCAAAATATGATTATCGAGTAAGTATATATGTTTTAATAAAAATATTGAAAATTTTCCGACAACTCTTAATTCTACCTAAATCAATTAAATAATTGAATGTTTTTACTCGCAAACCCAATTAAAACTTTAATTGGTTCAATTAAATTATTAATTGATTTTTTCTTCGGAATTCAATCATCTTTTTATTGGGTCAATTTCTGCTATCTCTCGTTATCTTAAATTTATTATTACAATTTCTTAGGATTTACTTTGTAAAACAAATGATTTGTAATTTTTCTTCCAGATACATTAAAACTGTTAATAATTTGACGACATTTATTTTTTTCTTGGAATTTATTGCATTTGGAATTCTACTCTGTGCCCTATTATTTCTCTTGATTTTTGTAAGTTCTTATATAGGATTTCTTGGCAAAAGATTGTAACTAAAATCTATTACGATCGCTCCACAGGTGGACTCCACTGCTCAGGCGATTATTGTATATGCCTATATAACTATGATATTTAGTCAAATATTGGCTTTATATTGGTACGCAAATGAACTCATGGAGCAGGTATGGTATTCTTTAAAAAATTCTATCTGACTATTTATTATTATTAAAAACGTGTTGATTTGGTATTATCATGGATTTAAAAACCTGCAATAATTCTCCCAAAAAATCTATGGAAAATTCAAAAATTTAATTGCTCTCAAAAAAAGTTTAGTTGGATCCAAAGATTTTAACCTTCACGCAGAGAAGGAATATGATCACCTCAAACATGATTCAAGAGCAAAATGTTATGTTTGTATGGTGACCATGTAACATGTTTGCTACTAAAATGTTATTTTCTCATCAAATATAACCTGCTTGCCGAAATCAGATACATGATTTCCGAGAGAATAACATGGTCGCGAAAACCACGTTACATGGTCACCACCAAAAAATAACATTTTGCTCTTAAAACATGTTTGAGGTGATCATATTCCTTCTCTGGGTGTTCCCTTAAGGATTTCGGTTTTGATTCCGAGCCAAAAATGCGGCTTCTTAAAAAAACGAAATTTTTTAGGAACCTATCTAGCTTTAATTCTAAGATCGATAAAATTGAAATTGGGATACAGATCTCATTTGACAAAGTTTTATTCACGTTTTGCGATATATTAATAGGGCAATTAACGTACAAAAAAATGCCAATTTAAAAATTCGAATTATACAGATACTTCAAAGTAGAAAATATTTTCTTAATTAAAAAAAAAACTTTAAACCAAAGATAAGTTAGATTCAGTGGCAGCTCGCTATTTCAGGCTCACCTTGACTATGTTATTCAGTCCATCAGATTTTACGTTACGCTCAATAACAGGGCAGCGATGATAAATGGTGTTGACGAAAAAGTACTAAACATGTATTAAAATGTACTTTTCGAAGCCAAAAGATGCTAAAACTACATAATATCAAATTTAAAGACTATTGTAAAAGTATACGTATATTTAAATCTAAACGGATTTGGAAATATCTTTTTTTAGTTTATCTAAAAAAATCTCATTTTGCAAAATTTCATTTCTATAGAAAATTTTGCAAAATTTTATTTCTATAGAAAATTTTGTAAAATTTTATTTCTATAGAAATTTTTTTTTTTTCTATAGAAAATTTTGTCAACATCTTATTTCTATAGAATATTTTGTCAAAATTTTATTTCTATAGAAAATTTTTTCAAAATTTTATTTCTATAGAATATTTTGTCAAAATTGTATTTCTATAGGAAATTTTGTCAAAATTTTATTTCTAAAGGAAATTTTGTAAAATTTTATTTATAAGAAAATTTTGTAAAAATTTTATTTCTATAGAATATTTTGTCAAAATTTAATTTCTATAGAAAATTTTTGTCAAAATTTTATTTTCATAGAAAAGTTTGTCAACATTTTATTTCTATAGGAAATTTTGTCAAAATTTTATTTCTATAAAAAAATTTCGTGAAATTTTTTTTTCTATAAAAAATTTTGTCAAGATTTTTTTTCAATAGGAAATTTTGTCAAAATTTTATTTCTATAGGAAATTTTGCAAAATTTTATTTCTATAGAAAATTTTGTAAACATTTATTTCTATAGAAATTTTTTTCAAAATTTTTTTCTATAGGAAATTTTGTCAACATTTTACTTCTATAGAATATTTTGTCAACATTTTATTTCTATAGAAAATTTTTTCAAAATTTTATTTCTATAGAATATTTTGTCAAAATTGTATTTCTATAGGAAATTTTGTCAAAATTTTATTTCTATAGGAAATTTTGTAAAATTTTATTTATAAGAAAATTTTGTCAACATTTTATTTCTATAGGAAATTTTGTCAACATTTTATTTCTATAGGAAATTTTGTCAAAATTTTATTTCTATAAAAAATTTTCGTGAAATTTTTTTTCTATAAAAAATTTTGTCAAGATTTTTTTTCAATAGGAAATTTTGTCAAAATTTTATTTCTATAGAAAATTTTGTCAAAATTTTATTTCTATAGGAAATTTTGTCAAAATTTTATTTCTATAGGAAAATTCGTCAACATTTTATTTCTATAGAATATTTTGTCAAAATTTTATTTCTATAGGGAATTTTGTCAAAATTTTATTTCTATAGGAAATTTTGTCAAAATTTTATTTCTATAGAATATTTTGTCAAAATTTTTTCCTCTAGAAAATTTTGGTCAAAATTTTATTTCTATAGAATATTTTGTCAAAATTTTATTTCTATAGAAAATTTTGTCAAATTTTTTTTCATAGAAAATTTTGTCAAAATTTTATTTCTATAGAATATTTTGTCAAAATTTTATTTCTATAGAAAATTTTTTCAAAATTTTATTTCTATAGAATATTTTGTCAAAATTGTATTTCTATAGGAAATTTTGTCAAAATTTTATTTCTAAAGGAAATTTTGTAAAATTTTATTTATAAGAAAATTTTGTAAAAATTTTATTTCTATAGAATATTTTGTCAAAATTTAATTTCTATAGAAAATTTTTGTCAAAATTTTATTTTCATAGAAAATTTTGTCAACATTTTATTTCTATAGGAAATTTTGTCAAAATTTTATTTCTATAAAAAAATTTCGTGAAATTTTTTTTTCTATAAAAAATTTTGTCAAGATTTTTTTTCAATAGGAAATTTTGTCAAAATTTTATTTCTAAGAGAATTTTGTCAAAATTTTATTTCTATAGGAAATTTTGCAAAATTTTATTTCTATAGAAAATTTTGTAAACATTTATTTCTATAGAAATTTTTTTCAAAATTTTTTTCTATAGAAAATTGTGTCAACATTTTACTTCTATAGAATATTTTGTCAACATTTTATTTCTATAGAAAATTTTTTCAAAATTTTATTTCTATAGAATATTTTGTCAAAATTGTATTTCTATAGGAAATTTTGTCAAAATTTTATTTCTATAGGAAATTTTGTAAAATTTTATTTATAAGAAAATTTTGTCAACATTTTATTTCTATAGGAAATTTTGTCAAAATTTTATTTCTATAAAAAATTTTCGTGAAATTTTTTTTTCTATAAAAAATTTTGTCAAGATTTTTTTTCAATAGGAAATTTTGTCAAAATTTTATTTCTATAGAAAATTTTGTCAAAATTTTATTTCTATAGGAAATTTTGTCAAAATTTTATTTCTATAGGAAAATTCGTCAACATTTTATTTCTATAGAATATTTTGTCAAAATTTTATTTCTATAGGGAATTTTGTCAAAATTTTATTTCTATAGGAAATTTTGTTAAAATTTTATTTCTATAGAATATTTTGTCAAAATTTTTTCCTCTAGAAAATTTTGTCAAAATTTTATTTCTATAGAATATTTTGTCAAAATTTTATTTCTATAGAAAATTTTGTCAATTTTTTTTTCATAGAAAATTTTGTCAAAATTTTATTTCTATAGAAAATTTTGTCAAAATTTTATTTCTATAGAAAATTTTGTCCAAATTTTATTTCTATAGAAAATTTTGTCAAAATTTTATTTCTATAGGAAATTTTGTCAAAATTTTATTTCTATAGAAAATTTTGTCAAAATTTTATTTCTATAGAAAATTTGGTCAAAATTTTATTTCTATAGAAAATTTTGTCAAAATTTTATTTCTATAGAAAATTTTGTCAATTTTTTTTTCATAGAAAATTTTGTCAAAATTTTATTTCTATAGAAAATTTTGTCAAAATTTCATTTCTATAGAAAATTTTGTCAAAATTTTATTTCTATAGGAAATTTTGTCAAAATTTTATTTCTATAGAAAATTTTGTCCAAATTTTATTTCTATAGAAAATTTTGTCAAAATTTTATTTCTATAGGAAATTTTGTCAAAATTTTATTTCTATAGAAAATTTTGTCAAAATTTTATTTCTATAGAAAATTTGGTCAAAATTTTATTTCTATAGAAAATTTTGTCAAAATTTTATTTCTATAGAAAATTTTGTCAACATTTTTTTCCTATAGAAAATTTTGTCAAAAATTTATTTCTATAGGAAATTTTGTCAAAATTTTATTTCTATAGGAAAATTTGTCAAAATTTTATTTCTAAGAAAATTTTGTAAAAATTTTATTTCTATAGAAAATCTTGTAAAAATTTTATTTCTATAAAAATTTTTCGTGAAATTTTTTTTTCTTTACAAAATAGAATTTTGTCAAAATTTTATTTCTATAGGAAATTTTGTCAAAATTTTATTTCTATAGAATATTTTGTCAACATTTTATTTCTAAGAGAATTTTGTCAAAATTTTATTTCTATAGGAAATTTTGTCAAAATTTTATTTCTATAGAAAATTTTCGTCAATTTTATTTCTATAGGAAATTTTGTCTAAATTTTATTTCTATAGAATATTTTGTCAAAATGTTATTTCTATAGAATATATTGTCAAAATTTTTTCCTATAGAAAATTTTGTCAAAATTTTATTTCTATAGAATATTTTGTCAAAATTTTATTTCTATAGAAAATTTAGTCAAAATTTTATTTCTATAGAAAATTTAGTCAAAATTTTATTTCTATAGGAAATTTTATCAAAATTTTATTTCTATAGAAAATTTTGTCAAAATTTTATTTCTATAGAAAATTTTGTCAAAATTTTATTTCTGTAGAAAATTTTATCAAAATTTTTTCCTATTGAAAATTTTGTCAAAATTTTATTTCTAAGAAAATTTTGTCAAAATTTTATTTCTATAGAAAATTTTGTCAAATTTTTATTTCTATAGAAAATTTTCGTCAAAATTTTTTTCTATAGAAAATTTTCGTCAAACTTTTAGTTCTATAGAAAATTTTCGTCAAAAGTTTTCTTCAATAGAAAATTTATGAAGAAGAACCTCTTTGCAAAATCCAACTGAATATGGTATAGACAAAATTCCTCTCAAAAATGTTGAGATCCTGTAATAAAAACTAATATACCCTCATTTGGGAATATGTTTATTTCTCCAATGTCCGCTTTTTACAATTTTTAGAGATGAGTTGATATCAGAGAAACGTTCACATTTAGGGCAGAATAACTCTATATAGAGCAATTGTGATGAAAAAGAACCAAATGGCTAGCGGTCGTGACACGGTGCTTTTGGCAGTCGAAATGTATCAAAAAAAGCACGAAAGTGTCAACTTTATCAGCCCTGTAACAGGGGATCTTCTTTTTATAGCCGAGTCCGAACGGCGTTTCATATTGCGGTGAAACTACCAGCTTTGAACCTATCAGAAATGTCAGCAGCATTCCTTCGGGACATTAATTTCACCGCTGAGATTTTTTTGAGTGATTGGTCGAAACTTGGACTGAAGCCATGACAATTTGTATGCAAGGCGGACGTGCTAAACATTGCACCGCGGTGTACAGTGCTTCGAACCCATACATCATATGGACACAGCTAGAAGGAGACATCGTAGGAACGCGAAGCTTTGAAAGGCCTTGTTGATGGTCAAACCTAAGACAAAAGCAAATCGGACCATTCTTTCACGTACCTCCCATACAAAGGGATCAAAAATATCTGATTGCATAAAAGGGTGAGATAAAACAAATAGAATGGTCCGATCGGACCATTCCTTCACGTACCTCCCATACAAAGGGATCAAAAATATCTGATTGCATAAAAGGGTGAGATAACACAAATAACAAAATGTCCCAAAATTTTAATTTTTTTTCTGATTTGAGTTCAAACATTACCAACAATACCTACACAAATATTTAACTTGGCTAAAACCGGGTCTATTTGGCTAGAAAAATCCCAAAAATTTTAAAAATAGCCAAAATTTTAATTTTTTCTGAGTTTAGTTCAAACACTACCACCAATACCTACACAAATATTTAACTTGGCTAAAACCGGGCCATTTTCTATCAAAAAAGATTACAATTCAAATCTTTTTTAAAAATTGTTTTAGTCAATTAAAGCAAAATTTTATTTTTGTATTCGAAGCTTGATATGACAAACAGAAACTAGAATACAAATCGAAGCAAATATTTTTTTTGTCGCTTTCGAAGCACTGTGCGATGGCTCCTGCATATAAGAAAACAAGTATATACAGCAGTAAGTTCGGCCGGGCCGAATCTTAAATACCCACCACCATGAACCAAATATTAGGGTGTCCTTTGAAATTTCAGGAGGGCTTGAGGACTTGAGGACACTTCCCGAAGATAAATTTAAAGATTTCATCCATGAGGTCTATATCAGATTCTGGATTCATAAGAACCATTTTTGTTTGAGTTTTAGAGGAATCATTAACATCTCTTGTAAGTGTGCAAGAAAATAATAAAATAACGTCTTGATTTGAAATCTTAAATCTGTAGAAGTAAAATCTGGAAATTTTACATTGAGTTTCAAGCAATTTTCATCATCAGTGCGCCTTCTACACCCTCAAGAAGTGAAGTCGGTCTATATGGAGGCATTACCAAATGGACCTATAAAAACCTAATCCGATACACGTTATTGTGAGCCTAAAATACCAGAATATTTACAATTTCAGGCAAATCAGATAAAAACTACGGTTTCTAGAAACCCAAGGAGTTAAATCGGGAGATCGTTCTTATGGGGGCTATACTGAAATATGGACCGATGTTCACCGTTTTCGGCACACCTCTTTATGACCCGAAAATACCTCTAGATTTCCAATTTCAGGCAAATAGGATAAAAACTTCGGATTCTAGAAGCCCAAGAAGTAAAATCGGGAAATCGGTGTATATGGGGGCTATACCAAAATATGGACCGATCCTCACCATTTTCGGCACATTTCTTTATGGTCCTAAAATACCTCTAGATTTCCAATTTCAGACAAATTGGATAAAAAATAAGGTTTCTATAAGCCCAAGACCCCAAATCGGGAGGTCGGTTTATATACTCACAATTTTCGGCACACGTATTTGTGGTCCGACAATACCTCTAGATTTCCAATTTCAGGTAAATTGAATAAAAACTGCGGTTTCTATAAGCCCAAGAAGTAAAATCGGGAGGTCGGTTTATATGGGGACTATATCAAAACCTGGACCGATACAGCCCATCTTCGAACTTGACCTGCCTGCAGACAAAAGACGAGTTTGCGCAAAATTTCAGCACGATTGCTTCATTATTGAAGACTGTAGCGTGATTACAACAGACAGACAGACAGACAGACAGACAGACGGACAGACGGACATCGTTATATCGTCTTAGAATTTCTCCCTGATCAAGAATATATATACTTTATATAGTCGGAAATCGATATTTCGATGCGTTACAAACGGAATGACAAACTTATTATACCCCCGTCACCATTCTATGGTGGTGGGTATAAAAATACATCTACAGTATTTCTTTTCATTATTGAGGGCATACCGCTCCATTTATCATAAAATTAAAAATCTGATAATTGATATAACAAATTTTAAACTGTCTATGAATAAAAGTCGACTTAAGTTGTTTCTTTTTAAAATAATTTTTTTTTTTATCAAAACTTACCATATTTATCATCTATCTCTTTCAGAATCTATCAATAGCAGCTGCCGCCTATGAAACAGAATGGTTTACTTTTGAGATACCAGTGCAAAAGTGTATTATGTTGTTAATATTAAGAGCACAGAAACCAGCCTCAGTAAGTTGTGGGATAGGCTACTTACCATAATCTCCTGATAACGTTTGCGCCAATGTAAAGTGTTTGTCAATGTGAAGCACTGTTTTTTGTGTGTTCCGTCATAGCATAAGTGAGAAAAAAACTAATTTCCCCGGCACATGTGTTTCATTGACAAACTTAATGCAGACATTTTACTTTTTTTTTGCGCTTATAGCACTGTGTCATGATATGTGTGTCGAACATGTCAAGTCGTTTTATGTTCAGTTCAATATAATGCCGGTCATTATTAGTTATTACACAGAAAAAAATTTAGTGTCTGAAAAACCACAAAACTTTCTATAGAAGTAAAATTTTAAGAAAATTTTCAATAGAAATAAAATATTGAGAAAATGTTATATAGACACAAAATGTTGATATCATTTTCTATAAAAATAAACTTTTGATAAAATTTTCTATAGAAATAAAATTTTGACAAATTTTTCTATAGAGATAAAATTTTGACAAAATTTTGTATAGAGATAAAATTTTGACAATATTTTCTATAGAGATAAAACTTTGACAAAATTTTCTATAGAGATAAAATTTTGACAAAATTTTCTATAGAGGCAAAATTTTGACAAAATTTTCTATAAAGGCAAAATTTTGACAAAATTATCTATAGAAATAAAATTTTGACAAATTTTCTATAGAGATATAATTTTGACAAAATTTTCTATAGAGATAAAATTTTGACAAAATTTTCTATAGAGATAAAATTTTGACAAAATTTTCTATAGAGATAAAATTTTGACAAAATTTTCTATAGAGATAAAATTTTGACAAAATTTTCTATAGAGATAAAATTTTGACAAAATTTTCTATAGAGATAAAATTTTGACAACATTTTCTATAGAGATAAAATTTTGACAAAATTTTCTATAGAGATAAAATTTTGACAAAATTTCCTATAGAGATAAAATTTTGACAAAATTTTCTATAGAAATAAAATTTTGACAAAATTTTTATTTTGTAGAAATAAAATTTTGACGAAATTTTCTGTAGAAATAAAATTTTGACAAAATTTTCTACAGAAATAAAATGTGGACACAATTTTCTATAAAAGTAAAAATTTGACAAACATTTTTATAGAAATAAAATATTGACAAAATTTTCTATAGAAATAAAATTTTGATAAAATTTTAAAATGTTGATAACATTTTCTATAAAAATAAAATTTTGACAAAATTTTCTATAGAAATAAAATTTGGACAAAATTTTCTATAGAAATAAAATTTGGACAAAATTTTCTATAGAGATAAAATTTTGACAAAATTTTCTATAGAAATAAAATTTTGGTAAAATTTTCCATAGAGTTAAAATTTTGACAAAATTTTCTAAAGAGTTAAAATTTTGACAAAATTTTCTATAGATCAAATTTTGACAATATTTACTATAGAGTTAAAATTTTGACAAAATTTTCTAAAGAGTTAGAATTTTGACAAAATTTTCTATATAGTTAAAATTTTTACAAAATTTTTTATAGAAATAAAATTTTGACAAAATTTTCTATAGAAAAAAAATGTTGACAAAATTTTCTTAAGAAATAACAATTTTGACAACATTTTCTATAGAAATAAAATTTTGACAGCATTTTCTTTTGAAATAAAATTTTGACAAAATTTTCTATAGAAAAAAAAATTTGTTTTGTTTTTTATTGTTGGTTTGTACTTCAATCATATATGTTGTTGTGATCTCAGCTTTAAAACCATTGTGTTGACTACATTACAAGAGTAGCTTAACCAACAGAGGAAAAGAATGTTTGTCAAATTTATTTGGGCAAAACCCTATAGACTGCAAGATGGTTGGATGGACGCTCGTTTCGGAATTACCACATTTCTCGCAATTTACACAATATTAAAAACAACTTTCTTTAAAATAAAGACATTTTAATTAAAAGAAGGTTTGCTTTAATTGTTTTCTTTAGATTTAGGACACGAATCTTTAAAAATTGCGTCCCATCTTCAAAAATTCCTTACAGTAATGTGGTAATTCCGAAACGTGCATCCATCCAACCATCTTGCAGTCTATAGGGTTTTGCCCAAATAAATTTGACAAACATTCTTTTCCTCTGTTGGTTAAGCTACACTTGTAGTTTAGCCAATGTATGGTTTTAAGCTGAAATCAAAAGAAAAAAAAACAACAGAAATAAAATTTTTGACAAAATTTTCTATAGAAATAAAATTTTGACAAAATTTTCTATAGAAATAAAATTTTGATAAAATTTGTTATACCCACCAAAATCTCCGAATCTAAGTCCGTTGGACTGGGGAATTTTGGAGAGTAAAGTTGGCACTAACAATTACCGAAGTGTCCATCATGTCGAATATTTCGAAATACCGCAAAATGGGTTTACTTTACATTTTTAGTACTTTTTGTCATTTTTAGTTTGACAAATATAAGCAGTATGAACTTGGTAATACTTTGTTTGCCACCATGTATGTACCAATCAGGGTACACCTAGACCTCGGTTTACGTCGTTTCGTTTTGCGTTGTTTCGAAGTTGCGTCGCTGTTGAATTAGTACTAGTTTTCACTTTGCGTCGTTAGATTTTCAAAGTTGAGTTATTATCTATCTCCAATCTTTGCATAGTTTGTCATAGAAACTTATAATTGACTTTACGTTGTTTCCGTTTGCGTCGTGTTTTTTTTTTGAACGTATCTGCGACGCAAAGCGAGGTCTAGATGTACTTTTAAATTGAATAATTTTTATTTTATTCAATAGATTTTTTCATTTCACCATTTGATTTCATTTTTCACAGTGTATATGTAATAGTTTTTTCTCTGCTGTCATTTAATTTAATGACCAATAGTGTATGCAAATCCATATATGTGTCTCATTATTAGAAAGTAATTTTAGTTCTAATTTCCTTTAAATATACTTGATAATTTTCTCTTTCTAATTAGTATCTTGACAATTTTTTCTTGCAGATTAAAGTTGGCAATATTCACCCGATAACATTGGAATTATTTCAATCATTATTGAATGCCTCATATTCATATTATACACTGCTCAAGCGGGTATATGGTTAAATGGGACATTTTCACCCTCGTCGATTGATTGATGGAAATTTGGAGGAGTCGGGGATTCAAGAGTATTGGAATTACGATTAACATAATTTGTTATTTGAAAAACAATAACAATTCTTTGAATATATATAATCAGTATAGACACTTTCGCTTAGCGTAATTATACACTTAAAAAAAATTGTTATTCATAAGAGTTGGAAAGTTTTCTAAACTAGCCGTTTTTGTTTGCTGAAGAAGAGAAAGCAGTTCGTTATTTGAATCAGCAAACATTTTTCTTTGCTGAAAAGCCAAACAACTACTGCTGAATTAGTATCATTGTTTGGTGTTGACCAACATAAATTTTAGGACACGCAATTTACACAATATTAAAAACAACTTTCTTTAAAATAAAGACATTTTAATTAAAAGAAGGTTTGCTTAAAATTTTTTTTTAATTTAGGACACGAATCTTTGAAAATGGCGTCCCATCTTTAAAATCGTATAAACCAAAAAATTCCTTATAGTAAAGAAAAGCATTTTGGATTTATAGAAATAATCTTTTGAATTAATTGAGATATTGAATCTTTGGATTAGAGATTAGAGAAATTAAAAAAAAAATATACACAAATAAAGCATAAAGATTTACTAAATTCTTACTTCTCACAAAATAATTCGTTATTTCTTTAAATTTGTAAATTTTACTACAAAGGCGCCCATCCTGAACTTCGTATGGCACTAAAGACATTCTTGCAATTTTTAACTCCAAGTTTTTCTATCAAACTACAAAATTTTCATTAAGAAACGAAAAAAAAATAATTATGTCTAATAGATTTTCTTGAATTTGTCGAAAAATATTTACTCATTTTTGTGATATCGGCAAGATGTCAGCGTTTGTAATAATGTTTAGTTAACATTTTCTAAAAATAATCTAAATTTTCTAAAATTAGCCAAAATTTTTCTTCCTGGTGTTCCACTGTTTTTCCTGGTGTTCCACTGTTTTTTAGTGTATCCTCATGAATACAGTTCAGATCTGCCTGGAAAGCCTCTAGATCAGGTAGTATACCTTGGTAATTTTTTTTGGGTGATTTATTCAACATATCTGCACGCTCACAAAAAATCGCTTCTGTAACATATACTCCCAAACATATTTTGCTTCAAGCATATACATTTTTGGGTATTGCCCAAACATTTATATGTTTGATCTCTTCCAATATATAATATGTTTGAAAGCATATTGGTCTAAACAATATATGTTTGGGTAGTCTAAGTTCCAAACATTTTGTATTTTTGCATCCAAATTCAATAATGTTGTCTTCCAAAAAACAATATGTTATTATGTGAACATATAATATGTTTGGAAGCATTTTGCACCCAAAAATATTATATGCTTAAAAAAAAATTCTCCCAAACAATATTGTGCTCAAAATTTTATTTATTTATTTATATATTTACAATCATAATGAATTATGAAAATAAACAGGTAATATAGGTGCTAACAACATAGGTTTTCGACCTGAATGCTCAAAATTTTGTTTCTGCCCAATTGTATATTCCCCCACATCTTTCTCACTTCCACGAGATTTTTTAGTTCTTAGCACCTTTTTCTGTAATAAAAACATTGTAGAAGAAATTATTCAATTGTATGATTTTTTTTATTTTAATTTTACCTTTTGCCGGACGGGGATTCGAACAGCGGACCACACAGTTTGTAAGGATCAAAGAAGTAGCTGATCAATTGCCCAAGGAAAAATAAAATCTTAATTTTGATATAACAAGCAACAACCACCAACTTAATTCAATATCGCTCCCTGTTAAATAGCGGTCCAAGCTACTAAACACATATATGTTTATAGGCTATTTCTAAATTAATATATGTTTGCATCCAAGCATATTGTATTTACAAACATTTTATGTCCCAAACATAATATGTTCTAACATATTAACATATATGTCCCAAACATGTTATGCTAGTTTATGAACATTATATGCTTGCACTCAAAAATATTGTGTTTAAAAATTTGTGTTCCAAACATATAATGTTTATAGCCAAACATATGAAAAACAGCCTTTTTCATCCGTGTGATTACAGAAAAGTTCCAAACCGATCGTGGAATTCAGGACACCAATTCAATTGAAACGGTCGTTAAAGCTATCACAGGCTAAGCGAAAGTGGTTTTGTGGCGTATTCGAACAATCGATTTTATTTTAACAGGTTGGCTGATAAGTCCCCGGTCTAACAAAGAAAAACACATTTTTTTGTCAAAATTCGTTTTTATTATTCAACATAGTTCCCTTCAAGAGCGATACAACGATTATAACGACCTTCCAATTTTTTGATGCCATTTTGACTGTACTCCTTCGGTTTTACCTCAAAATAGGCCTCAGTTTCGGCGATCACCTCTTCATTGCAGCCAAATTTTTTCCCTGCGAGCATCCTTTTGAGGTCTGAGAACAAGAAAAAGTCGCTGGGGGCCAGATCTGGAGAATACGGTGGGTGGGGAAGCAATTCGGAGCCCAATTCATGAATTTTTGCCATCGTTCTCAATGACTTGTGACACGGTGCGTTGTCTTGGTGGAACAACACTTTTTTCTTCTTCATATGGGGCCGTTTTGCCGTGATTTCGACTTTCTAACGCTCGGTTTTTCCCTTCTCAAGATAATGGATAAAAATTATTCCATGGGCATCCCAAAAAACAGAGGCCATTACTTTGCCAGCGGACTTTTGAGTCTTTCCACGCTTCGGAGACGGTTCACCGGTCGCTGTCCACTCAGCCGACTGTCGATTGGACTCAGGAGTGTTGTGATGGAGCCATGTTTCATCCATTGCAGCGTTGCCAGAATTGTTTCACCAAAAACCGCTAGATTTGTCCAAAAAACTAGCCAAAAAAGCTAAAAAATTTAAAAAAATAGCTAGAAAAAAAGCTAAATTTTTTTGTATCAAAAGTCACATTTTTGATTGAAATTTAACAAACTTAAAGGCTTTATTTCACTTAAAATGCATATTATTTTAATTGTATTCAATTTAATTCCATTTCTGTGAGACTGTAAGAAATTCTAAATCATATTAGCTCTGTTGGCGTACTCGATACATTTTGATTACTATCACAAATTTTTACTGGAAGTCCTTCGTTTATATTTCCTTGTAAAAACATTTTTCCCAGTGAACTTGCAATTGTCAGCTGGTTAATCATGCATTAGAAAATATCTATATATTTTGTTTTAACTGAATTAATGATAAATTCGTGAACGTGTACACTTCTCTTAATTTTACCCAAGAGAATAAAACCCATTTTAACTGTCTTGCAAGTTTATAATGAATAACTTTTATTCGAAAATTTCCCAAACCTATTGTTGTCCAATTTTTGTAAATGTAAATCCATCCCATTAATAAATAGCAGATTTGTTTTGATCCTATCACTACGAATTTTTTATTGCATTTTTTGGTGTTAAAAAAAAATAATACCACATTCAAAACTTTATTTCCTTAATTATTTCTATGTTCGGTTCCAAAGGTTTTGTACACTAATGATTTTGGTATTGATTCAGAGTCAAATTTGAATTTATTCGTTTTGTCAGCTTTTTCTTTATGAGCTACCACAGTGCTTTAAAAACGTGCTAACGACAACTTAAATTTCCAAATTCAGACTCGACTTTAAGTAGAAATTATTCTGTGTATACGTTTTTAAAATAAAATGTTGAAAAACCAATTCTATTTTTGAACGCTATTTTGGTTTGTGGTCAAGATACAAAAACTCCACAAATTTAAAGACTATTTAATTAATTTTAAGAATTTTTTAGAATTGACCCTAGCCTTCTTTCATGAAAAGGTACCCATTTTTAAGTTGAATCACTTAACTATAAGGACAAAACGATTTTATCGGCTTTTGGACAAGGAAAACAGTTTATAACATATAAGAGAAATTCACAAATGCTATTATAACCAAAATTCGCGTTCGTATTTTAAAGACATGAAATCTTTGGCCTCATGACAATATTTTTTCAGTGTACAAAGCAATTCACATCTACTATTTTAATTTAGTAATATCATAATAACTTTAGAATACGTATTAAAATAACATAAAAAGGATAAACGAGTCAAATGCTATTATTCCTAATAATTTACTGACAGTTTATATAAGAAATTTGTATGGTAATAGTAGATTTAAAGTTTACGATAACTTTTATGAAGACGAGGAAAAAACTTTACAACGAGGTGTATTTGCTGCAAAAATGCCCGCATAATGGTTGGAATAATTATTAAGGCTTCAATTGAGCTTTGAAATATGCGGAAAACCTTATTCTGGCAGCAAGACTTAGATAAAAACGAAGTTTTATCCATATTTCAATAGGAACATGTCGAAAATAAAAAAGCCAAAAATAGCTAAAAGGGTCATGAAAAAAAGCCAGAAAAAAAGCTAAAAGCTAAATGCATTTTCCCCGCTAAACGTCTTCAAAAAAAGCCAAATCTAGCGGGAAAAAAACTAAATTGGCAACGCTGACAGGAACTCAATTTTTTAAAACAATATTTTTAAGTGCAAGCATATAATGTTCATAAACTAGCATAACATGTTTGGGACATATATGTTAATATGTTAGAACATATTATGTTTGGGACATAAAATGTTTGTAAACATAATATGTTTAGATGCAAACATATATTAATTTGGAAATAGTCTATAAACATATATGTGTTTAGAAAGAGAGACCTAGATAGTATGCTGCAAGTAAAATAATGGAAGTAACCAATTGGCGCCTTAAAAATATATCCACACAAAGAAAATTTCATTAACATTTTTCATTAAGTTTTTTACTACCAGTGTATGCCCTAAGGTGAAACATAATATGTTTGAACAATACAAACAATATTTTGCCTCGACCAATCCTGAAAATATTTATGCTTGAAGCAAAATGTGTTTGGGGTATATGTTATAGAAGCGATTTTTGTTTTGAGGGTGTAGCTACAATTTTAAAGAATTTTAATTAGTATCGAAATTGGCTCTAATAAGCCAAAAAGTGATTTTATAAAATTCTCTCTAAACAAAAATTCACTTATGCAAGACTTAAGTAGTTTTCCTTCCTTCCAGTTTCTGCAGAAATTACGGAAATAAAGGATGAGCGTATAGCGACCGTCACGTTTACTGCACCATCAAATAGTTCATAATAATTTTGGCTTGGTGTCCCAAATTGAAATAACTCTATTCTCAAGTTTTTTAAACTCGTTAATAACTTTATGAACATTCCTGAGAATTGAAACTTCTTCGCACATATCATCATCTTGGATATCATTCGCTGCCTAGCTGAAGAGATTGAAGTATTTTGAGTTTGCGATGTTTGCTACTTTTTCTACATTTACGACGCGTATGTGACGTTTTCGACCTTTACAACTTTGCGACAGTCGCAAACCCAAAAAAGCTTGAACCAGACAATTTCTGGTTAAGACCTCACAAGGACTCAAGGAATTGAACAATTTCTTGGCCGACAACAGCTACATCAGTGGTTATGAACTAGAGGTGTGCACGTGACACGAAATTGTCGTGAATCACGAAAAATTTCGTGACTCACGCTGATGGCAACGGCGTGAGTGTGTGTGAGCGTGATTATCAAACCAAAAGTAGTGCGTGAGCATGAGTCACGAAAATAATTTCTTCGTGAGTGTGCGTGAGTAACGAAATTCGGAAAAATACGCTCACGAAAAAATCCCGCCCACGGACATAAAACGCTTATGAGATGGATTCACTTACAATTTTAGTGACACCTTGGATGTTAAGAGTTTAATAACGCTCTCGATTTTAATCATGCTCATGTAATCATGTTTCATGTTTCGTCTCTAAGGTAAATTAGTTATGAAATTTTTCGTGAGTCACATTTCGTGCGTGAGTACAAATGTTCTTTTCGTGAGTGTGCGTGAGTCCTACCAAACAATATCGTGCGTGAGTAAGATTTTTCCGTCGTGATGTTATTTCTATAGCAAATTTTGTCAAAATTTTATTTCCATAGAAAATGTGGTCAAAATTTTATTTCTACAGCACAATTTGTCAAATTTTTTTATTGAAAATATTGTCAAAATTTTAGAAAATTTTGTCAAAATTTTATTTCTACAGAAAATTTAGTCAAAATTTTATTTCTACAGAAAATTTAGTCAAAATTTTATTTCTATAAAAAATTTAGGCAACATTTTATTTCTATAGAACAATTTGTCAAAATTTTATTTCTATAAATATTTTGTAAAATTTTTATTTCTATAGAAAAATTTGTCAAAATTTTATTTCTATAAAAAATTTAGTCAAATTTTTATTTCTATAGAAAATTTTGCAAAATTTTATTTCTATAAACAATTTTGTCAAAATTTTCTTTCTATAAATATTTTGGTCGAAATTTTATATCAATAGAAAATGTTGTCAAAATTTTATTTCTATGAACAATTTTATCAAAATTTTATTCCTATTTTTATGTTAGCCTGATATCAAGGCAGTCTGGTTCAATGTCCAAATCATTTAAACTAGAAAGTATTACAATATTTATTCGAGCTTATTGGACAGGAAGATTAAGGGAATTGACATCATTCAGTTACTGAATCATCTCACCCGGCCAGATCTCGCTAAAGGATTGTAAATTATACGAAAAGATGATGCACAGTGCGTGTGAAAAATGGTTAAATTTGGGAAGAATAATTCTCGCATGTAAATTTCATAAGAAATTAACATAAAAGAACCAAATTGAATCATCTCACCCGGTCAGATCTCGCTAAAGACTATGGAAATGTGAAGTGGCCAACACTGAAACATATACAGTTTGTCAAGAAAGTGTTTTGACAATGGGATCATAATTATGTTTTGTTCCAAAATTAAATATAATGAAATTTTAAAATAATATTTTATTATGTATTTTGCAAAGTATACATACGTACACAGAATTAAAAATTTAATAAAATATTTAATATTTCAATTATTTTTTTTGGATTTGAAATATTTGGCAATGTCAAAAGACTTTCTTGACAGACTGTATGTATAGTCAGGCTTTCTTTTCAGTAACTTAATGATGTCAATTCCCTTAATCTTCCTGTCCAATAAACTCGAATAAATATTGTAATAATTTCTAAATTTTATTCCTATAAAAATTTTATTTCTATAGCAAATTTTCTCAAAAATAAAATTTTATTTCTATAGCAAATTTTCTCAAAAATAAAATTTAAAAATTTTATTTCTATAGCAAATTTTCTCAAAAATTTTATTTCTTACTGATGCTCACTGATATTCACTGCTAAAGGCCGGTACTCTGTTCGGTTTTCGCGTTGAAACTCCATACAAAACCAAAAAATGCGAAAAATTTGCGAAATTTTTTCCATTTGTGATACTTTGTTTTTTCGTGTTGAAAAACTGACGTTTATAGCACGGCGCCATTTGCAATGTGAATTAAGAAATAATTTATTTATTAAAAACTATTTGTGCGGGTTTATAAATCAAACACGGACCATATTTTTGTTCCGAAACTATACAAAGGATCAAAGGAATAGCAGATCAATTGCCCAAGGAAAAATAAAATGTTATTTTGTAAAAACAAGCAACATCCACCAACTTAATCCAATATCGCTCCCTGTAAAATAGCGCTCCAAGCTACCTAAAAAACGCCGCTTTCTATGTGCGAAATAATGGTTTCCATAAAAATTTTTCGCAAGAATGAACATAGTACCGGCCTTAAGACGAAAACTTGTAAAAAGGCATTAGCTGTGCCCAAGATTTGGTAGGTCTGACCAAATATTGTCCAAATCGGGTCAGTTATATATAAAGCACTCAACAAATTTGAAGGATTTGAGATTTTATCGAAATAGTAGATCTAAATACAAAGTTGTGCAGGGTATATTATAGTCGGCCCCACCAGACTTCAGACTTTCCTTATTTGGTTTTTACTAAAATTTTGTTTCGTCCCATAACGTTAGATTTAAATTTTAAGTACATAGATTTTGTAGAAGTATATACAATTTTGTCTAAATCGGTTCAGATTGAAATTCATGCATATGGGATTTGAGATGGTATCAACAATTTTGGTCCACAATGTGTTGAAGGGTATAATACAATGAGCCCCGTCCGACTTTGAACTTTCTTTACTTGTCTATGTTATAAATACATATACTGAAGACTGTTGGTACCTGCTCATATTGTGATGGGTATTTATATCATTATTTTATTTATTAAACATAGGACCGACACTGCTTTAAATTTTGAAATATAGAGTTCAATTGTCATCAAATGTGAAATTAAGATCTTTTTTGCACACATAAATAAATACGATCATTTATATCGATCAAATCATATTAGTGGTATTAAACTGAGATTTATTTATATTACTCGGAGTCGACTCCGGAGTTGGAGTCGAGGCTGATTAAAAATGCTGGAGTCGAAGTCGAGCAAAATTGGCTCGACTCCACAGCCCTGGTTAGTTGCAATACATATCAGCCACAAGAATAGGGTAAAATTATTACATAATTATTGCATAAACATACTTACCTCACTTATTGAATTTTAAGTAGATTCGAACTTATATGATATATAAGTTGATATATATATATGAATCCGATACATAGATATCGGCTTATATGGTAGCTATATTCAATTATGAACCAAAATTGACAAACTTTTGTATGCTTGGTAGAAAGTGAATACTTACATTCATTACCGAATGTCAAGCGGCTTCGAGCAAAAACTATTCCTCAAGTTGCTCAACATGTCCACTCCAGATATTTGTTTAAACGGGACATATTCCTATATATTGTACCATTGTATGCCGGATATTTTCCATATCCGGTGAGCCAATGTATTAAGTAAATTCGTTGATTGATTACCATGTATTCACGACAATCAATAATGTTTATATAGGGTCTCAGATCAATTTTTGTGAAGAGGTTACAAACATAATGAAAAATTTAGTATCCACACGTCCCTTATATAGTTATCAATCATTATTTCAAATCATAATTATCCAATTTTCAAATTGAATACATTTAGTTTTTATTTCTATCGATTGCAAATGGAACAAGAAATGTCACACATAGCTTGCTTTGATAACTCTACACGGATATCTATAACATTTGATAACGGCAATACTATAACATTCCATAACAATTGCCAAATTAAGATTCCTCTATACCCAAACAATGTGTGAGTGTGTTTTTTTTAATTATTCTTCTTATTCTTTTGTAATAAATGGTATTTCGTTTGTTTGTATAAATCGTATAAATTGATTTTAGTTCAAAACATTTATTAAACAGTTAATAAATATTATTTTTGTTTTTTTTTTTCTTTTATTTAATGTTTCATTAATTTGCTCTTCAAGTATTTTTTGTTTGTAATAAATATAATAATAAATGTATGTATGTATATATAACTTTCACATTATTTTGATGAACGTTTATACTTTTTTTATAAATATCTTTTAGCAATACATAGTATTTATGTAGAAAAAAATTAACATTTTATTATACATAATATGTATGATTTTTTTCTCGTTTTTGTTTTTAGATATTATATACACATGATTGTATATTCAATAAATAGATTTTCTTTCTTCATTACAATAATATTTATGTATGTATGTAAAATATATATAAAGTTAATAAATTTAAAGTAATTCTCATTATAATGAGCCTGGTTTAGTTTTTCAACTTTTCAAAAATATATATTAGAACAAAAAATTAAATTATTAATATACTTTAATATAATTTTCAATTTAATTAATTTTGCTTGTTTTTAATACATAAAAGTTTCATGCGTTTTTGGTTTTTCGCCTACCTAGAGATTTTTTTTAAAACTTACTACTAAATTCATACGTACAACACAACACTTATAGTTTATCTTTCCTTTGTGGTCTTCTTAAATAGCATCTCAATTTTTCGGTGAAACAGTAATTAGCTTGTGAGGCGTAACCGGTGATATCTGCAAATAAGGGAGAAAATATTAGTAGGTTCTAAAATAAAAAAAAAAATAAATAAAACAAAAACTCGAGAGGAGTTTTAAACTAATTTTATTTACACACAAAAAATGTTGCTGATTCAATCACGAAATAATTGGGTCCAATGCATTGCTAAATTGCTAATTGATCTTCAATCACGAAAATTATATTATCAATCACGGTTTTAATCGGGCATACAAAAAATATTTAAATAAAAAATTAATTAATTTCATTGGTAAATTTTTCAATTAAAAATTTAATTGATATTGATGCAAAACTCAATTAATTATACCTTGCGCCACACTGTGGAACAGGGTATTATAAGTTAGTGCATATGTTTGTAACACCCAGAAGGAGACGAGATAGACACATGGTGTCTTTGGCAATAATGCTCAGGGTTGGTCCCTGAGTCGATATAACCATGTCCGTCTGTCCGTCCCTCCATCCGTCCGTCTGTCTGTGAACACATTTTTGTGATCAAAGTCTAGGTCGCATTTTAAATCCAATCGCCTTCAAATTTAGCACATGTTCCTAATTTGGGTCAGAATAGAACCCTATTGATTTTGGAAGAAATCGGTTCAGATTTAGATATAGCTCCCATATATATCTTTCGCCCGATATGCACTAATATGGACCCAGCAGCCAGAGTTTTATACCGATTTGCTTGAAATTTTGTAAAAACATAACACTTAGTCGTATAGTCAAGTGTGCAAAATTTGATTGAAATCGGTTCAGATTTAGATATAGCTCCCATATATGTCTTTCGCCCGATATGGACTTATATGGCCCCAGAAGCCAGATTTTTGGCCGTATTCGGTTGAAATTTTGCACTAGGAGTACAATTAGTAGTATAGTCAAGTGTGCAAAATTTGATTGAAATCGCTTCAGATTTAGATATAGCTCCCATATATACCTTTCGCCCGATATGGACTAATATGGTCCTAAAAGCCAGAGTTTCGAACCAATTTGGTTGAAAGTTTGCTCAGGGAGTAGATTTAGCATTGTAGCTATGCGTGTCAAATTTATTTGAAATCGATTCAGATTTAGATATAGCTCCCATATATATCTTTCGCCCGATATGCACTTATACGGACCCAGAAGCCAGAGTTTTATCCCGATTAGCTTGAAATTTTGCACAAGGAGTACAGTTGGTAGTATAGTCATGTGTGCCAAATTTGATTGAAATCGGTTAAGTTTTAGATATAGCTTCCATATATATTTTTCGCCCGATATGGACTTATATGGCTCCAGATGCCAGAGTTTTGGCCAAATTTGGTTGAAATTTTGCACTAGGAGTACAATTAGTAATATAGTCATGTGTGCCAAATTTGATTGAAATCGGTTTAGATTTAGGTATAGCTCCCATATATATGTTTTTCTGATTTCGACAAAAATGGTCAAAATACCAACATTTTCCTTGTTAAATCGCCACTGCTTAGTCGAAAATTTGTAAAAATTACTCTAATTTTCCTAAACTTCTAATACATATACATCGACTGATAAATCATAAATAAACTTTTGCGAAGTTTCCTTAAAATTGCTTCAGATTTAAATGTTTCCCATACTTTTTTTACTAAAATTGTGTTCCACCCTAGTGCATTAACCAACTTAAATTTTGAGTCTATAGATTTTGTAAAAGTCTATCAAATTATGTCCAAATCGAGTGATATTAAATGTATGTATTTGGGACAAACCTTTATATATAGACCCCAACACATTTGACGGATGTGATATGGTATCGAAAATTTAGATCTACAAAGTGTTGCAGGGTATAATATAGTCGGCCTAGCCCGACTTTAGACTTTCCTTACTTGTTTTTTAATTAACAACGTAACGATTTTCAATTACTTTCTTAACGATCTTAGTGTTTTAGTTTGATTAAAAAATTGATTGTTTGAAATAAATTGTTAACTAAAAATTTAAAAAAAACTTTCCAAAACAAAATTTTCTATAGAAATAAAATTTTGACTAAATTTTCTATAGAAATAAAATTTTGAGAAATTTTTCTATAGAAATAACATTTTGACAAAATTTTTAATAGAAATAACATTTTGACAAAATTTTTTATAGAAAAAAAAAAATATTCCCTAGAATTAAAATGTTGAGAAATTTTTTTATAGAAATAAAATTTTGACAAAATTAATTCTATAGAATAGTTTCTGAAAATAAAATTTTCAGAAACTATTCTATAGAAATAAATTTGTCAAAATTTTCTATAGAAATAAAATTTGGACAAAATTTTTAATAGAAATAAAATTTTGACAAAATTTACGGTATAAATAAAATTTTAACAAAATATTCCATAGAAATAAATTTGTCTATAGAAATAAAATTTTGACAAAATTTTCTACAGAAATAAAATTTTGACAAAATTTTCTATATGTTAGAAATAAAATTTGGACAAAATTTTCTGTATAAATACAGTTTTAACAAAATATTCGATAGAAATAAAATTTTGACAAAATTTTCTATATGTTAGAAATAAATTTTGGACAAAATTTTCAATAGAAATAAAATTTTGACCAAATTTTCTGTATAAATAAAATTTTAACAAAATATTCCATAGAAATAACATTTTGACAAATTTTTCTATAGAAATAACATTTTAACAAAATTTTCCATAGAAATAAAATTTTGACAAAATTTTCTATAGAAATAACATTTTGACAAAATTTTTTTGACAAAATTTTCTGTATAAATAAAATTTTAACAAAATATTCCATAGAAATAAAATTTTGACAAAATTTTCTATTGAAATAAAATTTTGACAAATTTTTCTATAGAAATAACATTTTAACAAAATTTTCCATAGAAATAAAATTTTGACAAAACTTTCTATAGAAATAACATTTTGACAAAATTTTTAATAGAAATAACATTTTGACAAAATTTTTTATAGAAATAAAATTTTGACAAAATTTTCTATTGAAATAAAATTTTGACAAATTTTTCTATAGAAATAACATTTTAACAAAATTTTCCATAGAAATAAAATTTTGACAAAACTTTCTATAGAAATAACATTTTGACAAAATTTTTAATAGAAATAACATTTTGACAAAATTTTCTATAGAAATAGAATTTTAACAAAATTTTCTATAGAAATAGAATTTTAACAAAATTTTCTAAAGAAAATTTTGATAAAATTTTCTATAGAAATAAAATTTTGACAAAATTTTCTTTAGAAATAAAATTTTAACAAAATTTTCTATGGAAATAAAATTTTGAGAAAATAATCTATAGAAATAAAATTTTGGCAAAATTTTCTTTAGAAATAAAATTTTAACAAAATTTTCTATGGAAATAAAATTTTGAGAAAATAATCTATAGAAATAAAATTTTGACAAAATTTTCTTTAGAAATAAAATTTTCGATATAGAAATGACAACATTTTCTATAGAAATAAAATGTTGACAACATTTGCTATAGAAATAAAATGTTGACAACATTTTCTATAGAAATAAAATGTTGACATTTTCTATAGAAATAAACTTTTGACAAAATTTTCTATAGAAATAACATTTTGACAAAATTTTCTATAGAAATAAAATTTTGACAAGATTTTCTATAGAAATAAAATTTTGGCAAATTTTTCTATAGAAATAAAATTTTGACAAAATTTTCTACAGAAATAAAATTTTGACAAATATTCTATAGAAATAAAATTTTGACAACATTTTCTATAGAAATAAAATTTTGACAACATTTTGTATAGAAATAAAATGTTGACAAAATATTCTATAGAATTAAAATTTTGACAAAATTTTCTATGGAAATAAAATTTTGACAAGATTTTCTATAGAAATAAAATTTTGACAAAATTTTCTATGGAAATAAAATTTTGAGAAAATAATCTATAGAAATAAAATTTTGACAAAATTTTCTTTAGAAATAAAATTTTCGATATAGAAATGACAACATTTTCTATAGAAATAAACTTTTGACAAAATTTTCTATAGAAATAACATTTCGACAAAATTTTCTATAGAAATAAAATTTTAACAAAATTTTCTATAGAAATAAATTTTTGATAAAATTTTCTATGGAAATAAAATTTTGAGAAAATAATCTATAGAAATAAAATTTTGACAAAATTTTCTTTAGATATCAAATTTTCGATATAGAAATGACAACATTTTCTATAGAAATAAAATGTTGACATTTTCTATAGAAATAAAATGTTGACAACATTTTCTATAGAAATAAAATTTTGACAAAATTTTCTATAGAAATAACATTTTGACAAAATTTTCTATAGAAATAAAATTTTGACAAAATTTTCTATAGAAATAAAATTTTGACAAGATTTTCTATAGAAATAAAATTTTGACAAAATTTTCTATAGAAATAAAATTTTGACATAATTTTCTATAGAAATATTTAAAATCAGTGCGTTACAAATTTTTCGAAATAAATTCTCAAACATTTGAAAAAAATCTAGCATTTTTAATTTTAGCTCTCAATAAAATTTTCAATGAATTCCCAGCAAAATTAAAAAACATTCATTTTTGAAAACAAATTTCATACAAATGAAGCGAACAAATAAGTTTTTGTATAACTTCCAAGAAGAGAATTATTCATTTCATCCATTTAAAAAATTGAAAATTGGAATTAATATCTAATTTTATTGAAAATTGCGTCCAGTCGACTAATCCGTATTTGACGTAGGTCAAAATCGACTAAACGACTTTTTTATAGAAAACAAAAATTTACAAAAAAAAACGAAAAGTCGATTATTAATTGAAGGAGTAATGCGATATAGCCCCTTATTACCGTTTAATAGGTAAGTAGAATTCTAGGCGTTTTGGAAGATTTTTCAAAATGTTCCTCTCTAAGGAAGGGGGGACTTCAATTACTCGTCTGTGACATACATTTTTGGCCAATTGTAAGCAAAGAGTGTATGATTAAAAGTTTTTTAAAACAAGTATAGATCCGAGTTTCCATAAACCCTCACTAGAACTATTTCAGTTTTATTTCCTACTTTTACTTACCCATAACGATCGACTGCCCATAAATGAATCATCCTCATCTTCCATCAAGCTATGATGGTGCCTATGATTATTTCGATGATGAGGGTGGTGATGATGATGATTATGATGCTGTTGTTGATCTAAAAATATCAATGTATCCTTACTGCAGGTATTGACGGAATTTCTCAATACCGAAGACAATGTATCACTGCATTCACGCAAACGATAGTTAGATGCCGTCGAAAAGGAATGCCGCAAATGCAATGATGGATGCGAGGTTACAGAACTGCTGGGATGAATAGCACTCTCAACAGCTGAAACACTTGAGCGACTTCCATGCCAGGGCTGACGATACATTTGAAAATGTCCCGCTAAGGCGGAACTAATAATACTGCTGCTATTACTCTTCAAACTGGTTGAGAGTAAATGTTCCTTATCATTTGGCGCCGACGTGGCTTGGGGAGAAAAACAATTGGATTTGTTTGGCATATTTTGGGAGCCCATACTACCACCATTGAGTTTGGCAATAGCCAATGAAGATGGTGGAGTTGGAGATTGTGGGGCCAAAGAGGCAGATGATGACGAAGATGATGATGATGAAGAAATTGGTGTGGAAGGTGGTGATTTGTGACCATTGATTTTCTTGGGAGATAGAGGTGATATTTTTGATTTATTTTCTTTCGAAAAGCCATTAGTTTGAGGCATATGTTTGGGAGTTATCTTCTCTTGAGCGAGGTTTAGGCAGGCGCTGGCACTTGCTTTAGCATTGACTTCATCAATCACCTCATCTTCTTCATCGTCCAATTTACAATCTTCATCCATTATAAATATTTCGTTATGTTCTTCTGGATCTTGTATCTTTTTACCAATATTTGTTTCAATGTTATCAGTGGCAACTATATCATCGATGGGATCATTGATGACCTCGGCATCGACATAATCTAGAAGTTTTTCTATGGCATCCATATTTGTGCCATTACTAATAACCTTATCTTCTGTATGGAAATTAATGCCGTTATTGAATTCCATGGTTTCTGGAAAAGAGGAGAAAAAAACACATATACTAAAATAAGAATATATTCATGGACTGCATTGCTTCCAACATACCTTTTATATCTGCATTAGCATATTCCACTGAAGGTTTGTTTTGCTCTATCTCCTGGCTCAAAGACTTTTCGGCAATAACTTCCATTTCGGTGTCTTTTGTGAGTAGCTTTTCAGATTTCCCTTCATTTTCATTAGAAGTTATGGGAACATTTGTGGAAGTTGTGGGAGGTGGTGGTGCTATACGCGATACCCAATGATCACCAGAATTCGAACTAGATCCAGAACATTCTACATTTTCAGAAGTTCTACGTTGATAAAACAGCATGTAAGCCTCATTATTGATTATTTCATCGGGCATAGCATCATTGGAAACTTTGGTAACACGTTGATCATCGAATTTATACCATTGACGATCGTAGGGATTTTTACATGCGGCAGTGTAATGTCCTGTCTCCAGGGTATCTCCCTGATGATAACAGACAGCATATAGATCATAACGAGTCTCTCGATTATCTCGGGAACTCAGTGTGGAAGAACGCGAGTCACTAGACTTTGATTTGCGCCAAGGGCTTGGACGGGTATTTTGTGATCCGGCAGCTGATACCGATAGTGTAGCTGCTGTAGTTGTCATTTCATTGGCCCCCTTAGCCAAATGGGGTGACATATCGAACGAATGCAATGGAAATTTGACCATTGTAGTGAGTTTTGCAGCATTCGTTCCCTTGCCATGGTGTTGGCGGAAACGTTTGAAATGTACAACTAAAATATCAGGTAATGACCATAAACCTAAGGTTTTCACAACCGGTAAATACTCCTGACAGTGGGGACAACGCCAGGCATCTTCAGCACTCAATGTTTCTGCTTTGGTATAATGTTCCAGACATTGTTCCAAAGTTAATGTGGCCGTATCGTTTGTTTTATTGGCCAAGAGTAAGGGTACACTTTCATGCTCCACCACATGATCCGAGAGATCAGTGAAATAGGATTCAGGATCTGTCCATTCCAGTAGCAATTTAATGTGTGGGGGCCCTGCCTCAGCCGAGAGAACCGATAAAGCCAAATCAATCATTTCTGTTAGTAATGGATGTTCCACTTGTTCTATAAAAGTATCTGGATCTGCTGAGGGATCTTGTAAACGTATCTGAAACATTTCCTTCAATGGTGTTGAATATGAGAATACTTCTGGCTTCAAAATCCCCGCCATTTCCTTTAGCAATTTCTTTTGCAATTCGGAATACGAACAATCTCTGGGTATTTGTAAACAAAATGGGGCACCAAACCGGCTTAGAGAAATGTCCTCTTTTCCAGATACCTCATTGGGGACTTTTGTCTTCTTAACATTTGCCACCAGGACCAATAAATCAGCGGATTGTGGACTATTCGCCACATTGATTGTAGTTGCAGAATTTGCATTTGTCACCTGTTGTTGTTGTTCATTGGTTTTTGTAGCATTTGTTGCTGCTGCCACATCCTTTTCTGCCGGTACTTCTATGCAATAGATTGTCTCAATTCCTTGCAATGTATTCACCGGTTGCGAATCATAAAAGACACGCATAAAACCCTCATTTTGAAGATCAACCAATACCATTTGTTCGGTTCGTATACCAGTATCCTTATGCAATTGTTCCCTTAAGGCCACAATTGGTGAGCCGGCAGTTACTGTGAGACCCATACGCATTTGTCGTGGTTGCTTGTGCAAATAGACCACAGTGGCAAAGATTGTTTGCTGTGTCAATTGTGGCAGCTGTACCGATATGCAGTGGAATGGATCGAAAGTATTCGATTGTTTCTGACATCGGGGGCAGGTTAGCGATGAGCGAAATTGTGCTTGGAAAACAGCTTGAACAAAGGAATTATTGCAGCGTATGTGATTAGCTAAAGTTTCGGCGGCAATTATTTCATCTGGACGGCCATAATTGTTCTGGAAGAGAAAAATGTTCATCATTAAAAAAGGCCACTGTTGACTTTGGTATTAAATGTTCATTTTTCGTAGCATACTTTAAGGCGAATTTAAATTAGGGTGAATATAATGAAAGCAAAACGAATGGAATACTAAAAGTTTTTTTTGGTGGAATTGACAATGGAAAACATTTTAAAACATAAAACAAAATTTGAAAGTTAAATTTTTTATGTGCTAAATTAAAATAGAGACATTCGCCTATGTGGCGGGTATATTAAAAAATTAACTAATAGGAATTATCTTTAGCATAACATACAAATGTGGAGCTATGTAAAAAATATCTGTTTCCTAAATTTAAAACTTTTAAAAATCTAAATGTAAGAAATCATATCGGGAGATAGGTTTTTATGAAACTATAATAGACAATGAGGCAATATATGTTAGCTCCCTTTTGGAACATGACCTGCCAGTAAATAGGAAAAGAAATTTCAATTTCATTACCTATTAAAGGATGTAGGCAAATTATATCAAATGTAGTAAAATTATCCAGTATAAACGCAGCTAAAATACTTAATATTAAAAAAGTTCCAAAAGTCGGCTTTGCAAAAAGTGAAAAACTCTAAAGGTTGACCTTTTAAAAATTCGTAAACCCGAAAATGTGGGCATACATAATGCCTCATTATTATTAGAATTTTCGAATTTATATGTTACACATATTTTCCAAACTTCATACAACAAGCTCAAGTACCTCAATGACGCATATTGAATAAACACTTAAAAAGAAATTGTGTAGACGTTAATTACTAGCAGATACAAATTGTATCGACAAATGCATTTGATTATTTCGCGTATTTTGTTATCTTATCTATTGTCTTAAATTGGTGATTAAGTTTTGTTCTTGTGTGTTTTTTTTAACAAAAATAAAAAATGTGAACTGCATTGCAGATAAAAAGAAGAACAAATGAAATTACCAAAAACATTTTTTTTCACCTACCAAAATCCAAAATATTCTGGTATAAGGTATTACATCTTTTGGAATGCTTTATTGTTTAAATGAGGTGGTGTTTACTTCTGTGACATTTTTAGAAGAATTTTCAAACTAATTTTCCCTTATACAATCGGGTGTAGCCTACTACACAATGTTCAAAAGACAAAAACAAACTTTTCTGAATTTGAGAATTTACCATATTGGAGAGGTATTATTAGAAAGAATATTATTCAATGTGGTCAATGTTAGGTTAGAAATTTTATTTCTATAGAAAATTTTGTCAAAATTTTTACTACTACAGAAAATTTTACCAAAATCGGCTATAGGGTCTATAAATTACACTTGAAATTGTTGGTTTCGGAAAATAAAAAAAAAACAAGAAACTAACAATTTCAAGTTTAATTTATAGACCTATAACCGAGACTATGAGATAAAAAATCATAAAAATTAAAATAAAAAAGTCAACAATATCAACAACAAACACAAAATTTTATTTCTATAGAAAATTTTGTCAAAGCTTTTACTTCCATAGAAAATATTGTCAAAATTTTTACTTCTACAGAAAATTTTGTCAAAATTTTATTTCTATAGAAAATTTTTTTAAAAAATTGGCAAAGTTTTAACTTCTATAGAAAATTTTGCCAAAATTTTATTTCTATAGAAAATTTTGTCAAAATTTTATTTCTATAGAAAATTTTATTTCTATAAAAAATTTTATTTCTATAGAAACTTTTGTCAAAATTTTATTTATATTAAAAATTTGACAAAGTTTTAATCGTTTCAAGGATTTATTTTGGTGTGTACAGCTTCACACTCTGTTTTAGTGTAAAACAGAGTGTGAAGCTGTGCACACCAGAATAAATCCTTGAAAACGGTTTTGACGAAGTCAACCGAAATATTGGAAATAAAACTTAAATAAAAACATCAATCCTATGTTTTTTTAATCGACCTATAGCCGAAACTATGATAAGTATTGCTTAAAAATATAGAAAATTTTGTCAAAATTTTATTTCTATAGAATATTTTATTTCTATAAAAAAATTTATTTCTATAGAAAACTTTGTCAAAATTTTATTTTTATTAAAAAATTGGCAAAGTTTTAACTTCTATAGAAAATTTTGCCTAAATTTTATTTCTATAGAAAATTTTATTTTTATAAAAAATTTTCTCAAAATTTTATTTCTATAGATTTTTTTTCAAATTTTATTTTTTAAATTGTCTATAGAAAATTTTGTCAAAATTTTTACTTCTATAGAAAATTTTGTCAAAATTTTATTTCTATAGAAAATTTTGTCAAAATTTTAAATTTTCTATAGAATTAAAAATTTGACAAAATTTTTTAGCAAAATTTTCTATAGAAATAAAATTTTGACAAAATTTTTTATAGAAATAAAATTTTGACAAAATTTACTATAGAAATAAAATTTTGGCAAAAATTTCTATAGAAGTAAAAATTTTGACAAAATTTTCTATAGAAATAAAATTTTGGGAAAATTTTCTATAGAAATAAAATTTTCATTTGTTTTGTTTTGTTATTGTTGGTTTTGTTCTTTAAGCATTGTTGTTATTTTTTTATTTCAGCTTAAAACCATACATTGACTAAACTACAAGAGTAGCTTAACCAACAGAGGAAAATAATGTTTGTCAAATTTATTTGGGCAAAGCCCTATAGACTGCAAGATGGTTGGATGGACGCACGTTTCGGAATTACCACATTCCTCATCAGCATCCTCTACTTGCAGCAAAACTATCAACCAATTATCAGAATAAATTCAGGCAGTTTTATTAAACCCAACAAAAACCACACTTGAACCCTCCGAAAAAAGGTTTTACATTGATAGCCGGCTTATGCCGAAATAAATTCGAAACAAACATATCTCTTTTCCTATGCCACTGTCAAATCATCGATTTGAATTCACATGGCTGGGTTTATTTTGAGCGTGCCTCCTCTTCTTTTTCCATTTGTTTTGTTTTGTTATTGTTGGTTTTGTTCTTTAAGCATTGTTGTTATTTTTTTATTTCAGCTTAAAACCATACATTGACTAAACTACAAGAGTAGCTTAACCAACAGAGGAAAAGAATGTTTGTCAAATTTATTTGGGCAAAGCCCTATAGACTGCAAGATGGTTGGATGGACGCACGTTTCGGAATTACCACATTCCTCATCAGCATCCTCTACTTGCAGCAAAACTATCAACCAATTATCAGAATAAATTCAGGCAGTTTTATTAAATCCAACAAAAACCACACTTGAACCCTCCGAAAAAAGGTTTTACATTGATAGCCGGCTTATGCCGAAATAAATTCGAAACAAACATATCTCTTTTCCTATGCCACTGTCAAATCATCGATTTGAATTCACATGGCTGGGTTTATTTTGAGCGTGCCTCCTCTTCTTTTTCCATTTGTTTTGTTTTGTTATTGTTGGTTTTGTTCTTTAAGCATTGTTGTTATTTTTTTATTTCAGCTTAAAACCATACATTGACTAAACTACAAGAGTAGCTTAACCAACAGAGGAAAATAATGTTTGTCAAATTTATTTGGGCAAAGCCCTATAGACTGCAAGATGGTTGGATGGACGCACGTTTCGGAATTACCACATTCCTCATCAGCATCCTCTACTTGCAGCAAAACTATCAACCAATTATCAGAATAAATTCAGGCAGTTTTATTAAACCCAACAAAAACCACACTTGAACCCTCCGAAAAAAGGTTTTACATTGATAGCCGGCTTATGCCGAAATAAATTCGAAACAAACATATCTCTTTTCCTATGCCACTGTCAAATCATCGATTTGAATTCACATGGCTGGGTTTATTTTGAGCGTGCCTCCTCTTCTTTTTCCATTTGTTTTGTTTTGTTATTGTTGGTTTTGTTCTTTAAGCATTGTTGTTATTTTTTTATTTCAGCTTAAAACCATACATTGACTAAACTACAAGAGTAGCTTAACCAACAGAGGAAAAGAATGTTTGTCAAATTTATTTGGGCAAAGCCCTATAGACTGCAAGATGGTTGGATGGACGCACGTTTCGGAATTACCACATTCCTCATCAGCATCCTCTACTTGCAGCAAAACTATCAACCAATTATCAGAATAAATTCAGGCAGTTTTATTAAACCCAACAAAAACCACACTTGAACCCTCCGAAAAAAGGTTTTACATTGATAGCCGGCTTATGCCGAAATAAATTCGAAACAAACATATCTCTTTTCCTATGCCACTGTCAAATCATCGATTTGAATTCACATGGCTGGGTTTATTTTGAGCGTGCCTCCTCTTCTTTTTCCATTTGTTTTGTTTTGTTATTGTTGGTTTTGTTCTTTAAGCATTGTTGTTATTTTTTTATTTCAGCTTAAAACCATACATTGACTAAACTACAAGAGTAGCTTAACCAACAGAGGAAAAGAATGTTTGTCAAATTTATTTGGGCAAAGCCCTATAGACTGCAAGATGGTTGGATGGACGCACGTTTCGGAATTACCACATTCCTCATCAGCATCCTCTACTTGCAGCAAAACTATCAACCAATTATCAGAATAAATTCAGGCAGTTTTATTAAACCCAACAAAAACCACACTTGAACCCTCCGAAAAAAGGTTTTACATTGATAGCCGGCTTATGCCGAAATAAATTCGAAACAAACATATCTCTTTTCAAGTGTGGTTTTTGTTGGGTTTAATAAAACTGCCTGAATTTATTCTGATAATTGGTTGATAGTTTTGCTGCAAGTAGAGGATGCTGATGAGGAATGTGGTAATTCCGAAACGTGCGTCCATCCAACCATCTTGCAGTCTATAGGGCTTTGCCCAAATAAATTTGACAAACATTCTTTTCCTCTGTTGGTTAAGCTACTCTTGTAGTTTAGTCAATGTATGGTTTTAAGCTGAAATAAAAAAACGACAACAATGCTTAAAGAACAAAACCAACAATAACAAAACAAAACAAATGGAAAAAGAAGAGGAGGCACGCTCAAAATAAACCCAGCCATGTGAATTCAAATCGATGATTTGACAGTGGCATAGGAAAAGAGATATGTTTGTTTCGAATTTATTTGCCATAAGCCGGCTATCAATGTAAAACCTTTTTTCGGAGGGTTCAAGTGTGGTTTTTGTTGGGTTTAATAAACTGCCTGAATTTATTCTGATAATTGGTTGATAGTTTTGCTGCAAGTAGAGGATGCTGATGAGGAATGTGGTAATTCCGAAACGTGCGTCCATCCAACCATCTTGCAGTCTATAGGGCTTTGCCCAAATAAATTTGACAAACATTCTTTTCCTCTGTTGGTTAAGCTACTCTTGTAGTTTAGTCAATGTATGGTTTTAAGCTGAAATAAAAAAACGACAACAATGCTTAAAGAACAAAACCAACAATAACAAAACAAAACAAATGGAAAAAGAAGAGGAGGCACGCTCAAAATAAACCCAGCCATGTGAATTCAAATCGATGATTTGACAGTGGCATAGGAAAAGAGATATGTTTGTTTCGAATTTATTTCGGCATAAGCCGGCTATCAATGTAAAACCTTTTTTCGGAGGGTTCAAGTGTGGTTTTTGTTGGGTTTAATAAAACTGCCTGAATTTATTCTGATAATTGGTTGATAGTTTTGCTGCAAGTAGAGGATGCTGATGAGGAATGTGGTAATTCCGAAACGTGCGTCCATCCAACCATCTTGCAGTCTATAGGGCTTTGCCCAAATAAATTTGACAAACATTCTTTTCCTCTGTTGGTTAAGCTACTCTTGTAGTTTAGTCAATGTATGGTTTTAAGCTGAAATAAAAAAAAAAAAAATAACAACAAATAAAATTTTGACAAAATTTTCTATAGAAATAAAATTTTGGCAAAATCTTCTATAGAAGTAAAAATTTTTACTTCTATAGGAAGAATTTTTACTTCTATAGATACTTTTGTCTACAGTTTTACTTCTGTAGATAACTGTGTCAAAATTTTATTTCGATAGAAAATTTTGTCAAAATTTTATTTCTATAGAAAATTTTATCAAAATTTTATTTCTATAGAAAATTTTGTAAAACTTTTATTTCTATAGAAAATTTTCTCAAAATTTTATTTCTATAGAATTTTTTTTTCAAATTTTATTTTTTAAATTTTCTATAGAAAATTTTGTCAACATTTTTACTTATATAGAAAATTTTGTCAAAATTTTATTTCTATAGAAAATTTTGTCAAAATTTTATTTCTATAGAAAATTTTGTCAAAATTTTATTTCTATAGAATTTTTTTTTTTCAAAATTTTATTTTTTAAATTTTCTATAGAAAATTTTGAAAAAAAATTTTATAGAAATAAAATTTTGACAAAATTTTTTATAGAAAGAAAATGTTGACAAAATTTTCTATATATATAGGAAAAAATTTTACGTCTATAGATACTTTTGTCTACATTTTTGCTTCTGCAGATAACTGTGTCAAAACTTTATTTCTATAGAAAATTTTGTCAAAATTTTATTTCTATAGGAAATTTTGTAAAACTTTTATTTCTATAGAATTTTTTTTTAATTTTATTTTTTAAATTTTCTATAGAAAATTTTGTCAACATTTTTACTTGTATAGAAAATTTTGTCAAAATTTTATTTCTATAGAAAATTTTGTCAAAATTTTATTTCTATAGAAAATTCTTTTTTTTTCAAAATTTTATTTTTTAAATTTTCTATAGAAATTTGAAATTTTTTTTATAGAAATAAAATTTTGACAAAATTTTTTATAGAAATAAAATTTTGACAAAATTTTTTATAGAAATAAAATTTTGACAAAATTTTCTATAGAAATAAAATTTGGGCAAAAATTTCTATAGAAGTAAAAATTTTGACAAAATTTTCTATAGAAATAAAATTTTGGGAAATTTTTCTATAGAAATAAAATTTTGACAAAATTTTCTATAGAAATAAAATTTTGGCAAAATTTTCTATAGAAGTAAAATTTTGACAAAAATATCTATAGAAGTAAAATTTTGTTACTTATATAGGAAAAATTTCACTTCTATAGATACTTTTGTCTACATTTTTACTTCTGTAGATAACAAAATTTCTATATACAATTTTGTCAAAATTTTATTTCTATTGAAAATTTTGTCAAAATTTTATTTCTATAGAAAACTTTGTCAAAATTTTTACTTCTGTAGATAATTTTGTCAAAATTTTTACTTCTGTAGATATTTTGTCAAACTTTTTACTTCTATAGAAAGGTTTGTCAAAATTTTATTTCTATAGGAAATTTTGTCAAATTTTATTTCCAAAATGTTTTTCTGTAGAAAATTTAGTCAAAATTGTATATTTTTAGAAATATTTTTCAAAAATTTATTTCTATACAATTTTTTTCAAAATTTTATTTCTATAGAATTTTTCTCCAAATTTTATATCTATAGAAAATTGAGGTGCCTCTTAGTTGGAGAGAAATATTTAGCAAAATCTATCAAAACTTCAAGAATTCTACAAATCAATCTACCATTTTTGGTAGAATTCTACCAACTGTGGCAACCGTCGTGTAACGCAAAAAATAATATTTTTGGTTTCAATTGATTCATTAAAATTTTAACTGGAATTGCCTTATTGATTCAATTAATTTACTTAATTTTGATTATGGTTTTGATTAAAAAATTGAAATTGAGCGGTAGATGACAAAACCGATTACCTTTTTAGCCATTTTAACACCAGTTGTTTCAGAGCCTTTTCTAGGAGTTGAAGGTATCTTTAGATCCAAATCAATACCAACTTTTTTGAGTGTACAATCACAAGACAACAATTTTTCTGCAATATTGTAGTCTATTACTATTGGCATTTGTTTATTTTTAAATAACTTTGAACTTATTTTTTTTATTTTCAGGGATACACCTGTTTTTGATGGAATTATTAAAACGCACGTTATGGTGATGTTAAAATTTGTATACAATAATTGCACACACGTAAAATAAAATATAAATATTTAGATTGTATAATATAATTGACGTATTTTTAGTTACCTAGTATTATTGCTATTTCTATTCAATGTCAATTATATGAAAAT
The DNA here is from genome assembly GCF_050003625.1 of Haematobia irritans. Lineage (NCBI taxonomy): Eukaryota > Metazoa > Arthropoda > Insecta > Diptera > Muscidae > Haematobia > Haematobia irritans. The sequence goes on along the minus strand of NC_134401.1, from coordinate 102,039,842 downwards.
ATTTTTATAGTATATAAAAATACTTATACCGACCGATATAATCTCCAGATGTTATCTCATCACACTCAGAATATGGCTATAATGATTTGCAACAAAGATCTAAAATTAATATAGCAGCAGATTAGTTGTTTTTTTTTTTTTTAATATGCAACTTATCAATCTATTTAACATCTTTGTACCCACTTCATCCTCTCCACAGACCACTCGCACACTTCATTATCGACTATTCGAATAAAGATGTGGCCTGTACAAATGGGGTTGATGCTGGTGCGGGCTCTTATCTGACAATATGAGCCCTAATGAAAAATACAACATGAATAAACAGAAATTTGCCGTCGTTTATTTTCAATGTCATTAGCCAAAGAAATTATATTTGATTGTAGATAGAAGTTAGAAGATAGATAGAAGATAATCTCAAGATCTTATCTCATTACACTCAGAATATGGCTATAATGATTTGCAACAAAGGTCTAAAATTAATATAGCAGCAGATTAGTTGTTTTTTTAATATGCAACTTATCAATCTATTTAACATCTTTGTACCCACTTCATCCTCTCCACAGACCACTCGCACACTTCATTATCGACTATTCGAATAAAGATGTGGCCTGTACAAATGGGGTTGATGCTGGTGCGGGCTCTTATCTGACAATATGAGCCCTAATGAAAAATTCAACATGAATAAACAGAAATTTGCCGTCGTTTATTTTCAATGTCATTAGCCAAAGAAATTATATTTGATTGTAGATAGAAGTTAAATACCCCTTTCTAATGGCCTTTTTGTGTAATGCATGACATATGGATGATGATAATGATTGACTGAGTAGCATTTATTGTGAACTTACCTTAACACTTTTATAGCGCCTCTTTGTGGCGGTATTTAAATCTTCATGGACTTTATCTAAAAGCCAAAAGAGAAATTCCTGAGCATCATGTTGAGTTGAACTACGGAATTGTGAACCATAACGATCGACAACAGCCTAAAAATGAGAAAGAAATAAATTAAAATGGATTTTTTCAAAAAATATATAATTTTATTGTAAAAGCTTACCTTAAAGCTGGTACTATGATCACTCTCATTTTTGCACATCCATAGGGCCTTTAAAACATTGGCCAATTGTTCGGTTAGTTCACCTTTTGTGCCAAATTTCCGTGAATTGATTTTATTTCGCCTCTTTAAATCAGCCTGAAATTATATCGAATATGAGATATCCGTAGGTGAAGTAAATTAAATAAATGAATACGATTTTTTTTTGCTGATTCAATTACGAAATTAATTTTTTAATTGAAATGTCTTCAATCACGAAAGTTATAGTATCAATTACAGTTTTAATTGGACGTAAAAATACTTCATTAAAACATTAATTCGTTTCTGAATGGAATGGAAAAACTACCCAGCAAAAAAGCATTGCCAAAAAAGTAGTGAAAATTTTCTTTTTGAAGATCGAATGTGTTTGTTAATTGAAGAGTCTTAAAATCGCATCGTACAAAAAATTGAAATGAAGCTCACTGAACTAAGAACTGACTTGAATGATGTAACTGAAAGGGTTTCAAAAATGGAAGCTATGGTGGATGATCTTCAAGTGATGAAATGCCAAATAAAGGAATTAAAACTTCAGTCTTTAATACAGGATGCCCCTTTTTCAGCAGACCTTCGTATTAGTGGTATCCGTTTTATGGAAAATGAAAATCTGCATAGAACCTTTATAAATATATGTTATATAAAGGCTCCATCGTTAAGATCTATTCATCGTCTACAGAATAGAAACAATACAAAAGAGAGGGACTTGCCCTTGCGACACTCATGTCTCCCTATGATAAGAACTATTTCTTGAAATGATTGGCAATCTTCAAAAAGAGAAACAACAACAGTCTACTACTCAGCTCAATTGACTTCGACTCCAACAACCTATGAGAAATATGAAAAAAATTGACTCAAATGAACTTCCTGTGCAGTTCAAATAAAGAACATCTTTGGGAGGACATTTTTGGAAGTGCTTTTAAAGTGGTGCCTTTAGAAGAACTTCCAATTTTTTTTTGCTGGGTAGTAGCAATCAGGGATGGAAAATGCAGTGCTATAGTACTTTTTTCAATACTTTTTCACCCTGTTCAGTACCCCCGTGAATGATTTAGTACCTTTTGTTTAGAAATTTTTGAGTCGATATCAGATTTATGGTACAATAGTTTTGACCAAATATTTTAATATTTTGAGAAAGTCTTTAACAAACTTATTTGCTAATAGTATTTTACAAGTTTGGCAAAACATATAAAACAGTAAAAGTCATAGTCAAAAACACGATTTTATTGAATTTCAAGAATGTTTTACACTGAAAAAAATATTGTCGTGAGGTCAAAGATTTCATGTCTTTAAAATACGAATGCAAATTTTTCTTAGCATAGAAGACGCATTTCTCTAATATAAAGTTTTTTTCCTTGGCCAAAAGTCGATAATCTTTTCAATGGACTCGTATTGTCTTTAAGTGATTTGACTTAAAAATTGGTATCATAACATGAAAGAAAAAATGTTTGGGCTAAAGTCAACTTGACTTTAATAATTCAGAAAAATTCTTTAAATTTAATGAAATTGTCTTTAAATTTGTTGTCTTTTTCCATCTTGACTTCAAAGCAAAAAATCGTTCAAATATAGGACATGTTTTTCAACACTTTATTTTAAAGACGTTTTTTATTTGGAACATAGCATAATTTCTACTGGAAGTCGAGTCTGAATTAGGAAAATGAAGTTCTTAAAGGACTTTGATAGCATATGAAGAAAAAAAGCTGAAAAAGCGAAAAATTAAAATTTGCTTCCTAGAAGCAAGTACACAAAACCCAAATTTAAAAGAGAATTGCGTCTTAAAAGTATCCTTTCTTGTATTCTCCGCTTCTTTGGCGCGGAATCAATGCCAAAATTTTTAAAGTAAAGACAAAATCTTTGGAACCGGGCATGTTTTTTTTCAGTTTAGTCCAAAAAAGCATGTGTTTGTATTTTACCCAGCAAATTAAAGTTATTTTTTTTTTGTTTTGGTTTTTTATTCGTATTAAATATTAATTAATTAAATTTTTGTGGAATTTTTTTTAATAGAATAACCTCTACAGCGATTATGGGCAACATATTAATTTATAATGTCAATAAAAATCCCCTTGTTTTCTTAAGTTGTATAGTACATCATTTATAATGTAAAACATCATTGAATAAATCCATGCCGCGGAGTAGGGTATAGTGTGTTGGATTACAAAACAACAGGTATGCGTTCGATTCTTCCTGGCATCATAGAGATTTTCAAAGTACAAATTGTACCATAAATATAAAAAGAGGGAGAGAAAGCGGTAGTAAAATACCGAGAATACGAAACTAACTTATAAGAGAGAATAAAATCTATAAATAGATATGAGAGCAGCAACTCACTCGCTCTTTTTGGTTCTATTTATGGTAAACCTATTATTTTTGGAGAGCTGGTATGCTTGCGAAGAAGTACTTATTTTTCGATAGCCGAAGTACTTTCCTCCAATGTCATGCCCATGTAAAAGTATTACTGCTGATATATGTATGTATTTGTCGTAGGCATACTTATACTCATACCTGATAATAAGAGTTTTTGCTGGGTACGCTTCCACACGAACACTTTCTAGATGAGAAGTTAACGATCGCGTACTAAAATAATGCGAACCATTACATTTACGGAGAAAATCTTACCAAAAAAATATTATTTCGCAAAAAATTATTTCTTCAAAAAGTTTTGTCAAAATTTTATATCTATAGAAAATGTTATCAAAATTTTATTTCTATAGAAAATTTTATCAAAATTTTATTTCTATAGAAAATTTTTTCAACATTTTATTTCTATAGAAAATTTTGCCAAAATTTTATTTCTATAAAGAATATTTTGTCAAAATTTTATTTCTATAGAAAATTTTGCCAAAATTTCATTTCTATAGAAAAATTTGTCAAAATTTTATTTCTATAAAGAAAATTTTGTCAAAAATTTATTTTTATTCATCTACAAAAAATGTATGAAATACCATGACTTCTACCAATCCACAAACAGTAGAATTCTACCAACTTTGGGAACATTACCGTGGTTTCATTACTACGGTAGTCTTTGTAAACGGATATAAAACTAAAAAAAATATTTAAAATTGGGGAGTTGACAAACAAAATGTTATGTTTTATTGAAATTCAGTCTAAAGGAGCTCTCGACAATAATTTTCCAATGGATTTTTTGTTGAAATTTAGTAAAAGAATACCTTTTTTGTACTTTCTTAAAAATTGTATTTTCCATCCCTGGTAGCAATGTGGGAAAATTCCCACATATAATTAAAGTTGTCTTACAGAGAAACCTCCGGAACCTGCGTATCCTAAAGGTTAGGTTGATTACTCCTTCAATTATGTTATTTATTTTTTCACATATTTTCAATATTTTTTTTTTCAAAGGAACTTTAATGCCAAAAATTTGTTAAAGCTTGTAAAAATATCCTTATGATTTTTAGGTTAAATAACCTTTTGTTTTAAGTTTAATAGTTTTTCAATTTCGAAATCTATTCAAATTATAACAAAAGCATTCATTTAGAATACCTACCTTATATTGATCCAAAACAAAATATTCAGCCAATATATCCGTATGGCTAAGGCATTGTAAGACGGCATTCATAAAACATGTATTACCATGATTTTTAAGACCCATTACGCCAGGTGTTTGATCTGTTGGCCATTGATAACCGCCGATGGGTGGTACACGATCACTCGATGATATTATATGGCCACCATTAACTGCAGCATTACCAGCATTGGACGAAGATTGTGGTTTATTCGACTGTAAGAAAAAAAAATGAAGAAGGAAAAACAAAACCATGATAAACATACAATTATTTATTATGCTTGAACATAGACTACAATAAGCAATATCTCTAACTAATTATATAGTAATATGGATTTATTGTTTTAAGCTAATTTTGGTTTTTCTTGGCAAAAAAAAAACACACACAAAATTAAAAACAAACTGAAAAAATTATGAGTATTTTACGGAAAAAAGCTATACAATCAACAAGAAAAAATAATAATTACAGGAACATAGTAATTTTCTTTAGAAAGATTAGGCGTATGTGATATCAAATTCGATTTATTATGTAACGAATTTCCAAATCATACGAGTAAAGATAATATATTGCTATTGAGAACTTTAAAAGCAATTATTATAAAAATAAAGTAAGCAAGAATTAGACGATTAAGCTGAGTTGATTATATGCTCAAATAATAGCTCCGTAATTACATCCTCACACACAGATATAAATTTTCTGATATTTGATTTCCCCTTCCGAAGTTGTAATTTGTTTACAAATATTATTTGGAGAGAGAGACTTTATTGAGACCAAAGATAATAAAAGAGGAAGATGGGAGATTGGCTACTGAGCACATCAAACCATTTACCACATTAGTTTAATACTCGAACCAAACGCGTATACGACAAGTATTGACATAGCATTAAAATGCAAATAAAAAGAAATTAAGAGTACGAAATAAATTTCCATAAAGGGAAAAATGTAATTTTTTTGTTGTTGCCTAAAATTTAACATTGTTTCATTAAGAAAATTACATTTTTCATTTAAAAAATAAAAACGAAAAACAACTAAAAGATTACAAACATGTATTAAACTAATCTGGTAAATGCAACATTTGGTATGACGCAAACCAATCTCCCATCTTCCTCTTTTATTATCTTTGATTGAGACAACATCATTACACACTCACAGAATACACACAGAGGAGTAATATGATCACCACTGTGGTATCACAATGGACTGAATAGTCTAAGTGAGCCTGATACATCGGGCTGCCACCTAACCTAACCTAACCTAATATGATCACCTCAAACATATCAGCAAACAAGTATATAAAGCAGTAAATTCGGCCGGGCCGAATTTTAAATACCCACCACCATGAATCAAATATGATAGTTTACTTTGAAAACTCTTCGTCGTAGTGGGTTACTTGATAATATATAGAATTGTATGGGGTTTGATGACAAATCTTCTCCCAAGCAAGTCAGTTCCCGAAGACAAACTTTAAAGATTCTACCTATGAAGACCAGATCAGATTCTGGATTTATGAGAACCAATTTTGTTTGAGTTTTAGAGAAATTATAAACATATCGTGTATATGATGAAATTACGCCTTGATTTAAAAGCTTAACTCTGTAGATTTTTCCGCATTTATTTTCATGATCAAAGCGCCTGCTATACCCTGAAAGAAGTGTTTTCTTTTTTGAGAAACGTAATTTTAGACAAGCAAAGTTTTCTTTTGACACAAATTTTAGAGACAATCGTTGAATAAACGAAAACACTTTATAAGAAAAAGAAGTTTCGTTTGTCTAAAATTTTATTATAGATTACTAATTTCCAGCAAATCGGATAAAAACTACGTATTCTAGAAGCCCAAGAAATAAAGCCAGGAGATCGGTGTATATGAGGCTATACCATTTGCTACTCACATATTTGTGATCTTAAAATATCTCCAGATTTTAAATTTCAAACAAATCGGCCAGAAAATATAGTCTCTATACGCCCAAGAAGTAAAAATCGAGAGATCAGTCTATATGGGGGTTATACCAAAAAATGGACCGATATAACTCAATTTCGGCACTCTTATTTGTACTCTAAAAATACCTCTAGATTTCGAATGTCAGGCAAATCATGTAATAAATACAGTTTATTGTAGCTCAAGAATTTCAGGCAAAGCGGATGGTAAATATAGTTTCTAGAAGCCCAAGAAGCAAAATGGAAGATCGGTCTATATGGGGGCTATACCAAAAAATGGACCGATAGGCACCACCTTTTTATGGTCCCAAAAGAACTCTAGATTTTCAATTTCAGGCAAATCGGATAGAAAATATAGTTTCTAGAAGCCCAAGAAGCAAAATCGGGAAATCAGTCTCTATAGGGGCTATATCAAAACATGGACCGATGAGCACCATTTTCGGCACGCCTTTCTATGGTCCTCAAATTTCCAATTTCAGGCAAATCGGATGGTAAATATAGTTTCTAGAAGCCCTAAAAGCAAAATCGGGATATCGGTCTATATGGGGGCTATACCAAAACATGAACCGATGAGCACCATTTTCGGCACACCTTTTTATGGTCCTCAAATACCTCTATATTTCCAATTTCAGGCAAATTGGATAAAAACTACGGTTTTTATAGGCCCAAGACTCCAAATCCGGAGGTTGGTTTATATGGGGGCTATATCAAAACATGGACCGATGCGGACCATTTTCGACACACCTCTTTATGGTCCCAAAATACCTTTAGATTTTCAATTTCATACAAATCGGATAGAAAATACTGTTTCTAGACGCGTAAGAAACAAAATCAGGAGGTCGGTCTATATGGGGGCTATACCAAAACATGGACCGATATGGACCATTTTCGACACACCTCTTTATAGTCCCACAATACCTCTAGATTTCCAATTTCAGGCATATCGGATGGTAAATATAGTATCTAGACGCCCAAGAAGCAAAATCGGGAGATCGGTCTATATGGGGGCTATATCAAAACATGGACCGATGCGAACGATTTTCGACACACCTCCTTATGGTCCTAAAATACCTCTAGATTTTCAATTTCAGACAAATCGGATAGAAAATACTTTTTCTAGACGCCTATGAAGCAAAATCGGGAGATCGGTCTATATGGGGCCAATACTAAAACATGGACCGATACGGACCATTTTCGACACACCCCTTTATGGTCCCAAAATACCTCTAGATTTCCAATTTCAGGCAAATCTGATAAAAACTACGGTTTTTATAGGCCCAAGACCCCAAATCGGGAGGTCGGTTTATATGGGGACTATATCAAAACTTGGACCGATATAGCCCATCTTCGAACTTGACCTGCCTGCAAACAAAAAACTAATCTGTGCCAAATTTCGGGACGATAGCGCCATTATTGAAGGCTGTAGCGTGATTACAACAGACAGACAGACAGACAGACAGACGGACAGACGGACATGCTTATATCGTCTTAGAATTTCTCCCTGATCAAGAATATATATACTTTATATAGTCGGAAATCGATATTTCGATGTGTTACAAACGGAATGACAAACTTATTATACCCCGTCACCATTTTATGGTGGTGGGTATAAAAAAAATTTAAATTGTTCTACAAACATTTCTTTTTAAGAGCATCTCGGGATCCTCCATAAAGTTTTCTTGCACTTTCGGACCAGTCTTAGAAGATACGCTATTTGACGGTTTAAAATGAAAATTTAAATTTTGGACAATTAATTGCCCGATCCGGCTGAAATTTGTTACATGGTGTAAATATATGGTCTCTAACAACTATGCAAAAATTGGTCCACATCGGTCCATAATTATATATAGACCCCATATAAACCGATCCCCTGATGTGGCTTGCGAAGCCTCTAAGAGAAGCAAATTTCATCCGATCCAGCTGAAATTTGGTACATGGTGTTAGTATATAGTCTGTAACAACCATGCACAAATTGGTTCACATCGGTCCATAATTATATATAGCCCCCATATAAACCGATCCCCAGATTTGACCTCCGGAGCCCCTTGGAAGATCGACCCGATCCGGTTGAAATTTGACCCGATCCGGTTGAAATTTGGTACGTGCTGTTAGTATATGGTCTCTAATAACCATGCCAAAATTGGTCCACACCGGTCTTAATTACATATACCTCCATTTAAACCGATCCCCAGATTTGACCTCCGACCCGGTTGAAATTTGGTACGTGGTGAAATTTGGTATATTGCGCTAGTATATGGCCGCTAACACCCATGCCAAAATTGGTCTATATCGGTCTATAGTTATATATAGCCGATCCCAAAAAATAATCTACCAATATCTTATTTTTATAGAAAATTTTGTCAAATTTTTTTTTACTATAGAAAATTTTGTCAAAATTGTATTACTATAGAAAATTTTGTCAACATACATTTTATTGCTACGAGTATACCCAACAAAACTTATGATTACACTAGGTAACAAATAACAAAATTTTCTCTGTGATTTGTTTCTAGCATATTTTTTCTTATTGATTTTGACCTACTAAACACGAAAATGAGTTTTAAAAAATTTTCATATTTCTTCAAAAATATTTGAATTTATTCGAAAATTTTCAAACTTTTATTACCAAAGACAGAATTTTTATTTTTGCAATAAAATCCAATACATTTTGTTCCAAAATCACAGTCCATTTCGTTTATCTCAAGCATACACAAAAATATTTTTTTTGGATTCAATCACGAAATTAAATGATTCAATTAGTTTTTTAATTGAAATGTCTTCAATCACAAAAATGATTGTATCAATCACAGTTTCAATTGGCCACAAACAAAGACTTGATTAAAAAATTAATTGTTTTCATTAGCAAATTTTAATCATCATTTTTTAATTGATTCAATTAAGAATGCAATTGACTTTGAACGCAAAATTTTATTATTTAGTTTTTTAATTAAAAACATAATTATTTTCAATTACTTCCTTAACTGATTTTGTGTTTTTAGTTTCATTAAAAATTTGATAGTTTGAAATAAATTGTTAATAAAAAATTAAAAAAAAAAATCATCACCTTTTTAACTGACTTAGTCTTCTGTGTTTGATTAAAAGTTTAATTTTATCAATTATTTTTTTAGTTAAAAATTTATAAATACTCAATCATTAACTTAATTAACTTAATGCTTCTATCCTGATTAAAAAGTTAATTGTATCAATTAATTTATTAATTGAAAAATAGTCAACTTCAATCAACTTTTTAATTGGAAATATTTTGGTGATATTGTTTTCTGTGTAAAATGTCTTAAATCAAAAAAAAATGATAGTACACAGAAAAAAATATCACCAAAATAATTCCAATTAAAAATTTGATTAAAGTTGAAGATTTTTTCAACTAATGAATTAATTTATACAATTAACTTTTTAATCAAGATAGAAATATTACGTTAATTAAGTCAATGATTGGAAATTTTAAAATTTTTAATTAAAAAATTAATTGATACAATTAACTTTTTAATTAAACTTGAACAACTAAGTCACTTAAAAAAAATTATGGATTTTTTTAAAATTTTAACTAAAAATTTATTTTGAACATTAAATTTTTTAATCAAACTAAAAACACTAAGTCAGCTAAGAAAGTAATAGAAAAGAGTTTGGCAATCAACATCAATAAAATTTTTAATTGAATCAATCAAAAAAATTAATTGAAATTTGCTAATTAAATAAATTAATTGTTTAATCAAGTATTTTTTAATGTCCAATTAAAATTGTGATTGATACTATCATTTTCGTGATTGAAGATATTTCAATTAAAAAATTAATCGGATCAATTAATTTCGTGATTGAATCTGAAAAAAAATTGTGTGTACCAATCACCAAAGTCAATTAAAAAATTATTATTAAAAATTTAAAATTAATCCAATTAAAAAATTAATTGATATTATTAATTCTTGTGATTGAAAATTAATTGAAATTTGCTAATTAAATCAATTAATTTTTTAATCAAGTATTTTTTAATGTCTAATTAAAATTGTGATTGATACTATCATTTTCGTGATTGAAGACATTCCAATTAAAAAATTAATTGGATCAATTAATTTCGTGATTGAATCAAAAAAAAATTTTTGTGTGTATCAATCACCAAAGTCAATTAAAAAATTATTATTAAAAATTAAAAATTAATCCAATTAAAAAATTAATTGATATTATTAATTCTTGTGATTGAAAATTAATTGAAATTTGCTAATTAAATCAATTAATTTTTTTATCAAGTAGTTTTTAATGTCTAATTAAAACTGTGATTGATACTATCATTTTCGTGATTGAAGACATTTCAATTAAAAAATTAATTGGATCAATTAATTTCTTGATTGAATCAGAAAAAAATTTTGTGTCAATCAACAAAGTCAATTAAAAAATTATTATTAAAAATTGATCCAATTAAAAAATTAATTGATATTATTGATTTTTGTTTTAGTTAAAAAAACTTGTTCAATCAATTAAATTTTTAATTGAATATTTTTGAAAATTCGATTAAAATTTCAATTGGAAATATATTGGTGAAATTTGTTTCTTTGCGCTGTTCTTTTCTGATATTGTCTTTAATAAGACATATTTTGAACTTTCTTAGTAATAATTTTATATAGTAGTATGTAATGACGGACATCTTTGCGAAAACTTGCGAACATTTTTGGAATATATGTCTAAGTACATTTGAGCAAAATTTAATGGACTCTAAAATACACTGTAAGAAGAGTTTTCTATTCTGGAGAACGAAATTTCAGACAAGCAAAGTTTCCATTTGATGGTAAAACAGTTTCTTTAAAAACAACAAATAGTTTACAGACAATCGTTAAATTATTTATCATAAATTCGAGTTTATCTGCTCTACAAGAAAATGCTTTATAAGAAAGGGGAATTTCGTTTGTCTAAAATTTCATTCCTGAGGAAAGTATTTTTTCTTTGGGGGTATTATCACTTCCACACATTTTTGTTATTTGGTCCCATAAAAAAATATATTCTACGCTATCCAGAGTATATCATTTTTATGTGTCTGAAGATAAACTTGATGCTAGTACTTTGTCACTTGCTATTATCCCAGCAATTATGAAATTTAGAAAACATCTCTATAAATCACTGTTTATATTAAAATTTAAATTAAATTGTTCTCTTCCTACTGATATCTCGTGTTTTTTTTCGTTTTCACAATTTGTTAGACTTAATCACCTACGCATTTTTTAATAAAAAAAATAGAAGTACTTAGTAACGTCTTTTCAGCCCATTTTAAAATGCGACTTTGAATTTCATTAGAAAAGAAACTATGAGGTTCAAAACAAAAATTAAGGAGTGTTTCCATTGATGATTATAAACTTGATATTGAATTCAATTAATTGGAGTCAATATCTTAGAACATGCAAAGATTTATTATTCTCCGAAACGAAATATTAGATACAACGATAATATTTTTTTATTTATTTGTTATTTTTTTTTTTTCATTAGAACAGCAAATAACAAGGGAGAATTTCGTTTCTATTAAATTTCATTGATGAGAAGAAACCAGATCCTTTCAAAGTATTAGCAATTTATATGTTTTTGTGTGCAAAAATGTTTATTGATTCAAATGTCAAAAATTACATTCAAAATCCAAAATTTTCGATATTAGAAATCTGTTTTTTATAAGACAAATGGCAGTTGAAATCTAGTTAACATGGATTTGGAGGTGTAATATGAACGCCGTATAACCTACATTTGCGCCTTTTTCTAATTTAATCTAATAAAATAATTCTAATAAAATTGTAATTGAAATTGCTTCACTCACAAAAATGATCGTATTAATCACCAAATGAATTACAAATAAAACATATACTCGATTAAAATATTAATTGATTTCTTCGGCACTTTTAAATATTTTTTTAATTGGTTCAATTAAATTAGAAAGAAGCGTTTGTTGGTATAGAAACCACAGTTGCAACAGTTATTAGAATTCTACCAAAAATGGTAGATTTTTTACTGTTTGGTTTAGTAGAAATCTTAATGTTTTTTCAAAATTCTCTTTTTTGGCAAAATTCTCTATAGAAACAAAATTTTGGCAAAATTCTCTATAGAAATAAAATTTTGACACAATTTTCTATGAAAATAAAATTTTGACAAAATTTTCTATCGACATAAAATTTTGACAAAATTTTATTTTCTATCGACATAAAATTTTGACAAAATTTTATTTTCATAGAAAATTGTGTCAAAATTTTATTTCTATAGAGAATTTTGCCAAAATTTTCTACAGAAATAAAATTTTGACAAAATTTTCAATAGAAATAAAATTTTTGAGAAAATTTTCTATAGAAATAAAATTTTGACAAAATTTTCTACAGAAATAAAATTTTGACAAAATTTTCTATAGAAATAAAATTTTGACAAAATTGTCTATAAAAATAAAAGTTTGACAAAATTTTCTATAGCAATAAAATTTTTGAGAAAACTTTAAAATTTTGACAAAATTTTCTATAGAAATAAAATTTTGACAAAATTTACATTTTTGAGAAAATTTTCACATTTTGAAAAAATTTTCTATAGAAATAAAATTTTGACAAAATTTTCTACAGAAATAAAATTTTGACAAAATTTTCTACAGAAATAAAATTTTGACAAAATTTTCTACAGAAATAAAATTTTGACAAAATTTTCTACAGAAATAAAATTTTGACAAAATTTTCCAAAGAAATTAAATTTTGACAAATTTTCCAAAGAAATTAAATTTTGAAAAATTTTCTATAGAAATAAATTTTTAAGAAAATTTTAAAATTTTAACTAAATTTTCTATAGCAATAAAATTTTGACAAAATTTTTTATAGAAATTAAATTTTTACAAAATTTTCTATAGCAACAAAATTTTCTACAGAAAAAATTGACAAAATTTTCTACAGAAATAAAATTTTGACAAAAATTTTCTACAGAAATAAAATATTGACAAAATTTTCAAAGGAAATAAAATTTAGATAACATTTTCTATAGAAATACAATTTTTACAAAATTTTCTATAGAAATACAATTTTGACAAAATTTTCTATAGAAATAAAATTTTGACAAAATTTTCTATAGAAATAAATTGTTGAGAAAATTTTAAAATTTTAACAACATTTTCTATAGAAATAAATTTTGACAAAATTTTTGTATAGAAATTAAATTTTTACAAAATTTTCTATAGCAACAAAATTTTCTACAGAAAAAATTGACAAAATTTTCTACAGAAATAAAATTTTGACAAAAATTTTCTACAGAAATAAAATATTGACAAAATTTTCAACGGAAATAAAATTTAGATAAAATTTTCTATAGAAATACAATTTTTACAAAATTTTCTATAGAAATAAAATTTTGACAAAATTTTCTATAGAAATACAATTTTGACAAAATTTTCTATAGAAATAAAATTTTGACAAAATTTTCTATAGAAATAAATTGTTGAGAAAATTTTAAAATTTTAACAACATTTTCTATAGAAATAAATTTTGACAAAATTTTCTACAGAAATAAAATTTTGACAAGTTTCTATAGAAATAAAATTTTGACAAAATTATTTATAGAAATAAAATTTTGACAAAATTTTCTGTAGCAATAAAATTTTGACAAAATTTTCTATAGAAATGAAATTGTGCAAAATTTTCTATAGAAATAAAATTTTACAAAATTTTCTATAGAAATACAATTTTGACAAAATTTTCTATAGAAATAAGTTTTTAAGCATTTTTAAGCATTTTGACAAAAAAATTTTATGGAAATAAAATTTCGCAAAATTTTCTATAGCAATAAAATTTGGATAACATTTCCTATACAAATAACATTTTGACAAAATTTTCTACAGAAATAAAATTTTGAGAAAATTATTTCTAGAAATAAAATTTTGACAAAATTTTCTGTAGCTATAAAATTTTGACAAAATTTTCTATAGAAATAAAATTGTGCAAAATTTTCTATAGAAATAAAATTTTACAAAATTTTCTATAGAAATACAATTTTGACAAAATTTTCTATAGAGATAAAATTTTGACAAAATATTTTATTGAAATCAAATTTTGACAAAATTTTCTATACCAATAAAATTTTTACAATATTTTCTATAGCAATAAAATTTTGACAAACTTTTCTATAGAAATAAAATTTTTTATAGAAATAAAATTTTGACAAAATTTTCTATAGAAATAGAATTTTGAGAAAATTTTCTACAGAAATAAAATTTTGACAACATTTTCTATAGAAATAAAATTTTGACAAAATTTTCTATAGCAATAAAATTTTGACAAAATTTTATATAGCAATAAAATTTTGACAAAATTTTCTATAGAAATAAAATTTTGACAAAATTTTCTATAGAAATAAAATTTTGACAAAATTTTCTATAGAAATAAAATTTTGACAAAATTTTCTATAGAAATAAAATTGTGACAAAATTTTCTATAGAAATAAAATTTTGACAAAATTTTCTATAGAAATAAAATTTTGACAAAATTTTCTATAGAAATAAAATTTTGACAAAATTTTCTATAGAAATAAAATTTTGACAAAATTTTCTATAGAAATAAAATTTTGACAAAATTTTCTATAGAAATAAAATTTTGACAAAATTTTCTATAGAAATAAAATTTTGACAAAATTTTCTATAGAAATAAAATTTGGACAAACTTTTCTGTAAAAATAAAATTTTGACAAAATATTCTATAGAAATAAAATTTTGACAAAATTTTCTATAGCAATAAAATTTTGACATACTTTTCTGTAGAAATAAAATTTTGACAAAATTTTCGATAGAAATAAAATTTTGATAAAATTTTCTATAGAAATAAAATTTTGACAAAATTTGCTATAGAAATAAAATTTTGACAAAATTTGCTATAGAAATAAAATTGTGACAAAATTTTTTATAGCAATAAAATTTGGACAACATTTTCTACAGAAATAAAATTTTGACAAAATTTTCTATAGCAATAAAATGTTGACAAACTTTTCTGTAGAAATAAAATTTTGACAAAATTTTCTATAGCAATAAAATTTTGACAAAATTTTCTATAGCAATAAAATTTTGACAAACTTTTCTGTAGAAATAAAATTTTGATGAAATTTTCTACAGAAATAAAATGTTTACAAAATTTTCTATATAAATAAAATTTTGACAAAATTTGCTATAGAAATAAAATTGTGACAAAATTTTCTATAGAAATAAAATTTGGACAACATTTTCTATAGAAATAAAATCTTTACCTTATTTTCAATAGAAAAACAATTTTGTCAAAATTATGCTATAGAAATAAAATTTAGACACGAATTTTGTATTCGTGTTTTTTTTTACTTTATCAGTGCCATTCATTGTTTAATTTCTCGATTGAAGTCAAACATACACAGAAAAAAATATCACCAAAATATTTCCAATTAAAAAGTTAATTGAAGTTGAAAATGTTTTCAATTAATAAATTAATTGATACAATTAACTTTTTAATCATGATAGAAACATTAAGTTAATTAAGCCAGTGATTGAAAATTTTAAAATTTTTAATTAAAAAATTAATTGATACAATTAACTTTTTAATCAAATTCGGAAGACTTATTCAGTTAAAAAAAGTGCTGATTTTTTTTTTAATTTTCAAACAATGATTTGTTAATCCAAATAAAAATTCTAAGTCAATTCAGAAAGTAATTAAAAATAGTTACCTTTTTTAATTAATAAATTAATTGAGTTTTGCAATCAACATCAATTAAATTTTTAATTGAGTCAATTAAAAAATTAATTGAAATTTGCTGAAAAAATCAATTAATTCTTTAATCAAGAATTTTTTCTATGCCCAATTAAAACTGTGATTGATACTATCATTTTCGTGATTGAAGACATTTCAATTAAAAAATTAATTGGATCAATTAATTTGGTGATTGATCAGAAAATTTTTTTTTTTTGTGTATTGGACGAATAAACATATTTTAGAGTGATGTATAAAAACATATGAAAATCAAAACTATGAAAGTACATACACACACAAACAAAAGTATCATCAATATTTGTCCAATTAAAATTTCAAAAAAGCTTTAATTAAAAATTTTGATGATTAATTAATTTTAAAAAAATCACAAAAATTTACTGCATAGGTTTTTAATGGGATCAATTTTTTAATTGAAAATATTTCAATTAAAAATTAATCGGATCAATTAATTTCGTGATTGCAGACAAAAAATATGTTGTTCCATTTACATTTATAAAAAAAAAATAACTACTGAAGCATAGCAGTGTGACTATAAGCATAACAAATACAAACATAGATCATTAAACGAAATGAACTTTTTATAACATAAAAGTATATACCTTCTTTCTATTCCAACATCCAGTATAAAAAGGCACAACATCAACGAAATTTTTCTTCTCTAACATGGAAGACTTTAACATGCGCAAAATATTGTTTTGACATCATGCATCATGGTGTGACGGATCACAGAGCAATGACAGAGAGAGAGAGAGAAAAAAAGACCAAGAAAAATAAAACATTTTATTATTATTATTATTACTATTAATTAATCACAATGGGTCTATGTCGTTGAAGACTATACTAAACATCGACATCAATTATAGCTCAATAGAAGACAAATATCCACAAAATGAAAATATCATTGTATGATCTAAAGATGTTGTGACACAATTATTTATGAAGAAGTTATGTGTGAAAAGTATTTCCTCTAAAGTATTAATAAATATTTGATTTGTTAAATGAATTGATCATCAATTACATAATTGATATGGACGAATGACCAATAATAATAATTAAGAAAATTATGATATGTATATTAGTAAAATACACTAGCCAACAGTCGTTTTGTGATTTGTTTCTAGCATATTTTTTCTTATTGATTTTGACCTACTAAACACGAAAATGAGTTTTAAAAAATTTTTTGTCGATTGGTTTTAGAGATACAATTTTTTGTTATTTGTTACCTAGTGATATTAATAAAATATGAGTTTAAAATTGGAAATGGTGAAGGGAACAAAAACGTTTGGGATAACATTTTTGTAAGTGCTTTTAAAGGTTTGCCTTTTGAACAACTTCCAAATTTGTTTGCTGGGCAAAATTAAAGATTTCACCACCGCTGGGATTTGAACCTGTGTTTCTTGACTTTTTCACATCCATGGAAGTTCCTTCGAGGTTTCGTAAATTAATAGAATTTTCAATTTTATCTTGAGTTTACGTGGAAAAAAACATATTTATACAAAAATATAAGGCAACAAATAAATAATAACATAAAAAAATAATAGTTTAGAAAAATAGTTGATAAAAAATTTCTTTGTTTTTGTGTTCTGCTATGGTGCCAACAGACCCAGGACCAACCCTCGGTGGAAGCGAAAATGCTTTTCAAATTGTAAAAAATTAGATAATAAAAAATAAAAGTGTAATAAACAATTTTGATAAAAAATAAAAAGTGAAATTGGTGAAAAAAAATTGTATTTTAGGTTTCCTAAAATTCCTTTATTTGAAATGAACTTCCACTGTACAATTACTGAAGCAATGCAAAAGATCCAAAAATGGAGTACCCCCGTCCTATGACAAGCTCCTGTAAATTTCATTGAAGATAATCTACACAGAAAAAATATCAATAAAATATTTCCAATTAAAAAGTTAATTGAAGCTTTTTAAATTTTTAATAAAAAAATTGATACAATTAACTTTTTAGTCAAACTAGGAAGACTAATTCAGTTAAAACGATTGATTTTGATTTTAATTAAAAAAAATAATAATTGATTTTAATAAAAAAGAATGTGATCGAAAATAGTCGAGTCTTTAATTAAAAAATTAATTGATGCACAATTTTTTTTATTAATCGAACTAAGAACACAAAGTTAGTTAAGAAAATGAATGAACAATTTCGCGGTTTTTATTAAACAATTAATTGAAAAATTTAGTCGATGTCGATTGCGAAACCTAAATAATTGTTTAACTGATTTAATTAAACGGTTGGAAATTCATTTGAAGTTTAACTAAATAATTAGTTTAATCAATTAAAATATTGATTGGAGTTCTTTCAGTCGACATAACTTGAATTTTAGATTAAAAAATTTATTTATTCTTCCAATCGACATAAATTAAATTTTCGATTGAATCAATTAAAAAAATTATTGATTTTTGTAATCAAAATCAATTAAATTTTTAATTGAATCAATTAAAAATTTAATTGATATTTTCAAAACAAATCAATTAAATTTTTAATCAAATACTGTTTTCATGCCCAATTAAAACTCTGATTGATACTATTTTTGATCAATAAATTGAAAAAAAATCATTTTCATGATTGAAGACATTTCAATTAAAAAATTAATTAGATCAATTAATATCGTGATTGAATCATAATTTATTTTGTGTGTAAGTTTGCACTACTTCCGGATCGCAAATTCGGAATCAAAAATAATTTTTTGGAAGCTCATTTTTTTGCTGGGATATGTCTTTTTTAATAGCAAATAATCATTGTCAATAAGAAACACAATTACATTGTTGTTAATAATATTCTCATATATATTTTATTTTTCTTATATAAGATGTTGTAATATCCGTTACCTACTATAATATCAAATAAGGTATATACTGTACCATTGGTGAAGAGACATAAATCACGAATTTATTATATTCGTTGTCATATAAAATACAAATAAATCATCAAATCAGAATTTCATTTCATTCTAATTTGGTTTTTACATTATTAACATAATTGCTAAAAGAATGTGTCATTTCCAATTAATTGCTTCATAAATACTTCTTAATGGGGTTATTGATTGAAGAAGAATCAATCTTTAAACCCTTTCAATCAGTAATTAACACATTTAGAAAAAAATTACCCTCATAATGGTGACCCTTATTAGCCTCTTTTTCTTGTTCTTGTATTTCTTATATCTAAATTAGAATTGTTATGTTATAAACACACATATAATTTATTTATTAATAGCTTGTCACCCCAAGATACTTTTCCAAAAGGGTGGAATGTTTTGATAGGATAGCCCCTCCCCAATGAAAACATGCTGGTGTCAATGGCCGTGCGATAACAAACTTTAACAGCATTTTATATCAATGGGTACATTGATTGCATTACACATATGGGGGAATAATATTGGAGAAAGAATAATAAGATAAAGAAGGCAGGTCCAATAAGTTTTGGAAAAAAAATAATAAATTTATTCCAAAAAATGTCCCTTTAAATGTCGATCTAAATTGGAAGCTCCCGCGGAATATTGAGATTACATGTTAGGTTAGGTTAGGTGGCAGCCCTATCTATCAGGCTCACTTAGACTATTCAGTCCATTGTGATACCACAGCGGCGAACTTCTCTCTTATCACTGAGTGCTGCCCGATTCCATGTTAAGCTCAATGACAAAGGATCTCCTTTTTATAGCCGAGTCCGAACGGCGTTACACATTGTAGTGAAACCACTTAGAGAAGCTTCGAAACACTCAGAATGTCACCAGCAATACTGAAGTGGAATAATCCACCGCTGAAAAACTTTTTGGTGTTCGGTCGAAGCAGGGAACGAACCCATGACCTTGTGTATGCAAGGCGGGCATGTTAACCATTGCACCACGGTGGTTCCCAAGTGGGATTACCTACGAGTACACTCATTTATAAAATGAAAAGTTTCATTCATGAAATGAAGATGTTCATTAATATACAACAAAAAATGCTGATTCAATCACGAAATTAGTTGATCCAATTAATTTTTTAATTGAAATGTCTTCAATCACTAAAATGATAGTATCAATCACAGTTTTAATTGAACATGAAACATTACTTGATTAAAAAGTTTATTGATTTCATTAGAAAATTTCAATTAATTTTGATACAATGAAAAATTTAATTGATGTTGATTGCAAAACTAAATTAATTTTATTATTAAAAAAGGCAACTATTTTCAATTACTTTCTGAATTTGCTTAGTGTTATTAGTTTGATTAACATTGATTGTGTGAAATAAATTTTTAACTTAAAATTAAAAAAATATCCATCACTTTTTTTAACTTACTTATACCCTGTTTCTGTATGTCGAACGAGAGTATTTCAAATGAAAAAAAAAAATTATTTGGGTTTCTCTATGTCGACAGGCAAGTCACTTCATATTTTGTTGTCGAGTAGCAAACGAACATATACAATAAGTGTGAAGAGAAAAGTAAAAACAATTTTGCAATTTGAATCAATTCTCAGGCCAAAAATTTGAAAATACTCATTTTTGATAATCAATGTACTCTCATACAAACGATATGAACTTTCAAAAATAGGGAAACCCAAATTGATTCGAATTCGAGTGACTGCTTTCCAGTCGACTGGGTTTTCGTTCGACATACAGAAACAGGGTATTAGTCTTTCGAGTTTGATTAACACCTTAATTGTATCAACAAATTATTTAATTACAAATTTTACAATTTTCAATCATAGACTTATTTAACTTAATGTTTCTATCTTTATTAAAAATTAAGTGTATCAATTAATTTATTAATTGAAAAAATTCACTCAACTTTTTAATTGGAAATGTTTTGTTGATATTTTTTCTGTAAAAAATGAATTTCCTTATCTCGCTTTTTTTCTATTATTCACCTATAAAAATATGAATTTCAACCTAAGTTATCATACCAGCCCCCTCCTTTGGTAGCATTGATTGAGATTTACAATTCCTCAATGCACGTGTCCAAATCGATAAGCCAATTGTTGGCATTTGTCCCCCGAGCAATTGAAACCCTATAGTCATAATTATAACAGCCACTTGTAACCATAATGTCTGCTAACTACGGAAGGGTGTTTGAAATATGTAAACATATATTCACATACCCTTTGTGGGATTCCCTAGTCATAAATACGGCGACCAGCCTTAGATGTAATAGTAATAATGATGATCACAAAAACAATGATGTTTGTTCAACAAATGCCATTGAACCTGACTTTTTGTGTAACTATTTACACCACACCACCCAGTATACAATGTTGCTTAAATAGATTAGATGACCTTTATGTGTCAATATATGAATATGAAATTGTCAATATAGGTTAATATGCATGACAAGGAACAAGAAAAGGGTAATCCATTTAAGTAAAGTGTTAAAGAAAATATTTGCCAAGTGAACTTAGGTTTAAAATTTTGACAAAATTTTCCATCGAAATAAAATTTCGACAAAATTTTCTATAGAAAAAAAAAATTGAAACATTTTCTTTAAAATAAAATTTTGACAAAATTTTCGATAGAAATAATTTTTTTGACAAAATTTTCTATAGACATAAAAATTTTGACAAATTTTGCTATAGCTAAAAATTTTGACAACATTTTCTAAAGAAATAAAATTTTGACAACATTTTCTATAGAAATAAATTTACGACAAAATTTTCTATAGAAATAAACTAGTGAGAAAAAATTTTATTTGTATAGAAAAATAAAATTTTCTGTAGAAATAAAATTTTGACAAAATTTTCTATAGAAATAAAAATTTTGACAAAATTTTTTATAGAAATAAAATGTTGACAAAATTTTCTATAGAAATAAAATTTTGACAAAATTTTCTATAGAAATAAAATTTTTACAAAATTTTCTATAGAAAAAAAATTTTGACAAAATTATCTATAGAAATAAAATTTTGACAAAATTAAAAAAAAAGTTTTGACAAAATTGACAAAATAGTTTAAGAAACAAAATATTGATAAAATTTTCTATAGAAATACAATTTTGACAAAATTTTCTATAGAAATAAACTTATGACAAAATTTTCTATAGAAATTATCTTGTGAGAAAAAATTTTATTTGTATAGAAAAATAAAATTTTCTGTAGAAACACAATTTTGACAAAATCGTCTATAGAAATAAAGTTTTGACAAAATGTTCTATAGAAATAAAATGTTAACGAAGTTATAGAATTAAATTTTTGACAAATTTTGTTATGGAAATAAAATGTTAAGAAAATCTTCTATAGAAATAAAATTTTGACACAAGTTTCTATAGAAATAAAATTTTGAAAAATTTTTTATAGAAATACAAATGTTGACAACATTTTCTATAGAAATAAAATGTTAACGAAATTATAGAATTAAATTTTTGACAAATTTTGTTATGGAAATAAAATTTTAAGAAAATCTTTTATAGAAATAAAATTTTGACAAAATGTTGTATAGAAATAAAATTTTGACAAAATATTCTATAGAAATAAAATTTTGACAAAATTTTCTATAGAAATAAAATTTCGACAAAATTTTCTATAGAAATAAAATTTCGACAAAATTTTCTATAGAAATAAAATTTTGACAAAATTTTCTATAGAAATAAAATTTTGACAAAATTTGTTATAGAAATAAAATTTTGACAAAATTTGTTATAGAAATAAAATTTTGACAAAATTTTCTATGGAAATAAATGTTATAGAAATAAAATGTTGTCAAAATTTGTTATAGAAATAACATTTTGACAAAATTTTCTATAGAAATAAAAGTTTGTCAAAATTTGTTATAGAAAAAAGATTTTGACAAAATTTTCTATAGAAATAAAATTTTGACAAAATTTTCTATAGAAATAAAATTTTGACAAAACTTAAATTTAAGAGTAAACTGTGTCTTCAATGCAACCATGGTGTATTTCCTAATCACATTATAGTAGGACAAACATTTTTGGAAGTGCGTATAATTTCTTGCAGTGTAATACATTAATTTAAAAACAAAATACTAGAACAATAAATAATAAAATTTTGACAAAATGTTCTATGGAAATAACATTTTTCTATAGAAATAAAATTTTGACAAAATTTTTTGTAGAAATAAAATTTGTACAAAATTTTCAATAGAAAAACAATTTTGACAAAATTTTCTATAGAAATAAAATGTTGACAAAATTTTCTTTAGAAATAAATTTTTGAGAAAATTTTCTATAGAAATAAAATTTTGTCAAAATTTTCTATAAAAAATTTTTTTTTGACAAAAATTTTCTATATAAATAAAATTTTGACAACATTTTCTATAGAAATAACATTTTGAGAATATTTTCTATAGAAATATAATTTTGAGAAAATTTTCTATAGAAATAAAATTTTGACAAAATTTTCTATGGAAATAGAATTTTGACAAAATTTTCTATAGAAATAAAATTTTGACAAAATCTTCTAAAGAAATAAACATCGACAAAATTGTTTATAGAAATAAAATTTTGACGAAATTTGTCATAGAACTAACATGTTGATAAAATTTGTTGTAGAAATTAAATTTTTACAAAATTTTGTATAGAAATAAAATGTTGACAAAATTTTGTATAGAAATAAAATTTTGACAAAATTTTCTATAGACATAAAATTTTGACAAAATTTTGTACAGAAATAAAATTTTGTTGTTGTTTTTGATTGCAGCTTAAAACCATACATTGACTAAACTACAAGTGTAGCTTAACCATAAGAGGAAAAGAATGTTTGTCAAATTTATTTGGGCAAAGCCCTATAGACTGCAAGATGGTTGGATGGACGCACGTTTCGGAATTCCTCATCAGCATCCTCTATTTGCAGCAAAACTATCAACCACTTATCAGAATAAATTCAGGCAGTTCATTAAACCCAACAATGAACCACACTTGAACCCTCCGAAAAAAGGTTTTGTATGATAGCCGGCTTATGCCGAAATAAATTCAAAACAAACATATCTCTTTTCCTATGCCACCATCAAATCATCGATTTGAGTGAAGTTGACTGGGTTTTATATTGAGCGTGCTTCCTCTTCTTTCTTTCATTCGTTTTGTTTTGTTATTGTTGGTTTTTGTTCTTTAATCATTGTTGTTGTTTTTTTTTTGTCAGCTTGAAACCATACATTGACTAAATTACAAGTGTAGCTTAAAATTTTGACAAAATTTTCTATGGAAATAGAATTTTGACAAAATTTTCTATAGAAAAAAAAAAAATTGACAAAATTTTCTATAGAAATAAAATTTTGACAAAATTTTCTAAAGAAATAAACATTTGACAAAATTGTTAATAGAAATGAAATTTTGACAAAATTTTCTATAGAAATAAAATTTTGGCGAAATTTGCCATAGAAATAAAATGTTGATAAAATTTGTTGTAGAAATTAAATTTTGACAAAATTTTCTATAGAAATTAAATTTTGACAAAAATTTCTATGGACATTAAATTTTTACAAAATTTTCTACAGAAATAAAATTTTGACAAAATTTTCTTTAGAAAAAAATTGTTGACAAAATTTTCTATAGAAATAAAATTTTGACAAAATTTTCTATGGAAATAGAATTTTAACAAAATTTTCTATAGAAAAAAAATTGACAAAATTATCTAAAGAAATAAACATTTGACAAATTTTGACAAAATTTTCTATGGACATTAAATTTTGACAAAATCTTCTACAGAAATAAAATTTTGACAAAATTTTCTTTAGAAAAAAATTGTTGACAAAATTTTCTATAGAAATAAAATTTTCTATAGAAATAAAATTTTGACAAAATTTTCTATGGAAATAGAATTTTAACAAAATTTTCTATAGAAAAAAAAAATTGACAAAATTATCTAAAGAAATAAACATTTGACAAAATTGTTTATAGAAATAAATTTGTTGAAAAAATTTTCTATAGACATAAAATGTTGATCAAATTTGTTGACAAAATTTTCTATAGAAATAAAATTATGACATTTTCTTTAGAAAAAAATTGTTGACAAAATTTTCTATAAAAATATTTTTCTTTTTTTTGACAAAATTTTCTAAAAATTAAAATTTTGACAACATTTTCTATAGAAATAAAATTTTGACAACATTTTCTATAGAAATTAAAGTTTGAGAAAATTTTCTATAGAACTAAAATTTTCTATAGAAATAAAATTTTGACAAAATTTTCTATAGAAATAGAATTTTGACAAAATTTTCTATAGAAAAAAAATTGACAAAATATTCAATAGAAATAAAATTTGACAAAATTTTCTAAAGAAATAAACATTTGTTTATAGAAATAAAATTTTGACAAAATTTTCTATAGAAATAAAATTTTGACAAAATTTGTCATAGAAATAAAATGTTGATAAAATTTGTTGTAGAAATTAAATTTTGATAAAATTTTCTATAGAAATAACATTTTGACAAAATTTTCTACAGAAATAAAATTTTGACATAATTTTCTATAGAAATAAAATTTTGACAAAATTTGTCATAGAAATAAAATGTTGATAAAATTTGTTGTAGAAATTAAATTTTGACAAAATTTTCTATAGAAATAACATTTTGACAAAAGTTTCTACAGAAATAAGATTTTGACGAAATTTGTCATAGAAATAAAATGTTGATAAAATTTGTTGTAGAAAAAATAACTTTTGACAAAATTTTCTATAGAAATAAAATTTTGACAAAATTTTCTATAGAAATAAAATTATGAAAAAATTTTCTATAGAAATAAAATTTGAGAAAATTTTCTATAGAAATGATAATCTTGACAAAGCATAAATTTAGAAGTAAACTGTGTCTTCAATTTAACCATGATGTATTTCTTTGGAAGTGCGTATAATTTCTTGCAGTGTAATAAATTAATTTAAAAACAAAATACTATAACAACAACGACGACACAACTATTCAATTAATGGAATGCATACCAAACATTTTTCAAATTCTACTCTACTAATTTAAAATTCAAATTAAACGAGAAAATTTATTCACTTTTTTATCTTTCTGCTATTATATCAGGGATGTGTCCGGCAGTCAGGCAGCAGTAGCTAACGCAAGTACTTGCCAGTTTTGTCCAATTGAAATCAAGAATTTATTTTGCAATGTGAATCATTTTATTAGCATCATCATCTCATCATGGTGAGTGATAGCTTTAGGAATTCACATAGTTTACAGCAAATGGGTTATTACATACAAATAGATTTTAATGAAACTAATAGAATTTTGGGACTGTTACTAAAACTAATCACTTTGAAGAAAATTGAACTAGACACAAGTGTGTTAAGGAAATTTGTCATAAAAATGAGACAATGTCATAAATACAATTATTTTTTGTCGGATCAAAAGAGAAATCCAATTTGACTTTGTTCTCTTAAAATTCTTTACAATTACTACTATTTTTTTGCGGTTGAGGAACGGATTTTTCCTGTTGATGATGGATATTATATCCCCATCGTTAATATTAAATTACAAAAAAGAAGAGCTCTTCCTCCATAACCCATATACATTTTGATTTATTTGTTTTGTGGAGAAAGTTTAAGTTACACAAGAAATACGCCATTTATTGTACTGACTGACGGACTACAACAAATAAATTATAGAAAAATCAAAACCATATAAGCTCTCCTCATCATCTTGGACAAGTAGTTAAACAATGATCTACATATCCCAGATTATTTTCTTTATTTATTGTTGTTATTTTATTTTGTCCATAGTTAAATTGGACAACACGGGATAAGATGTTCATTAAGAATATAGTTGAGACTTACTACGTAAATCAATGGACGACCAGACATTGTTGAGTTCTCGAGTTACTCTACTAATAGACCTCAACAAATAAAGCTGGCGGAGTAGAAAAGCACCAACGTCATCATCATCATCATCCGTGGGCATTAAGAGCAATAAATACTTGGAAAGATTGGATGAATATATATTTTGTGTTTATCTACAACGAATACTTTAATACACTTGGGTAAAATTTCATAAAGGTTAAGCTGGGATCAACAGACACCCATTGAGATATCTTCACCTCCATTGCGCGAGCAAACCATAGACTCATTGGGGTTTTTTGTTATTCTCAATAAATCATTGACCACAATTTAATGATTAATTTGATGGTCTGTCTGATGCTACTATACTCAATGTTTTTTTTGTTTTTATGCTATTATTTTTTTAGGGAGGTGGGAAGTAGTTAAGATTAATATTGTTGTTGCGTTAAAGGTATGTATATTAGAAAAGTATCTATTTTTATATTTTTAATGAGTTCTGTAAACGGATTGTTTAATTGGTAAATAAACTGCTTGACTTTGATTTTTGTAATCTAATATAGAAATTAATTAAATGATGGGATTTCTTTCAAAAATTGTGTATGTGAATGGATTTAAAAATAGATTTTTGGATAACAAAAAGAAGGGGGATTAAGGCCAATTCGACTTTATTTTAATTCATTCACATTAAAATTAAACCAATTATGAGAAATTGTCTATCACATCTATAATTTTAGATAAAAAATGTGACAAAATCAAAATTTTATTTCTATAGAATATTTTGTAAAAATTTTATTTCTATAGAAAATTTTGTAAAAATTTTATTTATTTATCAGTAGAAATGTAGCATTTCGGATGAGTTTCAGAAAAGCTAAAATTTGGAAACAGTTTACACTAGAGGTGTACCCGTGAGTAATATTTTGCTCACGCACACTCACGACAGAGAAATCTTATTCACGCACACTAACGCACGATATTTTTTGGTAGGACTCACGAATAATTTTATGAGTGATTCACCTATAGAACCTGACTGAAAACATGAGTATGGTTAAAATCGAGTGCGTTGTAAAACTCTTACCACCTAGGATGTCACTAAAATTATAAATGAATTCAACTCGTAAGCATTTTATATTCGTAAGCGGGATTACTTTCGTGAGCGTGTTTTTCCGAAATCCGTTACTCACGCACACTCACGAAGATATTATTTTCGTGACTCACGCTCACGCACGACATTTGGTTGGTTAATCATGCTCACTCACACTCACGCCGTTGCCGTCAGCGAGACTCACGACTTTTCGTGAGTCACGACAATTTCGTGTCACGTGCACACCTCTAGTTTACACACAGAGAAGGAATATGTTATGACAAAATCAAAATTCTATTTCTATAGAAAATTTTGTCAAAATTTTATTTCTATAGAAAATTTTGTCAAAATTTTATTTCTATAGAAAATTTTGTCAAAATTTTATTTTTATAGAATATGTTCTTAAAATTTTATTTATATAGAATATTTTGTAAAAATTTTATTTCTATAGAAAATTTTGTAAAAATTGTATTTCTATAAAAAAGTTTGTCAAAATTTTATTTCTATAGAAAATTTTGTCCAAATTTTATTTCTATAGAAAATTTTGTCAACATTTTGTCAAAATTTTATTTGTATAGACGATTTTTTCAAAATTTTATTTCTATAACAAAATTTTGTCAAAATTTTATTTCTATAGAATATTTTGTCAATATTTTATTTCTATAGAAAATTTTGTCAAAATTTTATTTCTATAGAAAAATTTTGTCAAAATTTTATTTCTATAGAATATTTTGTCAAAATTTTATTTCTATAGAATATTTTGTCAAAATTTTATTTCTATAGAATATTTAGCCAACATTTTATTTCTATTGAAAATTTTGTCAAAATTTTATTTCTATAGAAAATTTTGTCAAAATTTTATTTCTATAAAAGATTGAACATTTGAGAGGGATAGTTTGTAAAATATACCAAAACATCAAGAATTCTACCAAGCAGTAAAAATTCTATCATTTTTGGTAGAATTCTACCAACTATGGCAACCGTGCCTCCGATCCGGTTAAAATTTGGTACGCGATGGTTGCATAAACCTTTAAAAATCATACAAAAATGGGTTCATAATTATTGGAGGAGATCCCCTTGGAGGAGCCAATTTGATCCAATCCGGTTGCAATTTGGTACACGATGTCAGTATATCCCCTCTAACAACCATGCACAAATTGATCCACATCAGTCCGTAATTATACATAGTCCCCATATAAACCGATATCCAGATTCGACCTCTGAAGCCTCGTGGAGAAGTAAATATCATCTGATTACGATTGCCACAGATGTTAGAATTCTACCAAAAATGATAGATTGTTTGGTATAATTCTTAGTGTTTTGATAGATTTTTACAAAAAATTCTCCTCCTACTAAGAGATTGCCTCCTCAACCACCATACAAAACTTAGTACATATCTATTCATAATTATTTATACACTTCTCTAAGGAACTAACGAGGAGTAAATACCCACACACAAAAAAATATTTTTCTGATTCAATCACGAAATTAATTGATCCAATTAATTTTTTAATTGAAATGTCTTCAATCACAGAAATGATAGTATCAATTAAAAAATTAATGACAGTCAATTAAAAAATTAATTGATCCAATTAAAAAATTAATTGATACTATTAATTTCTGTGATTGATTTTTATTTCAATTAAAAAATTTGTTGATTCAATTAAATTTTTAATTGAATATTTTTCAAAACTCAATTAAGATTTTAATTGGAAAAATTTTCGTGAAATTTTTTTCTGTGCATATAATTTAATGTGACTTCTTTTCTAACATGGACTCCATATGGACTTACTTGCAATTTAGAAGACATTGTCAAGAATAAAACACTACCTTGCCATCGGCAACTGTAAACAGAACCTCAGTCTTTAGTAGCTATTTGTACGCAATCCATGGGCTTGGTTGTAATACATGTAAGCCACACTGTACAATAAAGTAATTAGCATTTTCAATAAAAACTTTCTTGCAATTATAAATATGTCTCATCATTTCCATTAACTATACACTTTGTACAATTTTGTCATACATACAACGAGAGGAACTAATACAGAAATGTATAAAATTTATTCTGTGGAAATTTATTGTTGTTTTTTCTTGGGTTTGTTAAAGCAAATATACATAAATAAAAACAAATGTGCAAAAAAAAACATATGAAATATATAAAATAAAATGTTGCAATGTTTATGTCAAAATATTACCACAACTGTTCAATTTACATTGAATATTTTGATTTAAAAAAAAAAACTGTGTTAAGTGTGAAGGCACTGATATTTTAAGGCCTTTCGGGTAAACATTTTAAATAGAAAATACCACATAATGTTTTATTATTTTAATTAAATTTAAAAATATTTCAAACATTCGAGACGATAAATTAAGTTAAATTAAATTAAATTAAATTAAATTAAATTAAATTAAATTAAATTAAATTAAATTAAATTAAATTAAATTAAATTAAATTAAATTAAATTAAATTAAATTAAATTAAATTAAATTAAATTAAATTAAATTAAATTAAATTAAATTAAATTAAATTAAATTAAATTAAATTAAATTAAATTAAATTAAATTAAATTAAATTAAATTAAATTAAATTAAATTAAATTAAATTAAATTAAATTAAATTAAATTAAATTAAATTAAATTAAATTAAATTAATTAAATTAAGTCAAATTAAAAAACAATTATATTAATTTTAATTAAATTGTACTAATTAAATTAAATTCTATAATAAATTAATTTATTTGTCTTATTTTCTTCCCATTTCCACACAAAGGCCCTTAACATCACATTTTTTTACCCATTTTTTGTCTATGCGAACATTTCTGCTTGTCCGGAATTGGTGACTACCCTTTTGAAATTTTTATGTCACTTTTTTTTTGGAATTAATTATTTATACTTTTATGCATTTATGGACGCAACTAAATATGTATGTAAATACAAGTAATACGTTATACATATGTATGTATAACCCAGAAATACCTAGATGTGTAAATGTTATTCACTATGCAATTGACATTTGACTTTAATATTCAACAGTGTACGGTTTTTTTTTTTTTTTTTTTGTTTTGTGATCTACTGACATAGTCAGCGATGCAATTTGCAATTATTTGTAATTGAAATAAAAAACCTGAGCCACCGGGAATGAAATGGTAATTATTTGTTGGCTATGCTTTATGATGAAATATTTTTATGTGTGCATTTTCATGGAAATTTGTTTGCTTGCAAATACAATATAAATTCAATACACTAAAAAATGTGTATAAAAAAACATATTTTTGTCCAATAAGAAACACTGAAATGAAACCCACTTTTATCAGATACACCTAGACCTCGCTTTGCGTCGTTTCGTTTTGCGTTGTTTCGAAGTTGCGTCGCTGCTGAATTAGTAGTAGTTTTCAATTTGAGTCGTTAGATTTTCGAAGTTGCCTTGTTTTTGTTGTTGTCTCCAATTTTTGCATGGTTTGCCATGCGACCTCATTCCTTGACTTTGAGCTAAATATAGAATCGGGCAACATTCATGATGAGAAACGAGAAAAAAATAATCAACCAAAATTTGGAAAAAAAAATTATACCAAAAAACTACGAAACAAATCTTCTATAGAAAATTTTATAAAAATTTTATATCTATAGAAAACGGTTTCAAAATGTTATGTCTATAGAAACTTTTGCCAAAATTTTATTTCCATAGAAAATTTTGCCAAAATGTTATTTCAAAAAATTTTGACAAAATTCAATTTATATAGAAAAAAAAATGTTGCCAAAATTTTATTTCTATATTTTGCCAAAATTTTATTTTTATAGAAAATTTTGTTAAAATTTTATTTCTATCTAAAATTTTGTAAAAATTTTATTTCTATCTAAAATTTTGTAAAAATTTTATTTCTGTAGAAAATTTTGCTAAAATTTTATTTGTCTAGAAAAATTTTGCTAAAACTTTATTTCTAGAAACATTTTACCAAAATTTTATTTCTACAGAAAATTTTACAAAATTGAATTGATATAGAAAATTCTGTCAAAATTGTATTTCTATAGAAAATTCCGTCGAAATTTTATATCTATAGAAAATTTTTGGAGAGGAATATTTAGCAAATCTACCAAAACATTCCGAATTTTATCAATCTACCAATGCTCTTTTTTGAGTGTTATTAACAAACTAAAACTCCCACCATCCAATAATATGTAAATAAACTTAATTAACATTTAGTTTTAACACTCAAAAAAGAAGCTCACCACTTGCGGCATCACAGTGGTTTGTATAGTCTAACAGCCTTTTTCTGTATGTCGAACGAGCTCAATCGATCGACTGAAATCGAAACAAACAGCTGAATTTATAACCAGAAATCAGCTGTTTCTATGCATTCCAGCCGATCGATAGAGCTCGATCGACATACAGAGACAGGCTGTAAGTTAGCCTAAATAACGTACTGCCACTACTCCTAACCTAACTTAAGCATATCCCTAGAAGTATATTTTTGGCTTTATATTAAAAGTAATGACTAATATTCCATAGATGATTTAAGCTATAATAAGGAACATGAATTATCTCCTAAGGAAACCACAAACTCGAAAATTAAATTAAAAAAAAAAAACATTCCCTTATCTAAAAACCGGCAAAAAATTACAGCACAATAGTAATCGTAAACATACATATGATAAAAAAAATAAAAAACAACTTAAAGTTATATGTAACACTTTTCGCATTGATTAGATCACTATTTTCACGTGTTGAAAATGTTAGCGCGTGCATTACTTCATCAATATTATTTTGCAAATTCAACACACATTTCTGTCATTTAACTGGATTGACTGCTGTCATTAATTAAAGTCAATGGGTGGCCATTGAAATTGTTAACAGAGAACGTTGTATGAATAATTGCTGTTTTAATTTTGACAATGGAAATAATATATACATATAATCATATTTAATGCTAAAGAATACCTTAATTCTACATTATATTATATATATATATATATATATATATATATATATATATATATATATATATATATATATATATATATATATATATATATATATATTATATATATATATATATATATATATATATATATATATATATATATATATATATATATATATAATATATATATATATATATATATATATATATATATATATATATATATATATATATATATATATATATATATATATATATATATATATATATATATATATATATATATATATATATATATATATATATATATATATATATATATATATATATATATACATATATATATATATGTATATATATATATATATATATATATATATATATTTATATTTATATATATATATATATATATATATATATATATATATATATATATATATATATATATATATATATATATATATATATATATATATATATATATATATACATATATATATATATATATATATATATATATATATATATGTATATATATATATATATATATATATATATATATATATATATATATATATATAATATATATATATATATATATATATATATATATATATATATATATATATATATATATATATATATATATATATATATATATATATATATATATATATATATATATATATATATATATATATATATATACATATATATATATATATATATATATATATATATATATATATATATATATATATTATATATATATATATATATATATATATATATATTAATATATATATATATATATATATATATATATATATATATATATATATATATATATATATATA